>NC_063166.1:36736148-37378648 GCF_023159225.1 Perognathus longimembris pacificus | reverse complement strand
GGAAAGAAGAAAGTCTGGGAGATTTTTCATAATACTGGAAGTCAAAGACTAATAAGCTGATGCACATTGAGATAAGTGGATAAGGAGCTGTCAAGCAAAGAAAGTTTCAGGACAAGAAGAACAAAAGAAGTACAGTTGGAATTGTTCATGGGAAATTTTTTGTTTGCTTTTACATAAAATAAAGCTCTGTCACTGAGCACTGGTGGCTCAGGGCTGTAATTCTAGCTACTCAAGAGGCAGAGATTATATTATCTCAGTTCAGAGCCAGGCCAGCAGCAAAGTCCATGAGACTTTTATCTCCAATTAAACACACACACACACACACACACACACACACACACACACACACACACACACACACACAGAAATGGACCTGTGGCTCAAGTGGCAGAGTACTGTCCATAAGCACAAAAGCTCAGGGATAGCACTGGGCCCTGACATCAAGCCCCAAGACCAGCACAAAAATGAAACAAAACAAAACAAAGAATTTTTAAAAGCCCTTCATGGGGCTGGGGATATGGCCTAGTGGCAAGAGTGCCTGCCTCGGATACACGAGGCCCTAGGTTCGATTCCCCAGCACCACATATACAGAAAACCGCCAGAAGCGGTGCTGTGGCTCAAGCGGCAGAGTGCTAGCCTTGAGCGGGAAGAAGCCAGGGACAGTGCTCAGGCCCTGAGTCCAAGGCCCAGGACTGGCAAAAAAAAAAAAAAAAAAAAAAAAAAAAAAGCCCTTCATGCTCAGGGTTTCTACTGTTTTTTTGTTTGTTTGTTTTTAATTCCATTTCTTTAATAAGTTTCACTGATTTTCATTTTCCTGAATATTTATATTGTTGTGCAGTAAAATATACCTTAAATCAGATATAAAACCAGTCATGAGAAGATAGAGAAGCCACATCTTGGAAGTTCGAATTTTGGAGTCTTTATTGGGACACCACTAATGGTCTGTGGGCCAATTACAAAAACTTGCAGCCGCAACAGAGCTTGCACCAAGCTTTTAAAGACAAAGGCCACATGTTAAGTGGCCAAGCTTCAGCAAAGCATCCTATATAAGCTCAGCACTGGAGCAGAGCTCTCCTGGGGCTAAACAATAGATTATCTACATATTCCCCAGAGCAGGGCCCTCCTGGTTCTACCCATTGAGCCAATCTGCAATTGAAGGGATGGCTTGTCTCACCTCTAGACTGTAGAGGTAGAGCTGGGTGAACAGCCCCTCATCTCCTGGTTAGGCTATAGGATGTCTGTGAAGCCAACAGCCCCCAACATCTGGCAAAGTCCTGGAATGGCTGTGACTCAGTTTCCCCACTACAATATGTAATACTAAAAGAGTTTTTAATATCTTGAAAAAATCTGTACATGCTGGAACTATTCTAGTTTTCATATTAGTTTTTATGATCATGGTGCATGGTTTCAAGCTCACATGGTACTTTTAATCAACTCACACACCTGCAAAGCAATCACCCATCATGGATCAACAGCATCTCTATACGGTAGAATAGCCATGTGTTAGACATCTTTGGTTAAGGTTTCCCATAAGCAACAGTTAGATCACCCCAAATCCTCAAGGTAGAGTTTCAGGACCAGGCCATTTCAGGAGCCATTGTGCCACTGCAATTTAGTTAGGCAAATGGAGATAGAGAGATAGAGAGATAGAGAGATAGATGGATAGATAGATAGATAGATAGATAGATAGATAGATAGATAGATACTATTTGACAGCTTTTCTAAGCCTCTGGCTCGTTCCCTTAATGTCAGGCCTATAGGAAGCTCTCATAATCGTTTTCACCACTAAATCCCCTCTTGTCACAAACTGCTGAACCAAAAGAAAAACAAATAGGAAATTTAAAGATCCTATAAGCTCAAATGCCAGCAATGACTAATGAAAGCCATGTACACAGATCCCTGATCAGTATGAGGGAATGTGCCCCATATAGAACTAGAGAAGACTGGGACTGTGGAAGGAAGCAGCCTTGATGCCAATGCTCTCTGCTGAGGGAAGCCTGAATCACACACGCAGAAGTTAGTTTCTGTGAAATGATGGAGCAGGCACTGCACCCAAGAGAGGATTTCAGCAGGAATGAAAAAGAAATGGAAAGAGATATTTAAAAGAAAAAAAAAAAGCACATGACATAATACACTCATCAGAGGCCCACTGAAGTAGGAAATAATTTGGGGGGAATTAAAAATGAGTCCCTTAAAGATTGCCCGTGCAACAGCATGCCTTTTTCATGAGGCTACTCTGTTCTTTATAGCCCTTCTCACTCAAGAAACTCATCTCCTCACATCCCTCCCAGCTCTCTTTCCCTGCCCATTGCTGCTCCCACATAAACGCATGTTAGCGCATTAGTCAACACTCATCCTTGTGAAATCCACAGCTCTTAAGTGTTGTAATGCTAGTGCATGTTAATTTACTGGGACAGTTTATGGGATCCTATGGGGAATCAGAGACCTGTATGCACAGAAATAACTCTGCAAAGCATATTATTAGGGGTTAAAAAGAAGAAGAAAAATACTTTGGTGGGATCCACAGGCATGGTCTGAATCCATCTTTCATAGAGGAAGGAACTGCATTGTCTATGCAAAACTCTCTTGGGTTACTGTACTAGGTTCAAATTGGAAACTTTGAGGTATTTTCTTAATCAGTTTTCTGTTGCTACAAGAGAATAGTTCCGTTTGGGTAATTTATAAAGAAGAGGACTCTTTTGGTCCTGTGGTTCTGGAAGCTGGGAAGTCCAAGGGCACGATGCCAGCTCCTGCTCAGCAAATGATGAGAGTCTGCAGGGTCCACATGGGGATGGGAATCGCAAGGTAAGACAGAGCAAGCACTATCTCAGAGAAGCTTCTAATAAAGTCACTGATGCCATTATAGGTGTCCTGCCCGGTGACCTCATGTAATCCTACTTAGTTTCCAGAGGCCACTCTTGTAAATACCAAGTACTATGAAATTGGGTATTAAATTCCCAACACATGAGCTGTTAGAAGACATGTTCAGGCCATACAGACACAGAGAAGAAGACCCATGTTCAGAGCCCATGTTCTTGACTTAGAGTTTATGAATGAACTGGAAGGAGAGGCAAAGGGAATTCAAGGGCTTCATAAAATTGCAGGAATACTTTTAAAGGCTAGTAGGTTTTCCAGAGCAAAAATGATAGCATTTATTAAATCTTCCAAGCAGTTGATAGCCCCAACAAAAATCTTCTCAAATCTATTGACTGTTATTAGATTGGTTTGTTAAGCACAAAGTTAATACTTAACTCAGTTGACTCAAATTCCTTGGGCATTGAAATATTGAATTTGAGGGAAAATAAAAGCATTTCTCAATACTTTCATCATCATTATTATAATTATATTCCTATGGTGTTCATGGATGTTTTGTGCTGGGTTTTATTTTTTTTTGGTCTGAACTCAGGGCCTAGGCACTGTCTCTGAGCTTTTATTTTTGCACAAAGGTGGCACTTTGCCATTTGAACTTTACTCCATGTCTGACTTTTGTTGGGTAATTGGAGATAAGAGTCTCACAGATTTTTCTGCCTACGCTGGCTTCAAACCTCAGTTCTCAGATCTTAGCCTTCTGAGTAGCTAAGATTACAGGCATGAGTCACCAGTACCTGGGTATAAGATGTTTTATACTTTGAATTAAAGTATGTTGTGTTAGATTTCCAGTGCTTTGACAAAATATTGGAAATAAAAGATTCTTTTGCTTAACAAGTCTCAGACATCACATTTCATGGTAACTTGGTTTTTGGGCTGGTGGTAGCATGGCCCGTGGTTGCAGGAGCATGTGATATAAGAGGCTTTTCACCTTATGGTGATGGATGTTAGAGAGAGTAAGAGAGAGAGCAGTAGGGGCCCACTACCACCTTCTCTTAAGGACCTTCTCCCCATGACCTAACTGCCTTCCACCAATGGCCCCACTAAAGGTCCCATCGCTTTCCAGGAGTGCCACCTTGAGAACAAGTTCAAAAAGTCTGAGAAAATCTGGGCTTTAGGTAAGCCCAAGCAATGATGCTAGCTTGACAAGTGCTGTTGAGATAAAACTTGCAATATTGATTTTTTCCTTCCCAGGGAGATGTCCTTGTTTGCTCCATCGAATAGAAAGCAGGAAAATGAGGGGAAATCAGAACAAGAAGGGTGCTGGAGCCCATTCCCCATTCTTCACAGGAGATGATAGAATGAATCTTTTTCAATGGCTTGTTCAGTGACATCACACTGGCCATTTGAAGAAGGTTATGAAAGATAGAAAAGCACTACAAATCAGGACCCATTTATCAGAGGGACAGTATTTAAACACTTACCAATACATCCCCCTGTTAGTTTTCAAGTTGTGCCTGAATAGGTTGTCCAGAGGCCGTTCCTACTTATATTTATGATGAAATAAAAATCCATGTGGAATTATAAGACAAAAAGTTACATGTATGCCCAGTTTAACGTCTTCATCATTTGGGGTTGCAGAATTCAGAGTAGTTTTGTGGACAATGAAGTCTTTGTAAATATTTAGTGTCTCTGTGTCAATGGCTCCCTGAACTAGTATTTTGTGTATTCAGCCTCCTGCACAGCTGTGGTCACAAGTGAAACTGTATTTGGCTTTCTCAAACAACCAACACACTGTTGACTGGCTAGTGACCATAGTTCTACCTTTTACAAGGTTCCCCAAGCAAGATGTGGTGGAATCTTTGTTTTGGTTTGATTGTTGTTTCTTTTGTTACTGTCAGAAACTCCTGACCACTCAGGTAGCCAAAGAGAAAGCCAAGGGCATGAATAATGTAGTATTGATGGGCTCTGATGAGTTGCCTTGGCTGTATTCCTAGACTCTAGCCCCCAGTCTGGAGCACTAAGTGTAATATCCCTTCTGTTGGCAGAGCTGCCATAGAACAAAGAGGAAAAAAGCCTAGTGAGAAGATTCCACCCTGTTCCCATCCCACTCAGCTCACTCAGCATTGTGAACCACTAGGACCAATAAGAGACATGTCTGGAGGACTGAAACATGTGGATCAGCAAAGGCACATGCTTTACCCAAAGAACTGGATCTTCATGTGAACCCTAACATCTTCCAGATTTCTAGATATGTTAGTCCATGTATGCTGAGAAGCAAATATGAGGATAGGATTAGATACCCAGAGAGCTTGTTGGGAGAGGCACATCCAGAAAGCTGTGGCCCATCTTCAGACCACAGGGGAGTTTGCCAACTATAAAATGAGACAGAAAACAGAGATCCAGACAGGATGACCTTTGCAGATTGGTTCTAAGTAAGGCTTGGCCAGACTATTGATGAGTCCTCTGGTCAAAGTTACCCACAGAGGAGACCTGATCTCACCAGAGTGGACTTGTCTTAGAGCTACTGGCATACTTAGTCTTGCTGATGGCAGTACCCAAGAGCATAGTGGAGCATCTAAGACACCATCCAGGTTGATGTCCCTGTGGTAGATCTGACAAGCACCTTTCCATGGCCACCATGAACTGGTGCTGCTGTCACTGGATTATTTGGTTGTTGAGAGGTTTTGTTGTTGTTGTTTTGTTTTATTTGATAATCCTAGGGCTTGATTTCAGGGCCTTGGCGCTGTCCCTAAGCTCTTTTTGCTCAAAGCTAGCACTCTACCACTTGAGCCACAGTACCACTACCAGCTTTTTTTGTGATTAATTGAAGATAAGAATATCACAGACTTTCCTGCCCAGACTGGCTTTGAATAATGATCCTCATATATCAACCTCCTGAGTAGCTAGGATTACAGGCATAAACCACAGGTACCCATTTTTATTTTTGCTTGTTTTTTTGTTTGTTTTTGGCCAGTCCTGGACCTTAGACTCAGGGCCTGAGCACTGTCCCTGGCTTCTTTTTGCTCAAAGCTAGCACTCTGTCACTTGAACCACTGCGCCACTTCTGGCCATTTTCTGTATATGTGGTGCTGGGGAATTGAATCCAGGGCTTCATGTATGCGAGGCAAGCACTCTTGCCACTAGGCCATATCCCCAGCCTCCATTTGGTTTTTTGTTTGTTTTTGTTTGGGGGAGGGTTAGAGGGAGCACACAAATGGTGGAACAAAGGGTGAAAAATGCTTTTTTTTTTTTTTTAATGTGAGAGCCTATCATGGAGACAGATTGCTGTATGTAGTGTTATGCCAAGTCACGAAACGACCACCAAGAAGACCACCGGGACTCAGACATTCCAAAATGCAAAAGCAAGGCGAGGCTTTATTCAGGTGAGCTGCAACTCGGGCCTCGTCCTACCCACCGACACAAGCGGAGGTTAGGAGGAAGCCCCGAGCTGCAATTGCACAGGGCTTATAAAGGCAAAAAACAAAGTTACAGCCATCAGGTGTTCAAGCAAAACAAAAAGCAAAGTTACAGCAATCAGGTGTTCAAGTAAGCAAGATTAGGACACAGGTACAAATCTGATTGGCTCAGGGCTCAAGGTACAGGGCTCAAGGCATTCTGGGGGCATTTAGAGTTAAGCATTCCCAGCGTTTAGAGTTCTAGACCAGCTGGGCCCTAATAAGCTTGTCCTTGATTTGCTCACAGGGCCTGCTTATCTCAGGTTCACGTGGTAAAGTGGGGTTCGCGTGGTAAAGTGGGGCCTGACTTCAAAGTCTGGCTCTTCAGTAGAACTATGTAGAGGTTATTCACAAGGTCATAGGCCTGCCAATCACCTGGGAAGAAGCTTTCACCTCAGTCTGAAGTAACAACTAGGTGGTAGGTCTTTCAAGGCTCTCTGATTACTGGCTTTGATTTGTTTTGAAAATGTAGGAAGTTCTAAGACATGCCCAACAGGGACAGGAAACTACAGGAAATATGACATGCCAGAAAGTTAAAGCTTGGACAAAATGTTTCACACTTGGGGTTAAAAATACCCATCTCTTGGCTCACATAGAAGGAAAAGCATAAATGCTTACAGCAGCTTGTGACCATCAGAAATCTACCCTCTGTTGTTTATATCATCTATTTTTTAAAAAGTGAGTCCTCGGGATTCAAACACTGAATTTCATGGCAAATAAATTTTTTTAGAAAATTATTGTCCACTATTACACAGAATTTTAGAAAGGAAGCCAATGAAATGGTGGCTCAATAATTAAAGATGAAATCTACCCTTGGGGTGAATAACACTTAGAAGAATTGAGGCAGATGAACTTGACCCAAATGCCTTGTCTTACCTGGGCAATGGTATCCTACAAAGATGAAAACTTTAGAGTCTGCATTTTGTTTTAATAAGTGACTTCAATTCCCTTAGCTAGGTTATACAAATGCATGCCTGTGAGTGATCCCAAAGCCTATTATGCAGACTGCACAGTCTGTCCCACAGCCACTGCCATTGTCCGGAACTCCAAAAGCCATTAACTTCCCAAGGGTCCTGAAGAGGTTTTCTTCAGCAATCAAGCGCCATAGTCCTTAAAGACGGATATTACAGCCCAAAGTCATTTCTGAAGTCAGATCTGAATCACTTCTGGAGCAGACTGTGACCCAGTCATCTTATAATCACATTCATCTGCCCACTTTGCTCCCAAAACAAATTTTAAGATGATACCTTTAGTTAGATTTTTAAAAGGACCCAACAGTCAAAAATTCCCGTCTCTTCTCTCCCATCTACAAAAAAATATATGTTGAATGGATGACACATTTGGAAGGTGAGAATGGGAACCAAGTTCAGCCACACCTATGCATACAAATTACACACACAACTGGACATATGTCTCTAACAGTGAACAATGCAGTAGATGTGGCTTAAGACCTCTCCTTGGGCTTATTCCAGGGGAAATTCCATCTCTTCACCTCATTTGGAACTGAGCTCTTGTTCCTCTCCCAACAGATGAGTGATAATTTGTTGTATTTTGCTCTGTTTCATAGTTACAAAGCAGTCTTACATAAGTTATCTACACTCACAATCTAGTTATAAAATAGCTATTCTGCCATCTCTACTTCCCCAAAGAGGAAACTGAGACCCAGAGAAGTTGATTAACTTGTTCAAAGCCATGTAGCCAGGAGTGTTGGAGCTGGAGCCATGATGACAATGCTTCAATAGCAGCCACTTGCAGAGTGTTTATTTGGTACTAAATCCTGAGTGATTTCTGTAGAATAATTCTTAAAAGAATTCTTTGTCTTTTTTTTCTTTTTTTGCCCTCCATGGGGCTTGAACCCTGGGCCTGGACATTGTCCCTGAGCTGTTTTTGCTCAAGGCCAGTGCTCTACTACTTGAGCCACAGCACCACTTCTAATTGTTAAAAGAAAGGTACTCATGTATTCATTCTGAATTCTCCAGGGTAAGCAGCAAAATGGGTTTCATATATAGACCCTGAGGGAGTGTTAGCAGATTGACTGATTAGAATAGCTAATCTGTTGACTGAGTCCAGATCTGATTCATCTTTAGAATGAGATTACCAGTTTGAAATATCTGTAATTAAGAAGCAAATAGAAGAAAAGGGAGGCAATATTTGAACACTGTGGGAATGCCTGTTTTCCCATGTGCTGAATAATTATATTTATGTATAAATTGTCATATTGGAATCTACCTTTCATTAAATCTCACTCAATCAAAATTGGCAGAGTCAGGTATGCCATAGTTGGTATTCTGGAGGATTATCAAATGGTGCCAGACTAAAAACCATTGCCCATCAACTGTCTATTTTACAATTATGGCCACCATGCTTGTTGTCTGCGTATAATCTAGTTCAGCTAAAAACGAACCTTACAAGTGGTCCTTACTGGGTGTGGGGAGAGGAATACTAGGGCTTGAACTCAGAGCACATAGCTGGTGTTCTACCAGGTGAGTTATGCCTCCAGGTCTTGCTTTGTGCTGGTTAAGTGGAGATAGGAGTCTTGAAATTTTTCTTCCCAGGCTGGCATTGAAACAAAATCCTCAGGTCTCAGCCTCTTGAGTAGTTAGGATTATAGGTATGAGCCACCAACCTGGCTTACAGGTGATCCTTGTTTGACCTGCATTTATCACTTACATTTTAGCAAAAATAAAAAATGTAAACACATTTAAAACAGAAGGAAGGCAGGAAAATAGGGCAATCTGGGTCTAGATGGGAGAACAAGGAAATTACATAGAAAGGAAGAACAACTGGTAGAAAATGTACTTCCCGTCAAAGACTGAACCTAGGTGATGATTAAGTAGCAGAGCAGTGTGGTCAGGCTCCTCAACCTTTCACTCCTTACCCCTAACTGCTACATCATGGCTCTTCCCATCCCCTAATGCTTACTCTTTTTTGTACACACACACACACACACACACACACACACACACACACACACACCTTCTTGCTCCCAGGACACAATTCAGCCACCTAAGGAAAATATATTTCCTTCATTCCTACAATTTAATAAAACCAAAACAGCAGTCATGATAATAGCAATGAAGCAAAACACAGTAATGGGCAAGGAAAATCAGGAGAGGAAAAAAACAACCACACTAACTAGAAAATACTTAATCATGAAAATGGCTTGCTAAGGTCACTTCTAATGTAACCTGTCTTGGAGGGCTAAATTAGCATAGCCAACTAATTGCCTGAGTGGTTTGGGGACAGTCTTAATCATTAGAGAAAGAGTTGAGGTCAACCCCATTTGTGGTGGTCTACCATTTGCAGCTATATAGAATGGTAGGCAAGAAAGGGAGCTCAATCTGTGAGAATACGTGCATTCATGGACTCACAAGGGAGTTCTACACTTGAGTAAACTCCAGCCATCCCTTTCATTCATCTTCAAACACCACTCTCCAAAGCACAGTGTGATTGTTCTTCTCTAGGAATCTTTCTAGGTCTCAGACCTGATGAGATCACTCTCGTCCCAGAAATTCTAGTGCTCATTCAACTCAGACTATGCTTGTGTTGTGTGACAGTAAGAGTTGGCTTCTATCCATGGAGCATGTGGTGGTGGTGGTCTGTTCGCTAGAGACCAGTGAACAAGGCCAAATAGGCAGAGCTCTGAACTTTAGGAACCTCTATTCCCAGCAATCAGGGAGCTAAGCCAGGCACCATGAGCCGGCCACTCAGAAGCCTTTCATCTAGTAGAACTGAACACAGTCCATTGGTTCACCACATGCAGAAACATTCAGGAAACCCAATCTTATATTGATGTTTTAAAAAATCTGAAAACCTTGAAGTTCCACATGTATATCATTGGGTCCTAGTGAATTTGTCTTCCTCTGCTCATAACCAAAAGAGATTCATCCATAAAACATTACACACAACATGCATGAATTCTGTGTTTTGGAAGTCCTGCATAGAGAATATTACTCTGTACTGGGCAGATCTCATTTAAGAAAATGAGCCAGGTAGCAAGGCCAGGGCCCCAATGTCAGTGCAGAGAGAGAAACCATAGACAGAATGACTAGCTGTCCAGTAAGCTCAGGACTAAGAGTTCCTGTTTTGAGTATTTTCAGTTTGCAAACTGAGGAAGCCTTAATCAGGTTAAGTTGGTCAGTTCTGATAACCACAAAAGACAGAGTAGAATAAGAGCCCCTAGGAGTGAGGACTTCCCATAGTCAGTGAACAGGAGGCAGAGAGAGGCCACTCAATATAGGACATTAGTCCTCCCTTATCCATGGTTCCACTTTCAATAGCTTCAGTTACCTGCTATCTTAATGGAAGCCTGAAGATATTAACTGAAATCTTTTGGAAATAAACAATTCATGTGGTGAGGTATGCACTAAGTAGTGATGGAAGTCTCACACTATCTTGCTCAATCCTACAGGAGAGGTACCTACTCCCTTTGTCACACTGTATACACTACCCACCACTGTGGCTTGGTAGCCATCTTGGTAGCCATCATTTTTTTTTTAAGTTTTTATTATCAAACTGATGTACAGAGAGGTTACAGTTTCATACGTTAGGCATTGGATACATTTCTTGTACTGTTTGTTACCTTGTCCCTCATACCCCCCCTCCCTTTTCCCCCCTGAGGTGTTCAGTTCACTTACACCAAACAGTTTTGCAAGTATTGCTTTTGTAGTTGTTTCTCTTTTTTTTACCCCGTGTCTCTCAACTTTGGTATTCCCTTTCAATTTCCTAGTTCTAATACCAGTATACATGGTTTCCAATATACTCAGATAAGATTACAGAGATAGTGTAGATACAATCACAGGAAGGTGATACAAGAACATCATCAATAGTAGAAGCTACAGATACACATGGGATGTTGAAAGTAGTTACAACTGTGATATAATAATCATTTCCATAACATGGAGTTCATTTCACTTAGCATCATCTTATGCCATCATAAGGGTATAGCTATTGGGCTCTTGTGATCCTCTGCTGTGACTTGCCTAAACCTGTGCTAATTATTCCCAATAAGGGAGACCATAGAGTCCATGTTTCTTTGGGTCTGGCTCACTTCACTTAGTATAATTTTTTCCAAGTCCTTCCATTTCCTTACAAATGGGGCAATGCCATTCTTTCTGATAGAGGCATAAAATTCCATTGTGTATATGTACCACATTTCCCTGATCCATTCGTCTATGGAGGGGCATCTGGGTTGGTTCCAGGTTCTTGCTATGACAAATTGCGCTGCAATGAACATTGTTGTGGTAGCCATCATTTTGAGTGTCCTGTCACAGTGCTTACATTTAGGGTCTGCTCATTTCCATGGTTACCACCATCCACTGGGGATCTTGGAATATATTCCCCACAGATAAGTAAGACTGCTACCCAGTGACAGGATCAGGAAGAGAGGGAGGAGAGATGCTTGAACTGCAAATGTATCACTCTCCCTTCCTTCCCCCCAGCAAAAAAATGATGTCCCTGCAGTGGACAGTTCCTCCAGCTAGCTCAGAAGAATTCTGTGGCATTGGCATATGTCCATGGAAGAGTTTCTGCACACAATCCCAAATGAGGAAATAGGTGACAATGTAACAGGAAAAGGCCATGGGTCCCCTGATCAGATACTTTAAAATACAGCATCAGTGATCCATTCTGGCTACCAACACCCCAGAGCTACAAACTGGCTAACAATGCTGCTTGTTTCAGATCTGAGCGGCCTCCAGGGTGGGATAAGGACTACATGGATGCATATAACGAGCATCCCCATCTGGGAGTCAGGGACCTGAGTGCACATATTCTGTCGCTGGATTTTTTTCTTAATAAGATTTCATTTTAGGGCACGGGACCATCATTTCTGCAAGTGGAGAGAGAGGGATTTCCTGGGGACAAGTGTTCTTTATCGTCTTTGAAGTGAGACAGCTCAAAGAGACAACAAAGGCCCTTTGGAGGATGAACATTTACAAACTAAGATTTTCATTCCAAACTTAGAATCCCCCAAATCTATGGGCTATGAAATGAACTGATAAAGCCTCCTCACTCTAATATTTAGCAATATACCACTTGTTCTCAAAAAACAAAAAGAAAAAAAAACCTGGCTATGGTATAATCAAGCATGTGGATTTACCACATGTAGGGGCCTTTGAGAAGGTGAGAGGAACAACAATTGGAACTTCCTTGCAGCCACAGCTCAGCTGTGGCTCTTGGGAGCTCCCAAGCTGAATGTGGGTGTCAGGACTCTAAAATTTTCTTTTCCAAGTTTTTCTAAATCCTCTGCATGCTGGGAAACCTGACCACCTGCCAGTGGCAAGGCCTGTTCACTCTAGCTCTGATTTTCAGGAACCAACAGGAGATTTGCTGCCAGAAATTACACATCCTGGCATCCAAGGGCTCTTCCTGAAAGCAACATGCTTTCTTAGAAATTCTTGAGCTTTCCATACACGCTCTGCAGAAAGCCAGTCCTTCTGGATTTTTGTTTCAAGTCAGTGACATATTTGATGGTTCTGGGTAATTGGAAAAAGGATTTAAATTGGACTGAAGACCTTCCAGTCCTGTAAAATTTGCAAACACTGTACAGAATCCATAAGCAAACAGAATTTACAAGGAAATTCTCCCCTCTGGAATTATTCAAGGATCCAGTTTGGAGAGAGTTTAGTTCATTCTGAGTAATAGTAGAGAACCTTGAAAATAAGAACAATGCTGAATCTGAGGCAGATCTAAGCCTGGGTGGACATTGGGGAGAAGTAGCTTTATATATGCAGGCATATATAAAAGCATAAAGCCTAGTGCATGGTTCATCGTGTGGTGATGGTAATCTTTAAAAGAAAATTATAGGGCCTCATGAATGTGTCTTGATACTAATGTGCACTCCTTCCAGGAGTTCTAGGATTGTATTTATAAGAATTTGCCTTTTTAGGGCAGGCATTCTGAATGATGGCACAGTCCCTAAGTCATTTCTAATTATGTGCCTGCATGCATGCATGTTACACATCATAAAACACAGATTCTCTGTAATCAGGTAGATTTTAAACTGTTTTCCTGTAAGACTGGACAGAGTCAAGCACACCTGTGTATATACAGGAAGAGATGCCTGACTCCATCTCCAGGTAGACATTTTGAGCAATACTCACTCTCAATGCCTTTTGCTCACAGCCACTAAAACCTCCTAGAAATTCAGTGGAGGAACTTGCACCACCACTGCCTCCACCATGATTACCAGCACTACCAACACCACCTCTACCTCCATCATCTCCACCTCTACTTCCATCATAGGCTCTGAGAAGCCTTGAGAAGGATGGCTTTACATGTGATTTTTATTTTGGAACAGTATTAGGTTTATAGAAAGATGACAAAGATAGCACACAAATTTTCTGTGCATATCACATTTGTCATGCTTGCTCAGCTGGTTCTCTACTACTGGAGCCATGCTTCCAGCTCTGTTTTTTGCTGGTTATTTTGGAGAAGGCATTTAGTGGATTTTTTTTTTTTGCATTCACTGGCTCAAACTGCAATCCTCCAGGTCTCAGCCTTCTAAGTAGCCAGGATTACAAGCATGAGCAACCAGCACTGCCTTAGATCCACCATTTTAAGTACCTTAGATTCCCAAGTAAGCAAGGAAATAACTACCATTGCTATTGTTGATTTTTTTGTTTGTTCAACTAACCAAGTTTTCTCATCTTTCACATTGGGAGCTAGTAATATCTAATTTTCCACCTCTAGGTCCAGCCTTATGACATACTAATGCAGCAGAAAAGTAGATTTCTGTAAGAGAGCAGCAGTGCTCGTTGAGAAATACCTGTAGGTTTTATGTTAAAGAGAAAAAAATGAAAGTATTTTAGGATTGAGAAGGCGTGTGTTCCAAATCTGGCTCTTCCATGGTCACCCTGTGAACTTGATAATTTACATTGGAGAAAATGAAACATTCATCTCATAAAATTATCCAAATGTAGCCAGACATTGGTGGAACATGCCTGTAATCGAAGCTACCAGAAAGCTGAGACTTGAAGGATTACAGTTTGAAACCAACCCAGGCACGAAAGTGATGAGACTGTATCCTTAAGTAACTAGGAAAAAAGTTAGACTGGGGTGGCTGAAGCTGCAGAGGTCTAGCCATGAGCAAGCAAGTTAGTATAGAGCCTCTTGAATTCAGAGTTCAGATGCTCTTAGTATAGAGCCTCTTGAATTCAGAGTTCAGATGCTCTGAGTTCAAATCACAGTACAAACAGCACCAGCACTGAAGAAAGAAAATGGAAGGAAGGAAGGAAGGGAAGGAGGGAGGGAGGGAGGAAGGAAGGAACGAAGGAAGGAAGGAAGGAACGAAGGAAGGAAGGAACGAAGGAAGGAAGGAAAGAAGGTTATATAAGTATGATATGAGTGAATGTCAGTTGGCCTTTATTTTTCCAGTCCTTGGTACAGCAGTAAAAGATAACCTAAAAGCCACTTTTGCTGGTCCCTGTGAATGAATTTAAAGCTCCCTATCTTTGTATCCAGGCTCTTTGATCGAAGCTATTCTCTTTTGCAGGCATTTTGCAATCATTTTGGGCTCTAGGAAATTGTCCTGATAATTATCTGGTGTGGAAAGCAAACTGACCCTCAAACAGGCAGTGTTTTTTTCTTATCATCTTAAAGAAAACAGCCAAAGCCTCAAATCACCTTGCTGGCAACTTGTTCCTGCCTGGTCCCAATAGTAAAGTAGTAAAACTTCTTGGGAACTCCTCCAGAGACAAAGACTGAGCCAATGGTCAACTAAGCAACACCTGAGACCTGAGACCACTTGAACTATGCATACTTTTCTCACCTCCTGCCCCTAAGTCTCCTTATTTAATCTGAGGCCAAATGCCTGTACTCCAGAAGACAGCTGATGTCCTGGAGTGCTATCTTCCCAGGGCTGCCATGGGAAATCTCTTTTCTCTGCCTTTCACTGGTCAGAGATAATTTGGGATTCCTGAGTTTTGTGCCTGTGTTCCAAAACCTGGTTTCAATATTCCCCATTGACTTAAATAAATTCCACAATGATCAGTCTGTATTACTAATAAAACAGATGTTAATCTGTTGCCATTGATAAGCTTAGGTTGAGTAACTTCTACATGGTCTTGCAGTTTTACAACAGACTTTTACATCCAATATTAGAAACGTTTTGGAACTAAAGTCAAGGCTCAAGCCTTAACATGTAAAAGCAAGTGTTCAGAACATAATTTTTGTTGTTGTTTTCTCTGAAAATTAGGGGGAAACCTATCTAATGCTGAGCACTAGTGACTTATTGAGATACACTGAAAATCATGTTTTACTTTGACTTGTAGAGAGTGAATAAAAAGATAGGTTAAGTCAAACTGCTTTGCAAAGGAGCCTACCCCATGGTCTCGAAACATTTGAAACATCATTTAGCAGAGCAAGAAATAGTAAATAGTGACAGCATCATTATCAGTAATGGGATGGTTTTGTGAAAGGGTAGGTGTTGAGGTTACCATGGCGAAGGGCTGGAGGGGGTCACTCATTATCTCACAAGCGTCTCTTACCATGGGTGCAAGGCCTGTTAAAGATTGCAGTGGAGCTATAATCCCTAAGACATATAAGACAATTCCCTTCACTGATTAGAAAGGAGTGAAGCGGTCACTCTCATAGAAAATAAGGGAGCCCTTCCCAAGAGCCACAATTTTCCTATCTTCCATGAGCTGACAAAACTTGGAGCTTGGACTTTTTTTATTATCTTGTCAGAAACCCAGGCTCTAGAGGTCCCAATTGGGCTAGGCTCAGCCACCATAAACATCAAATTGAGTCATGAACAGAGGAAGAAGTGAAGAACCTGGGCAGCATTGCACCTCCATATTGGGCCTGACTGGCCCTGAAGCTTCCTGGAATAACTGCAGAACATGTCAATGTGAAGAGCCTGAACAAAATACAGTCTAAAATAATGAAGGTAGCCAGAAAGACTTCATTTGACCAGAGATCAGTTAAAGTTAGAATGCTTTAGCCATTGTGACACAAAGGAAATGTATTGAAGTGTGGCCAGTGAGTTTTGTGTTCCTGAAACATGGTTAATGTGTCCCTCATAAATGAGAGTAGCTACTTCTCAGAAATAAGGTCACTCCCAGCAGGTGCATGACTTAAGGCCGTAAACCTGCCCCTGTGACAAAGTACAGAAGTGCAGAAATAACAGGAAACACCTGATCCAGATGTCCCCTCAAGCTAAGGATGACTCCGGTGACACCCTTGCAACTCAGATCCTTTGTCTAAACCAATCATTTTGAACCCCATAAGCTAGCCAATCACCTTCACCAGACCCGTTCCCGCCATTGATTAGGCCAATCATTCTTAAGAATTGTTTTATAACTTTCCCGCAATACAAAATGATTTCCTGCGAGTTGCTATGCTGTTTTATGATTTTCCCGTGTGACATGA
This sequence comes from Perognathus longimembris pacificus, assembly GCF_023159225.1. Lineage (NCBI taxonomy): Eukaryota > Metazoa > Chordata > Mammalia > Rodentia > Heteromyidae > Perognathus > Perognathus longimembris. The sequence goes on along the minus strand of NC_063166.1, from coordinate 37,362,011 downwards.
TTTGATGTGTGATGATATGAGGCATGGAATGTTCCCCAAAACCCTATAATAACCCTGCTGAATGGAGGGTCGGGGCTCTCCATACAGACCCGCTGCATCATGAGCCCAGCTCGAGCTTGCAATAAAGACTCTCATGTGATTACATCAGCTTTCTGCTTCTTGATGGTCTTTGGGGACCCCCGAAATCTGGGCATAACAGAAGAATTCATTGAATGTGGCCGAATCAAAAAGATAAAAACTCAGTGACCCCTGAATTATCTTCTGAGAATTGGTTAAAAAAGAAATAACTTAAATTTAAATAAGGGAAGTGTTAGGGGCAGGAGGTGAGAAGATATGCATAGTTAAAACACTTATAAGTCACAAGTCTTTTCTCCCACCCATCCATCATCAGAGGCAGACAGAAGTCACAGGCAATCTGGCAGCTCCACATTTCAGGGTTACCCAGATGGAATCTTGTTACAGGAAGGGTCGTGGATAGCTGGCAGGTGGTCCAGGCCTTCCTAGAGTGCAAGAGCAAGATGGCTGTTTTCTTCCTTCGAAGTGCTTTTGTCTTTTGCCACAAGATGGGGGGGGGGGGGGTGGAGCACTGCTTGTCTGAGGCAATTTGCCTTTTGTCACAAGATACTTATTGGTAAATCTTTTCCTTCCTGAAGGTTATTGTAAAGTTGTTGCAACCGAGAATAGTTCAAAGGGCATAGATGCAAAGTGGGGGAGTATGTAGCTTTTACTTAATTTTCAGGTGAAGCAAAACCATCTTTTAAGTTGTCTGTTACATATCTACAAAAGGAAAGAGAGACAAGAGAAAGAGAGAAGGGAGTGGGGAGGAAAAGGGAGGATATAGTTTTGAGTAGCTTAGGGTTCAGGAACACAAAAGACTCAATAACAACCAGCTGAGTTAAGTTGGTGACTTTTTAATGCTTCAAGACAAAGGAACAAAGGCCAGCCAGATGGTTGAATGTTCTAAAGTTATTGGAAGGCAGGAAGACATGCAAAAGAAATTCTGTACACTAATATAATAAGCTTGGCGAAACTAAAGTTTCCCCATGAGACTAAGAATAGCAGTATCTCAACATAGTACTGGTTAATGTATAGGAGAAAAGACAATTGTTTTAAATGTTGCAAAGAAAATGATAAAACTGTCATTATTTATAGATAATACTATCATCTCTCAAGAAAAAGCAATAGAATCAACAAACTTAGAGTAGAAATTATTTGAAGTAATAAGAAAGTTTAGCAAGCTATCTGGATAGATCAATCTAGAAAAATCAATATCATTTTTTCCCTTCCAGTAGTGGCTGACCCAAAACAAAATTTTTAAATGACATTATTTAAAATAATAACAACTATTAGAAAGGATTTAGGCATTAACTAAATAAAAAAACATACATGGTTTCTGTGAAGAAAAAGTTTAATAAAGATCATAAAAAACAATTATTTGAATAAATGAAGACATTCCATGCTCTTAGGTAAGCTGTTTTAATATTATAAAAAGTGACTATGCTTCCTACATTGATCTAAAATTCAATGAAGCCTAGTAAATTGGAGTTGGATTTTTACAAAGAAATTTGTTAAACTTAATCTAAAATTCATACAGTGGAATAAATGTGTATCAAGTGACAGATCAATCTAAAAAAGCATCAAAGAGAGAAGAACTAGAGACTTTGCTACATCAGTTATTAGATATCCTTTCAGTTGGGACCACATCAAATTGTCATTTGATATGACCAAAGATGTGCCTACAGCCTGCTTGCTATCTCTCATCCTTCCTTCCTTCCTTCCTTCCTTCCTTCCTTCCTTCCTTCCTTCCTTCCTTCCTCCCTCCCTCCCTCTCTCCCTCCCTCTCTCCCTTCCTCCCTCCCTCCCTTTCCTTCCTTCCTTCCTTCCTTTCTTCCTTCCTTCCTTCCTTCCTTCCTTCCTTCCTTCCTTCCTTCCTCCCTCCCTCCCTCTCTCCCTCCCTCTCTCCCTCCCTCTCTCCCTTCCTCCCTCCCTCCCTTTCCTTCCTTCCTTCCTTCTTTCCTTCCTTCCTTCCTTTCTTCCTTCCTTCCTTCCTTCCTTCCTTCCTTCTTTCCTTCCTTTCTCCCTCCCTTCCTCCCCCTTTCTCTCTTTTTTCTTTCTTTCTTTAACTGGTACTTGGAATTGAATACAGGGCTTGTCTCACAATTGTGAGACAAGTATTCATTGTACTGCTCAAACCATATCTCAGATCTCAATTTATTTCCTTCTTTCCTTCCTTCCTTCCTTCCTTATTTGTGCTGGTACTAGGGCTTGAACTCAGGACCTTTCACTCTCCCTTAACTTTCTTAGTGAAGACCGGTACTCTACCCCTTAGCCACACCTCTACTTCCAATTGTTTTGATAGCTAATTAGAGTCCTAGATTTGTCTGCCCTGGCTGGTTTTGAACCATAATCCCCAGAGTTTAGACCCCTGGGTTAGCTGGATTACAGGCATGAGCAACCAGTGTCCTGCTTAACTTCCTTTATGACAGCAAGTTTTTGGATAAAACCTGAGTGTCCACTATGTGCAAAAACATAGGTAAAATGATGTGAAGGTACATTGGTGGAGTATAATGTGATAACTGAAAGAAACTTGTGTTGAACTGAAATACGTTATGGTTACTACAAAAAATACCTGAAAATGACAAGCATCAGTGAGGATTTGGAGAGACTGGAATCCTGGGCTCCTTTAGCAAGAGTGTGAAATGATGTAACTATAATGGGAAATAATATGGAAATTCCTCCAAAAAATTAAAAAACGGATTGCCATTAATTCAACAATTTCATTTCAGGGTGAATGCCCAACAAAACTGAAGGGACCTGAAGATATATTTGCATCCACATTTCATACCAGCATTGTTCTTAATGGCCAAAAGGCAGAAGCAACCCTGGTGTTCACTGATGCATAAATGGATAGATATAATATAGACATGCAATGGAATATTATTTGAGCTTCAAAAAATTAGAAAGTTCTGACATACAATACAACATAAAGGATACTGTGCTAAGCAAAACTACAATGTCACAAAGAAAATTTGTGCATGATTGCACTTACATGAGGTACCTAGAGTAGTTAAACTCATAGAATTGGAAATAAAAGAATTACTTTTGGGATTTGAAGACTCATAGAATCCAGGAGTTATTTCATGGACACTCAGTTTCAGGTTTGCATGAGAGAAGATAGCATAGTGGTATGAATGTATTGAATGTCATCAAAGTGTGTACTTAGAAGCAGTTATAATGGTAATTTCATACAATGTGTCATTTATCACAATTTAAGCAAAGACAATGGTTGAAGAAAAATAAGAAACACCATTTTCGATAGACAGATAAGCTCTTAAACTCTAAGTGCATTTTAAAATAGATTCATGCAAGTGATATCACTCAGCATGGTGGATGAGCAAGCTCTACAAGTTCTCTTCAGCAAGGCCTCCATTGAAGCTGAAAAGGAATTTGGATGTGAGAAATAGAAATGTAAATTGGTGCAGCTGCTATGAAAAACATTTTGGCAGTTCTTCAAAAAGTTAAATATGGAATTACCACATTACTTAGCAATTACAGCTCTAAAATTCCAGTCCAAAAGAATTGAAAACAAGGACTGACTCAAACACACACTTATATATTAATGTTCACTGCAGGGATTTGTGTATGGATGTGTGCCCATACTGGGGATTGAACTCAGGACCTCTTACTCTAGCTTGGTTTTTTTGCTCACAGTTGTACTCTCTCCACTTCCAACATAGCTCTATTTCTAGCTTTTGGGTGGTTAGTTGGAGATAGGAGTCTCACAGACTTTCCTTCCTGGTCTAGCTTCAAACTGTGATCCTCAGATCTCATCTTCTTGAGTAGCTAGAGTTACAGGCATGAGCCACAGACACTAGTCTTATTGCAGCATTTTTCACAATAACCAAAAGGCAGAAACAACACAAATTTCCAAAGACAAATGATTAGATTAAAATGTGATGTATTCATGCAATGGAATGTTATTTAGCCATAAAAACCAACATGCTAGTATGGAGATTCCTCAGAAGGCTAAATATAGAACTCCCCTATGACCCAGCAGCCCCACTTTTGGGTATCTATCCAAAAGACCACAAACAAAATCACAGTAATGCCACCAGAACAACAATGTTCATCGCAGCACAATTTGTCATAGCGAAAATCTGGAACCAACCCAGATGCCCCTCAGTAGACGAATGGATCAGGAAAATGTGGTACATATACACAATGGAATTTTATGCCTCTATCAGGAAGAATGACATTGTCTCATTTGTAAGGAAATGGAAGGACTTGGAAAAAATTATACTAAATGAAGTGAGCCAGACCCAAAGAAACATGGACTCTATGGTCTTCCTTATTGGGAATAATTAGTACGGGTTTAGGCAACTCATAGCAGAGCATCACAAGGCCCAATAGCTATACCCTTATGAACACCTAAGACGATGCTAAGTGAAATGAACTCCATGTTATGGAGACAATTGTTATATCACAGTTGTAACTACTTTCAACATCCCATCTGTATCTGTAGCTTCTATTATTGATGATGTTCTTGTATCACCTTCCTGTGGTTGTACCTACACTATCTCTCTAATCTTATCTGAGTGTATTGGAAACCGTATATACTGGTATTGGAACTAGGAAATTGAAAGGGAATACCAAAATTGAGAGACACAGGGTAAAAAAAGAGAAACAACTACAAAAGAAATACTTGCAAAACTGTTTGGTGTAAGTGAACTGAACACCTCAGGGGCGGAAAGGATAAGGGGGAGGGGGGAGGGGGGTATGAGGGACAAGGTAACAAACAGTACAAGAAATGTATCCAATGCCTAACGTATGAAACTGTAACCTCTCTGTACATCAGTTGATAATAAAAATTTGAAAAAAAAAAAACCAACATGCTCTATGAATGCATAAGATAACGCTAAGTGAAATGAACTCCATGTTATGGAAATGAATGATATATCACTGTTGTAATTACTTTCAACATGCCATGTGAAACCGTAGCTTCTATTGTTGATGATCCTCTTGTATACCCTTCCTGTGGTTGTACCTGCACTATCACTGTATCTTATCTGAGTACATTGGAAACTCTATATACTGGTATTAGAACTAGGAAAGTGAAAGGGAATACCAAAATCGAGAGAAACAGGATAAAAAGACAAACGACTACAAAGGCAATACTTGCAAAACTGTTTGGTGTGAACCAGCTGAACAACTCATGGGGGGAGAGGAAAAGGGGGAGGGGGAAAAGGGAGAGGGTAACAAAAAATACAAGAAATGTATACAATGCGTAACATATGAAACTGAAACCTCTATGTCCATCACTTTGACAATAAATAAGAAAAAAAATGAAAAAACCAACATGCTTCTGATATAATATAGATCAACTTTGAATGTGTCACACTACTTGAAAGAAGTGAAACACAAAAGATAAACATTATAGAACATCTTATACAGGAAATACCTGGAAAAAGCAACTTCATAAATACAATATCTATTACCAAGAGCTGAAGGGAAGGAGAAATGGATAGTTACTGCCCTGATAACAGCATTTCTGTTTGGGAAATCTTGATGTCCATGCTATATACCAGCATCTCTGCACATGAAAAGGTTTGGAAATAGGTAACAGCGATGATTCCACAATTCGTAAAAGTGGTGATGTCAGTGCTTTAGATGGTCTCCAGAGTGAAGTCCATGCTATGTCTAGTTTACAATAAAATCTTCTCACAAGCCTGGTGCCAGGGACTGACATCTATAATGCTAGTTACTCAAATTCTGAGATTGGGAGGATTATGATTCAAGACCATCTGAGGCAAAAGTTTGTGAGGCTCCATCGTTTTTTTTTCTTTTTTACTTTTTTTTATTATTAATTAAATTTTGTTGACAAGGTGTTGTGCAAAAGGGGTAAAGTTACATAATAGGGCAGTGAGTACATTTCTTGAGATATCTTACACCTTTGTTTTTCTTTCCCTTCCCTAGATCAGGTAAGCATATATACAATACCCAGTGTACCAAAATCATATACAGTAGCCACGTGGTATGCGCCAAAGGTAATTCACCTAGAACTTTAAATATAACGTCAACAATAGAGTTTGCTTATCCTTGTCTTATATGATCATATATACATAGCTGTTGAGCTATTGTGATCCAATGAGAGGTCTATTTTAGACCTTTTTATGTTTTGTAGTTGTTTGGTTTTAGATACATAATGTACGGTGGCTGACCCAAACCTGTGGAAATACCATTTGACAAGAAGTTTTTTGTTTCGCAGACATGGTCTCTACTGTCTCCCCCTACCACCACCCTTCCACCCCCCTGCCAACAGTCATATATCAAGGAGACCATGCCCCTTTGTTCTCTGTGTTCTAGGTTTGTCTCACTCAACATTATTTCTTCAAGTTCTAGCCATTTCCCTGCGAATATCAATATTTTATAATTTCTAATCGCTATATAATATTCCATTGTGTATAGATACCACATTTTTTTTTGGATCCATTCATCTGTAGAGGGGCATCTGGGTTGTTTCCATATTTTGGCTATTGTGAATTGTGCAGCAATAAACATGGATGCACAGATGTCTTTTTGATATCCTGAGACCTGTTGTTCAGGATAGATGCCTAGGAGTGGTATGGCTGGGTCACAGGGTAGGTCTATGTTGAGCTTTTTGAGGAACCTCCATACTGTTCTCCAAAGTGGTTGTACTAATTTGAACTTCCATCAACAGTGGAGAAGGGTTCCTCTTTCCCCACATTCCCTCCAGTATTTATTGTTGCCTGAGTTCAGAGTATAAGCCATTCTAACTGGAGTGGGGTGGTATCTCAGGGTTGTTTTTATTTGCATTTCCTTTACTGCCAGGGATGTTGAACATTTCCTCATATGTTTCTTTGCCATTTTTATCTCTTCTCCTGTAAACTCTCTCTTTAGCTCCTTTGCCCATTTAATAATTGGTTTACTGGGTTTGGAGGGGCTTAGTTTTTTGAGTTCTCTGTAGATGACAGATATTAGGCCTTTGTCTGTTGCTGTGCTGGTGAAGATCCTTTCCCATATGATTGGCTGTCTTTCTAGTTTGGTGGCTATGTCTTTAGCTTTGTTGAAAATTTATTTTGTAGTAGTCCCATTTGTCGAGTCTCTCTCATATCTGTTGTGCCCCTGGGACTCTATTCAGGAATTTCCTTCCTGTGCCTATAAGTTCTAGCGTCTTTCCTACTTTGTCCTTCAGTAGTTTTAAGGTTTCAGGTCTGATGTTGAGGTCCTTGATCCATTTTGAGTTGATCTTGGTACATGGTGATAGGCTAGAGTCTACTTTGAGTTTTCTACATATGGCTGCCCAGTTTTTCCAGCACCAGTAGTTGAAGAGGCTATGCTTTTTCCATTGTATGTCTTTAGCTATTTTGTTGAATATCAGCTGACTGTAAGAATGCAGCTCTATTTCTGGGTCTTCAATTCTATTCCATTGGTCTTCAGGTCTGTTTATACACCAATTCCAGGCTGTTTTTGTTATGATGGCTCTATAATAGAGCTTGAAATCTGGTATTGTGATACCTCCTGCACTGCTTCTTTTGCCTAGAATTGCTTTGGCTATTCTAGGTCTTTTGCTGTTCCATATGAATTTATGGGTTGCTTTCTCTATTTCAGTGAAAAATGTAGCTGGGACCTTGATGGGAATTGCATTGAATTTGTATAACATTTTGGGCACTATGGCCATTTTCACTATATTGATTCTGCCTACCCATGAGCATGGGAGGTCTTTCCATCTCCTTGTGTCCTCTTTGATTTCCCTTTTTAGATTTTTATTGTTCTCATTAAATAGGTCATTCACATATTTAGTTAGGTTAATCCCTAGGTAATTTGTTCTTTTTTTTAGCTATTGTAAATGGTATTATTTCCATAATTTCCTTTTCTGCTTGTACATTGCTGGTGTACAGAAAAGCTGCTGACTTTTGTGGGTTGATTTTGTATCCTGCTACTTTGCCAAAATGGTTTATTAGGTGTAGGAGTTTGAGGACTGATTTTTTGGGTCCTTCAGATATAAGATCATGTCATCTGCGAATAGGGAGTTTGATTTCTTCTTTGCCGATGTGGATCCCTTTGATGTCCTCCTCTTGCCTTATTGCTATGGCTAGGGATTCCAGCACTATGTTGAATAGAAGTGGGCATCCTTGTCTTGTTCCTGAGTTTAGGGGAAATTGTTTTAGTTTCTCCCCATTTAATATATTAGCATTGGTCTGTTGTATATGGCTTTTGTTGTTTTAAAGAATGTTGCCTCTATTCCTGTTCTCTCCAGGGCTTTTAACATGTATGGGTGTTGTATTTTGTCAAAGGCTTTTTGGGCATCAGCTGAGATGATGATGTGGTTCTTGGTCTTAGCTCTGTTGATGTGGTGAATTACATTTATTGATTTACGGATGTTGAACCATCCTTGTGTCTGTGGGATGAAGCCTACTTGATCATGATGTATAATTTTCTTGATCAATTTCTGGATCCTGTTAGCTAATATTTTGTTGAGGAGCTTTGCATCTGTGTTCATTAGTGATATTGGTCTGTAATTCTCTTTTTTTGTTGGGTCTTTGGTGAGGCTCCATCTTTACCACTCGCTGGGTATAGAGATGTGTGTCATCTAAGCTATGGTGAGAAACATAAAATGGAGAAATCATGGTCTAAACTGGCTTGGGCATAAAGAAAGACTCAACCTCAAAATAATGCAAACAACAACAACAAAAACACTGGCGGTGTGGGGCAGCAGTAGGTCTCCCTACCAGGCACAGGTTTCTGAGTTCAAACTCCAGTATTATCAAATAAAGAAGTTATGGACTTGACCTCTCCTCCTCTTGACATGAGCCAGCTCATGATAACTTTGACCAATACAGAAAGTGATGCTGGTCATTTCTAGAGTTGGGCTGTGAGACTCCATGTGGCTCTTTGGGATCCTCCAGGCCCATTCTGGAACTGCTGCATAAAATTTCAACCCCTATAAGATGACCATGTTGGAGAGAACATGAGTAAGTTTCCCAATAAGCCTGAGCTATGTCAGCCACATCCTTCCAAAACACCAGCTGAATATCATCTAGTGAGCTGATGTCATGGGAAGGAATTGCTCAGCGGAGCTATGTCTAATCACAGAACAAGCACTGTCCCCAATGAATTGCTTTAAACTACTAAGTGCTAGGGCAGTTTACTGTTTATCTATAGGAAAACATGGTAGGCATTACAATGGACAAGGAGTACAACTGTTTATCTTATTTTTCTGTAAAGCATTCAGAAGTCCATCCTTATCCTCAAACAATACATGTTTAGACATCTCTAATACACGATATACCTGTGTGTCTAATGCCCTAGGCTGCTAGTAAGGGACAGGTAAGTAGTGGGTACAGTCAGGTAACAGGTATACTGTAGGGATGCTGGACAGTGGGATGCTTTCCCTCCTGGGGAGGTGCAGAGACAGAGCAGGATGGTGAGGCCTCATCTCACCACTGGGGGGGACTGAGCAGGATGGTGATGTGTCATCTCAGCACTGGGGGAGACAGAGTAGGATGGTGAGGCAGCATCTCACCACTTTGGGGGGTGCGCACAGAGCAGGATGGTGAGGCGGCATCTCACCACTTGGTGGGTGCACACAGAGCATGATCGTGAGGTGACATCTCACCACTCAGGATAGCAAGCAAAGGAAAACTGATGAATAGTTTACCTGAGGAATTTTCCATTTAATATTTCCAGGCCACAACCAAACACAGATCACTGTGGAAAGTGAATTCACAGAAAGGGGAAGCACATATTACAAGATGAAGTATTTATCTATCCAGAAGAAAACTGACTTTCTTTTTTTTTTTTTTTTTTTAAGCCAGTCCTGGGGCTTGGACTCAGGGCCTGAGCACTGTCCCTGGCTTCTTCTTGCTCAAGGCTAGCACTCTGCCACTTGAGCCACAGCGCCACTTCTGGCCATTTTCTGTATATGTGGTGCTGGGGAATCGAACCCAGGGCCTCATGTATATGAGGCAGGCACTCTTGCCACTAGGCCATTTCCCCAGCCCCAAAACTGACTTTCTTAAGCCATGTTAATCTATATCTCTTATATTTTTCTGTATGCCAACTATACATATGATTAAAATGAAAATATTATTGGTGCTAGTGGCTCATGCCTATAATCCTTGCTATTCAGGAGGCTGAGATACAAGGATCATGGTTTGAAGCCAGCACAGGCAGACAATTATGAAAGACTTATCTCCAGCTGGAGATTTTAAAAAAGCGAGAAGTGGATCTGTGGCTCACGTGGTAGAGTACCACACTTGAACAAAAATAAAAGCTAAGCTAGAGGGAGGCCTTGAGTTCAATCCCCGGTACTACCATAAAGTAATTTCAAATGATACTAAAAGGTAGTGTATCTTTTCACAGTGTGTGAACGATAAGGACATCTCCCATTCTTATCTCTCAATAATACTGTCCTCTCAGACAATTACTGTCAGAATTTATTATTTACTCTGTATATATACTACACTGATATTTAAACTTATATATTTCTGTTTAAACAGTAATGAAACTATGGCCTTCTGCTCACTGGGTAACAAATGTTTTGGCAACAGAACTCTATCATCCTCCAAAGAGTATCATTGGTCTTTCTCGTGGCTAGCTATAACCAACATCTGGGTATAACCATAGTTTATCGAACTAATCCCAACCTGACTGAAGTCATTTGACATTGCAGGGCATACTGTGAATTAATAACTTTTGTATATTTGTACAAGAATCCAATATTGGGAACCAATATAGAGCTCCAAATTTTTCTATTGACAAATTGCTCTTTATATGGCATGTACTTTTTTATACCCTGTCAAAAATGTAGAAAGGCACTAGTGTATACAGTGTTATGTTCTCTACAAATTTGTTTTTTTAATTTAATTTTATTGTCAAGGTGATGTACAGAGGAAATACAGTTACATACACAAGGTAGTGAGTACATTTCTTGTTTCTCTAAAATTCTTGTTTCCCTAAAAATATTGAATTACAGCCAGGTGCTGGTGACTCATGCCTATGACCCTAGCTATTTAGGAGGTTGAGATCAGTAGGATCATGATAGTAGTCCAGCCCAGGCAGGAAAGTCCTCAAGATTCTAACTCCATGAGGGAAGCTGGATGTGCCATGTCATGAACCTGTGGTCGTAGTGAGGACAAAAAGCCTTCAGTAGATCCATTGAGGCTCAGGCAGGAAGTGACATCCTATCCTCAAAACAACAAGTTGAAACACAAGGCTGGAGGCATGGCTCAGTGGTATTGCAGCAACCTAGCAAGCATGAAACCTTGAGTTCAAATTTCCAAACTGCCAAAACAATACATTGCATTGCTCTGTAATGTGTATCTATTTTCATTGCAGATGATGGACAACATATGTTCATTTGGAGAGAGAGGAGAGAAAAATTATACTTAGTGTCTCTCTCTGTATATATACACTATGAATATATTTCCATGATGACTTTGTTCATGTCTTACTGCTTTTTCAATGGGTAAATATCTACATTTACTTATATACCAGAACTCTTTACATTTTGACTAACCTTTTGTCATGACAGCTCTATTTTTTCTAGTTCTTTATACATTTTAATATTACCCATATTCTTATTTTTACCATGCATCAACAACAATATTTATTAACACAAAGTTGTCATCTTATTGACTTTTCCAGATCTTCCTTCTCCTTAATTTTTTCCTTAATTTTTAAAAATTACGTTTTCTCTTCTTGTCTTACAGACTTTGCATTTTATATTTCAATAAACAGGTTGTGTGCAGCTCATATATTTTAATAAATACATATATTTGTGTCCCCCACAGCACCATCAGAAAAGAGGAAATTTCCCTCCCATGCCTTTCTAGTCACCAGTAGCTGAAACTTTCATCATAAATTATAATTTCAGATTTTTGTCTATCTTAAACCTCTTATAAATAGAATTACGTAGAAAATCCTTTCTGTTATTGTTTATCTTCTTCAACATAGTATTTTCTATATTCATGGATGTTGTTGTACTTATTAATAACTTTCCTTTAGTTTTTGAGTAGTATTTCATTGCATATAAACACCACAATTATCTTTTTTTTAACTTTATTTTCACTTCTTTATTTTGATTGTAATAGTCCTATCTTGCTATAGACTTAAGTCTCTCTCTTTTTTTTTTGCCAGTCCTGGGCTTGGACTCAGGGCCTGAGGACTGTCCCTGGCTTCTTCTTGCTCAAGGCTAGCACTCTGCCACTTGAGCCACAGCGCCACTTCTGGTCATTTTCTATATTTGTGGTGCTGGGGAATCGAACCCAGGGCTTCATGTATACGAGGCAAGCATTCTTGCCACTAGGCCATATTCCCAGACCCACAATTTTCTTATATGGTCTCTTATTGGTGAGCATTAGAATTTTTCAAATTTCTTGCTCATGTGCACATTCTCCTCTCACACCCTACTTGCCTCTGTTTCTTCCACCCTCCTTCCGGACGTCCCCTTTCCTTGTTCTAAACAGCCCCCTTTCTACATTCATGTTTATTTCTCTAATCTATGTATATGTCTATATGCATGTGTATTTATGAACACATAAACTTAAATATAAACACATATGTATGTGTTTATATAAATATATACATTTATTCATATACCACATTTTGTCTAGTTATCCATTGATAAAGTCACCTTCTGATTCCATAGTTTGGCTATTGTGAAGAGTGTCACAAGAAATCTGAGGACTCAGGCATCTCCATTGTAATATGATTTTCATTCCTGTGTGTATATACCCAAGAGTAGTATAGCAAGACCACATGATGATTCTATTTTTGAGGAACTTCATACAAGTTCTATAGGCTGTACTAATTTCCATCAACCCTGCATGAAAACTCCCCTTTTTTTCTGTATCCTGGCCAGCATTTGTCATTTTTGTTTTCTTGGTGCTTGCCAGTCTGACAAGGGTGAGATGGAATCTCAGTGTAGTTTTAATTTACTTGTCCCTGATGGGAAATAATGTGACTATAAATGTGTGTGTGTGTGTGTGTGTGTGTGTGTGTGTGTGTGTGTGTGCCAATGGCCATTTGTGTTTATTATTTTAAGACAAACCTTTGGGTTACTTGTTCGTTCATTGTTTTAACTTCTTTATAAATTGTACAACTTAAAGTCTTGTTGGAAAAATAGCTGCCAATCATCTTCACCCATTTTATAGGCTGGATCTTCACCATGGTAACTGCATTTTTTGTACAATTCTTGCATAAACTTTTTGTAAACATATCTACATTTCTTTCAGGTTTATACATAGAGTATAAACTTGGAGTAATCAAGTAGGTTTCATCTCCACTAAAATGATTTTGCTCCTTTGAGCAACTAACTCATAGTTTAGTAAAATGAATATCAGGAAGCTGAAACATGTATTGTCAGGAGTGGGGCAATCAAGGGGGAAAAGAAGACTGGACAAAAGAAGAGTGGGAAAATACTGTTATAGTATTTAATGTACACGTGGAAGTGGAGCTAGGTGACTTGAGGGTTTGGGTGTGTTAGGAGAGATGGGGGAGAATAATGGAAGGGTTACATTGATCAAGATGCATTATACTAAAACACTCATGTGTTAAATTGAAATCACTTTGTACAACTACTTAAAGATAATTTTTAAGAATTACATAAGAAATATCTACTGTTTTCCAACACAATTATGTAACTTCACATTCTTCTCCAAATTGAACATTTAGTGTTCTCAGTCTTTAGTCATTATATGGCTAGCTAGTGACAGTACATTAACATTTTAGCCTGAATTTTGGTGACTAACAATGCTAATCATTTTTGAATGTGCTTATTGGCCCTTGGCATACCTTTTGTAGTGTATGAGTCATTGTTTATTTTTATTAGGCTGCTTCACACATAACATAGTTGATCACACCTTTATCAGATGTGTTGCTATGTTTTGGAGAGTCGGTCCTCAGATTGCAGCACTACTTAGAGATGGTGGAACTTTTAGGCAGGAGTTGGGGCTTAGTGGGAGGAAATTAAGTCTCTGGGTCTTGTCCTTCAAGGGGACATCAGGATTCATTGTTCTTAATCTCCCCCTCCCCCCCCTTGTACTTGCTCTTGCTCTTGCTCTCTCTCACTCTGCCTACTGGCTACCATGAGGTGAGATCTCTACCGTGCTTCTCACCATGGTTGTCTGTCCTCACCAAAAGTCACAGTGCCAAGTGAACCTGGACCAAGATATCGGGAGCATAAGCCGAAAGAAACCTTTCCTTCTTATAAGCTGTTTATCTTGCACGTTTATCACAGTGAGGAGAGCTGACTAATACATGTGCATGTGTGAACCCATGTGAATGTGTCCTTCGTACCTGTGAGTTCAAGCCCCACAACTGACAAAAAAAGAAAAAGAAAAAAAAATCAATGTTGGAGTTCTTCTAAAATAGAAGTTTTAAAATTTGATGAGTTCTGTTTATTGATAGATCCTGTCATGTGAGCACATGTGCACACACATGTGCTTCTGGTGCAGGCTATCCTCCCTGTCCCAATCTATACAAATAGTGATAGGAGCTGATGGATTGTCATTAATCAAGAGATCAATATAAAGCACATCAAAAGCACATGTACACAAAATAATGCATCACTATATGTTAGAATTCATAACTTTCCCTCATGTGAGCTTCCACTAAGCCACAAGTGTTTCCAAAGTTGAGATGATACACACATTTCCAAGAGGAGAGCTATTTATCAAGTTCTTCATCGAAAGTCATGCACTCCTTGCTGGAAAGGATGGGGACAGAGCCATTGCTGTTTAGTCTATCTGTCCCATTGCCAACTGCAGAGCAATCAGAGGAAAAAACAAATCCCAATAAAGACTGTCAGTGAAATTATTACTTTACATTACCAAATTATATTCAACTAGTCAATGGCATATTTTAACAATAAAGTCTGATACCTCTTATACCTTCATTTAGTGGGGCTGGCGAGAGGAGGGGGTTATGCATTCACCTGGCTTGTTCAGGCTACACAGCACTCTGCCTCTTTGTCTCTGTATCTCTCTCTCTGTCTCTCTCTCCTCTCTCCTGCCACCAGGCTTCTGGAACTACTGTGGTTCTTTTCTTTTTTTTTCTATTTATTATCAAAGTGATGTACAGAGAGGTTACAGTTTCATATGTTAGGCCTTGGGTACATTTCTTGTACTGTTTGTTACTTCCTCCCTCATTCCCCCCTTCTCCCTCCCCCTTTCCCTCTCCCCCCATGAGTTGTTCAGTTGGTTTACACCAAATGGTTTTGCAAGTATTGCTTTTGGAGTCCTTTGTCTTTTTATCCTTTGTCTCTTGATTTTGATATTCCCTTTCCCTTCCCTAGTTCTAATACCAGTATATACAGTTTCCAATGTACTCAGATAAGATAACAGTGATAGTGTGAGTAGAACCATAAGAAGGGGATATAAGAGGATCATCAACAATGGAAGCTATCATTTCACATGGCATGTTGAAATAGTCCTTTCCATAACATGGAGTTCATTTCACTTAGCATGATCTTATGCATTCAGCAGCCCCACTTTTGGGCATCTCCCCAAAAGACCACAAACAAGAACACACTAAAGCCACCAGCACAACAATGTTCATCGCAGCACAATTTGTCATAGCTAAAATATGGAACCAAACCAGATGCCCCTCAGTAAACGAATGGATCAGGAAAATGTGTTACATATACACAATGGAATTTTATGCCTCTATCAGAAAGAATGATATTGCCCCATTTGTAAGGAAATGGAAAGACTTGGAAAAAATTATACTAAGTGAAGTGAGCCAGACCCAAAGAAACATGGACTCTATGGTCTCCCTCATAGGGAATAATTAGCACAGGTTTAGGCTAGTCACAGCAGAGGATCACAAGAGCCTAATAGCTACTGTGGTTCTTATCCCTTTTCCTAAGAATACACCCACCACACGTCCCTCTGCCAGAATAGTTGGCCCATTTCAGGCATATTAATCACAACTCTGGAAACTTTTTGAGTCAATTTTTTTAAAGAAAGAAAACACTCAGAACTGAAGGAAAAAACCTACCTCAAAGGCTTATATTCTGTTCAGAGATCTGTGCCAGCTTGGAGGGAACAACTAGCAAATTCTTCTTCAGATGCTGTCAGAATGCTGGCTGCATGCTTGCTCTGACTCAGCTCTCTGCAGGAAAGACATGGTTCCATATTTGACTCATCAACAACTCCCTGATCCAAGAGAGGCATGGGTACTTTCATTCCACTCCACTCAGATCAAGTCATGTGGTCAGAGTGGACCATCACACAGTTTCCACAACATAGTGTACCTTTAGCTCCTCTGAAACTGGTAACTGGATGTGTCTTTTTTCCTTTGGGTATGTGCTCAACCCACATTCTAAATTAGAACAGGTGTTTGAGGAAGAAGGCACACTGAGAAAAATATCAGATTGCTAGGTGCTTCTTTCTGTGTTATGAATCAACATCATCTTTATTCAAAAGGATACTATCAGCTCAATTAAAAGAAAGTCCCCTAAAGAAAGAAAATCTAAAGTCACCTAGGCTAGCTAGACAGTCAGGATGGGTATAAGTAAGCGTTACTACTTTTTCCTTCTGTCTGTCTTCTTCAGTATTATTATTTTCTGAGCTGTAATCTGAGCTTTGGGTTATAAAATTTCTGGTCTCTTTCTAGCACGGAGGACTGGTTCCAGAACTTCCCCAGACACCAAAACTATAACTGTTCATAAAATGGTGTAGTATTTACATATTGCCTTCCCTTCTACTTTAAATTACATGCCAGCTTTTATTACTGAGAGTACCCTATACAATGTAAGTGTTATTAAATACCTGTTATTGTATAATTTAGGTAATATTATCAGAAAGAAGTTTATCCAGGCTGGGCACAGTGGCATATGCCTGTAACACCACTACTCAAGAATCAGGAAGATCACAGTTTATAGGCCAACCCAAACCCCCTCTCCCCCGAAAAAGTTTGAGAACCGACAGAAATCAATTTATCCATGAAAGAAAAAAGAATAATGACCAAAAGTCATCAAAATCATCTTTTTTAGAATTCTGGAAAATAACCAAAGATATAAGAAGAATTTATTTTTAAAGTCTTTCTTAACCTGGTGAACTTTATCTTGTCCAGAGGCCTTGAAAGAAAAGGCACAGCCTTACTGCAAGGACCAAGTCCATTAGAAACTTCTGGAAATTTCCTAATTGCAGATCAAGTCACAGTTTGTCTTGACTTGAAGCTTACTCTGCCAGATGCATTTACTAGAAATAAACCTTCAAAATTCTTTAACATCACAGCTGGTTGCTACTGTGGTGTCAGATGAGAGAAGCATGTAGATAACATGAAGTTATATTGAGATAATCTTAAAGAATCCATTACAAATGTTTAGAAATAATAAGTTCGAAGATTGTAGGAATAAGGTCAATGTAAAAATCAGTTGTATTCCTATGCACATTCAGAAAACAGTACAAAAATAATATGTAGAAAAGAATACAATTTGTAAAGCATCAAGAATGCTTTATTCTTGTAGATAATTTATTACTTTTTGTGTATGTGCTAGTTCTAGGGCTTGAACTCAGGCTCAAACTCAGGAACTGGGCTCTGCCCCTGAGCTTTTTCACTCAAGGCTCTGCCATACCATAGTGTTTGGCTTTTTGGTGATTAATTGAAAATAAGTGTCTCAGACGTCCCTGTCTAAGTTGGCTTTGAATCATGATACTCAAATTTCAGCCTCCTGAGTAGCTAGGATTACAAGTATGAGCCACAGATGCCAAGCTTTCTTGCAAATAATTTTAAGGAAACAAATGTTAGACTTATATGCTGAGAATGGCAAAACCTTCTTGAAGGAAATGAATGATGATGTAAATACGGCTTTATGGATTTGATGAATTTACTATCACTAAGATATCAATATGTCCTAAGTTAACCTACAGTTTCTTTTCAGTTTCTTTCAAAACCCTAGCCAGCATTTTGGCAGAGATTCACACACTCATTTTTAAAATATATGAAAGAATAAGGAATGCAGAATATTCAAAGCCACATTGCAAAAGTTAGAGAATTTACACTTGTCAATTTCACAACATATTACAATGTGACAGTAATCAAGATGAAGTGAAATGGCCTCAGGATACACATACAAATGAATGGAATAACACTGGTCACAAAAATAAACCTTTACCTTATGTCAATTGAGTTTTGACAGGGGTGCCAAGACAATTTAATGGGGAAAGAATGATCCTTTAAACAAATGATACTGGGACAAGTAGATATCCATCCATAGCCCCCAAAATGAAACTATACTATTCCTTTATCACCTCTCTCTCTCTCTCTCTCACACACACACACACACAAATACACACACACACACACACACACACACAGGACACCTCAAAACCAATCATAAACCTATGTTTAAGAGCTAACACTGGACTTGAACTTGGGTCCCCATGTTCTTGCCTGGATTTTTACTTAAGGCTGAACTCTGTCACTTGAGCATACCTCCCCTCCTTGCTTTTTGTTGGTTAATTGGAGATAAAAATCTCACAGACTTTTCTGCTTAAGTTGGCTTTGATCTGCAGTCCTCAGATCTCAGCCTCCTGAGTAACTAGGATTACAGGTGTGAGCCATTGATGCCAAGTTCCTCGTAATTTATTTTTAGTAACTTTATGCAACCTTGTGGGTAATGGAATAAGTAATTCTGGACTGCCCAGATCATGTGGGAAGAATTGCAGAAGTCAAATCTCCCAGGAGTGAGTCACTGGTGCCCAGCTTATAAAACTCTTAAATATAATGTAGGAGTAAATCTTTGTGACTTCAGGTTGGATGATAACATCAAAAAGTAAGATCAACAGCAACAAAAACAAATTCAAAGCAACTTGTTACAACTTATGCCTAAAGAAAGTGAAAAGACTATGTACAAGATGGGAGAAGATACTTTGAACTCATACTTCCATATCTGAGAAGAGACTCTATCTAGAATATGTAAAAAAAATCCTTATCAATCAACAACATAAAGATAAACAATTTAATTAAAATAATCCAAAAATGGAATTTGATATTTTAAGAATGGCTTATTTAGACATAAATGAGAATGGCTAATAAACACGTGGAAGTTTCCTCAACATAGCTAAGCAGGTTGGCAGTTATGGGGTCATCCAATATTGGCATAAGATGCACCCCATAAAAGGTTCAGTTGGAGAAAATTGAGAGGCCTTTCTGTCTCCTATTTCTATTCTTTGAAACTGAGGTTAACCTGTCTTTAATAGCTTATACAGTCAGGATCTTTTACCACCTTAACTTTTAGTGATGTATCACTAATAACCAAAGCCTAATTTAATACAATTTTGTTTCCATTTGCATGGGTATATAGACAGATACATATCCATCTGTATAGTTGAGAGTATAGGTGAATTGACAGACATGTTGGCTGCTTAGGTAAATAAGTCTACTTATTTTGGTCACAGCAGATGTGTGTGTGTGTGTGTGTGTGTGTGTGTGTGTGTGTGTGTGCGTGTGCTGCCTAAGAAAGATATATGATAGGACCCCCAAAACAGGAACTGAATGAGCCAACACTGGGGCATGTATGTAACAGTACCTTCTCTGGGTTGTGATAAAGAAGCTATTTTTATTATATTAATGTTGATTCAGACAAGTAAGATTCACCAAAAGAGTTTAAGAATTTCCCAGATATCCTTTATTCTTAGGCCAGATTCACCAAAAAGTTAGCACTTGACTGCATTTGCTCCCTTTCTCTATCAACTTTCCTACCTACTTGCCTTCCTACCTATCTATATACTACCACTTATCTACCTATATATTCATTTGTCTACCTAGTTAGCTACCTACATATGTGCATTCATGTACACACACACACACACACACACACACGTACTTTCCTGATCCATATAGAAACTACAGACATAATAGCCCTCTGCCTCTATCAGTACTTGAATCTTACAAGCAGAAATTATCTTGCATAACTGCAGTATGATTATCAAAACCAGGAAATTAGTGTTTAAGTAAACCCCATCGGATCTACTGCCTATATTGGCATTTTTGACAATCATCCCAGCGATGTGTCTCAGAGCAGAAGATCCAAGGCGTGTGTGCTGTCATCTGTCATCTCTCTCTCCAGTCTCTTTTAATCTGGAGCAGTTCCTGAATTTTCCTTTTTATAAAACAAATGTTTTACTGAGGGTCAGGGGAAAAAAACAATTTCTCTAACAATTACTGTTGTAGCAGGCAGTTAGAATCTAAAATATGACATTAGTCTGTCTACAAAAGAGACTTTGCCAGAATTTTTCTTCTCAAAATGGCAGAGGACAGTGTCTGGATGCTGTGAGGATAAAGTGTGGGGAAGGGGAATAATAGTGCCATGATCTGAATGTGTTCAAATCACACACTGCAATACACTGGAGCCTAATAACATGTGATTACATCACAAGGACTCTGTCCCCAAGTAGATTAACCTCATCATTGCTTGAGTGAATGCATTTTGTTGAGAATAGATTTGTTAGAAAAATGAGTTCAGCCCTCTGTTGTTCAGTTGCTTTTGCCCTCTCTTACACTTACACTACGCCTTCCACTACAACAGTACTCACTACATGCTAGTGTCATGAAATTCTCAGCCTCTGGTGCCATTACCCATATAACCTTCTACTTTTAAATTTTTTTTATTATCTTTGGTTATACAAAGGAGTTGCCATTGTACAAAGCAGTTTATGAACACAGTGCACCTTGATCAATTTCATCCCTGTCAACATTCTCATCCAACCATCCCAAACTACCCTTTCCCTTGCTGTTCTTAATTCTTACATTATGCATTAATTTTTTTACCATTTAACAAAGAAGGTTATGTATACAACATATCATGATCTGTGTCATCCCTTCAATATCTTTACCCCTTTTGCCACACCCTTTCCCTTATTTTTCTCAATGCTGTGATATATGCAATTAATTCTTTCCTTCATCCTTCCCTTTGTCCCTCTTCATTCTCATATCCCTCCCCTTGACCCCACCTTCTCCTTTTGCAAGTACCTGATAACTTATTTTGTTGGGCTTTGACAGTCTTTCTAAAGAATTATACCACTTAACTCTCTATAGAGTCTATTATACTTCAGTTACCTTCTATTATTTTGTGAGTTACTCAAGCATGGCTATTCTGATATAGTAACACAAAATACAAACGAAAACAGGTGGGAACTTTTGTTATTTAATTTGGATACTGAGAGGAAATTGGAGATTGTTGTAGTGGAAATGAAGTTAGGGATGCCTATGTGTTCAGTCCAAGAAGGTGCTGACGAGGCTGAGCAGGTGGGTTCCAAGGAAGAGGTGTGAACAGCTAGCAACTTTTCTTTGCAGGAGTTTGAACACTCTGGCATAGTCATCTGGTGGCTGGAACATTGCAAAGCACCAGAACTGGAGACTGACCACAGGCAAACTCACAGTAGCATTCCTGGACTCACCTGGTACTGAAGGAGGAAGCTTCCTCCTGGCTCTGTGCTGGTTGTGGATTAGTGGTGAGCAACATGCACTGTCAACAGCTCTGTGGAGGCCAGAGCAAAAGTAGTAATGAGGATGACAGAATCCTAGGGTTTCTAGTGAGAAACTCACTCAGCTGCCCCACAGCCCATGCTTTTGAGCTGCTTATATTCCCTGAGTACCTTGGGTTCTTGAGAGAAGTGTAGATTCATAAAAGGAAGATACTTAAGCTTATGTT
The DNA here is from genome assembly GCF_023159225.1 of Perognathus longimembris pacificus. NCBI lineage: Eukaryota > Metazoa > Chordata > Mammalia > Rodentia > Heteromyidae > Perognathus > Perognathus longimembris. Next base: position 37,340,329 of record NC_063166.1, on the reverse strand, counting down.
CTACTATAGAAGGTAAGAATCCCAGCTAACCAGCTCTAATTTGTTCTTAAGATACAAATGAGGGTTTGAATTTGCACAGCAGGTTTTGGGAACCAGTCCTGCCTGCTACTGATCATTGTTAAAATACAGGAGAGGGAGAGAAGCTCCTATAGAGAGAAGAGAAAAGAAAAATCTCAGGGCCCAGGCTAAAGAATGACATTATTTTAAACCCAAGCAGAGAAGTTGACATAGAGAGACAGAAATGCAGCCAGAGACAAAGGAGGAAAACCAGAAGAGAGCAGGTCACACAAAAGGAAGATGAGCTTCACAATGACAGGGGAATTTTGGCATTTGCACCCTACCAGGAAGAGATAATTATTATGCCCTTACTAGAGGGACCAGAATTTTATGCACCTGGGATTATTATAGAATTGTAAATGTATATGGCAAGATCCAGTTAAAGATTCAGGGAGTACATGGCTGTTAGCCAAGGAAACCACTTGTGGTAACTTAGGATACCTGGGAGGGGAGAACAAACTCAGAAAATGGGCAGAAGCCAAGAGACAGGGCTGAGGGTTTGGTAATGCAAAAACTTCCCTTTTCCTGGAAGTGCCCTCAACCAGCTCCTGGGCTCTGGTTGCCCAGTGGAACTCCAAGTTCATCTAGGCAAGGCCACATGCCTGGACAAACTGAAACCACAGTCCTCCTCTGAGATGCTGTATAGTTTGTGTCTCAAATGTCCCCAAAGGCTCATATGTTGAAGGCTTGGCCCTCAACTTGGGCACTACTGGAGCACGACAGAACCTTTAAGAGCAGGGCATCGTTGGAAGTCATCAATTTTGTCCTGGAAGGAGGCAAGGGGACCCTTTGCATCCATTATAGTATGAGCATCTGTGTTCCACCACGTGCTCCCATCACGACACACCGCTTCACACAAGCCCGCAGGCAATGGGGCCCACTTCTTGCTGTGAAAGCCCCCAAACTGGCAGCAAAAGTAAATCTTCCCTCTTTACAGGCCGGCTATCAGAGGGGTTTGTGGCAGTGTGGGAATGCTGACTGATCCAGGTGCATTTGGGTGGAGAAAAGCAGCATCTGGGAGACTTAGTCTCCATTTTTTACCTAGCACTTGGAACTCTCCTATGACTTAAGACCCCTACCACTTCAGCAAAGGCCAAGAGAAGAGCAGGTGTGTGCTTGGCCCATTTGGCTGTCAGTGTCCATGTTCTCATGTGCCCACATGTGCTTCCTGTGGCAGGAAGTAGTTTCCAGAACACTACACAGATAAGGTGTTCTATCTTCCCACTGGCCCCAAAGCCAGGGGAAACAAGTGTCTCTGCTTTCCCTCTGTCCTTCCCTCCATCCCTCCTGTCCATTCCCTCCCCACCACCATTGAGCAACAGTCCATCCAAGATCGCAGTGCCTGGCCAGTCTCTGTGCCATGGACTGTGGGCACCAGGCCTCCTGGGTACTTATAAGTTTTCAGCGGAAGTGGGTCTCCCAGCCCTACTTACCTAGCAATGCCACGGTTTGCCAGTGCTCCCAGGTAGCTGGGGTTTCTTTTCCTCCAGCTCTAGTCACTGAAAGAATATCAGGAAGTTAGCCTGAAGATCAGAGAGCCTTGGAGGGAGTGCTGTGGATGATAGAGGTTGTAAGTGCTCCCCTGGTATTGGGAAGCCTTCTCTCTTCCATGCAGATGGTATTTAGATTAAAGAACACTCCCAGAATTCCACTTCCCCCAGTCCTTCCCTTCCAGCAAGAAGGAGAGGATGAGGGTGGGGGGTGAGAGATAGGGTTCTCCCAGCTAATACCTCTCTGAGGGCTCTGGAAGATGGAAGCTTGCCTAAATATTGGAGCCCCTGGAATGAGAAAGGAGAACAGGCAATTAATGGTACTTATTAGTCTTAAGGGAATAGCAGCATGGGGATGCTAAGACTAGGACCATTTTTCAATTTGATTTATTATTTATAATTCTACAGATAGTGCAACTCCAGCTGTGGGGTGGGAAGAGTAGAGTGTTCTCACCTCCTTACTTTTGGACCCCTTCAAGATGGTTCTCTGACCTTAGAACAAGGACAGTTAATGTGGTCATTAGTGTCTAGGATATCCAGGAAAATCCACATTGCAATATTTTATTAATAAAGTCAAAGGTTAAGAAGGGAGAAAATTGGGAGACCAGGAGGGGAAAAAGAAGCAAACTTTTAGAAGAATGACTTTATACAGTAAGTCTCAATATGTGAAGGTTCAGCATAAATGGAAAGGCAACATGAATTCTGTAGAGAGCATGCTTTGCAGGTTGAATTGGATATTTCCCCAGGCTGGAGCTGTGTGACCAACCTCTCGAGCAGCCTTGGGCTGGGGCAGCATGTGTTCCAGTCACACATCTGTGGTGAGAAACACCATCCTCTACAGTGGCTGCATGGCCAAGGCCTCCCAGATATAGTCTTCTATGTTTTTATACATTTCACTGTGTCTATACAATGCTTACCCATGTGTGCAATACTTCGTAATAAAGAATAGGTTTTTTTATGACATTGCCTGTCTCTAGGCAAATATTGACATTCTGAGCATGTAGCAAGGAGTCCAGGCTACCACGACGGCTTATATAGTTTAGGTGAATTGCATTCATTCACAACTTCCAGTGTTTTCAATTTAGGATGGGTTTGTTGGAATATAATCTCATAAATGAAGGAGATCCAGTATAGAGAGAAGTTATATGCATATTTCTCTCTGTATCAACATATATATTTATAACATATGTATATGTGCAAATGTGTATTATGATATATTTCATATATAATATATGTACAAATACATATAGTGCTATATTATATGTGTACACATATATAATATGTAACTTATATTATATAGTATCATCTATTAGCATCCTCACACATACTAGGAGCCATATATAATATACACATTATATGTGCGTGTGTGTGTGTGCACGCACATGCACATCCCCATACATACACACTGGGGGCCAAGCCCCAAGTAAGGCAGGTGAAATAGAAAAGATGTTACTGAAGCCACTTGAAGGGTATCTCATATGTCACCTCATAGGCTATTTTCACTCTGCCTGAATTTCCACCTTCAGAGTTTTGCTCCACTGTGCACACAATCTCCAAGACATTTTCTAGTCGTCAAAGCCTTAGCTAAATATTCTTTCCTTCTGTGAATCTCCAAGTGCTTTGTCTAAGGGCAGGAATTTCATTAAGTCATCTTCATAGTGCCCACAGCAGTGTATGTGGTTTGTACTGGGTGGTCAGAAAACAATTACCTAGTGAATGGAAATGGATTCTTGCCTGGGAATTCTAGAAATTTAAGGCATTAGCACATCTAGGAATTCAGAGGAAAGACAGGGGGAAGATGGCAAATCTCAGATGCCTCTGGGATCTCAGATAGTTCATGTGGCATTGCAAAGAGTTTATTAAAGTGATAGGACCAAAATGGTAATGTGGAACACCTTGTGCCCATTCCAGCTTTGTTAACTATTCTTGGGCTAGTAGTTCCATTTCTCTGTTCTCAAGTCTCTCCTATGAAATGGGTTACTAACACTGGATTAAGATTCTCCTCCATGCTACAGAGAAGGAAGAAAAGTTCTGTATTATAATAAATTACCTGTCATTACTCTGTGCCTCTTTCTTTATATAATATCTTGCTTGTCATCCTTAAAACAAAGATATTAAGAATCAAATTCAACCTTTCAGTTAACATCCAAGACCTTCTCCTCCCTTGACCTCTACCTTACTGCATCTTCCACCTTGTTTCTCATCTGTTCTCTATTTTAAGCTAGCTTAAAATTTGAAATTTGCTCTATTTCTAGTTTCACAAATAACCTTTGTGTGTGTGTGTGTGTGTGTGTGTGTGACTGTGTGTATGTGTATGTGTATGTGTGTATGCCAGTCCTGAGGCTTGAACTCAGGGCCTGGACACTGTCCCTGAGTTCTTCGCTCAAGATTAGTGCTCTACTACTTGAGCCACAACTCCACTTCTGGCATTCTAGTGTTTAATTAGAAATTAGAATCTCACAGACTTTCCTGCCCAAGTTGGCTTCAAATCCCAGTGCTCATATCTCAGGCTCCTGAATAGCTAGGATTACAAGTGTGAGTGACCAGTTCCAAGGAATCTCTTTTATTAACCTTTTACTCAAATAATTTTATCCGCACATACAGTTAATTTTATATGCCAATTTGCCTGAGTTAAGAGATGCCCAACCTGATCATGCCCCCCTCGCAGCAGAGGCGAGGTCTGAGGGTGCTAACCCACGCCCAGACAGTTGATCCCACTGGGCCCCACACATACCACACCCCCCCAACAGACTCCCGGGAGGGCGCAAACACAACCCAACAACCCGGGGCTCGCTTTGGGAGGCATACCCCACTAAAGTGGACGGGGCCACAGTGCCAGCGCCTGTTGTAGCAGGCGCACAGCGCACAGGAGGGCAGGGCCCCGGCGACAGCGCCTGCTCTGGTAGGTGTACCCTGCACTGGTGGGCGGGGCCACAGCGGCAGCACCTGCTCCCGTAGACACGCCTACACAGGAGGGAGGGCAGAGCTACAAACCAAACCTGAGAAGCCAGCCACAGATTTCCAGATGCGCAAATCATAAAGAAACATAACACAGTTCATCAAAGAGCAAGCCAACTCGCCAGCTCCAAAAAGCAGCATGACTGAAGAGGAGATGGAGATTAAAAAAGCAAATGAGGCCATGTTAACAGGAATGATGGAAAGCGTCAGAAATGAAATCAGAAAACAATTCCAGGAGTTTAGAGCGGAAATCTTGAAGGACTCCCAAGAAGCCAAGAAAGAAATGAAAGCAAAAATGGATACAATGCAAGCCTCCTTTAAAGAAATGGAAGCAAAAATGGATACAATGCAAGCCTCCTTTAAAGAGAATCTTAACATCCTGAGAATTGAAATGCATGAAAAAAATAGATTTAAAATACAACTCTTTGAAGGAAGAAATTTCCACGATCAGAGCTGATCTGACAACCATAAATAGCTCTCTGACATCCATAAACTCCACAATTGAAACCATAACACAAAGAGTGGACCATATGGAATCCAGAATCTCTTGCCTGGATGATGAAGCAGCCAACAACAACCAGAAAATGACCACACTCCAAGAAACGGTGAAGCTTCAAGGCAGACTAATCCAGGAACTAATGGACAAAGACAAGAGATATAATCTGCGCATAATTGGAATAGAAGAAGGAGCTGAATACCAGAGCAGAGGGCTTAAACATGTTCTCAATAAAGTTATTGCAGAAAACTTCCCCAGTCTCACAGGGGACCCCATCCAGGTAACCGAAGCCTATAGGACACCTGGCAGGCCAGACCCCAGAAAAGCCAACCCCAAGGCACATAATATTCAAGACTTCAGACCTCAAGATTAAAGAGCAAATTCTGAATTCAACCAAAGCGAAGAAAGAAATTTTCTACAATGGAAAGAGGATTCGAATAACAGCTGACTTATCCACACAAACTTACCAAGCACGAAGTGAGTGGAAGAACACCATCCAAGTACTTAAGGCTAACAATATGCAACCTCGGATCAAATATCCAGCGAAATTGGAGTTCACATTTGTAGGGAAAGCCAGATCTTTACACACCAAAGCGGAGCTAAAGGAGTATGTGAATAAAAAACCAGCCCTACAGCGAATTCTAAGAGGGGGGCCCCACCCAACAGAGATCGTACAAGACACACAGACAGAATCAGAAAGAAACTACAATAGCCAAAGTCCAACAGAAAAAACAGCTCACTAAAGACAAGAAAAAAAAAGAGGAAAAAACAGCCCAACAAGTAAATGGAAGGAGAAAAAACACCCTTATCCTTGATCTCTTTAAATATAAATGGTTTAAACTCTCCAATAAAGAGGAGCAGACTGGCAGAATGGATTTGCAAACAAAAAGTTGACATCTGCTGTCTACAAGAGATCCACCTTACAACAAGGGACAAAAACAGGCTCCGAATGAAAGGATGGAGCAAGATCTACCAAGCAAATGCACTTACCAAAAAGGGCAGGTGTAGCCTTCCTGCTCTCAGACAAGCTGGACTTTGCATTAAAATCAACTCAAAAAGACAAAGAAGGACACTTCATATTCATACAAGGAAAACTCCAGAATCAAGACATCACGGTGATAAATATATACTCACCGAACAAAAGAGGCCCTACATATGTCAAGCAAATTCTCACAGAATTACAGAACAAGATAGATGCAAACACAATCATAGTGGGTGACCTTAACACCCCACTCTGTCCAAGAGACAGATCCAACACCCAGAGGATTAGCAAGGGAGCTGAGGACCTAAGTAACACCATTTCCCAAATGGATCTGACAGACCTATATAGAATCTTCCACCCTACAGAGAACCAATACACCTTCTTTTCAGCAGCCCATGGATCATATTCCAAAATAGACCTCGTCATAGCCCACACAAAGAACCTCAGCAAATACAATAGTATTGACATCTTCCCATGAATTATATCTGATCACAGTGGATTAAAGGTACCCCTCAACAACAAAGGATACCACAGAGGCTATACACACTCTTGGAGGCTAAACCCCACACTGCTATCCAACACTTGGGGCACAGACCAAATTAAAGATGAAATCAACGAATTCATAAGCCACAATGACAATGAAAACACATCACAAAGAAACCTATGGGACACAGCTAAGGCAGTACTGAGGGGCAAGATCATTGCCCTCAGCACTCACATTAAAAGAATGGAAGCAGAGCAGATGAATAACCTCACGATGAAGCTAAAACAACTGGAGAAACAAGAAATGACAGAATCTAAAATGACTAGGAGGGGAGAGATCACAAAGATTAAAGAAGAGATAAATCTGATTGAAAATAGAAAGACAATTCAACAAATAAATAAGACTAAAAGCTGGTTCTTTGAGAAAATAAACAAAATTGACAGACCCCTTGCAAGACTTACAAAACAAATAAGAGAAGAGACTCATATATGTAAAATCAAGGACTCCACCGGAAAAATTACAACAAGTACACACGATATTCAAACAATCATAAGGAGCTATTTCCAAAACCTCTACTTAGCAAAAAACAATAATTTTACAGAAATGGATCAATTCTTAGAGAAGTACAAACTGCCCAAACTGAACCAAGAAGAAATAAATCAACTAAATAAACCAATAACTTACAGTGAGATACAGGAGGTAATCAAGAACCTCCCAACAAAGAAAAGCCCAGGCCCAGAGGGATTCACCAACGAATTCTAAAAAAACCTTTAGTGATGAGCTAATACCAATACTCCTCAAACTCTTCTGCGAAATAAAAACAGAGGGAGAAATCCCAAACTCATTCTATGAAGCTAATATCATACTCATTCCCAAACCAGGCAAAGACCCAACAAAAATAGAGAACTACAGACCAATATCACTAATGAACACAGACGCAAAGCTACTCAATAAAATATTAGCTAACAGGATCCAGAAACTGATCAAGAAAATCATACATCATGACCAAGTAGGCTTCATCCCACAGTCACAAGGATGGTTCAACATCTGTAAATCAATCAACGTAATTCACCACATAAACAGATCTAAAATTAAGAATTACATTGTTATTTCAGTCGAGGCCCAAAAAGCCTTTGACAAAATACAACATCCATACCTATTAAAAGCTTTGGAGGGAACAGGAATAGATGGAACATTCCTCAAAACAATAAAAGCCATATACAACAGACACCAACTGCTAATATCATATTAAATGGAGAGAAACTTAAATCATTCCCCCTAAACTCAGGAACAAGACAAGGATGCCCACTCTCCCCACTTCTTTTCAACATAGTGCTGGAATCCCTAGCCATAGCAATAAGGCAAGAGGAGGACATCAAAGGGATCCACCTCCGCAAAGAAGAAATCAAACTATCCCTATTCACAGACGACATGATCTTATATCTGAAGGATCCAAAAAACTCAGTACCCAAACTCCTACACCTAATAAACCAATTTGGCAAATTAGCAGGATACAAAATCAATCCACAAAAGTCAGCAGCTTTTCTGTATACCAGCAATATACAAACAGAAAAGGAAATTATGGAAACAATTCCATTTACAGTAGCCAAAAAAAGAATAAAGTACCTAGGGATCAACTTAAACAAGGACATGACGGACCTATTTAATGAAAACTATAAACATCTAATAAGGGAAATCAAAGAAGACACAAGGAGATGGAAAGACCTCCCATGCTCATGGGTAGGCAGAATCAATATAGTGAAAATGGCCATATTGCCCAAATTGTTATACAAATTCAATGCAATACCTATCAAAATCCCAGCCACATTCTTCACTGAAATAGAGAAACCAATCCATAAATTCATATGGAACAGCAAAAAACCTAGAATAGCCAAAGCAATTCTAGGCAAAAAAAGCAGTGCAGGAGGTATCACAGTACCAGACTTCAAGCTCTACTACAAGGCCATCATAACAAAAACAGCCTGGTATTGGTATAAAAACAGATCGGAAGACCAATGGATTAGAATTGAAGACCAAGAAATAAAACCGCACTCTTACAGCCAACTGATATTCAACAAAAGAGCTAAAGACATACAATGGAATAAACAGCCTCTTCAACTACTGGTGCTGGGAGAACTGGGCAGCCATATGCAGAAAACTCAAAGTAGACCCAAGCCTATCACCATGCACCAAGATCAACTCAAAATGGATCAAGGACCTCAATATCAGACCTGAATCCTTGAAACTACTGAAGGACAGAGTAGGAAAGAACTTATAGGCACAGGAAGGAAATTCCTGAATATAGTCCCAGGGGCACAACAAATAGGGGAAAGACTCGACAAATGGAACTTCTATAAATTAAAAAGTTTCTGCACAGCTAAGGACATAGCCACCAAAATAGAAAGACAGCCAACAATATGGGAAAGGATATTTACCAGCACAGCAACAGACAAAGGCCTGATATCTGTCATCTACAGAGAACTCAAAAAACTAAGTCCCTCCAAGCCCAATAAACCTATTATTAAATGGGCAAAGGCGCTAAAGAGAGACTTCACAAGAGATGATATAAAAATGGCAAAGAAACACATGAGGAAATGCTCAACATCCCTGCTAGTAAAGGAAATGCAAATAAAAACAACCCTGAGATACCACCTCACCCCAGTTAGAATGGCCTATACTCTGAACTCAGGCAACAACAAATGCTGGAGGGGGTGTGGGGAAAGAGGAACCCTTCTCCATTGTTGGTGGAAGTGCAAATTAGTACAACCACTTTGGAGAACAGTATGGAGGTTTCTCAAAAAGCTCAATATAGACCTACCCTATTACCCAGCCATACCACTCCTAGGCATCTATCCTAAACAGCAAACCCCAAGATATCAAAAAGACATTTGTACTTCCATGTTTATCGTGGCACAATTCACAATAGCCCAAATATGGAAACAACCCAGATGCCCCTCCACAGATGAATGGATCCAAAAAATATGGTACTTATATACAATGGAATGCTACATAGCGATTAGGAATGGTGAAATATTGTTATTCGCAGGGAAATGGTCAGAACTTGAACAAATAATGTTGAGCGAGACAAGCTTAGAACACAGAAAACATAGGGGCATGATCTCCCTGATATATGACTGTTAAGAAAGGGAGACGGAGAGTCAGTAGAGACCAAGTCTGTGAAACCAAAAACTGCTTGTCAAATAGTATTCCCCACAGGATTGGGGCAGCGACCCAACAGTATGTAACTAAAACCAAACAATTACTCAACATATAAAGGTCAAAAATTGACCTCTCAGGGGAATACAATAGGTCAAAAGCTAGGTATGTACGTTCATATAAGACTACTGTCGACATATGGTCTATTATGGACATTACATTTAAAGCCCTAGGCGAACTTTCTTGGGCATGGCCATGTGGCTACTGTTTATGTTCTTGATACATTGTATATTGTATATATGTCTACCTGACCTAGAGAAGAGATAGAAAAACAGGACGTAAAATATCACAAGAAATGTACACACTGTCCTACTATGTAACTGTACCCTTTTTGCACAACACCTTGTCAAAAAATTTGTGTTCAATTAATAAACAAATAAATTTAATTAAAAAAAAGAGATGCCCAAGTTTCTGGCAGAGCATTCATTTTCCATGTATCTGGGAGCGTGTTTCTAGACAAGGTTGGTGTCTGAGTCAGTGCACTGAGGGGAAGATCCATGCTCACAGGAGTGGGTGAACATCACTCATCCAATATCAAAATTGTTGAGGGCTCAAATAGAAGAGAAAGGTGGAGAAAATGTAGATTCTCTCTCTCTCTCTCTCTCTCTCTCTCTCTCTCTCACACACACACACACACACACACACACACACACACCCTTCCTCACTCCCATTCTTCCATGGTGCTAGGACATATTTTCCCTCTCCTTTGAAGAATATGGGTTCTGCAGCTTTCTGACTCCAGAACTTACACCAGCACCTATACCACCACATACACCTGTTCCTCGGGTTCTCATGACTGAGCCATTACCAGCTTCCTGGGTCTCCAGCTTGCAGATGTCCTATCATAGAACTTAACAGAATGTCATGGACCAATTCCATAATAAATCATCTATCTATCTATGTATCTATCTATCTATCTATCATCTGTCTGTCTATCTATCTATCATCATCTACCTACTTATCTGAAAACCTTGACTAATACAATGTAGAGTTCCTAAACCCTCCTATCTCACTTTCAGCTCCTACCTATTCTTCAAAAGCAAGCACAAACCTCTCCTAGAAGTCTTTCATAACCAGAAATAACAGGTCTCCCTTTCAATTCTTTATTTAACTGTATTTGTTTGGCTTTTCTTTTTTGGTACCGGGGATCAAACACAGAATGTTGCACTTGCTAGGCAAGCACTTTGTCGCTGAGCTACATCCCAGCTCTCCCTTTAAATTCTTGTAGAACCTTTATTTTCATAATGCCTTTTAAATATTTGTGTGCTTGATCTACTGGTATTTCCTAAATCTCATGCTTTTGAATTATAGAGACTTTCATATTATTTAGAAATCTTTGTATCTTATAGAACATTACCCATAGTGTCCAGTAACAACAAGGTGGAAGAGAGCCAGACATTTTTTCATGTAACAATTATGTCAGTTGGTTCTCATAATAATCCTACTGAGGGTCATATAATTACTTTCACTATAGAGATGTAAAAACTAATTCAGGAAAAATAAAGTAAGAGATTTAAGAACTTGCAAATTATTAATACCTAGTAAGTGGTAAGGCCGAATGATCATGTCTCTGATTCTAAAAGTTATGATTTGCTCTACCAAGAAGCATTCAGTTTATATAGTAGTTGCTCTCAGTAAGGAGTGGTGGATACACAGTAAATTGCTGTAGCACTTCGAAAGCAACCAGTAAGTACCCATGTATCTCTGGGTCTCCCAGAGCCTCTGCTTAGGTTGGCATTCTGTGACTTGGAATCTGATCTCACTCTGGAGGCCATGTGTTTCTGACGGCAACAAAAGAGAAGAGCATTATCTACTAGAAAAAGGTGATAGTGCAATTGGAATTAAATCTATAGCTTAATATCCAGACATTTGTCTGTTTTAAATGAAAATGTATTTGTTGTAAATTACTCTGAATAAATATGGCAACCAAGCAAATAAGTATAATTGATACTATGATAAGATTTTCTAAGACTTATCAAGTACTACCGAAGTAGGCATTTACTCATTCCTATGACATGACTACAACTCTTAGAAGGGTCAGTCAAAGACACTGCTGTTCTTGGAGGGGATGTTAGCATGTGAGCACTTCTGTAAAGTCTTTAGATACACATCTTCTATATATAGTTTCAGTGACACCAGCAGATGCATCCATCTTCCTACTTTTAATGGGCAACTTCCTCAGCTTCTGGAATCTACCACTCATCTCTGGTCCTTCACTACTCAGTCAGGCTCCTTGGGCTGGACTGGAGCTGGCTCCACAATGGTGTTTTCCCTCACATATGGAATATCTGTCCATGTAGAGAACTGCAACACTGTAGCAACGTATAACATTCCCAACCAGCTACCACCTCTCAGTCACACACAAGAGCTGGGCCAGCCAGACTCCTATCTGTTAGGATTATCTGGTTGGACTCAGACATTGACCTGGCAACCTCCAAAACTTCATGGGTTTCTTAAAGCAGTAAATGGACTACTTAAATCTTCCAACATGAGTATAAGGTACAATTGGAAACACCCCTGCTTTCAGGGGAAAACAGGTTTTACGGCAGAACTTTCCAATAATCTTCCTCTTCAACTCTATCCTCCACTCCAAAACACTAGTCTTTGGAACAACGCTATTGGTAAGAGTTGTAGGCATTATATAGTTTTTATCTGGCCATCACATTTAGATAGGCCCTTCCTTCCCCTTGGACTCTCTCATCTCACCATTAAATCTCAAAGGCAAAGTTTTTGTGGTGAAGGAGAGGAGAGCACTTCAAATTTTCATTCTCATTTGCTTAAAAGCCAAGCTTGCTGGTTTGGGGAAATAATGCTTTGTTTAATGAAAGTTTACTCTTAGGGGGAAAAGCGTAATTGTTTATACATTCCAGTTGTTTGTCCCTCTTGGGAATATTTACTTTGTTAATTTATTGCCTAAATAATTAAATTTAAATATCTGAGGCCAATTTTCCCACAAAGAAGCAATGAGCAACAGCTCCCATAAGAGCATGATTCACTATAATTTTCACACAACCAGGATGAGAAGCAGACAGATGAACACCAATGTGAAAGTAGCCAGCATCAGGAAGCTTATAAGCCAGTTTTTAAGTTAACTCAGGCTCACACTTATAATCCTACCTATTCATGAAGCTGAAATCTGGAGGATTTCCTTTCAAGGCCAGCCTGGTCAAAAAGTTCATGAGACTAACTTTGAAATGCTGATCGAAGCTCAGCATGGTGGTGCATGCCTGTTTTCCTAGCTACAGTGAGATGCATAAAAGAGGCAGAACTCTGTCCAAGGATGTGTTTGGGCTAAGACAGGAGACCCTATGGGGGATGTAGATGTGACCCCCATGGTAGAGTGAGTGCCTGGCAACTCTCATTACCCCAGTATTGCCTAAATGCAAAAATTCAAAATTCAAAAAGAATATAACACTTTAGGTTTTCTACTTAGAAGAAGTTTCTCACATTACTAGTATTTGAAATAAAAATCTCTGAATTCAAGATGTAAAATCACTGCACTTTTTAGCATCATTTATTAGCATACATTCGGTTATGGGGGGGTGTTCATTGTTATATTTCCATGTAGGTTTACAATATATTCCAACCAATCTCACCCTTCTGTATGTTTTATAGGCTATATAATTCTTGAAGAGTAAAACAATCCTTGTAATTTGTCCTCATTATCAATCATCCTTTCTTTACTGCGCATACAGTAGGTGCTCAACAAGTACTCACCACTGCATTTTCTCAGAGGAGCCTGCACGCTCTTTGCCACAAGTTGGTCTATTGACAAAATTTATCTCAGAAAAATCTGGATTTCTGTTCTTTTAACTCCATAGCCCATCAGCAGACAGTTTTCCTCATATGGTAAAAGCCTTATTAAGGACAAATCATCATTTCCAATTGTAATTTTCTAACTTTGGAAAGGAGAGTGATTGTTAGACCTCTTTTTTTATCTAAATGGGAGAAGAAATAAGAAGACCCATACATATTTTTCATAGCACTTCAAAATAAGGGAAAAAATGGCACACCCTTGAAACTAAAATCCTGAGAATTGAGTCATTGAATACAGTGAGCTACCGTAACTTTAAAAAACATTTATAGCATCACAAGGAATGAGAAAAGCCCACTCCAGCCGTCTCCTTTAACACTCTAGAAGCCCTGGTATTATTTCAGTACCCACATCCTGCTCCAGTTCTGATATCATCTTGGGTCTGGTGATAAACGTCTATTCAAGGGCTGTAGTTGAAGACATCTGCTTTCATACCTGTGGCTCCTGATACCTCCCCTTGGGGTGACACTGGCAGGCAGGGGGAAGTGGGATGGGGGTAAAAACAGAATCAATTCCAAACACACCCAGCTCTGGAAAAAAAATCCTATCCGACTTCCAAATGGAGCTGAGCTTCAGCAATATGCCAGAGCCTGGGAGGGAAAAGGCAACTGAGTGAAGACTCTGGGAGGATGTAGTTCATCTAGTGGACAGATGCTCATGATTTCCAGGGTCTGGGAGGCAAGGAAGCCAAGTGCTTGAAGAGAACAGTGTAGCAGAGGAAGAATGCATATCCAGGCACTGTTCTCTGTCACTGTAAGTGTAGACCTGCATATGGAGTACATCTTGCACACTGAGGGGTTCACCTCTGGGGGTCAATCAACAATCTCTCCCATATTGGTTAAGAAATTTAGGCACCTGGGTAGTATCCTACAGTCAAAACACCAGAATCAGACCCTGAGATGGGATTTACCAGGCCTTATTAAGAATGGGTGTAGATAACCTCTACAAGTCTGGGGAGATAGAGAAAAGAAGGGAGGAAGATGTCTCATGGAGTGTAAGTTTTGCTCAATCCTGAAAAGTTGCAGAAACACAAAGACCATGTCCAGAAGTTCAAGGGGGCAAGAATGCTCCCTCCCATACAGATTTGAAGGTGCCATTAAGCATGGGCAAAAGAAGACAACACTGTTGTCAGTCAGTAGTGAAAGCCAGGGTGGCTGGGTAAGAAAATGCCAAGAATCATAGGTTCAGAGGACACTTATGGGTGATAGGTGGGGCAGCCAAAGTCTCTGCTACTGGCAAGTGCAGCTAAAGGCTGCTGGGAAGTGCTCCCAGGACCTTGGCAACCTACACTCGCTTACAGCACCTCTAGCCATGTTTTATGTAACTATCCAATTCTTGTATAATTTTTTTCTTCTTTATTGTCAAAGTGATGTACAGAGAGGTTACAGTTTCATACGTTAGGCCTTGAGTACATTTCTTGTACTGTTTGTTACCTCCTCCCTCATTCCCCCTCCCACCTCCCCCTTTCCCTCTCCCTCTATGAGTTGTTCAGATAGTTTACACCAAATGTTTTTGCAAGTATTGCTTTTGTAGTCGTTTGTCTTTTTATCCTATGTCTCTCGATTTTGGTATTCCCTTTCACTTTCCTAGTTCTAATACCAGTATATATAGTTTCCAATGTACTCAGATAAGACACAGTGATAGTGCAGGTACAACTCTTGTATAATTTTTTTACTGTCCTTTGTCTGTGTTCTTCTGGGCCAAAACTTCCTTTCCAATGTCTGCCCTTCCTCCCTTATTCCCCCCTTTACCTATCTTTCCCTTCTGTCCTATCCTGTTTTTCTTGCTTTTTCAACAGTTCAGGACATTTTTTTCTTGCCTAGAGCTACTCATGTTTCTTTGTAAGAAATAGTAGTTGAGGGGCTGGGAATATGGCCTAGTGGCAAGAGTGCTTGCCTCCTATACATGAAGCCCTAGGTTCGATTCCTAAGCACCACATATATAGAAAATGGCCAGAAGTGGCGCTGTGGCTCAAGTGGCAGAGTACTAGCCTTGAGCATAAAGAGGCCAGGGGCAGTGCTCAGGTCCTGAGTCCAAGGCCCAGAACTGGCAAAAAAAAAAAAGAAAGAAAGAAAGAAATAGTAGTTGAGGCACTGAAAACTAATTGATAAAAAAAAAAAAGCAAGCAAAATAAAGTTGGAAAGGCATTTCAATGAAGTCAAACGTACACAAGGTAGAAAAATTCCTTGGGCTACTAGCAGAGAAATACTTGTAGTTTCATCTCTTGATTGTTTCAATTTAACAAGAAAATAAAATTTTATAACCCATTCTGCTTGAGTATTTTTGGTATAGGTCTATTTCCAGAACTATTTGTTTATTTAGTGTTGGTTTTCTATTTCATTTACATATTTTACCATGTGAACATATTGGTGATCCCATCATAACCAAACTAAAATATACATCAAGAGGCTAATGGAATCTGGCAAGAAATCAGAGGTATTTCTTCCTACTTGTACACACTTAAGAAGAGAGTCATACCTACTTCCTATTCTCATTAATTCCTGTCTTTAGTTTAAATCTGTCCCTATTAAAAATTCAGTAAGAAGAGTATATTTGGGAGCCCTTATTGTAATAGTTCCCCAGGAGGCATTAGCAACTTCTTCCAAGCCAGAAGCATCCAAGAACTGAATCATGAAATGTAACAGAGACAGCAACAACCATCAGAAAACATAGACATTGCTCCCTCTCAGAGAGTCCAAAATAATGAATGCCTCAACTTCTACTTCTAACAAAGGAGAAAAATTAGCATCATTCTTGACTTTGTTTATTTTTAAAATATGTCCTGGAGTTTTTTGTTTGTGCATATCCAAAATACATTTTAATTCTAGCCATAAAGAAAACAGTTAAAAATAAATAACCAGCCGTTAAATGTCTACTTTGGGGAAATAGAAAATAAATAAGACTTGGCTCTTGGCCTTACGATGCTTATACACTAAGGAAATTGAAGATACACATATGAGATAATTTGAGAGGAATGAAAATGTATATGCAAAAGAATGTTGGCAGTAATCTAAAGCAAAGAGCCCTCATAATGATTTGTTTGATACCAAAGCCACCATCCTGGGCTAGCACAATGCTTCCACAGCATTAATCTCATCTTTATTTAAGCTGCAAAGTCCAACTGGAATAATTTCCAACTTTCTATCTGCATTTGCTTTTCCCATTTTATCTGCAAACTGTTTTCAACTCTAGAATATCTGGAGTTACTGAGCTTAAAGCATTGGAGAGTTAATTAAACAAGTTCTTATTCCAAGCTCACATAGTCACTTTGATTTCCATGTTAGTCAGCTCTCCATTATGTCACAAAATACTCCCAGAGAACCAGCTTGCATACAGAAGACATTTATTTTGAGGCTCCAGTTCACGGTCAGTTGGTCCTGTCGGAAGGAGTTTATGGCAGAGCAGAACCACTCAGCAAAGGATCTGGAAGCCAAAGGAAGGAAGGAGGAAACTCCATCCTGTGGATGCCTGCAATGGCCTAGGGCTACCACCAGGCTCTGCTTCCTGAACTTTCTACCACCTGCCAGTTGTATCACTATAAGTACCAAGTCCACAATACATGAGCCTCTGGGGAAAAATCCAACACCTAAACTACAGCAACTTTCATTTGTATAATTTTGTTAATTTATTGGTTGTTATATACAGAGGGGTTATGATTATATAAGTCAAATAAAGAGTACATTTCTTTTTGAACAATGTCACCCCTTCCCTTGTTCTTTCTATATATATATTTTTGTACAATATTTGTTTTTGGAGCTCAAGGCCTTGTAATTGCCAGACAGGTACTCTATCACTTAAGCCAGATCCTTGGCTCCTTCACTATTTCACTTTCAATGTTTCTTGAACAGGGTATTCTTGCCCAGCCAACCTGGACCACAGCCCCCTATACTTCTTGCATAGATAGGATGGCAGGTATGTGTCATCCACACTCTAGCTTTTCATTGATTACGGTAAGATCTCATGAGCTTTGTGACTGTGATTCTCTAGATCTCAACATCATGAGTAGTGAAAATACCAGGCACTTGCTACTCTGTCCAGTTTCATTTGTGCAGTACTGTGTAAGTGAGAAGTAATGGAATACTAGGTAAAAGAAAATGTCACCCAGCTTGTATGATAAGGATGGCTTTCTGAAAGAGGAATGAAATAAAAAGCTCAGCAAAAAGAACCATATAATTGCTGTGAGTCCACACAGCCTTGGATATGTACTTCTTCTAATATATATGACTTCTTTCTTTAATCATACTTTTATTATTTTTCCTTTTCATGTATTTCTGTTGTTATTATAAAGGCGATGTACAGAGGGATTACAGTTACGTAAGTCAGGTAAAGGGTATGTTTCTTTTTGGACGATGTCATCCCTTCCCTCACTCTCAGTTTTTCCCTCCCCACCTACAAGCTGTATAGTTCATTTTCAACATCGTGTCTAGTATCACTGCTGCATTTGTTCACCTTTTCCTTCTATATCTGTGTTCCCCCCTCGCCCCCCCTGCCCCAAAGACAGATAAATGAACTAACAAGACAAAAAGAAAAAACAGCAATGGAGAAAAAAATTCTTGTTTCCATTTCCTGTCATTCATTTCAATAAATATTATTTTATAGGATCAGATGCACATATGTATTGTGCCTTTGTATTCCCCTTTAAGTAATTGTATAAGGGCTACAATTCAATATGTGAGTTTGTAAGTACAATGCATCTTGATCATCATTACTCCTTTCATCATCGCACCCATCCCTTTGATTTCCCTAGTTCCATAGGATACATGTTGAATATTATGACTACATTCTCCCCTACTTTCTCTCTTGATTTGACTACCCCCTGTTTTACCTCCCCAACAAAACTGGACTACCAATGTCCTGAATTCATATACTGTGAGTCAAATGTTCTTTTTTTTTTTTTGTAGAGAAGAGTTACAGCTACAGAAGTCAGGTAATGGGTACATTTTTTTAACAATGTCACACTTCCCTCATTTTCCCCCATTTTTTTCCTTGCAATCCCCCTGCCCCAAGTTGCATAGTTCATTTCCAATATAGTGTCTAGTGAGTATCACTGCTGAGTTAGGTCACCCTTTGTCTCACCCTTTCTGGGCTTCCCCTTCCCCTCCCCAAATCAGATAAACTTATGTACAAGACAAAAGGTACAGAAATAAAAAAACGTCAACAAAGGGGAAAAAAACAAGAAAAAAAAGAAAAATCACTGGACGGGATTTAGTTGTTCCAAGGAATTGTGACTTCTAAATGATCCTGCCACTCAGCCTCGTATACACACACACACACACACACACACACACACACACACACACACACACACACGCTTTGAAAAATATAATGTTAAAAGAAGTTTTCTTTGGCTTCTTTGGACCCTAAAAGTGAACTCAGGACAAAAGCTCTGCTATGGAAACTGCTCAAGAAGGAGGAAATAAGTATGTCACCTTATTTTCACTTGGAATCGAACAGAAAAGCAGCCATTATTCCTTCAGGGAGGGGTGTAAATTTCACCACTGTGAGCGATGCCTATTTACCCCAACATCAACCATCCCTGGGTCAACAGTAACAGCTGCAGCTCCGTGGTGGATTACTCACTCAGACACCCCAGAAGTCTCATTGTCCAGGCCCAGCCACAGGCCGCTGGGCTTTCCCTCCTCACCTTTGCAAGAACAAGCTGCTTATTCATACCCTCTTTAATATTAAAGCTTTGCCCATGTTGTTCCTCTGCCACCATTGATCTGTTTCATCCGCCAGCCTTCCCCTGCCTCTCGTTTCTCTGTTCTCTTACCCTTGACACACGTCAGTGCTGCCTTTACCATGGAAAGCAAAAGCCTTTTCCAGTTCATTCCCTGGTCTGCATAGTTTTCCCTCTTACCCAGGTAAGCATGAACCTTCGCTTGTCTTATGAATGAGGAAATGCAACCGTCTTTCCCGCATACATCAGATTTTGCTTCCCAAGCTCAGAAATCAAAGCATCCTTGTTGGAGCTACTTCAGGTCTCTACCCCAAATCACATTACCCCGGCACATGAGACTGATAACATGGGGGCAAAGTTGTGCGTGACTGGAAATATATCACATAGCTGAGTGGTTTGGGGACCAATACCCTATTGCATAGAGAAAGCTCCAGAGAATCCAACAGACATAAAACAAATCCTCAAGTTGGTAGTTAGGTGCCTGCTATCTTCCCATCTCTGAGAGGAAAGGGCTGACAGGAACCGATTTCCATGATTGACATGACATGTCTCCTTGCTCTTAGAACAACAGGAGGAAACTCTCATTATTAAAGCTAGGAATGACTTGCAAAAGCATGAAACACAAAGGTTTAAATACAATGGTTTAAAGAACCCCCCAATACAGGTTGATATTAAGTTTTAGACTTGAAAAGACCCCACATAATTATTTCTACTTTTTGGTAGGAGTAGTTCTAATTCTAAAGATCTTAGAAGGAAATTTTCTGCCTGCCTTCTTTCCTTCCTTCCTTCCTTCCTTCCTTCCTTCCTTCCTTCCTTCCTTCCTTCCTACCTTCCTTCCTTCCTTCCTTCCTTTTTTATTCCTTTATTTTCTGGTCCTGGGGCTGGAACTCAGGCACTGTCCCTCAGCCTCTTTGTGCTCAAGGCTAGTGCTCTATCACAGCACCACAACAACACTTTGGACTTTTTCTGAGTAGTTTATTAGAGATAAGAGTCTCATGGACTTTCCTGCCTGGGCTAGCTTCAAACTATGATTCTCAAATCTCAGCCTTCTTAGTATCTAGGATTACAAACATGAGCCACCAGGGGCCCACTTTGGAAGGAAATTTCATAGTCAATTTCAATACCTTCACAACAACATTCATGGTAAGTGACATCAATATTGCATAGCAGGTAGATATTCTAACAATCAATCTACTTCCTTCTTAAAAGCAGATACAGTATTATCCAAGCCATTCAGTATTTTTCCCAATCCAGTCTTAATATTGTGAAATAGCTTTGCACTCTCTTTTTCCTTGCATTTTCTCATTAAAGACAAGGCTCATTTCACCAGTATGAATGCCATTTTTATACTACAACTAATATAAGCACTCTATTCTTTTTTTCTTTTAGTTTAGTTGCTCTAATATTCATCTCTTTCTCCCCTGCCCTCAAATTTCATTTCCCCTTCCAATTTCTAAGTTCTGGACAATCTCTATGTGGATATTATCCAATGATCAGAGGAAGACAACATTCTGGCAATTCCTAGCTAATTTGGAAATGATGAGAAAGTCTCTCTTGGGTTGTTAAATTCTTCACTACTAATCCCTCCTCAGACACTCCTTGGGTGTTCTAAAAGTTGCACAACACTGTTGATTCACATCAGCTGTTCAGGGTTCAGGCACCAAACAGCTTATGTCATTTCTATTGGTCAAAAACAAGTTATGTGAGATTCTTTGCAAAACCACGGAAAAAGGAAGGATAAACCCTTAGCCTCTGCTACTGGCTTCCAATGTCTTTCATTCCCTAATAACAAAAGTGACTGAAGAAAGAGTCAAAGCTCACTCACAAATTCACAACACTAAAGTATTGCCTTGTTTGGAGAAAGCTGTATTTTAACTAAATCAGCAAGTTCTCTCTCTCCAACCCTTTGGTGATGGGAAGATTTAACTCAGGGATTCACATTTGCTATGCAAGTATTCTGCCACTTGAGAATACTTCAATCCTTTTCTGCAGTGTTTATTTCTAAAATAGAGTCTTGCTGACTTGGCTCAGAACATAATAAGGGTTTGTTACTAACAATGATCCCACTTCTCTACCTTTCTTTATATGTGTGGCCCTTGCCATGTGGTGGTGTTACTTTTCCCATGAATAAAGTTTCCTCTCTAAATCCAAGCTGGCTGTTATAACTTAAAATTTTCCTTTATAACAGAAGTGATGCTGTTTCCTCCAAGCCAACCAGAAACATGGCTTGACCCAGGCCTGCTCTAGTTAGTGGAATTAGCTAACCAACTCACAGATTTGTGAGAAATCAAGAAATGACTTGTATTTTTAACTCAATTAGTTTCATAAAGCTTTGTTATACAGCAATGGCTAGCTGATACACACCCCATGCTTGGACTCCCATTCTGTTTTATCATATGATAGATAGAGGCAATAAAGGACTTGTCTCCCACATTTCCCCCTCGGCACTGTGGAAGAATGTTACATCTAGCCCAGGTTTAGGCTAGTCACAGCAGAGGATGGCAAGCGCATAATAGCTACGCCCTTATGAATACATAAGTTGATGCTAAGTGAAATGAACTCCATGTTATGGAAATGACTGTTATATCACTGTTGTAATTACTTTCAACATGCCATGTGAAACTGTAGCTTCTTTTGTTGATGATCCTCTTGTATCCCCTTCCTGTGGTTGTACTCGTACTATCACTGTATCTTATCTGACTACACTGGATACTGTATATACTGGTATTAGAACTAAGGAAGTGAAAGGGAATATCAAAATTGAGAGACAAAGGATAAAAAGACAAATGACTCCAAAAGCAATACTTGCAAAACCATTTGATGTAAACCAACTGAACAACTCATGGGGGGAGAGGGGAAGGGGGAGGAAGAGGGGGGAATGAGGGAGGAGGTAATAAACAGTACAAGAAATGTACCCAAGGCCTAACATATGAAACTGTAACCTCTCTGTACATCACTTTGACAATAAATAAGAAAAAAATATGAAAAGAAAAAAATGTAACATCTCTGACAATGCGTTCCCTGCTCTGTAATTATAGATAAAATATGACCCATACTGGATTCTACTTCCTCCACCTGCCACCTCACAAGAGAAAAAGAACTCACAAGGACTTCCAATAGCCTCTGAAAAGGGGCTGCTGTGCTTTCTGAGTTTCCTACTTTCAGGAGTATCACTGCTAACTACCCAGTCAGTCTCTCAAGCCAAAAACCTGGGCAACCCAGGGATCCTTCTCCTTAATCTTTTAGAGGCCAACTCCTTCAGTTATAATTCTTCAACACTGGTCACTGCCATCTATTCACTTCTCTTGAAGTGTATGGGCCCAGGAGGGCTCTGGTTGCCAGCAAACCAGTACCTAGGTAGCAATCTCTCCTTAAATATTTGCAGAGTGACTGGTAGTTGGTGAGTCATTCTCTGTAAACAGATTTATCAAAGAGCTCACAATCAATTGTATCTCTCCTTGCGTTCTCCAAAATCAACTATAACTCCGATGAAATTGTCTTTTCTGGTGACATTTAATAGTGGGTTACATGACAAAAAAGTCTTAATATATGTGCAGGACTCATTAGTTTTTACTCCCAGGAATATGAGTTGAGTATATTTGGATTTTCCATGAGTATTATATAGGATTCAAGTGTAAGGTAGATGTAAAAACAAACTTACTTTAAGAATGCCACCCCCTCCAAGCACTGGCTCTCACATCTGTAATCCTAGCTACTCAGCAGGTTGAGATCTGAGGACTGTGGTTCAAATCAGCCCAGGAAGAAAAATCCATGAGATTCTTATTTATAATTCATTAGGAATAAAAAAGAGCCAGAAGTGGAGTTGTGGTTCAGGTGATAGGGCACCACTCTTAAGCTTTTGGACATGATAAGGAAAGGGCAAGGCCCTGAGTTCAAGCCACAAGACCAGCACAGAAAAAAATTAATTAATTAAAAAGAAAAAAGTATCACCCTCATCTCTATTAATAATCTAGATTCCATGAGAAAATGATTCTGGATTTGACATTAACAGCTCAAAGTCACATCATTAATGACATCTGATTTTCCAAACATTTCTTTCTCTACCCACCACTCCCGCCATCATCTCATACATGCCCACAGTGGTTTCAGCATTAACTTGTTCAGAGCTTGCTCAAACAAGTGGGTGGACAGCACCCTGAATCTAATACACTGCTTCTGGACACCAGTCCATCCTGGGTGGCCCTGTAACCTGGAAGATGCCAGAGAGTGGAAGTCTTGACATCTGATTCATAGCCTGGCCAGAGAAGCACAAACCCTTGGTTGTTCTCTGTATGCAGCTAGCTGAGCAATGACTAGGCCTTTGCCTTGGAAAAGGTATACCAGTGCCACAGCCCTTGTTGGAAAACAAGCCCTGCTTTTCCCAACTGTCTCTGTAGGATGTGCTTGAAATTTTGACATGCATGATTTTGTCACAGTAAACATTTGAATAATCTTGGCTCTCTGGAAGCAGTGATGTGAAGATAACACTTAAACAAGCGAGCAAGCAAACTGAGGGCAGAGGTAAAGCAGTATGGGAGGTTGGAAAAGAAGCCCCAGACCCCAGAGCCTGAAGGGGCTGATGTACTCTGGGTGAAGTCCTTCCTCCACTTCTTGCAAGGATGATTTAATATCTCCACACAGATTTTCAGTAATCCCCCAAACAATACTGCAATGTTCAATATAATTGTCATTGTTGCTTCTATTTTACTAGGAAGATAATGAAGACTAGTATTTTCATAGATAACGATAACTGTTCTGCTTTATGGCCCGTTTTCTGTCTTATATTTATTGTTTTTTAAAATCAAACCCTGGGCTGGGAATATGGCCTAGTGGCAAGAGTGCTTGCCTCGTATACATGAAGCCCTGGGTTCGATTCCCAAGCACCACATATATAGAAAACAGCCAGAAGTGGTGCTGTGGTTCGAGTGGCAGAGTGCTAGCCTTGAGCAAAAAGAAGCCAGGGACAGTGCTCAGGCCCTGAGTCAAAGGCCCAGGACTGGCCAAAAAAAAAAAAAAAAAAAGTACTAATGTAAAATCAAATCCTTGTGACCCAGATGCCCATAATCTTAGCTATTTGGGAGGCTGAGATCTGACAAATGAGGTTCCAAGGCAACTGGGAAGATAAATCCTAGAGACTCTTTGTTGTTGTTGCCAGTCACAGGTCTTGAACTCAGGGTCTGGGCACCATCCCTGAGCTTCTTTTGTTCAAGGCTAGCACTCTACCATTTGAGCACAGCGCCACTTCTGACTTTTTCTGCTTATTTGGTGCTGAGGAATCAAACCCAGGACTTCATGAATGATAGCAGGCACTCTACCACTGAGCCACCTTCCCATCCCTCCTAGATACTCTTATTTCCACCTTACCAGTAAAAAAGTACAAGTGGAGGAATTATTAAATTGGTACCAGTCTTAAGTGAAAAAGCCAAGGAAAAGTACAAATCCCTAAGTTCAAGCCTCATTATTCACTCACGTGCGCCCCCCCCACACACACATCCTTGCAAAATAGGATATTTTAATAGGAGGGAACAAAGTATTGGCACACACACACACACACACACACACACACACACACACACACACATACACCCCACATCCTTGCAAAATAGGATACTTTAACATTAGGGAACAGAGCCAGGGAGGTCAAGGCCAAGTGAGTTGCCCACGGTTGTGTAGCTAGGGAGTGTCTGAACTTGGATTGGCACTGGAGTCCAGCTGCCTCAGACACTGTTTCTTTGCATTAGCCTCCAAGTAACCTCAGCTCAACTTGCTTCATAGCCTTTGGAAACCTGAGGATTTAAAGATACAGAGGATGCCATCAACCTTTAATCCTCACTACTCAGATGGCTGAGATCCTATGATCACAGTTTGAAACCAGTATGAGATTTTTATTTCATTACCAAAAAGATAGAAAAGGAGCTGACTCAAGTGGTAGAGCACTAGCTTCCAGCACAAAAGCTCAAGGACTGAGCCTAGGTTCTGAGTTCAAGCTCTAGGACTAGCACTATACATATATACATACATACATACACGCACACACACATATATATATATACATAAATAAGAGTTGAATACCTTCTCAATAGGAGATATTCTCAAATTCATTGTGATTGCATAAGAATAAAGATAGAAGAAGGCTTTAGAGGCTCACATATCTAATCGAATCTACTCAAGAGGGGGAGATCTATAAGATCATGGTTTGAAAACAGCTTGACAAAAAAGTCCACCAGACTCCATCTCTAAATAGCTAGCTCTAATAAGCAAGGCTGGAGTCATGACTCAAGTGGTAGAATAGGAGTCATGAACAGTAGAAACGATTTCGCCTGAACATACTTACTTAGGTTATAATTAAAATTTTAAGTGAGGCACAGAAAGAGATGAACAGTAATAATAAAATAAACAAATATAACAATATACTATAAGTTGTGTGAATGTACCCCCTCAAAAATTAGCATGCTTTTTATTCATTTCTTTGCAACCTTCTGATTCTTCACACTGCACACTGTGCCTGTGTTTCTCATGTATGTCAAAGCATTGCCACATAGTACCGAAGTCATTCTACATTGTATACCTTAACGCCTCCTTTGTGCCACTGCTTCTTGGCTTAGTAGCCTAAGTGATTACTATGTAAAGTAAGGATTGTCTGAACACAAGCACAACAGTGCCATGGACAGACAATCTGATAACTGAGACAGCTACAAGGTGACTAACAGGTAGCGAAGGTATACAGCAGGGACACACTGGGCAGAAGGATAATTTATGCACCAGGAAGGATGGAGTGAGAAAGTATATGATTCCATCACACTTCTCAAAGTGGTATGTGATTTAAAAAAACATAAATTGCTTACATATGGAATTTTCCATTTAATGCTTTGAACCATGGTAAACTGTAGGAATTGCAATTAGAGAAAGAAAAAAAAGACAGAAGAATAGGACCATTATGTTGTCTTGTATTAAACATTTTAATATTTATCATAGTTGAATCTCCTAATGACTAGGGAGTCTTCTTGTTGGGTAGTTACTGTCCTTATTTCATATTTTAATCAAGAAAAATAAAGTCTAGAGGCATGGGTCAGTGGTAGAGCCACCTGTCTAGCAAGGAGGCATTCCTGATTTCAAATCTCAGTATCACCTGGAAAAAATAAAGAAAAATAATTTGTTTGTGGCCATACAGTAAGTGGCAAACTCAAGAATCAAACCTGGTTTTACTGATTATAAATCCAACATTTTATTTATTTATCTTTTTGTTTATTTATGATGGTACTAGGATTTGAACTCAGTGCCTCAGATTTTCTTGGCTTCCTTGCTTAGCTGGTTCTCTACCTCTTGAACCATACCTCCATTTCTACCTTTTGTTGGTGAATTGGAGATAGAGTCTTTTATATAATTCTCTCTAGACCAGCTTCAAATTATGCTCTAGATCTCAACCTCCTAAATAGCTAGAATTATAAGTATGAGCTACCAGTACCCAGCCCAACATTCAGTTTTTGCTCCAACAAAAAACCATATGTATGTTGTTCATGGCTCTTAAAATATTCTTTGATTTCAAATTCTACTTTTAAGTATTTGTTGTATAAAAATAATCAGAGGCAATCCTAAATATCTATGCATAAATTGTACCACATAGTTAGTTATACTCACAAAATTGTACAAACACTAAAGTAACAACATCAAGAATGTTCAGAAAAACTTTATAATCTGTACAGTTTAATATTATGCAACCATGTGTTTGAGATACAACATGACATTTAATATTGTTAGAAAACACAAACTACAGTAATAAAAAATCACAGAGCATAAAATTGTATAATACTATAACTTCAATTATATACAAAATAAGAAATGAGAAATACACACAAATACATGGAACAACTGTGAATGACACATAATGACTTAACTGATTTTTCCCCAAGAAGACTTTTCTTAGGATGGAGGGGAAGGGAAGAAACATGGTACTTTCCTTTTTTCTTAGTTGCTTCAGTATTTTCCAAATTCCATCAATAAGTTGTCTGATGTCTCTATAAAACAGAAACAACACATTTACAGTTAGCTTCCTTATCTGTGGACAAAAATACTTGGAGGGTATACTTTCCCAGCACTGGACATGTGCCAAGTTTTTCTTATCTGTTCCCCAAATTGTATCATCTAACTAACAGTCATGTCCACTTTGTCCCACTAGTGAGGGGTTGGAAGTCATCCTGAGATGGCTATATGCAAATAGGACTACATTTTATACCAGGAACTTGAGCTTCTGCAGACTCTGATGAATGTAGCTGGTTCTGGAGCCACTCCACATGGGCACCAAGGAATTTCTCAAAGAAAAATAATTCCTACCATTATTTCAAGTCAGTGGAGATCAGAGTAGGTCAATGTTGAAGGAGCTGCTGGGAACCCATAGAGCTCTTTGTTGCTCCCCAACTCAAGGAGCAAGAGAGGGGACAACAGAATACAAATAGCAAGCTAACTGGCTGTGTGACCTTGGACATGTCATATCACCTCTTTGAGTCTCACTAACCTTCCCAGCAGATAAGAAATTGGAACAGAAAGCTCTGCCCTAGGCCTGAGCCCACAGCTTCCCACTGTGGCTTCTAGTTAGAAGCGGCTTTTAACATGCAATTATACCTGGCCTTACCTCATGACTGCAAAGAAAAATGTTTATGAATGGCTCTCCCATTTAAAAATGGATCTCTGTCGGAGAATAAAGAAGCACAAAGCTACTGGCAAATTAGAGTCCATTAACAGCCATAGTAGCAGCATACTCAGCCCGCTGGTAATTCTATCTGCATTAATAAGGCTGGGAGGGCGACTTTAGGCCATTTGCTCTGTGAATCAATCATTATTAGGGCCCAATGGCAGAGTGGACGTGGAAATGAGCCACTGATATCAACACACCATTAAAATGATGTTCCAACCCGGGGCTTGGGAGGACCAGAGAGCAAAGGACTGGCACAGCCAAGGGGGTGAGAGGGGGGGAGTCTGTCAGAGTGTGATGTCACTGAGGAAAGATCATCCTGGGACTCTGGCCTATAGGTCTTTTTAGGGTCCCTAGGAGGGCATCATGCTCTTAAATAATGCCAGTTCTGCTGGGCTATGACATGCCAATTTCTTGTAAATGTATGCGTATGCTCGCAAATGCACAAAAAAAAAAAAAAAAAAAGGATCACTGGAGTTTGTCCTGTGCATTTAGTGCCCTGGGGCTGCCATGATGCAGTAAACAACAGCATTGTACTCTCTTACAGCTCTGGAGGTTTAAAGTTAAAAGTCCAAGAGTCAGCGCAGGCTCCGTTCTGAGAGCTCTAGGAAACAATCTATCCATGCCTGATTCCAGATGTTCCAGTGGTCCTGGTGTTCTTGAATGATGGAAACCAAGCATCAGCCACTGACTTCATCCTCACCTGCCTTCCCTCTGCGCCTTTTCCAGTGGGTCTCTTCTCCTTGTGAAAAGACACCAGCCCTGGATTAGGTTCTCTTCACATCCAGTATGACCTCCTCTTAACTTACTAGCTTTTTAAGAATCTGCTTCCTGAGGACAGGACCTTAGGAGAGACTGTTCAACTCATCACACTCTCATAGTATAAAATAGTACATAGATGTATAGGGATGTTGATTAGATATAGATGGTATGTAGATACGTAGATGTACATACATCCATCTTTATAAAATTGTTAGAATAGCTGGGTACCAGTGGCTCGCACTTGTAATTCTACTACTCAGGAGACTGACATCTGAGGACTGTAGTTCAAAGCTGGCCTCAGCAGGAAACTGTGTGACTTTCCAGTTATTGGATAATTTCATATTAACCAGTTTCTAGTTATTGTTAATTTCAATTAACTACCAAACAGCTGTAAGTGAAACTGTGGCTCAAGTGGTAGGTAGAGCACTAGCCTTGAGCAAGAAAGGTGGTCAGGCTCAGCACCCAAGCCCTAAGTTCAAGCCCAGGTCTGGCACAAATATATATATCATATATCAGTCCCAGTACTTGAACTGCAGTAATCTAGTTGATTGTAACCTTGGACTCTTAACCATATATCCTACCTCTTAAGGGCTGGCACACATCTAAACTAGTCATTCTAGTACACCATGAAAAGTGTAGGTTGGCAAAACTCTCTGGAAAGTAATTTTCCCATATGTGTAAATGGACTTACAAGCTTCACATATAATTTGACACAATAATTATATTTTGCAGAATTATCTTTTCAAAAACCCATCTGTACTATATAAAACTTTCCCCAACAAAGATGCTTATAACAGCATCATTCCTCACAGCAAGGGGGAAAAAGGTGGAGATTGCTAAAATGAAGAATGCAATGTCTGGATGGAGCCCTGCTTCTCCATTTAAACAGTGTGAATAGTTTCCAGTAATGAGAGAAAGTACCTAAGTGTTGAAGAGGTCTATATAAAATGTTGTGGAATAAATTTTTAAACAGCAGGAAAGAGGCGAATTGTATCAAAATGCTCACAGCAGCTCTTTTAGAAGAATTATTTTTTCCTTTCTCCTTCTGCTCCCCATTGGGATTTTCCAATTTCTATAATAAACATGGATTGCCTTTGTAATTGGAAAAGAAACTGCAAGCCTCTGAAATGCAAAGTAGCAGTATTCCCATGGAAGCACTGAGGGGGAAGGGCAGTTAGCCCCAGGCTGGACAGACTCTGAATCCATTGATTTGTCATGTCTTCTCTTCTGAGCAATTTCAGAGTTGACATTGATATATGTTATGCAAATGTCAGAATGAACGAATAGGCAGCTGAGTAAAATAGACACAGAATCAACGAATGAACAATTGGATGTATAAAACGATGGTTGTAGTTTTTTTTAATGGCTTGACCAGAAAAATGTCTTTCTAAGGAGAAAATGTGAATGGCTTCCTTGTCTGTGTCCTAGACAAGCCACATGGGCATCTAGAAAACTTGGTTACATTGACTCTACTTTACAGGACAGTGGATCAAGTTTTACCTTCTCAACTGCAGATGAGGAACTCTCAAAAGACAAAAAAGGGGTCAAACAAACTGAAATTAGATTGACCTAATTCAATATCCAAAGGAGTGATTCTCCCCTCCCCCAGACAAACTGAAAGTAGAAACTAGTTGATTTGAAGGACAAACTCTCTTCTAGTTCAGGCAATCAGAAAAGTTTTAATTTGCACCTAAACCTTTGCAGTATGACCATCTCTCAATACACATTTCCCACGTCACTACATGGAACACCTTACATTTTTTCCTTACTACCCCATAGCATGTATTAACCACCCAACCATCTTGGTGAGTTAGATGACAAAGCACCAAACTGAGGATTAAACTTGTCACACTTCACAGACATAGGAGCTCTGAAATCTATTACTGAATATAAACAAGCGTTCCTACCTTTGGACTTCCTGGACTGTCCAGCGTAAATGCGAATGCCATTTGTCATGTGCATATTCTCACCATCTTTATACCCAAGGAAAAATGCCTGCTCGCTCCTTGTGGCTATGCAGAGAAAGATGTTTCTGTGTCCTTGACCTATTGGTGCAAGTTCAGCCACTGCAGAGCAGGAGCAAACTGGCTAACATGGGTGTTTTCCTGAGTAGGCTGGCAGGTGCCTCTGGTCCAGATAGTACGTTGGCACTATGAGGCTTGAAGGAGAACATAGCTGGGCCAGTCCTTATGGAAAAGTAGCATGGTGTTCCTCCACAAGGAAAATGAGGATTCCATGAGACATGGAACTATAGAATGGCCATCAGAGAAGGTGCTGTTCATTCACTCAACACAAGTATGTACAAAGTTCTGAATCCGTTGACCAAACACAAAGATTATAGTTTGTTGAGAGGGAGCGAGACATAAACTAACAGCAAAATGTTCGAGTTAAAAATGGGGATGATGGGGCTGGGAATATGGCCTAGTGGCAAGAGTGCTTGCCTCCCACACATGAAGCCCTGGGTTTGATTCCCCAGCACCACATATAAAGAAAACGGCCAGAAGTGGCGCTGTGGCTCAAGTGGCAGAGTGCTAGCCTTGAGTAAAAAGAAGGCAGGGACAGTGCTCAGGCCCTGAGTCCACACCCCAGGACTAGCAACAAAAGGAGATTGAAAAGAGAATCTCAGAGTAGACAATGGCTAAACTGGAACCAAAATCTAGAAACTCACAGAGTCAGAAGGGACAAAGACACACTGGTTCATTGTATATGGAGTAAGAATTTCCACATTGTGCCAGGACAGTGAAGAGGATAGTGGAGAAACAATGTGAGAGTCCCTTGAAGCCTCAGAACTCCAGGACACACAGGCTACAGGTAACAAAGCATATTGACATTAGGTTACTCCTTGAGATCATGGCAGTCGTGCCATGTTCATTCAATAGAGAGTTCTGATGGTCCAACACTAGGAGAACACAGGCTTGGACACCAGTCTACCCTGGCTTGGTACATCCTATCCTGAGATTATTAGACCTCTAGACCTAAGTCAAAATCCTTTCCGTTTCCTGAGTTTGCTCATACTGATGAGACAGAACCCAGGAGCTAAAATAAATTACTTGAAGAGAAAGATCTAGAGTCTTTCCAAGTAAAACCATCCCCCCTCATCTAAGGGGAGACCACCACAATTTAAGATATTCACCCAAGGTAGAAGTCTTCCCAGAGGAGAAGTTCCTGAAAACAAAGTGAATTAAATGGTTCCCCCATAACCTATTAGGTCACACCATTCTTTAGAAATCTGGTGAACAAGACATCTCTAATTCATCTAAGAAGGCTACTCTTGTGGCTGAGAACCTGCTTCTGGTATGATGATCTACCAAGTGGCAGCCCAATAGGAAGTTCTGCAAAAGCTCAATGAGTGATATTCAAGGGAACTTTTGCCAGTTTCTCTAGATAGAGATCTTAAGGCTAGAAGAAGTGACTGACAAAAGGCTGAGAACTCCAAATTGAGGCTGGCATCTTGCCCCAATTCCCATCAGTCAATTGGGAGTGAATTGTCAGACTCAATTCTTCCCTTTATGTTGGATTTTTGTCTTTATATTCTCCAGAGAAAAGATACTTAAAAATGGATATTCTTTGGTTTAAAAGTTTTCACTTGGAGGAAAAACTGGGAGAGAGTGAAGGAAAGGATGACATTGTCCAAAAGAAACAAACAAACAAAAAATTCTCATTACCTGACTTATGAAACAGTAACCCCTCGGTACATTACCTTTATAATAACAGTAAAAATATTTAATAAAAAGTGAACAAATCTTTCATATTCTCACTTACATGTGGTTCTCAAGAAAAAATAAAGATAAAATTGTAATCAACATAGGCTCAGAAGAAAATGAAAGGAAAAGGTTTGGAGAACGTATAGATAATAGATGCCTGACTACAGTTAATAGGGAAATTAATTGTTAATGTTCCATAACACATTAAGCTAGATGTGGCCAACAATAATTCACTATATATTCCAAGAGGTTTAGTAGACATTACTTTGACTATTCTCAGCACAGCAAAATATTAAACTCTATTTTTCATTCCTCTCTCTCTCTCTTTCTCTCTCTCTCTCTCTCTCTCTCTCTCTCTCTCTCTCTCTCTCTCTCTCTCTCTCTCTCTTTGTTTTATTTGTTGCCCATTTTGGGGCTTAAACTAGGAACTTTATGTTCTCACTTGGCTTCTTTCATTCAAGGTTGGTATTTTACTACCTGAGCTACACCTCTACTTCTAGCTTTTTGTTAATTAATTGGAGATAAAAGTCTCTCAGACTTCTCTGCCTAGCCTAGCTTGAAATTGTAATCCTCAGATCTCACCTGCTGGATTACAGGTGTGAGCCACCAGCACTGGGCTGATAAACTCCTGAGGTAAAGAATATGATGGCTACACTGACCTGGTCATTACACAAATCACAATTGAAATAAGATTTTAAAATGGATTCTCTGTGCTGTAAGCATGGCATTATCAGCTCCTGTAGAGGAGTTATGACATTGCTCTAAGCACAGCTCCCTGAGAGCACACACAGAGACCAGGCAATCCTATACTGGATCTGGAGGACAAAACAAGACCAACCGTAAACACACAAATAAACACCCAGCCACTTGCATGCACAGTGAATGTACAAGTAGGTAGCTATCCAGGAATATTGAGCCAGCTTCTCTGACTGGCATATAACGAATAGTTTCTTAGTTTTGCTTTGTCATCTGTTTCTTCCTAATGGAGACAGGAAAATATTCTTGAAAAGCAGCTGTTAATGAATGATGATAAGTGGTTTCCTGTAGTCTAAAAACAACCCATCAATGGCTGCCTTTCACATTCTCTTAAATTCCAGAAGCAAAGAAAGTTTAATAATGCCATATTGGCTTTATGGTTATTGATCTAAAAGAAAGACTGGAGATAAAACAGATTTTTCTTTCTCTTTTTTAATGAAGTTATAATTATTTCCTGTATCAATTCTATAAAGTTTCAGACACTCTGTAAGTTTTACTTTGACTTCTTCTATGCCTTTGACATAGAAATGTAGACACAAAGGAATTAGGAACAAATGTGAATTTTTCCAGTAGAACCCAGTAGATCTAGGCTCATAGGAGGCATGGGACAAGGCACCCTGTCTTAACCTCACTCAGTTTTTATCCTTCTACTAAGAGCTTTCCAGACATCCTTTAGGGGACAGAACACAGGAGGACAATGAACTCTTTTTTGAGGTGTGTGAGGGGCCACTAGGAATTAAACCCAGGGCCTTTCACTTGCTAGGAAAGAGGAAAGAGCTCTATCACTGGGACCACACTCCCAGTTGTCTGGAACTCACAAGGAGAAAGAAATATCTGGAATATCCACTACATAACATTTAGAAGTGAGATTTATTTGCTCTGGCTTCATTCTTCCAGAATCTTCTCTCTTTTGGTTTCCTTACCATTTGATCCACCATTATTCCTATGACCTCAGGTACCAACTTCTGTCCATCTATACCAGCCTCTCGATTATAAGATAGCTAGAAGACTTGTAAGTTTCATGTTTCTGCTTACAGAGACTTTTTACAAAGCAAAGGAATGGCCTCTGGAATGTGAGGAGGGGAAGAGGAACAGAAGAGACAACAGAAGAAGATGAAAGGATGAAGGGAGTCAGTGCATGATGGGAGAGCATGAGCAAGCACCATGCAGTCTTGCCATCAACCTATATTCCGGGACATGAAAAGCCTCTTCCTTCTGGGCCACATCTTCTAAACATTTTCCAATAACACTAAGGGCTAGGGACCAAGGCTTCAACACATCAGTCATTGGTATATATGCAAAGTCCAAATTATAGCAAACAGTTATTTATGTAGAAGGGAAAAATATAATATGGTTTGGAACTGACCAAAATTTCAGATACCCCTGGGGGTCTCAGAAAGTATCTCCTGAGGGTAAGGGATACACTGATTTGTAGCTTGAGCCTGGTAACTGTCTTCGAGGAGTCCAGGCAGGTGAGGAAAGGTGGTCAGCTAGCATACTTGCAGGGAGCCTCCATGTCCACTGCCTGTCCCAGCCAGGCTGCTGCTGACATGCAGAAGAAATCAATAGACCACAATAGAAACAATTTTGAACTCAAGAAAAGGCTCTCTTTCCCCACTTAATGAGATGATGACCTGGCATCAGACCTTAGAAGAAAACAGGCCATTACGAAGGTCCCAGGAGGGAGCAATGCTTAAGCATGGAGGCAGTAAGAAAGATTTCTGCTTTTGTGAAAAGAAAAAGACGTCTCCTAAAGAACAGGAAAGAAGACAAAAACCTTTTTTATGAAATAAGACAATGTGGCAAAGACAACGAGGTGGAAAGAACACTTAGCTTATTCCAAAGCCAATGCTCATGCACACATGTACACCCACACCCACACACATGCATGCGTGTGCATGCTTTGCACATAACTTTATAAGAAAACTGGTAGCAAGTAGGCATATTTGGAGAGAACAATGCACACTAAGGTTTACATGGTTTAAATGGTTAAAATGGTAAAAATGGTTAACATGGTTTACATGGTTTAAATCCGACCATGCTATTATATACATAGTGTATATAATACATATATGTATATGTATATGTATATGTATATACACTATGTATATAATAGCATGGTCGGATTTAAACCATGTAAAAGTGCTCCCTCCAAAATCATGTCTCCCCAGCACCTCCAAGTGTTACCTTACTGGGAAATACAGCTTTGTTTTTATTTTGCATGATACTGGGGTTTCAACTCAAAGCCTCACATTTGCTAAGTAGGTACTCTATGACTTGAGCCACACTCCCACCCTTTTTTTGTTGTGATTATTTTGAAAAATAGTGTCTCATGTTTTGTTTTGTTTTTACCCATGCTGACTTTTTTTGCAGGTGTGTGTGTGTGTGAATGTGTGTGTGTATGTATGTTGTTTTTTGTTGTTGTTTTTTTCATTTCTTTATTGTCAAAGTGATGTACAGGGGTTACAGTTTCATACATAAGGCAGTGAGTACATTTTTTATCCAACTTGTTACTGCAATCATACTACATATGTCTCCTAAGAGACAGGATATAGATGTGAACCACCACAATTGTGGCTTGTTCTCTGAAACAGAGTCTCACTAACTTTTTTGCCTGGACTGGTCTCAACCCATGATCTTCCTATTATTAACTTCCAAACTCAGCCTTCAAAACAGAGTCTTTAAAAAATGTCATTAGTTATGTGTCTTGGGATGAAATCTTCCTAGAGTTAGTCCTAAATCCAGTGACTATGTCCTTATGAGACAAAGGAAGAGGAATGAGGACACAAAAACCATATAAAGAGAGAGGGCAAAGATGAGCCTTCACTACTAGCAGAACAGAAACTTTTGCAGGAGATATGGGAACTGGCAGAGGCAAGAAAGGGCCCTTCTTGGGCCCATTGGCTGGAACATAGCTACAACCTTGATGTTGTACTTCTGTCTTTCAGAATTGCAATGGAATAATTCCATCCTCCTCCTCCTCCTCCTCCTCCTCCTCCTCCTCCCCCTCCTCCTCCCCCTCCCCCTCCCCCTCCCCCTCCCCCTCCCCCTCCCCCTCCTCCTCTTCATATAATTCCATTGTGGTCATTTGCTACAACTGCTATAATAAACTAACATACATCTCACAATTATTCATATAATTTATAGAGTCTATACTATATACAGTGTAGACTGTTCTTCATGCAGGAATTCAGTAAGTAGACTTGACTGAAGGTGGGTAAACCTAGTGCACCATAAAAGCACAGAGGCACACCTGTGCTTACACAGTGGTCTCCTCCTCTTACAGTTGAGACCCGGCACTTCTTGTTTCCTGTTTGTAATTTTCCATGGAGTGAGTGGACTCACACCATGGGAAGTGTGAGGTTCAGACTACAGGCTATCTTCAGGCTGACATGGTCACCCCCAGGGAAACCTGACTCCAGCTTTCCAAACTGCCCCATCCAGCATATGACTCTGTGTCCCAACAGCCAACAGGAGGTGAATACCTTCTTTGCTTGGATGTTTACATCATCCTCATTTGTCTCAAGCAGAGATCTACAAGGGAGTACTATGTCTCAGCTTAGCAGTGGGGGTGCACTGACCCAGTTTCCAGGCTTTGGGTCATCTATCCATCATGGTTGGATTCCAGCTAAGACCCGTTAGCCACTTCTGCTCACAGTATGGGAGACTACCTGCATAGGAAAGGGAAGCCTCCTTAGAATGAGAGGTTGGAGGACAGACAAGAAACAAGAATAGATAACCTCATCTCTTACATCCTGAAGTAAAGCACAGCCTGGAAGTTGCCAACCTCTTGCTCTGTTCACAGCACTCCACTGATTTTGAAGACTCAGGCCTCATGTGGCCCTAGAAATGCTTCTCTGACCCCTTTCACTGCTTGTTTCTGTTTCCCTGATGGTGAAGCTATGGACCCCACATCTGCTTGATCTTCCTGCTTAAGTTCCCAGTGGCACCACAGGTTCCTTCATGCCTCTGTTCTGACTGGTGCTGAGTGGCCATGTTTGTGGCTGATTGGCATTCTTTGTTCTCCATTTTCCCTCCCCATAGCCTTCTGCCTTTCTTCTCTTCTCGACTTGGGTGTTGGCCTAAATGGATTGCATCTCCCAGGATCTGAGCCCAGTTTCTTCCTAAAGAAGAAGTGCTGACAAAACACAGGAGAAGAAAGATGTCAGATCAAGGTCAAGTCAGCTATCTCTGTCTCCTTTCCTAAATGAAGGCCTTCCTCTGCTGCCACTCTTTTCTCCATGTCTCTACAGCCAGACATCCACTGGCAACTTCCAGTTTGAGACTGACAATGACTATCTGTTCTCTAGAGTCTCTGATGGATATGCTATCCCTTGTTGCTTCTTTAATCCTTCCCCCACTATTATGAATGGTTGATATATAATATATCATTATATGAATTTTGCCATATACATTTAATGCTTTGCCTAGATGTAAGCCTCTCTCTCTCTGTCTCCCTTCCTCACCCTCTCTGTCTCCCAGTCTTTGTCTCTCTACCTCTCTATCTCTGGCCCTTTCTCCCCGTCACTGTCTCTCTTTCTTCCTCCTTTCCCCTTGACTCCCCATCTCCTATGTCTTTCCCATATTCCCCCCACCCCATCCTCATAGAGTATTGCTTCAGAATCTAACTCAATCAAGAAAATGATAGTGTTGTGATTGGACTGTTAGTCTGAGTCTCAGTGAAGTCCTCTGTGGATCAAACCACAGTTTCACCTTGCAGAGTCATGATGAAGTGAGAATGAACCGGCATGGCACATTTTATGTGTGGCCTTGTCTCATCTGTTACTTCACTCAATTCCATGCAAGTGGTCTAGCTCTAGGGAGCAGCTACCCTTTGAGCTTGCTTTATCTTGGCTGACCGATTGAGTCTCATTTTCAGTCTAGGATGTGGGATCCTTCCCATGTGTCTGATCACTTTGTCATAGGATTCATTTCAGCCCCAATAGCTCCTTGTTAAAATGGATAGATGGGCCATTTCTAGAGGAAGTTTCTGAGGCCGTGACAGCAGAAATGACATGTCTACCTTTATCCAGCAGAGCTGCCATAAGGAGCTGAGTATCTCATCTTGGGTTTCTTCCTTACTATTCTTTCTTTCTTTCTTTCTGTGTGTGTGTGTGTGTGTGTGTGTGTGTGTGTGTGTACGTATATAGATATATGTATATATGTATATATGTATTTATATACGTACACACACACACACACACACACACACACACACACACAGAGCCAATCCTGGGGCTTGAACTCAGTGCCTGAGCACTGCCCCTGGCTTCTTTTTGCTCAAGGCTAGCACTCTGCCAACTTGAGCCACAACTCCACTTCTGGCCTTTTCTATATATGTGGTGCTGAAGAATCGAACCTAGGGCTTCATGTATGTGAGGCAAGCACTCTTGCCACTAGGCCAAATTCCCAGCCTTCCTTCCTTCCTTCCTTCCTTCCTTTTTTCCTTCCTTCCTTCCTTCCTTCCTTCCTTCCTTCCTTCCTTCCTTTCTTTCTTCCTTTCTTTCTTTCTCTCCTTCTTGCTTGTCAAACTGATGTACAGAGGGGTTACAGTATCATAGGTAAGGCAGTAAGTACATTTCTTATCCAATTTGTTACCTCATCTCTCATTTTCCCCACCTTTCCCCCTCCCCACTTCCCTTCCCATGAGTTGTACAGTTGGTTTACAGCATATAGTTTTGTAAGCATGGCTGTTGCATTGGTTTATCTTTAGAGTAGATCCCCCCACCCTGTGGTTTCTGGCTTTCTCTGCTGGACATGGGACATGCCTGAGACCATGTAATAAAGGAAACTCCTTTATCATCAGGGTGGAAGAGAGGAAGTCACTGTGGGCATAGACGACTGTGCAATGGCTGCAAACTAGCTTCCCAAAGTGATGAATTGGCAGTTGAACAGCCAGCTGCTGGGTGTTTCCATTCTGACTGAAAACCCTGCATGACAGTGGCCACAAGGGATGAACCACGGAAGCCACACTGATAAGATCTTTCTCTTCTGTTAGCTCTACAAAAACATGGCCTTGGAGAATGTGGCCATGAAAGGTAGAACATGATTAGACTACAAAGGCCCAGATACATGTAAAATCGTAGTCAGATGTAAGGGAAAAGTTGCAAGCATATTCCAATTTTTATAGGACAAAAGAAAAAAGGAAGTGAGTTCAGAAAACACCAAGAAATAAAAAATAAATAAAAAAGTCAAGAAAGAAATGGAAAATTCTCAGACAATATTTGCTGCTGGAGATTTCACTTTTAAGAAGCATTTCAGCAAAACAAAAAGGAACAAAACATTCATATTGTTTTGATGAACTGTATAAAATTCAATAGACTCATAAAAGGAGGTTAAGGAAAGAATCTAAATCACTTCTTCTTTTAGAAGGAATATGTTGTTTTTAACAATGCAAAAATAGACAACAAAATGTTTAGAAAAAGTTGCTATTTTTCTTAGAACTTGATTTTTAAGTTGAATATGTTTCCTTAACTTAGATTTACAGAAAGCAAAATAGTGAAACATATACAAAAAAATAGCAGCAAATAAACCTCCTCTAATCATAACTGCCGCACCTGTCGAGTCACCACATGATCAGGGCCATGTGAGTTCACATCACCATTCAGTCCAACAATTCACATCATTAAAATGACCAGGTCACCCATGACCACTCACTGGACAAGTGTGAAGCTTTGAAAACAAGATCTATGGTTACCTTTGCCTGATCATAAACATACACACACACACACACACACACACACACACACACACACACACAGGTCCACTGTCAAAAACTGAGAAAACTACAAAGCAAAGAAATTTATTGTCTCCTAATACTGGTGGCTCAAGCCTGTAATTTTAGCTACTCAGGAGGCTGAGATCTGAGGATCACAGTTCAAAGCCAGTCCATGAGACTCTTATCTCCAATTAACCACCAGGAAACTGTAAGTGTGGTACTGTGGCTCAAAGTGGTAGAGCACTAGCCTTGAACTGAAGAGCTCAGGGAGAGTGCCCAGAGTTCAAGCCCCATGACCAACCAAAAAAAAAAAAAAGGAATTTATTGTCAACACTTTTTTTTTCTTCTGGTATTCAGGCTCTAACTCATAGCCTTAGCCTTGTACTCTTGCTTGGCTTTTTGGTTGGCTTTTTCAACCATGACTAGCCCTCGACCACTTGACCCATACCTCCATATCTGTTTTTTTGGTGGCTATTTGAAGATAAGAGTCTCCAAACTGTGATTCTCAGATATCAGCCTCCTGAGTAGCTAGGACTGCAGATTTGAGCTGCCAGCACCTGGTTCACATATCTGTATAGCATCATCCCATATTCAGATGTACCTATCCCTTTTGAATCTAAGGCTTCCTTCATCTTCCTCATCAAGCATGGTTTCTGGCACACATGAGTCAGTAAAAAATTTGTCAAATGAGGGCTGGGGATATAGCCTAGTGGCAAGAGTGCCTGCCTCAGATACACGAGGCCCTAGGTTCGATTCCCCAGCACCACATATACAGAAAACGGCCAGAAGCGGCGCTGTGGCTCAAGTGGCAGAGTACTAGCCTTGAGCGGGAAGAAGTCAGGGACAGTGCTCAGGCCCTGAGTCCAAGGCCCAGGACTGGCAAAAAAAAAAAATTGTCAAATGAGCATTGACAAATTGTTAGCAGCATCCCATGTGTTTAAGCCATCAGACCAATTTTCACCAAAAGATATTCTCTAGAAATACCAGACTGTAATACTTGGGGTTCTTTCAACTTTACGGGCTTCAGAATCACCTGGGACATAAAACTTTGCTAGACCACACCTGTTGCTGATTAGCAGTTGAAGAGTCCATTCTCACAAGTTCTCAGATAATACTGACGCTGCCAGCTGAGATCATCTATGAGATTTACTGTGGGTTCTGCTGTGTGCTGAGCACTCCCATGCTGCAGTCTCACTATGAAAGGTGAATTCAGAAACCAAATATTCCATAGCAAAAATATTTTATTTAACAAGCCCATGCACAGACAAACAACTGGAAATCACTGGATTTAGGCCAATCCCAAGCTAATCTTGGAAGGAGATGTAAAAGATAATTTCCCAGACATGTTTCCTATAATTTATCTGAACGACTGAATAACTATACAATTTTGTGAGGAAATCTAATTCCAACAGAGTTAGATAAAATTAGGTATATAATAATCTTTGGATTGAGATTTACTCTTTAACTTCCGATTACATCATGCATATAGATCTCCATTATCTCAAACTTCCTGATTTGCATAAAACAAGCCCTCACTCAACAAATGTAAGTTACATACTTACCAAGAAAATTCTACCATGAAGGCGCCAAAAGGGAGATGAGGAACAAAATATCTAATTGTGGTCTGGAAAGATCTCATGATCCAACTGAGAAAACAAAGATAGATGATAGATTGACAGATGGACAGACCGAAATGTAGACAGATATTTCTGAGGTATGGTAGCTCATGTCTATAATTCCAACTTACTCAGAGATGGGAAATCTGGTCTGCATACAGCCTGGGAAAAAGCATAAGATCAATCAAATTACAAGCAAAATAACTGGAGGCATGACTCCATTGGTAGAGCATTTGCCTAGGATAAAACCCTGAGTTCAATCCCTCAAAAAAACAAACAAAAAAAAAATAAGGATTTCCAGGAAGACAGCAGAGGAGCAGCAGAGCCCTAGCTAAGCTCCCTCTGACATCACAGTTTTCCCACTCCAGAGACACTTTTACTCCTAGAAAGACAGCCCAAGTAAGTTATAACAGTACAGGGATTCTGGACAGGAAGAAAGAATCGACTTTGCTGGCCTGAAAACACAGATTTGAGCTCCGGGTGGTGACCCACCACCACGTCAGTGCCGGTGCCGGCACAGCTTCCCGCACTTGGCGCACCTAAAGCACACCAGCAGCGACCACGGAGAAATCCTCCAGACGGCGGCAGACACACACGAAGCGCAAGCTGAGCACAGACAGGCCGAAATCGCAGAGAAAGCGTGAGTACCCCACGAAAGATATTCTCACTCGCACGCACAGAGCAGCTCCTTGAAGGTAGCCTTTCCCCTACCACCAGAGCAAAGCGCCATCTTTGACACTGGCATAGGGTCAGACCAGACTGGAACTAAAGAGGACCTGGAAAAAGTGAGGACAAAGGAGCCATCTTTGAAAAGAGCAAGATGGACCAATCAGTGAGAGCCAGCACTGCCCAGGAGAACGACGACTGCCCAGGCAGGAGGCTTGTCCTGGGCTGTGGCTCACACACTCCTGTGAACTCAGCCAGAGGTGTCCCGCCCTGCCCGCCGTAATTTCTAAATTAAAACTGAAAGCAACGAGCAGCTACCGGCGGCACAGAGCAACCAGACAGGAGAATGAACAGTTCCCGAGACAGATAAACGGTCCCACCACAGAGGAAGCCCAATTCCCAGCCCGAAACGGAGCTGAATTCCATAGCCAGCTCCGCCCAGGAGGCTGCCCTGCCCAGGAGGGAGGAACCTCCCCCAGGCAAGCGTCTCTCAGCCAAGTAAACCAGGCCAGAGGCGCCCCGCCCTGCTGAGTCCACAGCCAATAGAAAGCCAGGCATTAAAGGCAGCAGCTCCACAGCAGACGGGAGGAGCCACAGTTCCCAAGACTGTTCACGTGCCCCATCTACAGTGGACACCCAAGGTCTACCTGCAAGCTGTGTAAACCACAGAGCCCCAGGATTTCATTAACAGGGGAGGAGGGTCAGAACAGATGCACCCCCTGAAAACTGAAAGCAAATCAAACCAGCCAAGCAGCAAAATAGACTGCAGACCACCACTAGGAAGCCAAAGACTGTAAAAAGCCCACCCAAACAAGGAAGATTCCTTTTTTTTTTCCTTTTCAAAACATTTTTAAGCATTTTCTTTTTGTTTGTTTGTTTTCATTTCTGAAACGTCATTGGTTTTTTGGTTCTCCATTTTTACCTGTTTGTTTTATCAAGTTGTTTTGTTAGTTTTTTTTGGTTGTTCATTTTACTGTTTTTTTTCTTTGTTTTAAATAGCTTTTCTCTGTTTTGTGCAATTGTCTTCCAGTATTTTTGCTTCATTTCTCTATTCATATTCTTTTTCTTTAAAAATTTACTTTCCTATGAATAATACCTCTACTCTTTTCTGCTAACACTCCATTGTCTATAATTTTAACCTTGTTCTTTCTAC
Organism: Perognathus longimembris pacificus; assembly: GCF_023159225.1. Taxonomy (NCBI): domain Eukaryota; kingdom Metazoa; phylum Chordata; class Mammalia; order Rodentia; family Heteromyidae; genus Perognathus; species Perognathus longimembris. The sequence continues at coordinate 37,297,088 of NC_063166.1, read as the reverse complement.
TGATTCTACTCTTCTCCACATTTCCACATCACTGAAGCTAAATCAAATCATCACCCCTCCCCAATACACTTTATTCTCTTTAAAATCTCTAATGTACCCTCCTGACTTACTTCCAGGACCTCCAGATTCCACTGACCCCTGGTTATTGGATAGAGAGTATCTCTTCCCAAACAGAGTGAATCAAAGGGGTTCAAAGACAAAGCCATACAGTCCAAAAAGAACTTAATATAAGAACAAAAATTGCTCATAGGGATGTAACAGTAAATAACTACTGAATACAGGGCTCAGGATTGGTTGTTATATCAAAATTGTGTTTTTTAGGAACACCAAATCTAATTTTATACACAGGTATAAAAGGTATCCATATATAATTGTGAACTTCTAAGATTTACACAACAGTGCTTGGTAAGGTCTGCTTTGGGTCTTAAATGGTGCTCAAAAGTGCTTATAGATTGGAATTCCCAATCCAAATGGGCAGAAGAAACACAAGAAAGATGGCAGACAATGGAGTCTCATCTCCCATTCAAAACAAGCAGGAAGCAGAGCAGTCAATCAAAGACATAGAAGAGAGCCCTCAAAATTCTCTACAAAGTCTACTGATAAAAATGATAAATGAAAAGTTTGAATCTCTTCAGTCAACTATTCTACAGCGTGAGGAGGCAAAGCAAAAATGAATGGAGAATTTCATGGCCTCCACAAATAGAAAGGTAATTGAACTTCAAGAGTCAAATGAAAAGATAGTTACCCAGCTAAAAGATTTGAGAGACAGCACTCAAAACCAAATTAATGAAGTTAATGAAGTAAAGAAGTACATGCAGGACCTAACAGATAAGTATAGCAAGGACATGGAAATCATCAGGAAAGTCCAGTCAGAAGGAAAAGAGATTCAAAATCACGTAGCTAGCCTACAGTTCCAACTAAGTGAAGCAGAGGATTGAACCTCAGGAGCTGAAGATTCCCTACAATCTATGGGGAAAGATCAAAAATCAATACAAAACCAATCCACTCAACAAAACAGATCACTTCATAGCTTCAAGACACAATCAGGAAGCCCAATTTAAGGATAATAGGTATTAAGGAAAACCTGAAGAAGGAAGTTAATGGAATAGGCAACCTATTTAACAGAATATTAGCCAAGAACTTCCCAAATATCCAGAAGGATAAGACTATACAGATAAAAGAAGCATTTAGAACCCCAAACTGACTAGACCAGAATACGACATCCCACTGACACATTGTGATCAAAACAGGATCAATAGAGTCCAAGGAAAGAATTCTTACAGCAGTTAGGGAGAAGAAAACAAAAACACATACAAAGGAAAAGCAATCAGAATTACCCCGTACTTCTCAGCAGAGACCATGAAAGCAAGGAGAGCCTGGAATGAGGTATGCCAACCCCTAAATAAAAATAACTACCAACCAAGAATAGTGTACCCACCTGACCTAGGGAAGGGAAAGAAAAGCAGGGTGTAAGATATCACAAGAAATGTACACACTGCCCTACTATGTAACTGTACACTTTTTGCACAACACCTTGTCAAAAAAAATTTGTTTAACTAATAAATAAATTATCAAAAAAAAATAGTGTACCCAGCTAAACTCTCATTCCTAGCCAAAGGTCAAATAAAAGTCTTCCACAGTAAGGAAAAACTAAAACAATATATCTCCACCAAACCAGCTTTACAGAAAATCCTCAAAGATGTACTATACAGGGAAAATAATCAAGATCACAATACAGACATAAAAATGAACCCTAAATACAAAAACAATATTAGCTCAAGAAATGGGAAGACACAGCCTTTAACAAGATAGATATAATGAAAAGAACAAATGATCATCTCTCAACCCTAACTCTCAACATTAATGGACTTAATTCTCCAATCAAACGACATAGCCTCATAAGTTGGATCAAAAATCAAGATCCATCTTTCTGCTGCCTCCAAGAGACACAACTATCCAGCAAAGTAAACATCCTCTAAAAGTGAAAAGCTGGAATCAAATCTATCAAGCAAATGGCCCCCATAAGCAGGCTGGAGTTGCAATCCTAGTATCAGACAAAATTGACTTCAAATTAAAAAAGATAAGAAGAGACAAAGAAGGTTACTACATTCTAATAAAGGGATTTCTCCTACAGGAGGATATAACCATCCTAAATATCTACACACCAAATACAGGAGCACCCAATTTCATCAAACAAACACTACTGACTCTAAACACACTCATAGACCCAAACACATTGATAGTTGGGGACTTTAACACTCCACTATCACGTCTGGACAGATTAACATGCCAAAAACTGAATAAAGAAACCACAGAACTAAACAATTGCATAGACCAACTAGACTTAACTGACATCTACAGAATATTCCATCCAGCAACAACTGAATAGACATTCGTTTCAGCAGCTCATGGAACATTCTCCAAAATAGATCACATCTTAGATCACAAAGAAAATCTGTACAAATTCAGAAGCATCAAAACCATTCCCTGCATTCTCTCAGACCACAATGGAATAAAATTAGAGCTCAACTCAAACAGCCACCACAGAAAATCCTACAGGTCATGGAGACTAAACAACACACTGCTGAACCATCAGTGGGTCATTGAAGAAATTAAAACAGAAATTCAAATGTTATTGGAACTCAACCAAGTTGAGGACACAAAGTACCAGCTCCTTTGGGACACAGCAAAAGCAGTAGTCAGAGGAAAATTTATATCTCTGAATGCATACACCAACAAACTGGAGAAACAGCAACTCAATCATTTAAGGAAGCACCTTAATTTACTTGAAAGAGAACAACAAGCCAAACCCCAAGTCAATAGACGGAAGCAAATCATTAAAATCAAATCAGAATTAAATCAATTAGAGACAAAAAAAAAAAACCATCGAAAGAATCAACAAAACAAAGAGTTGGTTCTTTGAAAAAATCAACAAGATAGCCAGACCCCTAACCAACCTGACCAGAAAACGAATCAATCCTAAGTAGAAAGAACAGTGCTGGAGGAATTACAATACCAAACGTCAAGCTGTATTATAAAGCGATAGTAATAAAAACAGCTTGGTACTGGTACAGAAACAGGCCTGAAGACCAATGGAACAGAATTGAAGACCCAGAAATGAACCAACAGAACTATGCCTACTTAATCTTTGATAAAAGAACTAAAAAAATAGTCTGGAAGAAAGATAGCCTCTTTAACAAATGATGCTGGCAAAACTCGTTCAACACCTGCAACAAACTAAAATTAGATCCTTATATATCACCCTGCATCAAAATAAATTCCAAATGGATCAAAGATCTCGAAGTTAAAACCGATACCCTGGGGGCTGGGGATATGGCCTAGTGGCAAGAGTGCCTGCCTCATATACATGAAGCCCTGGGTTCAATTCCCCAGCACCACATATACAGAAAATGGCCAGAAGTGGCGCTGTGGCTCAAGCGGCAGAGTGCTAGCCCTGAGCAAGAAGAAGCCAGGGCCAGTGCTCAGGCCCTGAGTCCAAGGCCCAGGACTGGCCAAAAAAAAAAAAAAAAACCGATACCCTGGGGCTGGGGATATGGCCTAGTGGCAAGAGAGCTTGCCTTGTATACATGAAGCCCTGGGTTCAATTCCCCAGCACCACATATATAGAAAACGGCCAGAAGTGGCGCTGTGGCTCAAGTGGCAGAGTGCTAGCCTTGAGCAAAAGGAAGCCAGGGACAGTGCTCAGGCCTTGAGTCCAAGCCCTAGGAATGGCCAAAAAAAAAAACAAAACCCTGAAAACACTAAAGGAAAGTGAGGAGAAACACGTGGGCTCCTTGGCACAAGATAGAACTTCCTTAACAAAGACCTAGAAATGCGACAAATCAAAGAAAGGATGGGCAAATGGGACTGCATCAAACTGCAGAGCTTCTGCAGGGCAAAGGACATAGCTCGCAAGATAAACAGTAAGCCTACAGATTGGGAAAAGATCTTTACTGGCCATACAACAGACAAAGACCTCATATCTAAAATATATGCAGAACTAAAAAAATTAAATTCTTCCAAAAAAAAAAAAAAAACGCAAAGAACCAATTTCCTCCTAAAAAGGGGCTGAAGACATAAAAAGAGACGTCTCTGATGAGGAATGAGAATGGCCAAGAGACATGAAAAAGTGCTCTACATCACTGGCCATAAAAGAAATGCAAATCAAAACAACATTGAGATTCCATCTCACCCCAGTAAGAATGTCCATTGTCAGGAAAACTAACAATAACAAATGCTGGAGGGGATGTGGCCAAAAGAGAACCTTACTACATTGTTGGTGGGAATGTAAACTGGTTCAGCCACTCTGGAAAGCGATATGGAGATTCCTCAGAATGCTAAACATACAGCTCCCCTCTGACCCAGCAGCCCCACTCTTGGGCATCTACCCAAAAGATTACAAACAAGAACACACTAAAGCCACCAACACAACAATGTTCATCGCAGCACAATCTGTCATTGCTAAAATATGGAACCAACCCAGATGCCCTCAGTAAACGAATGGATCAGGGAAATGTGGTACATATACACAATGGAATTTTATGCCTCTATCAGAAAGAATGACATTGCCCCATTTGTAAGGAAATGGAAGCACTTGGAAAAAGTTATACTTAGTGAAGTGAGCCAGACCCAAAGAAACATGGACTCTATGGTTTCCCTCATAGGGAATAATTAGTACAGGTTTAGACTAATCACAGCAGAGGATCACAAGAGCCCAATAGCTACACTCTTATGAACACAAAAGATGATGCTAAGTGTAATGAACTCCATGTTATGGAAATGACTGTTATATCACTGTTGTAATCACTTTCAACATGCCATGTGAAACCGTAGCTTCTATTGTTGATGATCCTCTTGTATCCCCTTTCTGTGGTTGTACCTGCACTAACTCTGTGTCTTATCTGAGTACATTGGAATCCATGTATAAAGGTATTAGAACTAGGAAACTAAAAGGGAATACCAAAATCGAGAGACACAAGGTAAAAAAGACAAATGATTACAAAAGCAATACTTGCAAAACTGTTTAGTGTAAATCTACTGAACAACTCATGGGGGGAAAGGAAAAGGGGGAGGGGAGGGGGGAATGAGGGAGGAGGTAACAAACAGTACAAGAAATGTATCCAATGCCTAACGTATAAAACTGTAACCGCTCTGTATATCCGTTTGACAATATAAATAAATAAATAAATAAAAATATTCCTATTATCAAGTTAACCATCAAAGGTCAGATGCTGTGAGGAGTGCCCCAGTAGGAGGATGGGTTTCCACAAGCTGCATAAGTAAAGAGAAAGGAAGTATTTGAAGAAACCACTGCAGAGCTGAAGCTGAAGAAAAGATTCAGAGGCAAGTTCATACCTAAAGTTGAGTTCCGAACAGAGCTGGAGACCCAAGCCAATTCTCAAAGGACAGTCCTAGCTGTAGAAATAGGACACCTTGACTTCCACAAAAACAGCAAGGATACTTCTGTCTGTTAGCTCCTGACTCACTTCTACAGATGACATTGTTCTCGAGTCTGACGCTCTGGTGCCATATGGCACTTTCTGGCAAGGAACAGCTCTTGCAATGAAATGCAAAACTGATAGTAGTTAAAAAAGCACAGAGAAAATGGTAGGTCATGGTTTCTGTCATGGCTTAGCATACAGGAATGCTATGTTATGGACTAGAAATGTCCCCCAAACCCCATGTGCTGGAGGGTTTAGGCCCAGTAGGTAGGACCTAGTTAGTAGAAGAAGTGTGTATAGGTCACTGTGAGCATGTTCTTCAAGAGGACAGTAGGACCCTGGCCCTTCTCCGATCTCTCTCTCTCTCTCTCTCCTCTTTCTCTCTCTCTTTCTCTGTCTTGCTCCCTGACTTTGGATGAGGTGAACAATGTGCTCAGATGTACATATAATCCCACCACAGACCCTTAGAAACAGAACTAAACAACCATGGACTGGATCCTGTGAACCAAAGTTAACTTTCTCTGAATTGATTGGTGTGGATCTTGGTTATAGTAAGATGAAACTGCCTGACACCAAGAATCAATGGCTATTAAAATTTGCAGAAAACGCGAGGCACATTGAGTCCATGGAATGCCCTTTTCCAATAGGAGATAAAATTGCCCAGTGACTCTCACCTTGGGGAGAAGATGTTAAAGCAGAAGGGAACTACCCCCTGAATAGTGTTAGCCCGCAGTTTACTTTGAGACTAAGCATATGTCTGACTTGCCATTATTTTATCTGGTGTTGGAAACAGTAACATAAGTAATATTATAGAATTATTTAGGTACTAAAAATCATGTCGAGGTTCCTAAAATTATTCTGTAAAATCATCTGTTAAAGGTGAGTGCTAATGGCTCCCACCTGTAATCCTAGCTAATCAGTAGTCTGAGGTCTGAGGATCACATTTCAAAGCCAGCCTAAGCAGACAAAATTGTGGTTCTCATTTCTAATTAATGAACAAAAGGCCAGAAGTGAAGATGTGGCTCAAGAGATAAAGCACCAAGTTATAATTTGTCCTCAAAAAATACAATATTGATTAATTGTCGGGATCTGATCGATCCCTTTCTCCCCGATCTCCCGGGGAGAATGCTTGAACCCTAAAATCTATGAAAGAGCACTCGGCCTTGCCTTCCACCAGAAGAATGCCAAGGCGTACTCTCGTGGACTTGCACTAAGTTGAGGAAATGTTGCTGAAGCCTCCCCTCCCCCAAGTCCCCTCACATGTTACCAGGAGCGGGGGCAGAAAAGAAGGCATCAGGGACACTCTGCAATGGTGGGATGCATCTCAGCCCTCCGAGGGCGGGCCAGAAATATTTATTATGATGACAGAGGCGGAAGGGGAAGGATTTGGGGCGACTGCCTGATTGGCTGACTGTGCTGCCACTCAAGTGATCCTGGAACTTCCTTTCTGGGCTGGGCAACTATCATGGTGGCATGCACATGTTCGCCTCCCAAGGGGCGGTGGGGCTTCTTTTCCGGTTGAGGCTGAAAGGTGGGAGGGGCTCCCTCCCACTGTCCCAGGGCTGGGGGAAGGGCAGTGTCTCACTCTTGGCGCCCTTCCTCCACCAAGACCAAAACAGTCCCCAACAATTAATGTATACCTGTATTGACACACTAATGTGTGTAATGTTCATATCCATTATAAATAAATTTAAAAATGGGAAATACCATGTTGTACTTCATAAATGTGCAAATATTTGTGTTAAAAAAATAAAATTCAGTAGGCCATAATCCTACTTAGGAGGTTGAAATCCGAAAGTCTGCCGTTCAAAGCCAGCCTAAGAATCAATGTCAATGAGTTTTCATCTCCAAAATAACCATCAAAAAGTCAGGCTGGAGATGTGGCTCAAGTGACAGAGTACCAATCATGCAAGCCAAGACAAGCAAGTATGTGGCTCTGACTTTAAAACCTGGTATCAGCAATTAAAATAAAATATAAAATGAAACAAAATAAATTCAACTGGGCATACTCTTTTAATCTTAGGCCTTGGGAGGCTGAGGCAGAAGAATTATGAGTTTGAGGACAACTTAGGCTGCATAGAAAGACCTTGTCTCAAAAAGCCAAGAAAAAGAGAGGGAGAGAACAAGAAAGAGAAAAAGAGAGAAATGCAAAGAGCAGGTCAAACTATAAAGACTCAGTGTGGAAAATACAAAAATGTCATTGTTTATATATGTCTATGTTTCTACTGAATATATGTTTTGAAGAAGCTAGATTGAATATATTATTTCAACTATTCGTTTTTACTTGCTAATGTTCTAAATGGATCATGTTAAGTTGCATATATGGACAATGTGTATATAGATGTGGAATAAAAGACCAAGAAAACACCAAAGAGAGAGAGAGAGAGAAAGTACCAACCTTAAGCAAAACAGCCAACCAAGAGCATAAGTCCCTGAGTGCCAGCCTCAACACACACACACACACACACACACACACACACACACACACACATCTATCTCCTGAAGTAAATACGATATTACATCTGAAATCAGGAGAATGTATTGAAGATTTCAAACTGAAACACAAGATGCACAACAGAGATAAAATAGGTGCTTCTAACAGTATTAGCGACATCAAGGACACGCGTTCTGAAGAGGCTAGCCATTGCTTGGTGGCCTTGGTTTTCTATAACATAACCTATCCACATTCACAGCTTTCGCTGAGGGACATGAAGAGGTCACTGCATTGTTAGCAATGAACTCGTCTCCCAGAAGGAAGCTCTGGAGGTTCTGGCAGACATGACTGCATGCCGGTCAATCAGATTTTCTTGAATAGAAAATTACATGTGACATACTGAGAGACTATGTTTCTATCAAAAGCCAAGGCAAATGGCATAGTGGGTAACCATGGTGAACTCTAGGCTGGTCATGCCATCCACTCTGACCAAATAGCCGCCAAATGGTTTTCCAATCTTTAGGGAACCTATCATACCCCAACTTTTTATTTCTTATATGGCTAGATAGTCACTAGCCCCAAGTATGGCAAGGGATGTGCTGAAGAGCTCCAGCCATCATACAGGAGGTTATCAGCTATCTACAGCTATCTACAGGAGGTTCATTTCAGTCATGCAATGGACACATGTGTTTGACTTGGGTAGCTGCTTGATTAAATGTTCACAATACTATTCAATAATATATACATATATATTCAATACTCTATGCATCTATACACACATAGCTTTTAAGTGAGTACATGTTATGTTATAGTTGGACTTAAATGGTTTCCTAACCTTTCTCTATGCTTGGACCACATGAGGAATGAGAGAGCTATACCTGATGCATCTGTGATTCTTGTGTCAGTACCATGGACACTATTTTCAAATTTTGTAGTCATAAACTTGTTCCTGCTCCTTACAATGATTTAATAATTCTCCATTCGAGATAAGCCTTCTACATAGCACATGGTGTCCAGCATCACTACCCATAGGCTCTAAAGTCCTGGAACCTTCCACAAATCTTCATGAAGGAGAGTGGGGAGAATAACCCATCCACCAATACTGAATTCTAGTTTCACTCTATACTCAAGTTCTTCAAGAGGTTCTGCTATAAGTATCTCCACTAAAGTTTTTCTCATCCTTCTCTTCTAAACTCATTCTGGATGTAATTTTCTACTCCACCCCCACGCCTTAGTCCACTGAGCATCACTCATGGATGAAGCATGCTCAGTAAAGCATGGTAGCTATTTTGAGACCCTGATGATTTTCTTTCTGACATTTCACTCTTCCTTTCCTCGCTTTATCTCCTGCTCCCATTCACTGCCCCACCCTGTTGAGACAGTAAGTCTCTTCTAGATTCATTTGTTTCAAGGAATTGCAGAAAATAGAATGAATTTACTGGTTTAGCATTTGTATTTCCCTAAAGTCTCTTTTACATGATCCTAAGAAGATCATATAAAAATACTTCAGCAGAGAGAGTGCTTTGAGGAGATAACAAGGTCTAGGTCTCTGAAAAAGTAGAGACTCAAGAGGGATCTGGGAGAAACAGTACGGGAAGTCCTTCACTTTCTCTCTGGATGAAAGCCCACAGCAAAAATGTGGTGGACTTCAAGGAAAATGAACAGATCCTCATCCCTAATGGGGTAAACTGTTTTCTTTCTGCATTTGATCTTCCATGATTCTTTTGGCTAAGGAGGAAAGCTCCCAGAGCCAATGGAGGAAATCAGATATGTCATCTTTAAATACGCCTCTGTGACATAAATATTTTTGAGCTAAAGGCAATGAATAAGTGACAAACAGGAAGCATTCTTTCTATTTCACACCTCTTTGCCACCCAAAGTAGGATGGATGTTCTCCTTGACTGAGGACAACTGTACCTCCCAGTTCCCTACCACTGGAGTCTAACACTGCTTCTCTTTGTCTTATTCCTGCTTGAAGATGCAGTGTTCTTCTAGAAGATGCTATGTCTGCCAGAGTCCTAAGCTACTTGCCACCATCTATACCAATAAATGTGCTTGTTTTTCTCTTTTGTCTGTATTCTGTTACTATAGTCTGCCTCAATGAAGGTCTGCCTGAATGAAGGTTGAGAAGAAATTTTATCTCCTGTTCTGCACTAATGAGATTTTTACTGTCTTGATGGAAATTAAAGTTAAAAAGAAAATCAGTGATGTAGAAGGTACTTAGAAACAACCATATAACAACAACAACAACAACACTGAGCCAGGCGCTGGTGACTCATGCTTTTATTCCTAGCTACTCAGGAGTTTGAGATCTGAGGATCATGGTTCAAAGTCAGCCAGGATAGGAAAGTCTGTGAGATTCTTATCCCCAATTAAATCACAGAGAAAGTTGGAAGTGGTCCTGTGGCTCTGGTGGTAGAGTATTAGCTTTGAGCAAAAAGAAACTCAGGCACCTAGTCCCCGTGTTCAAGCCTCAGGACCAGAAAAAAATAATTTAAAAACCTACTGAACCTGGCACTTGGAAGATGGTATTTTTATCATCTTTGTATCAAGTAGGTCCTTGGTCCACCATTACTGGCATGCGTAGGACTGGTTCTGAGTTCTGCAGACGGCACAGGAAGGCCACTGACAAGAATACCTGGCCCCAGTAGGGAGGACCAGCTTCTCTCTGGAGCTGCTCATTTAATGCTGGGGCACATGGCCAGGTGGCTAGGAGGCCAGGACCGTCTGACAGAAGTAATAACGTAGGCTCCTCTGCAGCACTTACCACAGATATTTAAGACAGGGCTTGTATTGCTTGCTATTTCCTCCCTTCTTTTATGTTTCTTAACTGCTTCTTCCTTTCTCTTCTTCCTGCCTTCCTACTTTCTTGCTCTTCCTCCCTCCTGCTTTTCTTTTTTCCTTTTTCTTTTCCTTCCCTTCTTCCTACATTTCCTTCTATTTTTAGTAAATAAAATTATGCAGTCATGGGGTAATATTTCAATATACATATGCACTGAGTTCAAATCTGAGTAAGCCTATCTATTTCTTCAAACATTTATCATTTCTTTGCAGTAAAAATATTCAAAGCTCTTTTAAAAACACATAATATATTTCCTTTGTTTGTAGACTCTCCCACTGCTTAGTGTGATGTTTCTAGAGACAAGAATAGGCTCTTATTAAGTAAGAAAGACATAGAGAGGAGAGAGAAGTTCTGGTCCTACTTCCATGTGGTTCTTGAATATGGAATCAGAGGGAGATACGTTAATGGATGAGTAGAGCAGTGGGAGCCAAAGGCTAAGCATGAGGGAACTTCACAGAAATCCAGCTGTCATTGCAGAAGAGCAGCAAGCTTGTTAAGCAGAGGTAGGTGGTTCCCCTTCCCACATAGAGAGCAGAGGGGACCAGCATATTGTCTTCTGAAGAAGGAAGAAAAAGCCCGGAGATACTTCTCTAAAACAAATGCATGGACTGGCTGGTGGATTTGTGCTTCAGTATGGGCTGTTGGGTCTCCTTATTCGGGTATAGATGGGAGGAGGCTAATGCCAGGTGGCCAGGCATTTGGAAATGACCATCATCAGGAAATTAGAAAGACTAAAACAAAATTTAAAAGGAACAGAAATAATTCAGGAACCAGAAGAGAGGGTTGAGGGGGGAGTATTTTTAATCCATTGCATACCTATTATACTTACAGTTAAATAGTAATACCCCAAATTCTTATAAATATACATTTTTATTTAATATTAAGTTCTCATTACTGAATTTGAACAGTGAGCTGTAATTTTTAACTTATATGTCATTTAAACAAGTCACTAAATTTGGAAGAAGAAACATTTTTATATTTTTATTTTGTTTCATTTTTTGTTTTGGCAGTACTAGGATTAGAACTCAGGACTTAACACTCACTTGGCTGGCACTCTGTCACTTGAGCCATACCTCCAGCTCTGCTTTTTGCTGACTACTTTGGAGATGAATCCTCACAGATCTTTCTGTCTGAGCTGGTTTCGGTGCTCCTGGGGCACCTGAACTCTGAGTGTTCCTAAGCTTCTCATGTACTTGAGTGTTCCTCTTCTTCCAAAGCACCTGAGCCCCTCCTGCTCCTGAGCTCCAGAGAACACATCAGAATTATCTGCTGTCATGCAAAGATGCTGCCTTGCCAAAAGCAAATTCCTGGTTGTGCTTCTTTGAAGAACCAGCTTGAACTGATTGTGCTCCAGCTTTTCACATAAGTTACAGAACATGAAGCCCTCAGTTTTGTCCAGAGTTGTCAACAGGTTTTAATTGTCCCTGCCTCTCTGTACACACAATGTCACTAAACTGCTCTGAGCAGACCCCTCTGTCTCTACGAAGAAAAATCAGACACAACAAATGCAAATTCATTTGAAAAAGAAAATTTATAATACGTTTAAACTCAACAATGCTGCTGATATTTTCCCCCTGGAGGTAAATGCTATTTAGGGCAAAATAGTAGAAAGAATAGTACAGAGATGGAGACTAGGTAAAGAAAAATATAATGAAAGCATTAATTTTAAAAGACAAATATGGAAAGTACCAAAAGTAAACAAGTAGATAATATTGGAGACAGCAAATAAGTCATTTTACTGACAAAGTCCAAAATGAGCCCTCAATGTCAAGTTTCTTTCTCCAAGGTCATTCAGCATGATTAAAAACACAAATGATCAAAAGATGCTACTTATACGGGCTGGGGCTAGGAATGTGGCTTAGTGGGTAGAGTGCTAGCCTAGCATGCATGAAGCCCTAGGTTCAAATCCTCTGTACCACATACACAGAATATGCCAGAATTGGAAATGTGACTCAAGTGGTAGAGTGCTAGCCTTGAGCAAACAGAAGCTAAGAAGATAAGAAGCAGCACTGTTCATAGGAGCAAATATTTAAAGGTCATTTCCATGACAAAAATACCACAATAACATCAATTATACTGAGTGATTAAATACCTCCCTGGTCAAATGGATATATATATATATATATATATATATATATATATATATATATATATATATTCTGCGATTGAAGTGTATTGATAAATTATGCTCCATCCAGAGAACACCAAATTATATTCCTGCCAACAATCAATTAAGGAATCTATATGGTTTCTCTATATTCTAGCCCATGTGTTATGTTTTATTATTGCAATCGGTAAAATAATAATAATGTGTAGTTAGAATCTCCCTATTACCTCCACTAAAAATAAGGTTCAATATATTTTTGTTTCTTACAGAAATATCATTTATATTCCCTTACCACAAATTACACTTTCTGTTCCTCTCTTTTTTCCCATTTCCTATTGAGCTTATCATCTTCCTATAGATTTATAGAATACACAAATACATACACACATAAACACATCAAATTGGTCCTTTTTGGTAATTTATCCCTCTTTTATAATGCACTTGGTTTTGCCAAGAAATGTATCAGACTTTTCTTTGACGTTTTTACTTATTCTTAGAAAGGATTTTTCTAGGATTGGGGTATAGTTCAGTCATAGATTGCTTGCTTCGTATCATGTATAAGGCCCTGGATTCTGTCTCTAACACTAGAAAGATAACATCAAATACAATAATATAAATAAATAAAATGCAATGTAAAGGATTTCTCTATTTTAATTTGCTGAATTCTGTATCTTTTTAAACCCTTTGCTTCCTATTTTAATGAGTAAGTTCCAATTTTGTGTATCCATACTATGTTAAGATAAAAATGCAATCCATTCCTTCCTATGAACTCAATATTCCTTATTTATTCTACTGTATGAAAATTCCAAGTACATTGTCTATTAAATTCCTGTATATATGAATATGTTTGGGTGTATTTTCAGACTTCCTATTATGTTTTATCTATTTTTAGCCTGGCACTAATAACACAATTTAAAATTTTTTGTTATATTCAGATAATGTTTTGATATCTGAGAGAGTTATGTCTCCCCACATTCTCTCATTTCACAGTGTTCCTGGACACTTATTACATATAGTCTATTTGACTATATGTAAGACAGACAGAATTGTGTGTGTGTATCTATGTGTGTGTGTGTGTGTGTGTGTGTGTGTCTGTGTGTCTGTGTGTCTGTGTCTGTCTGGCTAAGAGAAAGAAAGAAATCAGAAAGATGTGTGTTTATGTCTGTGAAAAAGAGAATGATACTTAGAATGAGTTTTTCTGGTTGAAAAGTTTTTGGAATGATTAGCTTGAGGAGAACTTTTTAAAGTGCAGTTGCTCTAGCCATCAAAAGTCTATGATTTTCTCTGGTAGGGCTTTCTTGAATGAACAGAAACAAATCCATCTCCATGTACCAAGGACATTAGAATCCTATCCCAAACCCCATGAAGAGTCCATAGGATTCTCAATCTGATGGGCATGAAGCCTAGCTCTAGCACCAATGCTCTGTTTCCATTTTGTATGGAACTATATTTAGTCATTTAAAGTTTCTCCCAATGTCCCATTCACACACCAAGGGCAGATCTAAAGCAAAAGGGATCATCCGCAAGTAGAATAAACATCACTTAATAATGTACTGACATCCAAATGCTCTGAAATTGATTAGGTACATTTGGCCACACAACTTTTATCTCTTTCCTCATTCCAATACTCCTTGGTGCATCACATCTAAAACTATCTCATTGGGATCACTTAAGAAAATAAGCATTGTTATCAGGTATGGGTAGTACATGCCATTAATACAGCTATTTGGGAGTAAAGAAAGACTGGAGACCAGGTTGGTCTGGACAGAATAACAAGATTTTTATCTGAAAAAACAAACTAAGTGATAGTTTACAAGTTTACAAGTGATAGAATGCTTGCCTAGAAGGGCAATGCTGAAAATTCAATCTCCGTACAGACGAAGGAAGGGAGGGAGGAAGGGAAGGAGGAAGGGAGGGAGGGAGGGAGGGAGGGAGGGAGGGAGGGAGGGAGGGAGGGAAATGAAGCATTATTGATTAGCATTTAACATTTACATTGAAAGATGTCAAATTTCCTTGACAGCAGTAGGCCGTGAAATTTTTCATTGACTGTTCTTGCAAAGTAAGGATCACATTATCTGACAGTTGTGTGATTTGTAACAGTTGATATTTGACATCTTAAGCAAGAAGGAAACCACCCAGTGATTGTTACTGGATCTTCTAGAGTCCTGGTGTGAGTCAGTCCATGAGCTGAGGTTAAAGAAGGGGGCTGTTGTGTCACCCCAGAGTGAAACAGGCTGCCTAGTGGTGTTCTAATAACTCACTTGTGCCTAATCAGCTCATTGGCTATGCATTCTCTGCTGCACAGCTATCCCTTGGTTTATTACTTCCCTTTTACCTAGTTCTACAGTGATGCTGAAATTAACTAGTCTAAGTCCAATTATTGTTAAGTTCAACTATTGTATGTTTCACTACTCATCCCCAGTGTAATATGACTAAGGAAATGATAGTTGTGGTTAGAGACAAAGTACACTATTCCACCGGCCTTAAACCCTTGACTTGAAGAAGTTACAGAACTAGCATTTCTTTTTTTTAATTTATTTATTAATTTAAAAAAAATTGACAAGGTGTCATGCAAAAAGGGTACAGTTACATAATAGGGCAGTATGTACATTTCTTGTGGTACCTTATACCCTGTTTTTCTTTCCCTTCCCTAGATCAGGTAGACATATATACAATACACAGAGTACCAAAAACATATACAGTAGCCATGTGGCCTATGCCAAAGGAAATTCACCTAGGACTTTAAATGTAACGTCATCAATAGAGTTTGCTTATCCTTGTCTTATATGAACATACATACATAGCTTTTAAGTTATTGTGATTCGCTGAGAGGTCTATTTTTTACCTTTATATGTTGAGTAGTTGTTTGGTTTTAGTTACATAATGTAGGGTCGCTGACCCAAACCTGTGGGAAATACCATTTGACAAGAAGTTTTTGGTTTCACAGACCTGGTCTCTACTGTCTCCCCCTCCCCCCACCTTAACAGTCATATATCAAGGAGATCATGCCCCTTTGTTTTCTGTGTTCTAGGCTTGTCTGGCTCAACATTACTTGTGCAAGTTCTGACCATTTCCCTGCAAATACCAATATTTCACCATTTCTAATCATTATGTAGTATTCCCTTGTGTATAGGTACCATATTTTTTGGATCCATTCATCTGTGGAGGGGCATCTGGGTTGTTTCCATATATTGCCTATTGAGAATTGTGCAGCAATAAACATGGAAGTGCAGATGTCTTTCTGATATCTTGAGGCCTGTTGTTCAGGATAGATGCCTAGGAGTGGTATGGCTGGGTCATAGGGTAGGTCTATGTTGAGCTTTTTGAGAAACCTCCATACTGTTCTCCAAAGTGGTTGTACTAATTTGCACTCCCACCAACAATGGAGATGGGTTCCTCTCTCCCCGCACCCCTCTAGCATTTCTTGTTGCCTGAGTTCAGAGTATAGGCCATTCTAACTGCAGTGAGGTGGTATCTCAGGGTTGTTTTTATTTGCATTTCCTTTACTGCCAGGGATGTTGAACATTTCCTCATATGTTTCTTTGCCATTTTTATCTCTTCTCCTGTAAAGTCTCTCTTTAGCCCCTTTGCCCATTTAATAATTGGTTTACTGGGTTTGGAGGGACTTAGTTTTTTGAGTTCTCTGTAGATGATGGATATTAGGCCTTTGTCTGTCGCTGTGCTGGTAAAGATCCTTTCCCATATGGTTTGCTGTCTTTCTAGTTTGGTGGCTATGTCCTTAGGTGTGCAGAAACTTTTTATTTTGTAGTAGTCCCATTTGTCGAGTCTCTCCCATATCTGTTGTGCCCCTGGGACTCTATTCAGGAAGTTCCTTCCTGTGCCAATAAGTTCTAGTGTCTTTCCTACTCTGTCCTTCAATAATTTCAAGGATTCAGGTCTGATGTTGAGGCCCTTGATCCATTTTGAGTTGATCTTGGTGCATGGTGATAGGCTTGGGTCTACTCTGAGTTTTCTGCATATGGCTGCCCAGTTTTCCCAGCACCAGTAGTTCAAGAGGCTATGTTTATTCCATTGTATGTCTTTAGCTCCTTTGTCAAATATCAGCTGACTGTAAGAGTGTGGTTTTATTTCTGCATCTTCAATTCTAATCCATTGGTCTTCCGGTCTGTTTTTATACCAATACCAGGCTGTTTTTGTTATGATGGCTCTATAATAGAGCTTGAAATCTGGTATTGTGATACCTCCTGCACTGCTTCTTTTGCCTAGAATTGCTTTGGCTATTCTAGGTCTTTTGCTGTTCCATATGAATTTATGGGTTGCTTTCTCTATTTCAGTGAAGAATGTAGCTGGGATCTTGGTGGGGATTGCATTGAATTTGTATAACATTTTGGGCAATATGGCCATTTTCACAATATTGATTCTGCCTACCCATGATCATGGGAGGTCTTTCCATCTCCTTGTGTCCTCTGTGATTTCCCTTTTTAGATTTTTATAGTTCTCATTAAATAGGTCCTTCACGTCTTTGGTTAGGTTGATCCCTAGGTAATTTATTCTTTTTTTAGCTATTGTAAATGGTATTGTTTCCATAATTTCCTTTTCTGCCTGTACATTGATTGTATACAGAAAAGCTGCTGACTTTTGTGGATTGATTTTGTATCCTGCTGCTTTGCCAAAATGGTTTATTAGGTGTAGGAGTTTGGGGACTGAGTTTTTTGGGTCCTTCAGATATAAGATCATGTTATCTGCGAATAGGGATAGTTTGATTTCTTCTTTGCGGAGGTGGATCCCTTTGATGTCCTCCTCTTGCCTTATTGGTATGGCTAGGTATTCCAGCACTATGTTGAAAAGAAGTTGGGAGAGTGAGCATCCTTGTCTTGTTCCTGAGTTTAGGGGGAATGGTTTTAGTTACTCTCCATTTAATACAATATTAGCATTTGGTCTGTTGTATATGGCTTTTATTGTTTTAAGGAATGCTCCATCTATTCCTGTTATCTCCAGAGCTTTTAACAAGGATGGATGTTGTATTTTGTCAAAGGCTTTTTGGGCATCGACTGAGATAACAATGTGATTCTTGGTCTTAGCTCTGTTGAGGTGGTGAATTACAGTAATTGATCTACGGATGTTGAACCATTCTTGTGACTGTGGGATGAAGCCTACTTGGTCATGATGTATAACTTCCTTGATCAGTTTCTGCATCCTATTAGCTAATATTTTGTTGAGGAGCTTTGCATCTGTGTTCATTAGTGATATTGGTCTGTAGTTCTCTTTTTTTGTTGGGTCTATGCCTGGTTTGGGGATGAGTATAATCTTAGCTTCATAGAATGAGTTTGGGATTTCTCCCTCTGTTTCTATTTCGCAGAAGAGTTTGAGGAGTATTGGTATTAGCTCCTCACTAAAGGTTTTATAGAATTCATTGGTGAATCCATCTGGGCCTGGGCTTTTCTTTGTTAGGAGGCTCTTGATTACCTCCTGTATCTCGCTGTAAGTTATTGGTTTATTTAGTTGATTTATTTCTTCCTGATCCAGTTTGGGCAGTTTATACTTCTCTAAGAATTCATACATTTCTGTAAAAATATTGTTTTTTAGTGAGTAGAGGTTCTGGAAGTAGTTCCTTATGATTGTTTGAATATTGTGTGTATTTGTTGTAATTTTTCCGGTGGAGTCCCTGATTTTACGGATATGAGTCTCTTCTCTTCTTTTTTTGTAAGTCTTGCGAGGGGTCTGTCAATTTTATTTATTTTCTCAAAGAACCAGCTTTTGGTTTTATTTATTTGTTGAATGGTCTTTCTATTTTCAATCAGATTTATCTCTTCTTTAATCTTTGTGATCTCTCTCCTCCTAGTCGTTTTAGATTCAGTTATTTCTTGTTTCTCCAGATGTTTTAGTTTCATAGTGAGATTATTCACCTGCTCTGCTTCCATTCTTTTTATGTGAGCCCTCATTGCCTTTGCTGTATCCCATAGGTTTCTTTGTGATGTATTTTCATTGTCATTGTGGCTTATGAATTCGTTAATTTTATTCTTAGTTTGGTCTGTGACCCAAGTGTTAGATAACAGTGAGGGATTTAATCTCCAAGTATTTGTATAGCCTCTGTGGTATCCTTTGTTATTGAGGGTTGCCTTGATTCCACTGTGGTCAGATATAATACATGGGATGATGTCAATACTTTTGTATTTGCTGTGGTTCTTTGTGTGGGCTATGACGTGGTCTGTTTTGGAATATGATCCATGGGCTGCTCAGAAGAAGGTGTATTGAGTCTCTGTAGGGTGAAAGACTCTGTACATATCTATCAGATCCATTTGGGATATGGTGTTACTTATGTCTTCTCTCCCTTGTTAATCCTCTGGGTGTTGAATCTGTCTCTTGGAGAGAGTGGAGTATTAAAGTCACACACTATAATTGTGTTTGGGTCTATCTTGTTCTGTATTTCTGTGAGAATTTTCTTGACATCTGTAGGGCCTCTTTTGTTTGGTGAGTATAAATTTATCACTGTGATGTCTTGATTCTGGATTTTTCCTCGTATTAAAATGTAGTGCCATTCTTTGTCTTTTTGAGTTGATTTTAATGAGAAGTCCAGCTTGTCTGAGATAGGATGGCTACTCCTGCCGTTTTGGTAGGTGCGTTTTCTTGGAAAATCTTGCTCCATCCTTTCAATCAGAGCCTATTTTTGTCCCTTGCTGTAAGATGGGTCTCTTAAAGACAACAGATAGCAACTTTTTGTTTCCGGATCTACTATGTCAATCTGCTCCTGTTTATCACAGTTTATACCATTTATATTCAAAGAGATCATGGATAAGAGTGTGTTTTTCTCTTCCATTTTCCTGTGAGGCTGTTTTTCCTCTCCCTTTTTTCTTATCTTTATTGAGCTGCTCTTTCTGTTGGGCTCTGGCTATTGTGGTTTCTTTCTGTTTCTATCTGGGGCCCTGTACATTTTCTGTTGGGTGGGGTTCCCCTCTTAGAATTCACTGTAAGGCTGGTTTTTTTTTATTCACATACTCCTTTAGATCCTCTTTGCTAAGGAAAGATCTGGTTTTTCCCTCGAAGGTGAATTCTAGTTTTTCTGGATATCTAATTCTGGGTTGGCTATTGTTGGCCTGGAGGACTTGGATTGTGTTCTTCCACACTCTTCGTGCATTGTAGGTTTGTGTGGAGAGGTCTGCTGTCATTCTGATCTTTTTTCCATTGTAATATAGCTCTCTCTTCGCTTTGGCTGCATTCAAAATTTGCTCTTTATTCTTGAGATCTGAAGTCTTGATTATTATGTGCTGGGCTAGGATCTTCTACGGTCTGGTCTGCCAGGTGTCCTATAGGCTTCCGTTACTTGGGTGTGGTCCCTTGTGAGATTGGGGAATTTTTCTGCAATAACTCCATTGAAAATGTGTTGTAGCCCTCTGCTCTGGTATTCCGCTCCTTCGTCTATTCCAAATACACATAGATTGTATCTCTTGTCTTTGTCCACGATCTCCTGGATTAGTCTGTCCTGGAGTTTATCCATTTCTTGGAGTGTGGTAATTTTCTGGTTCTTATCAGCTGCATCATCGTCCAAAAGAGAGATTCGGTATTCGATATGATCAATTCTTTGTGATGTGGCTTCCCGTGTGGTTTATTGATGACATTGAGCTGTTTATGGTTGCCAGATCAGCTCTCATCGTGGTGAATTCTTGTTTTAAAAAGTTGTATTTGGGGGCTGGGGATATGGCCTAGTGGCAAGAGCACTTGCCTCGTATACTTGAAGCCCTGGGTTTGATTCCCCAGCACCACATATACAGAAAATGGACAGACGTGGTGCTGTGACTCAAGTGGCAGAGTGCTAGCCTTGAGCAAAAAGAAGCCAGGGACAGTGCTCAGGCCCTGAGTCCAAGGCCCAGGACTGGCCAAAAAAAAAAATAGTTGTATTTTGAATCTATTTTTTCATGCATTTTGTTTCTCAGGATGTTAAGGTCTTCTTTAATGGAGGAGTGTATTGTATCCATTTTTGCTTCCATTTCTTTCTTGATTTCCTATAGAATTTTTTGAGACTTCCATTCTAACCTCCTGTATCTGTTTTCTGAATTTGGTCCTGAGGCTTTCTATCATTTCTTCTATCTTATTCTCATTTGTTTTTTTATTCTCCATCTCCTCTTCAGTCATACCACTTTTTGGAGCTTGCGAGTTAGCTTGACCTTTCATGAAATTTGTAATATTTCTTTGTGATTTGCACATCTGGAGATCTCTAGGTGGCGCCCTTGGATTGGCTTCGTGCTCGTTCCTGCTGGTCCGTCAGTGGAGACTTGTTTGTGTCCTGGCTCTGGGTTTGAGTTTGGCTGTTGAATCTTACTGCCAAATGGGTGAGCGTGACTCTCTTGGTTGTTGCCAAGGCGGTCACCCTCACTGCACTTGGGGGTGAGTAGGTTCTGTGTCTTTCTCTGCAGGACTGTGCCCTGCTGCTGTGTTGTGCTGACCCTATTGCGTCCCTGATGGGGGTTTGCAGGTTGCTGATTCAGCGTGGCATGGAGACTTTTCTCTTCTTTGCTTCTTTTTCCACTAGGTGCTGTGGTCAGAAGAGCTCACCTCTCAGATTGAGAATTGTTGCTGAGAGGCAGCTCACCCACCTGTGCTGAGTGCACCTCTCAGAGCGAGCGCTGCCACTGAGGGGCCCTGCCCACCTGTGCGGAGTGTGCCTATCAGAGCGGGCGCTCCTGCTGAAGGGGCAACTTGCCCACTTGTGTGCTCCTGCAGGGGGTTGGGCAATAGATCCTCCTGCTGGAGGGCTAGCACGCTGACCCACGCTGGCCCTCTGGGGACGCGTGTGTGTGCACTTTTGTGTTTCCTTTGGGGGCATGTTTCCCTGAGTTGTTGGAGGTTGCTTGTGCCCTCTTGTGCATCTGCTGTGAGTGGGGGTATGCGTGGGCCCCATCAGGTTCAAGTGTCTGGGCATGGTTGGTGCCTACAGACTCTCTGTGCCTCCGCTGTGGGGGGGGGCGTGTGTTTGGACCCAGGTGTCCCTGCTGGGCTGGTGTTGCACACCAGCAAGCCTATGACTGTTGTTCAAAAAATCCAGGGCACCTCAGGTGGCGTTCCAAGGCCTACCAGTCCCCTGGCCCCTGTTTGGGGGGGGCAGGGCTGGTGCAGACAGGTTCAGGTTCCCCAGCTGGGGCTTTGGGGGATGACTATCTAAGGTGTTTCCTGGTCACTTTGTTGGGTGATGCTCCACCTCTGCTAGCTCCCGTGTCCTCCCAGAGGCTGTAGGGTCCTAGAGCCGCCAGATATGGGGCTCCTTTGTTCCCTCGAGGTAGGGAGGGAGAGGGAGGGAGCTCTAGCTTCTTTGTAGGGTTTGGGTCTCTGTTTCAGCTGGTCTCCCATTGGGGGTGGGGGGAAGTGGGGAACTCACTGGTCCTGGATTGTGTGTGTGTCCCACGCTGCTGTGGGCTTTTCGGGGCTGGAGTACTGGGGTGTGGCGATCGGTCATTTGGTGGTGGCGGTCCTGGCTCTCCCTGTCAGTGCCGCCCGGTTCCCCTGCTGTTGTTGTCTGTTCCCGGCCATTCGGTCCCGCGCCTCCAGTCCTGCGCCACCATCTGCGCTCGGTCTGGGGCCTGTGGAGCTCCTGCTGTCTGGACTCTGCACTCCTGGTGTGACTTTTCAGCTGTTACTTCTGTGGTCGCTGATGGTCTGTGGTCCCATTTACCGTGCCAGGTCCCCATTCTCAGCCTGGCCCTGATCGGGCCAGGGTCGGCAGGGGGGAGGGGTACCCCGGAGATTTTCTGGCTCCATGCAGGTTATAGGCTCTTCGTTTTTTTTGTTCTTTTTTGTTTCCTGTGTTTCTCTGTTGCTTCTGGTTGTTGGGTTTTCTGGTCTCTTGATGGGGCGTTGGGTGTTGGGGTTCCCAGCTCACTATTCGGTTGGAGCAAGTTGCGGTGCCTCCCTATTGTGACGGCGCCATCTTCCTCTCTAGGATCCCAAAATTGCATTTCTATCAATGGGGCCCATTGACTGAGTGTGGCAGGTTCACCTGGGCATTTGTTTAAACTGTGCTTCATAGCCTTTTCCCGTAGCCAAGTGAATTTTTAACTGTGATGCTGATAGAGCCATCTTCCCTATATGCAAATGCCCCAGAAATTTTTCTGCTTGCAAACTGCCCTGGACTTGTTTTCGTTTGCTTATCTGCAAAGTTGCACATGACCATCCTCTTCAGACTCATTTTGAGAGTAATTACACATGCAAAGCCTGAGGCATACAGAAGTAGTTTGTTAACATTAGTTATCCTCTTTTTTTCTGAATAATTACTTATATATTGTCAAAGTGATGTACAGAGAGGTTACAGTTTCATACATAAGGCAGTGGGTACATTTCTTGTATAATTTGTTACCTCCTCCCTCATTTTCCCCCTCCCCCTCCCCCTTTTCCTCTCCCCCATGAGTTGTTCAGTTGGTTTACACCAAATGGTTTTGTAAGTATTGCTTTTGGAGTCATTTGTCCTTTTATCCTTTGTCTCTTGATTTTGATATTCCCTTTCCCTTCCCTAGTTCTGATACCAGTATATACAGTATCCAGGGTACTCAGATGAGATAGAGTGATAGTATGGGGACAACCACAGGCAGAGGACACAAGAGGATCATAAAAAAAAAAAAAAACACCTACGGTTTCACATGGCATGTTGAAAGTAATTACTTCAATGATATAACACTCGTTTCTGTAACATGGAGTTCATTTCACTTAACATCATCTTATGTGCTCATAAGGGAATAGCTATTGGGCTCTTGTGATCCTCTGCTGTGACTAGCCTAAACCTGTACTAATTATTCCCAATAAGGAAGACCATGCAGTCCACGTTTCTTTGGATCTGCCTCACTTAGTATACTTTTTCTAAGTACTTCCATTTCCTTACAAATGGGGCAATGTCATTCTTTCTGATAGAGGCATAAAATTCCATTGTGTATATGTACCCACATTTCCCTGATCCATTCATCTACTGCGGGGCATCTGGGTTGGTTCCATATTTTAGCAATGACAGATTGTGCTGCGATGAACATTGTTGTGCTGGTGGCTTTAGTGTGTTCTTGTTTGTAATCTTTTGGGTAGATGCCCAAGAGTGGGGCTGCTGGGTCAGAGGGGAGCTGTATGTCTAGCATTCTGAGGAATCTACATATCACTTTCCAGAGTGGCTGAACCAGTTTACATTCCCACCAACAATGTAGTAAGGTTCTCTTTTGGCCACATCTCCTCCAGCATTTGTTATTGTTAGTTTTCCTGATAATGGACATTCTTACTGGGGTGAGGTAGAATCTCAATGTTGTTTTGATTTGCATTTCTTTTATGGCCAGTGATGTAGAGCACTTCTTCATGTGTCTCTTGGCCATTCTCATTTCCTCTTGAGAGAAGTCACTTTTTAGATCTTTAGCCCACTTGTTGGGGGGGCTGTTGGTTCTTTGAGGTTTTGTTTTGGAAGACTTTAATTTTTTTACTTCTGCATATATTTTAAATATGAGACCTTTGTTCATTGTATGGACGGTAAAGACCTTTCCCAATCTGTGGGCTTTCTTTTTGTCTTGAGAGCTATGTTCTTTGCCCTGCAGAAGCTCTGCAGTTTGATGCAGTCCCATTGGTCCAACCTTTCTTTGATTTGTTGCATTTCTGGGCCTTTGTTAAGGAAGTACCATCCTGTGCCAAGGAGCCCAAGTGTTTCTCCTACTCCTTCTTGTAGTGTTTTCAGGATATCTGTTTTTATTTAGAGGTCTTTGATCCATTTGGAATTGATTTTGATGCAGGGTGATATATAAGCATCTAGTTTTAGTTTGTTGCAGGTGTTGAACGAGTTTTGCCAGCACCATTTGTTAAAGAGGCTATCTTTATTCCATCCTATTTTTTAGCTCCTTTATCAAAGATTAAGTAGGCATATCTCTGCGGGTTCATTTCTGGGTCTTCAGTTCTGTTCCATTGGTCCTCAGGCCTGTTCATGTGCCAATACCAAGCTGTTTTTATTACTATAGCTTTGTAATATAGCTTGATGTTTGGTATTGCAATTCCTCCAGCACTGTTCTTTCTACTTAGGATTGCCTTTGCTATTTGGGGTCTTTTATTGTTCCATATGAAGTTCTGGATTGCTTCCTCTATTTCATTAAAAAATGGTGTTGGGATATTAATGGGTATTGCATTGAACTTGTAGATAGCCTTTGGCAATATTGCCATTTTGGCAATATTAATCCTCCCAATCCAGGAGCATGGAAGGTTTTTCCATTTCCTTAGTTCTGCCTTAATTTTATTTTTCATGTTTTTAAAGTTCTCATCATAGAGATCTTTCACTTCTTTGGTTAAGGTTATTCCTAGGTCTTTTATGTTTTTTGAGGCTATTGCAAAAGGAATTGCTTTTCTGATTTCAGCCTCACTCTTCTGGTTGTTGGCATATGTAAAAGCCATTGATTTTTGAAGGTTTATTTTATATTCTGCTACTTTGCCAAGGCTTTGGTTCAGCTCACGTAACTTGGGAGTAGAGTCTATGGGGTTCTTTAGATACAGGATCATGTCGTCTGCAAAGTGAGAGAGTTTGACTTCATCTTTTCCTATTTGGATCCCCCTTATGTCTTCCTCTTGCCTGATTGCTCTAGCTAGGAATTCTACTACTATGTTGAAGAGGAGAGGGGAGAGCAGACAACCTTGTATTGCTCCTGATTTTAGAGGAAATGACTTTAACTTTTCCCTAGTAAGAGCAATGTTCGCTGTGGGTTTGTCATAGACCACCTTAATTATATTCAGGAATGTTCCCTGGAATCCTAGTTTCTCCAAAGCTTTTATCATAAATGGGTGCTGGATTTTATCAAATACTTTTTCCACATCTAGAAAAATAATTATGTGATTCTTTTTTTGTGTGTGGGGTTTTTTTTTGTTTTGTTTTTGTTTTGTTTTGTTTTGCCAGTCCTGGGGCTTGGACTCAGGAACTGAGCACTGTCCCTGGCTTCTTTTTGCTCAAGGGTAGCACTCTGCCTCTTGAGCCACAGCGCCACTTCTGGCCTTTTCTAGATATATGGTGCTGAGGAATCGAACCCAGGGCTTCATGTATACTAGGCAAGCACTCTTGCCACTGTGCCATATTCCCAGCCCAATTATGTGATTCTTGACCTTGCTCCAGTTGATGTGGTGGATTATGTTGATTGACTTGCATTTATATTCTTTTATCTTCTCGATTCTACTATATACCTATTTCATTCAAATGATCATATGTTTCTGAGATAAATGCATTTTGCTATTTTAACTTTATAAGTTGTATTTTGACTTTTACTAGGATCTGTTAAAAACCACTAGTCTCTTCTTAAAACTAGATA
Organism: Perognathus longimembris pacificus; assembly: GCF_023159225.1. NCBI lineage: Eukaryota > Metazoa > Chordata > Mammalia > Rodentia > Heteromyidae > Perognathus > Perognathus longimembris. The sequence goes on along the minus strand of NC_063166.1, from coordinate 37,271,008 downwards.
AATCTTGTCGTCTAAAACTCATGCTCAAAATTAACTTTTTTAAAGACTGTAATTGACATCACAGATTGAAACTTGCTAGAAATCCACAGAATTTTAAAGCACGGGTGGTTCCCAACTTACAATGGTTGACTTCATGGATTTTTCTTGGTGTGAAAGCGTCATGCATTCAGTAGATCCCCCTGGAATGTAGAATTGGAATCTCTACCTGGGCTGGTCATATGGGGTCTGAGTTTTTCTGACAGTGGTACCCTTTGACCTGTAATTGTTTTCACTTGTGATGTAACTTGAGGAATGTCTGTAATGCTGAAGTAGCAATCCTCTACAAAATGTATGCAAGTTATCCATCTAAGTCATTGGTCTCTAATTCATCCTTCATTGCCTGCTCTGAGAAGATGTATGTGGGCCCCTGACCATTTTCCTTTGTCAGATGGCAGGATGGGACACTTGGCAGTAGCATGCACTGGAGATTCATTGTGGAGAAAGGGTTTGGCTTTCTAGTTCTGGGTGCTTGCTTTGCATTCTCCTGCAGTGTGTGCTCTGTTTAGCACCAGCTCCTCCAGCCTCTGCAATGAGTGCTCCATTTAGCACTAACTCCTCCACCCTCTGCAGTGAGTTCTCCAAGCTCAAGTTCCATCATGGCTGACAATTTGACAGTTCTTCCAGGATCCAGCCATGAAGTATGTGGAGGTCTGAGATTCCTAGGACCTTCAGGAAAGAATTAAACTTACAGTTTTATTCATAATAGGATCAAATTTACCCTTCTACCTCAAGAAACTGAAAAACTGAACAAAATGTGTAGAACAGTGGCTTTCACTCACTGGACACAGGCATTCCTGGCCAGGAAATAAAAGAAGAGTAAAGAGGCAGGCAATGTCCGAAAATTCCCTTTCAGTAGTGGGCAAAGTGTTCATTCTTAGCCCACTTGAGCTGCTAGAAGAAAACATTATGGACTGGGGTGGGGGTAAGGGGGAGGACTTAATATTTTTTTTTTTTTCTGTCAGTTCTGGAAGCTGGGAAGTTTAACTCACTGATCCCACAGCTCTAGATCCTGATGAAGACTTTCTTTCTGGGTTGAAGATGGGGGCTTTCTATCATGAGAAGAGAGATTGCCCTGTTCTCTCTTTCCTTAAGGACTTTAATTCCACTGTGGCACCCTCCTTGTCCTCCAACCTCATCTAAATTTACGGACCTCCCAAATGCCCTGCTTCCAAATACCTTTACCTTGGGGCATAGGTCTTTTGTTAGTGTGCTTGAGTTGCTGTAACTGAATATCTGGTGCTGGGTAATTTATAAAGGAAGGAGGTTATTTGGCTTATGGTTTTGAGACACTACCAGAATGGCCTTGTTCTTTTTAATGTCCTTGTTTCTATCAACATTCTTCTCGTGCTTAGTTGTATGTTCTTTAACAAGTTTACTGTCTCTAACTTGGTAAAGTACTCACACACACTTGAAAAGGAATGCTCAGTTTGCTGTGCAAGCGTGAAGGTTTTATAAGTGACAAATCAACTTAAATGCTACTCTCACTTTGCTGAGTATTATATATGAGTATTTTTTTACCCATTACTGAAAGAGATTGATAATTGTGAATTTATTTATTGTTTTGTATTTTGAAACTCAATTTTTAGGTAGATAAATATTTGTGCTCTCTTTGCTATTATGAAATATCATTCCTTATTTCTAATAATAGTCCTTACTCAATTTTTCTTTGTTGGGTATTAATATCTTCATACATGCTTTCTTTCCATTAACATGATATATCATTTTGTGTTTCCACTTTTAATATATTAGTGCGTTTATATTTAAAGTGTGTTTATTATAGACAACCTATGTTTTATACTCAATTTGACCATCCCTGCCTTTAATTGCAATGCTTAGATCATTTATATTTAATATAATTACCAATAAGTAATCATTTCTTCTGTATTTATCACATTCGTGCTTTGCTTCTTTTCTCCTTTACTTTTTTTCTTTTACCTCCTTCTTTGAACTTATGTACTATAGCTTATTTCAGTGAAAGATTAAAGAGTATATTTTTTCATTTTAACTATATTGTACAACACTTTCAATATATTATGTGATATATTATGATATATGACATTCTATGGGCTATAATATGATATTATGTGAAACAGATTATATGGCCAACTTACAGTGCGGTGAAAGAACTATGGAGGATCTGATATTGCAAGCTAAATGCTGGCCTGTCACAGTTGTATGGATGCTGGGAAAAGATATGATCATTCTAGGTCAGAAATGAAGCTTACTTTATTAGTCACAGCAAAATCAGTAGCAAAAATGCAATAATTTTTGTCATTTCCCTGAGATCCAACTCCCATATGCAGACATCCATGCACAAAGCACCACATGGCACCTGCATAGGCTGGGGGCTGACTACAAAATATAAGTCTCTCATAATGAGCAGGGAGCAAGCTATTTGATCCAGAAGAAGACACTATATCTTTCAAGAATATTTTCTGTGTTCTATACACATATAGATAGAAAATACTTGCTGTTAATCATTATCTCTGAAAGATAATTCACAGCAGAGCATGGAGGCATAGGCTTTAATTCCAGCACTCAGGAGGTTGAGGCAGGAAGATCACAACTTCAAGGCCACTCTGAGCTACATAGCAAGATCCTGCAACAAAAAGCCAAAAATAAAAAGAGGGATGAAGGAAAGAAGCAAGTGACAGAGGGAGGGAGGGAAGGAGAGAGAGAGAGAGAGAGAGAGAGAGAGAGAGAGAGCCTCTCTTACCAAGTATATGGAAACCCAAAAGAGCCATTGAGGGCTGTTAACCAGCAATACCCACCTTTCATTTCTACTCTGACCTTGCTTGTGTCAAAATGTCCCCATTATACTCCACCTTTCTGATTATTCTGTAAATCTCACCCCCAAGGACTCAATTCCTTTTGACTGTTTCATACAACATTAAATTAGGCTGATTCTCAACAGGACTCTAATCAGGAGGACAAAGCAAACCTCCAGTACTGATCTCACCCAAGTTCCCAGTGTCTCAGAAGCAACCAACTGAACAAATCCTATAAACCAGAAGGGTTTTCCACAATCAGGTGACTCCATCGTTGTTTCCATGTTAACTTTTCCCCCTGATCCAAAATATGAATCCAGGCATAGCAAGTCATTATACAGATGGCCTCAGCCTGCAGAGCAGAAGCCTGAGAAATTCTGTCATCCATAATAACTTTTATCAGTGAGTTGAAACTGATCTGTATGTCCCTCGGGGTCCAGGTGATACCAATGACATGTCAGCTACATTTGGGACAGATTTCATGCCACCTTTTCTAATTAGAATATGTTCTAAGTATATGGATGGCACACACAAATAATCATTTGTTTCTTTGCAAAGATTCTCCATTAAGCCCCTGTATAGCTTCATTAGGTAAGGCCCCTTAACTTTACCTAATAAGGCTAAATGACCTAGTGGTAACCCACACATACCACACACACACCTTTTTTTTGTAGGTCATGGGGCTTGAACTCAAATCCTGGGTGCTGTCCCTAAGATTTTCTTCTCAATGCTAGTGTTCTATCACTTGGAACCACAGCTCCACTTCCAAGTAACTCTTTCTTAAACACCACAGAACCATCTTTCATTTGATGATCAGTTTTCTAGAAAAAAAAGCAAGTTAATACCCAGCTTCCACATAGGTAATTATTGCTTCCAAGCAATGAAGCACAACTTAAAACTTGCATTGGTTGACATGTTTCTAACATGGCCTATGGATGGCTGTTTGGTCTCAAAGATCTCAGCATTATTCAGATAATTAAGTCTAGTCTTGATTGCCTGAGGGATTATAATATAATCTGTCCTATTCCTCCATGCCATCAACCAGCAACACTCAACCATATAGTGGCTGAGTTTCATGAATTGGGTCTGCATGTGTTTTATGTAAAAGGCTCAGAAAACAGGCCTTCCCATCCCTGCAGTTTCCAGAAGTTTCATGGTAAGACTAAGGGGACTAATGATCCAATAGAGCTAAGAGCCCTCTAGTGGGTGGTGGCAGATCCAGCAAAATTCAGTAAAAGTTAAGGTACTTGCACCTATTTACGAGTCACATCGATGGGACAGGATTTGGGCAATGCTAAAAGAAAATTCATTCATGTCTGTCTTCCTCAGTACATCTTAGTATCTGAGGTGTTCTTCTGCAGGTATCAAAGTCATTTGTCCACCACCATGAGCTTGACATTTCTTCCAATATATGTAACTTCACCTTTTCTATACCTGTTTCCTACTTACATTCACACCATCTGTGAGGGTCAGGTGAAAGAAGTACCAAAGTATTTGCTGACAGAGAGAGTCATTAAGTCCTCAGAGTAAGCTATGTAGAGAAACTCATTGAGCACTGATCCACAGTGATCCACAGGCATGGCAATGTCAGGAAAGAATCCAGGTAACAGAACCAGAAATAAATTGGAGTCCATTAGGTCTCTATTGGGGTAATCTGGAAATTGAAGACACAGCATCATGCCCAGGAATGGCGGGACCACAAAAATCTCAAATAGGACTAAGAAACTTCAGTCCCCTGCATCATCATTATTACCTGGGAAGCAACAGAAAGATAATCCCTTTCTGAAGTCAGTTGTGTAAGTCAAGATTACAGATGTGTAAGTCAAGATTTCTACATGAATAACAGACAACCTGTTGCTCTGGTGGGCTTTCCTAATTTATGGTCTCAAAGAAGAGTGCCTTTAGTCAGGTAGTCCACATTCTCCAAGTAGCAGACCAGATGCCCAGGCTAATGTCATCAGTCCCAAGCTCAATAAATGCAAGAAAATTTATCTGGAAGTTTTTCATAGCCTTTCCCAAGGCTATGAAAATGCTATAAGAAATTCATCCAGGTACCCATAGCTCATACCTGTAATCCTAGCTACTCAAGAGGCTGGAATCTGAGGATTATGGTTAAAAGCCAGGTAGGGCAAGAAAGTCTGTGGGTCTTATCTCCAATAACCACCCCCTCCAAAAAAAAAAAAGATAAAAAAAGTTGTAAGTGGAGCTTTAGTTCAAGTGGTGAGCTCTAGACTTGAGCAAAAGCAGGTTAGAGACAGTACCCAGGCCCTGAGTTCAAGCCCCAGAACTGGGGTGGGGGAGGAGGATTGGGGACTCAATTCAGAAGTACAAGAGAACTAACCCCACAGGGCTTACCTTGGATAAGTAGGGTACAGGAGTATATGACTCTTTCCCATCCCTTCCTGAAGAGACTGTCCTGTAACATAGTTGTATGGCCACAGGAGACAGAGCAACCAGCCTCCCACAGCTGGGCCAGCTCATTCATCCATCTTCCACTGTCTCTCACTTCTCCAAGCTCTTTCCTTTGTCTCTCATGTTCTCTAAGAGTTTACTCCTCAGTAAAGTAATAGTACAATGAGAAGAAATGCTAACCAGGCAGTTTTGTATGTATTCTTTATTAGGTCACTGTAGAAAAATCATCAGTTTTTGGCACAATAACATGTCTTAGAGGCTATTATGTGGGTGATTTTTGTGACATATGACTTTGGGTGTGTTTGAAATGGTAATTTCAAAGCATAATAGAGTTGACCCACTCTGTTTTCTCTTTATATCATTTACATTGCTGAGTTATAAAACACCATCATTCACTTATTTCCCATATACCTTAATTGCAGGCAAGGTAAGAGGAAGAAATAATGTTCTGAGTGCTAGCCTTGCAAAATCAAACCTATAAAGCAATGATAAATGTCAATAATTGGGTTTCAAACAAACAAAATAAAAGACAATTTACTGAAAAGCATGCTAGCTTTTGTTAAGTTTCACTCAACCCTGTAATGCATTAGCATACTATTTTCTGCTATCCTTCTGAAAACCAGAAATATTGATGATATACATCTTGCAGCAGAGTCCAACAAAATCATCCAAAAACCATAAATCCAAGTGTGTGCAGAAAATGTGCATGTTATTTGTGCTTTTTTTTTTTGCAGGGGAAGGGTATGTCACCCTTTGAAGGAGTGTGATTTACAGTTATTTTTTTCCCCAGCATTGACTGAAGTCAACGCATTCTGGGGTATTTTAGAATTTCTATTTCATGTTGCATTTTTCAGTCCCACTGTTTCCTTGTAAGATATCTCAGTAGAAAGTAACCAGAAAACCATTTCTTTTTTGCTTTCCCTGAGATCTTAAAATTCACATAAGAAGGATGAAATCACCAACCATGGCTCCCAAGGGGAACCTGCGAGACCGAAGATTCATGGGAGCTTCTTAATGCAGGAGTCTCTCTTTCCACATCCACAATCCACACACACATCAGAGCCCACAGGCTGGAGGACACAGAGTCTCAATTCTACTTTATTTTACAGGGAAAGCTAAAAAGGGTGGTAGGGGGGACGGGGATCAGACATCCTCTTCCTAGCAAGAGGCTCTACCCACAGCCCAGTGGATTGTGTTGGCCAAATTTTCCTGGTTCAAATCCTCCCACTGTTCATAGGAAATATTTGAACTATATGAATAATTCAACCTATACAGAAGGGTTTCCTCATGCCAGCCATTTGATTAAGCCTTGATGCATATCAACAGTGGGTCCACGCCAAGGACAGGCAGAAGACACAGTGGTGTTGATTCCATGGATGACTTCTGAAATAAACTCCTATCCTTACAGGAAAAGAGATCCATCAGGCACAGCACACTGTTGAAGACAGCCTTTGAACATTGTGATCAATTGATGTGAACTGTGCCTTCTCACAGCATGTCATCCACAGGGCAGAGGAAGAGAAACAACTGGGTGTTGAAGCAATGATGATCTAGACCAGAAAACTGTAGAACAAATAACACTTCCAAAATTTGGTACCTAAATTCCTTACTGGGGGCAGAGAAGAGAGACAAAAGGCCAAGAAGGAAATGGCTTAGCTCAAAAGAGCCACACAAGCAACTCAGGTTGCCAAAATTAATCATACCATTCAATATCTGGTAAATGAGAAGCATAGAACTGGAAAATTGAGTTAGTGGGGAAAATAGCACTATGTAGTTTAATATTATTATTATTATTTTACTTATTGTAGTACTGGGGTTTGAACTCAAGGTATCATGCTTGCTTGACAGGTGCTCTACTGCTATGCCACACCTTTCACCCTCTTTAATTTCTTTTGCACTAGTAATTTTAAGATAATGTCTTATTTCCTTCCTGAATATGTACCTTGACCACAGTTCTCAGGCTTCATTTAGTCTTCCTGCCATAGCTGAGATAATGGGCATATACCACCGCACTCCGCTTCTTCTACTGTGATGAAGTCTGGCTGGATATTCCACCCACACTAGCCTGACATCATGATCCTCCTCATCTCAGCTTCCCCCTAGCTGGGGTAACAGATGCATGACACTACACTCACCCATTGTTTGAGATGGGGTGTTGGAAGCTTTTTGCTCTGTTCTTCTTGAGCCACAATTCTCCTGTCTCAGCCTCTCAAGTAGCTGGGATAACAGATGTGGGCTAGCACTACAGATAGATAGATAGATAGATAGATAGATAGATAGATAGATAGATAGATAGATAGATGTAAAAATACACACATACACACATGTGTACATGGAGGAAAAGAAAGAATATTAACCATTATCAACCAGTCTCCATGCTTGGGGCTTATAATTTAAAGACAGACCTATGTTTAGCATAAATTGCCCATTCTCTCTCCTCCCTTTGAGTCTTGATCCCAACAGTTTACAAGTCTTTATTGAGGAGAAAAAAACATTAGTAACAAAATTCATCAAAGAAAGGGCTAGTTGTTTTCAGTACTATTAAGAAAAAAGACCATCTCTTTAAAGCTACATCAAGTTGTTAAGGCAACAAGATCAAGACGAAATATATAAGTGTTTTATCTCCAGCCCCTCCTGCACCCTTTTCTCTATTTTGCATGTTCGTCTTGGTGGTGCCAGCTCCATAATGCCATCACCAAATCTCTGCCTTTTCATCCCGAGGTTTTCCACAGCACAAAGCAAGTGTGGACATGAACAGTGGCAGGGTGGCACGCATTGACGCATAGGGTACATTTGTATGCGTGTGTGTGTGTGTGTGTGTGTGTGTGTGTGTGTGTGTGTGCAGTTCTGTAAGGAGCACATTAGATTTTTCTCCAGACTGTGTCAGATTGCATCAAAGAGGTAGGATAACTGACAGCAGTCTTGGCAGCCAACAATTAAATGTGGAGGTGGTAGAAGAGGAGTTGGAAAGGAAAGAAGCTAAGAAAGGAAGGATGGTAGAAACATGAAATTCAGAGGGAAGAGTTGTTTGGGGTGGAAAATGTATTCTAATTTGGGAAGTATCCAGCAGACAAAAAGAAAATTAGGGAAATTTTTAAAGTGGAGCCAGTTAAAGTCTATGTACCTTATAGTCAAGGGAGAAGATGAACTTCCTGACCACAAGGTGAAAAGAGAAGTAGCTTAAGCATGTTATCTTGATCCTCAGCACCTTTTCCTAGCAGTCCATTTGTAGGTCTGGTGAATGCAGGACCTGATCCCAGGGAGCCAATGGGAAACCAGATGCCCTGTCCTATAGTGTGTGGTCTCTTCACAGGTTAGCATACTCTGCATGGTCACCCATCAGCCATGGGTGACTTTGGCATCTTTCTCCCTCTCTGCATATCTGATCTCAGTGATGCCCTGGCGAGAAGCACTGAGTCTCACACACTTTGTGAGCAAGTTTTCTCCTGGCTACAGATGACAGCAGAGTGAATGATACATTAGGTGACTGTATAACCACACCAATGGGATGGACTTTTGGAAATGAACTTTTACTGGTTAAGTGCTATATTTTATTTCACTAATTGAGGCTTTTCTGGGTAAAGGGAGGCAGTAGATCTGAGTGGGATTTACTGTAGCCTCCCTAACATAGTTGGTCTGTGGGGAGATAGTGGAAGGAAGGGACCCATGAGGCCCTGTGTGCAAGTAACACTCCTGCCTAGCTCTCCACCTCCCCTCCCAAATGTAGGCAAACTGCCTTAGAGAGTTCTTTAATCACAGATTCTTTATTCCAACTAGACCAACTCAGTTAAAAGATGAGGAAGTAGACCCCAGGAGGATGTTTTACAAGTTCACCAAATATTTCTGAAATGGGCTTCTACAAGATCCTTTTTTCAGATATCAATACCCTGTAGCATCCCACCCATGCTCTACAAGAATTACCAAGTGATATTTCATCAGTTGCATGAGAAAGATGTTTTCTTGGCAAAGTCTAAAGACATGGGGGTGAAGCCTTGTCGATTGGGAAACAAAAAGGCATTTTCTAAAATTGTCATTTATATTCACCACAGTATTTATTGGTAAGATAAAATCACATACAAGCTTTGCATAACAGATATCTTTGGCAGAAGAACTTTAGATCAGAACTGGCTGAGAAACTTCACAGTTGAGATGATGCCACATTTAAGTTATACAAGATTCAGCTTACATTTCTCCAGCCTACCCACAGCTCTGATCCCAAGTCTCCTCTTGTTTGAACTCTAGACAGACACGAGCTATCCTTGTAAGGACAATAGGGGTCTTGTATAACAGATGGGTCAGCACCCAGGTCAAGAGCTTAGCATCTCCAAACAATACAGAAAGAGGAGGGTTCCCTCTCCCTCGCTCCTTCCAAAGTTTCAGAAAACAAGGGACCCCCTATGCCCAGAAGCAGAAAATCCACTGAATTCCAAGGAAACCTGCAGTGCAGACTCTGACACAGGCAGCACACAGTTCCCATGCTCATCATCAGATGCAAAAGGATTTGAACTCCAAGCAAAAGCCTCTGCCCAGAGAGCCTCAGGCTGGTATCACCCTTGTCTAGGCTTACACTATAAAGGTTCCATGGCTCCGAGTTCCTGGCCCTGCCTGCTTTCCTGGTCTCTGACAGCCATGGGCATCACTCTGCAGCCCACACAACCTGTACCCAGACTGGAAATGTCTCTTTTGAGTCTACAGAGGATTTTTTTCTGCCTTGTGCCAAATTTTCAAGGGCCACACAACCCCTCCTCCACCTAATGCTGGTCTCCAGGTGGCTCCTGGGGGTTGCAGCAACCCTCACTTCAGCATGAACTGCCCACTTTCCAGTGGAATTACTGAACGCAAGGAAGAACCCCTAGTTCTTCCTTCACCTCTTCTTCCTCTGCCTGTCCTCAAATATCCTTTTGTATAAATTTAGCAAATACTCATGGAATAGGCTTCATGCATGAACTGGGGTTATTGTTTTTTGCAAAGTGACACAATTATAAGCCTAATGTTGTGTGAAGAAATTGAGAGCCCAGTGACTTGGAGAGAGAGGTGTTGTGGCTCAAGTGATAAAGTATATTTCCATCAAATTTAAGGCCCTGGGTTCAAACCCCAATAATACAAAGGAAAGAAGGGAGGGAGGGAGGGAGGGAAGGAAGGAAGGAAGGAAGGAAGGAAGGAAGGAAGGAAGGAAGGAAGGAAGGAAGGAAGGAAGGAAGGAAGGAAGGAAGGAAGGAAGATTTACTAGAAGGGACAGACTACACCAGAGAGAAATGTAACTAGAACTAGAAGGATGGAACTTGGTTTGGGAGACAGAGTGTGAAGAGCGAGTTGATTGAACCATAAAGAAAGGGTGCCTGAGAGTAACATTTAGCTTCTCTTCACCAAGCAACCTCATGGAAACTGTGCCCCAGAAGGGGTAACTAGGTGGTTCAACCAACAAAAAAAGACATCAAAAGATTTCATTTTCTGCCTTTTAAATTTTTCCAGGATTCACACTTTGTCCATGACAAGAAACAAAAGTGCTGTTCTATCTAACTATGTGAAAGAAGAGATCTTAGTTTGAACCCCAGGTAACATCCTGAAATCCCAGACCCAGTACAAGTCACATTTTGGTGTTTCTAAGGACCACAAGGGAAGGAATAGGAAGCAGGCAAGAAAGTAAAAAGACCAAGTGCAGTTGAAAGCCAGCAACATCCTGCCAAATCAGCAGCAGTGGGACACTGCATGAAGTGCAAGGATGTGAACTCTGAGACCACAGAACTGAGGCCTTCTGACTCCCACAGCCATCAGCCCCTAGACAATTGTGCCCCAAGAGGCCATCCATCTTCTCTCCACCCCATCCTCCACACTTCCTGTTTCTGATTATGCAGACCCAAAAGATTCCAGTGTCAGGAGACTACTGTGGAAGAGAAGCACCCTTAAACTACATGGTACACCAAAGTGCCATAAAAAAATGGGGATGATCTGGACAATACATAGACATCTACCAAGAGCCAAGACTGAGATCAGTGAGCTCAGTTTCCTCATTTCCAAGATGAGGTTATTTAACTGCCATGTATTCAAGATTCTTCTCTCTAAAATGAGGAATGTGATCATCAGGAGCCACATGACAGCATGGTGGCCAATGGTGGGCCAAATGTACATGTGATCTCATGACATCATAGCTTTTGTGAAATCATAGTACCACATAATTCTCAACACAGCAATGCTACCACTCACATAAAAGTACAGCTCATAAATGACATGAAGTATACAGAACTTGATAATGCTATCTAATGGCAATGTTGCTGGTTTACATGTGTACCATAGTTCCATTGTTATTTTATTGCATTCTATTCGTGAAAAGTTGGCTGTAATAGCCCACTGTGTACTGTGTACTATAGGCAGAAACTTTACCCAACTCACATTTGCCAAGTCTTGATTGTATCAAGATGCCACATCAGGTGACTGTGGGTTTGTGTAAATGTACTGTCGAATGTTTGTACAACAGTGAAATCTTGTGATGCTACATCGGGATCTTGCCCTATCCATAAGCAGCATGTGGCTAAATTGCCTGCTACTCTAAGTAGCAGTAAGGATTATATTAGACACTTTGAGAAACAATCAATCAGCTACTATAACATCTACCAGCAAGTTGAGGAATATTTTTAGCTGGGCCTACAGCTCTAGTTCTGCATGCTGGGTTACCTGGACATTAAAATTTTCTCTAAAGCTAGAAGGACTTGGACAGTATCCATAAGGAATTTTAAAAGCACTTTAAAAAGACACAAAGCATTTCTTTGGATAAAATTCAGCCTTGTGTCTACAAGGCAGTTTCTACTCTGGTCATCTTTCAGACACAATTTTATGAAGAGCTTTTAATGCAGCCCACAAGTGCTTCTGAGGGCCAAACTACTGTTCTACTGGCCCTATGATGAGCTGAGCTGGGTGCCATCAGGGAGCCATTTCTTTGGCCTTCAAGTAGTACGAAAGTGAGCTTTCTCTAGAATGAGAATGAGAAAGAATTAGTCATCGTTTCCAATGTGGAGACTTTTAACAGTTATGAGATGATGAAGCCTGACTCAACAATTCCAATATCGCAATCTGTCACTTTGCTGTCATGTTACTGAAAATTACACTGCTTTAGGAGACAGTAACTTTAAAAAGAACCCAACCAAGACTGGAAAGAAAGGGGAGATATAAAGACAAAGCAAGGGGTAAATATAAAATTGCTGAACATTTATAGAGCTGTTTAACACTGCTGAGCTCACTTAATACATTTTTCTTCAATAGCACATTGAATAGGCATGTTTATCCTGTCAATGACTTATATGTTTGAAACACAGTCATTAAACAGTAGCTTATTTTAAACCTCCAATACAGAATATGAATGGATTTAATATGTAGCAAAATATTCAAATGAGTCACCCCTTTGGTCTCCATTTAGGCCTGCTTAAAAAAAAAGATGAATAGACTTTCACTAGACAAGGATGATTAAGCCAATTCAAGACCACCCTTGTGCTATATTTTCTAACATTCTTCATTAGGCTACTTTTCACTAACTACCCTAAATGAGGTACAAATAGTTATTGGGTCCTGTCCTTTGTAAATGAAAATTAGGCCATTAGTAAGCTCATGGCACTTGAGGTATTTTCCAACAATAGTGAGGGATTTCAACCTTTTCAAGCACACCTCTAGGTTTTCGTTGACAAAAAGCATACACATAGCTAGGGTGAGGAAAAAGCTAAATGTTCCCAGAAGAGATGGTTCTAATGAGCCTGGTCTCATTAACATGGTGTGATAATTAGGTAACCTAGCCAGAGTAAATGCAACACTGTGAACATTTGAGAAAAAATATAAATAGCTCCATGTAATGTTAAATCTAATGCTACAAGTGGCATTCTCCTCTAAAGAACTAAACAAACTATTGAATAGGACAAGTTCTAGCACTTTTTACTGGGAACCATCAAAAAAGGGGGATGAATACAATGGTGGTGATATTATGGCTCTGTAAAATTCTCTGAGCTCTAGAACTTGTATACATTTTTTTTCTTTTATGTATTTTGTTCCCAGGATAATACAATCAAATCAGTTAGGAGACTCCAGCTTATATAGTGGTAACAAGTTTCTCATTCATCCCAAAAAAGGTTTTTCCTACATTTCTCAGCATCTCCAAACAGCCACTTGTTTCTTTGGGTCAGAGGGAAAATGGATGCATGCTTTCTCATATTTATCATAAACATATTTAATTGTAAACATATGTGAAAACATAAAAGATTATATGTATACAAGCATAAATATATTGTGTAAAGTATGGTATACACAAGGAGGTTTGCAAAGGCATAACTCCTTCAAACAACTAACTCATAGTTTAACAACATGAATACCATGTTCTAGGGAGGGAAGGTGTGTGTGTGTGTGTGTGTGTGTGTGTGTGTGTGTGTGTGTGTGTGTGTGGCAGAGAGGCCAGAAGTGGAGCTGTGGCTCAAGTAGTAGAGGACTAGCATTGAGCACAAAAACTCAGAGACTGTACCAGGGCCTGAGTTCAAACCCCAGGGCCAGTACACACACACACACACACACACACACACACACACACACACACACACACACACACACACTAATAAAAAGTTTTAAAAGAACAGTTTTTTCAATATATTGTATTTTTAACAAAACTGTTTTTCCAAATTAATCTACACATTCAGTGCAATTCTAATCCAAATTCCAGCAGGTTTGTATATAAACTTACTTTTTAAAAAATGGTCTTGGCATTGGAAATAATAAAGAGATCAACAGAACAGAATTGGAACCTCAGAAACAAACCCATGTCGATGTGAGAATTTATTGACTAACAGAGACAGCATTATAAATGAGAGAAAAGCATAGAAAAAAAATGTTACTAGGGGCTGGGGATATGGCCTAGTGGCAAGAGAGCTTGCCTCGTATACATGAGGCCCTGGGTTTGATTCCCCAGCACCACATATACAGAAAACGGCCAGAAGTGGCGCTGTGGCTCAAGTGGCAAAGTGCTAGCCTTGAGCAAAAAAAGCCTGGGACAGTGCTCAGGCCCTGAGTCCAAGGACCAGGACTGGCCAAAAAAAAAAAAAAGAAAAATGTTACTAGCTGATGTTAGAAGAACCTCCCAACATATGTCTACCACACAGCACATAAAAATGCAAATCTAAGCCAGATTCCAGTGGCTCATGCCTGTAATCTTAGCTTCTCAAGAGGCTGAGATCTGGAGGATTACAGTTCAAAGCCATCCTGGGCACAAAACCCCATGAGACTCCATCTCCAATTAACCAGCAAAAGCTGGCCTGGAGAAATAGATCAAATGTCAGAGTACCAGCCATGAATAAAATGAATGTGAGGTCTTGAATTCAAGTCCCACTATCATCCCAAGGGAATCTAGATCTATTGATTGATTGATAATAGATGTATGTAAATGTGTATATATACACACATATGTGTGTGAATACATATCTAAATTGATTAAAATCCAGATTAAAACATTATAACTATGAAATAAATAGTTTAAGTGGCCTTACGATGTATGGAATGAGTTCTTAATAACACTCCCCAAACACAAGATATTAAAAAGGTACAACAAAATTGAAGATTTCTATTCAATTCTAGAATATCAAAAACAAAGTTACCATGTAAGTGGGGTAATGGTATAAGTAATTTGCAACATCAAAATGCACTGAGAGTTAATAGCAAGCAACTACCACAAATTAACAAGAAAAATATAGAAAACCCAATTTTTAAATTTGTATCAAATACAAACAGGTAACTACTTGTATAGGTAACTTTATCAGAGAAGGAGAAGACCCAAATGTGTGAAAAATACTCAATTTCACCCACATATAATCAGAGATAAACAAATGAAAGCAGCTTTCTAACCTTATAGCTGGAAAATATGTGAAGATGTGTTGGATGCAAAGTTGCCCTCAGAAACCTCATGCATGATCGCTGTGAGAAGATACTGGTTAGGGTATAGAAATTAATGTTCAGTGGAGGCACTTGAATGACAGAAACATGCTTTCTCTCTCCTTCAGGTTTGCTATGTGACTCAAAATGGTCTTGGGGTAGAATTCCTCTATGCTTCCCTGCTTCTGGACTTTAAGCCTCATCATGTGACTTGTTTCAGTGAATAGTGTATGAACAGACTTGACCAAAAGCCTGGGTTTGATCTGTAGTGCATCTGCCTTTGCCATGAGAAGAATGTGACTCTTAGAAGTCATCTTAAGTCTAAGGAAGATGAGAGACACATAGAGCAGACTTGATCTAAAGTGAATCTGACCTAGAGCCACACTTCACTAAATTTCCAACTGAACCAGAGATAGGAATCTAACAATAAATTATTTGGGGCTTTTTCCCCCAGTTCCTTAGTTCTAGGGTTTGGACTCAGGGCCTTTCTCTCTTGCTTAGTTTTTGCACTCAAGCCTGACTCTCTGACATTTGAGTCACACCTCTACTTTGGGCTTTTTGCTGGAGATAAGAACCTAACAGACTTTTCTGCCCAGGTCGGCTAATGTTCTCAGATCTCAGCCTCCTATGTAGCTAGAAATATAGATACGAGCCACTGAGCTCAGCTAAATTATTGTTTTAAGTCATTTACACCTGTGAAGTTTCTTTCATGGCATTATTTTGGGAACAGTTGACTGATCTACTGACACAACATTTATTTTTTTTAAGTTTTTATTATAAAACTGATGTACAGAGAGGTTACAGTTTCACACGTTAGGCATTGGACACATTTCTTGTACTGTTTGTTACCTTGTCCCTCATACCCCCTCCCCCCTCCCCCTTTCCCCCCCTGAGGTGTTCAGTTCACTTACACCAAACAGTTTTGCAAGTATTGCTTTTGTTGTTGTTTCTCATATTTTACCCTTTGTCTCTCAATTTTGGTACTCCCTTTGAATTTCCTAATTCTAATGCCAGTACACACTGTTTCCCATACACTCAGATAAGATTACAGAGATAGTGTAGATACAATCACAAGAAGGTGATACACGAACATCATCAATAGTAGAAACTACAGATCCACATGGGATGTTGAAAGTAGTTTCAACTCTGATATAACAATCATTTTCATAAAATGGAGTTCATTTCACTTAGCATCATCTTATGGGATCATAAGGGTATAGCTATTGGGCTCTTGTGATCCTCTGTTGTGACTTGCCTAAACCTGTGACACAACATTTAATCAGTACTGTATTTACATCAGGTATGTACAATAATGTGTACATTATTAATAGAAAACGCCATGCAACTTTTTCTGCCTTTTACTTGTTGACAGACTGTTCCTCATTTCAGGAGCTAAAATTCCAGATGTCTGCTTTCCAGTCTCTTAAGCAATATATAGAAAATCCTAGTTAGTGAAACCCAAGGGGAAATCCACTAAGAATTATGGCAAAAAGTTACTGTTTGTAACAAAAAGAAATACATGGGAAACTCTAGCCTTTTCTTTACTGTCTGTGAGTATGTCACAGGTAGCACCCAGAGCAGCTATAACCGTACCATGTCCATTGAAGTAAACTATACTGCCAGAAAGCAATAAGACAAAAACATATAACACATCTGCATCCTTGGCCACATCACCACTGCTAACACACCCTCTGGTAGTCTTGTTAATGATACAATTAAAGTTCTTACTCTTTAGGTGTTTCCTTTTGTGTGTGTGCCCAGTGCTGAGTCTTGAACTCAGGACCAGTCACTTGCATTTGGGTTTTCCACTCAAGGCTGGTGCTCTACCATTTGAAACACATCTCTACTCTGGGCTTTTTTGATGGTTAATTGGCAATAAGAATCACAGGGATTCATCTCCTGGGCTGGCTTTAGACCTGTATCTTCAGATCTCAGCCTCCTGAGTTGCTAGGGTTACAGATATGAGCCACTGGTGCCTAGCATTGTAAGCCATGTTTAAGTGGAATGTCAAAACATCTTTAATTCTCCATCAATCATCTACTAATATTAAAGTTCAACTCCTTGCTATGAACAAGAAAGTAGACAAGAGGACAAATGTGTCAGTACTCATCACAATTCTACTTCCTGATAGCAGTATTTGTAGGCTATCTAAATTCCAATCACTTGAAGGGTGGAAGAATGAAATATATAAATAAAGTATTGGATTGTAATCAAAAGTAGTGGATTATGTTTCTACATATTTCTATTAATTTAGAAACATAGAGTGAAGAAGTGAAAGTAAAACAAAATATACAACACTGTGCCATTATGTAAGTAAAGAAAACAAACACATGGATCATAAATCTCCCCACAATTCCCACAGATTTAAGGAAAACACTTATGGCACTGCAATGTATTCTGAAGCAGGAAAAAAGAATATAACCCAGGCACTGGTGGCTCACACCTGTAATCCTAGCTACTCAGGAGGCTGAGCTCTGAGGATCAGTGCAAACCCCACAACTGACAAAAAAAAAAATAGAATGGAAGTAAAGTTAGGGAATGCAGACAAAAAATAATTAACAGTCTGAGTACTTGTATTAATTATTGCTATATAACAAAGGACTCAAAAATAGAATAGCCTTGCAAGCTATGTCCTTTGCCTTGCAGAAGCTCTGCAGTTTGATGCAGTCCCATTTTTCCATCCTTTCTTTGATTTGTAGTATTTCTGGGTCTTTGTTAAGGAAGTTCCGTCCTGTGCCAAGGAGCCCAAGTGTTTCTCCTACTCCTTCCTTTAATGTTTTCAGGGTATCTGTTTTAATTTCGAGATCTTTGATTCATTTTCAATTGATTTAAAACAGTAAACGTGGATTACCTGGAAGTTTGTATGAGTTACAGACATGGCTTAATAAGACACTTCTGATTCAGCTACCACCATGCCAGTCTGGAACTGTGGTATCATTGGAAGGCACAACAAGGGAACTACTTTCAAGCTCAACCGGCTAGTTTTTAGCAGGAATTAGTTCTTTGTTAACTGTTAAAGGTGGGCCTTAGTTCTTTACCAGCTGTTGGCCAGATGCCTCCTCTGGCTCCTTGCTATGTGGTCTCTCTAGAGAGCAGCTTATCTTCCTCAGAAGAAGTAACCAGGGGGGAAAGATAACACAAAAAACACAAGCTATGCCACATCCAACTTAACAAGAGAGCCTGACATGGGGCAGGAGAACAAGGAAGTGGGATCAGTAGGGACTGTCATACTTGTTTCCTACCTCAATACATAAACAGGGATGGCTACTTACCATGAGTACAGGCATAGGACCAATTCCATTTTGAGTAGCTAAGGTCCTAAAAATGAATGCAAAAATCAAATGACAAAATAAGGCAATGTGGCTTTGACTCCTACTGATTTGCTGAACAAGTACCAAATCTAGTAGACATTAAATAATATTGTACAGAGTGGAAATGTTGACTTTGTATCTGAAACTATCAAGAAATACAGGAGGGAGACTTCCGGGAGGACGGCGGAGGAGCAGAAGAGCCCTAGCTGAGCTCCCTCCGACATTGCAGTTTTCCCATCCCACAGAAACTTTTACCACTAGAAAGATAGCAAACGTAAGTTATAACAGTACAGGGATTCTGGCCAGGAAGGAAAAATTGACGTTGCTGGTCTGAAAATACAGATTTGAGCTCAGGGTGGCGTCCTGCCACCACGCCAGTGCCGGCGCCGGCACAACGCCCCACACTCCGTGCACCTAAAGCACCCAGCAGAGACCAGGGAGAAATCCTCCAGATGGCGGCATGTAGACAGATCCCATGCTGAGCACAGACAGGCCGAAATCACAGAGAAAGCATGGGTACCCCTACGAAAGTCACTATCAATCCTGCCCACAGAGCAGCTCCTTCCCTCACTGCCAGAGCAAAGCGCCATCTTTGACACTGGCATAGGGTCAGACCAGACTGGAGCTAAAGCGCGCCTGAGAAAAGCGAGGACAAAGAGGCCATCTTTGAGAAGGGCAAGAGGGACCTACCAGTGAGAGCCAGCTCCACCCAGGAGTACGACCCCTGTCCAGGCGGGGGGCATGTCCTGGGCGTCGGCTCAGCTAGAGGTGCCTGCCCGGACTGCTGGAATTCCTAAATTAAAAGTGAAAGTGGTGAACATCTACCATGTTCTGTACCGGTGGCACAGAACAGCCACACGGGAGAACAAACAGTTCCCAAGACACAGAACAGTCCCATTTAGAAGCCCAGTTCTTAGCCCAGAACGGAGCTGAATTCCATATCCAGCTCTGTCCAGGAGGCCGCCCTGCCCTGGAGGGAGGAACCTCCCCCAAGCGAGCAACACTCAGCTGGATAAACCAGACCAGAGGCAGCCTGTCCTGCAGAGTCCACAGGCTATTCAAAGCCAGGAATTAAAGGCAGCGGCCCTACAGCATATGAGAGGAACCACAGTTCCCAAGACTGTTCACGTCCACCACCTACAGAGGACACCCAAGGCCTACCTGCAAGCTGAGGGAACCACAGAACCCCAGGATTTCACTGACAGGGGGAGAGGGTCAGAGCAGATCCACCCCCTGCAAACTAAAAGCAAGTCAAACCAGCCAAGCAGCAGAATAGACTGCAGACCATCACAAGAAAACCAGAGACTGTAGAAAGCCCACCCAAACGAGGAAGACTCCTTTTTATTTTTTCTCAAACATTTTTAAGCTTTCTTTTTTTTCTTTTTTTTATATTCTCATTTCTGAAATGTCATTGGTTTGTTTTTGTTTTCTATTTTTACCTGTTGGTTCTATCAAGTTCTTTTTTGTTGTTTTTTATAGTTTGTTGTTTTTTTCTGATTTCTTTTTGTTTTTTCCTTTTTGTTTTTTTAAGTAATTTTTCTTTGTTATGTGCATCTGTCTTCCAGTATATTTTTCTTCAGTTCTCTCTTTCCATTCTCTTTCTTTAAAAATTACTTTCCTATGAATAACACCTCCACTCTTTACTGCTAACTCTCCATTGTCTATCATTTTAACCTTGTTCTTTCTACTGATTCTACTCTCCTCCACATTTCCACATCACTGAAACTAAGCCAAAATCATCACACACACACACACACACACACACACACACACACACACACACACACTTTACTCTATTCTTTTTACTACCTCTAACTTACCCTCCTGACTTACTTCTAGGACCTCCAGATTCCATTGATTCCTGGTTACTTGACAGAGGGTATCCCTGCTTATTCCAAGTGAATCAAAGGGGTTCATAGAGAAAGCCAGTCCAAAAAGAACTTAATATAAGAACAAGAATTGCTCATAGGGTTGTAACAGTAAATAAGTAACTACTGAATACAGGGCTCAGGATTGGTTGTTAATTGAAATTGTATTCTTTAGGACCACCAAATATAATTTTATACACAGGTATAAAAGGTATCCATACATAATTGTGAACTTCTAAGATTTACACAACAGTACTTGGTAAGGTCTGCTTTGGGTCTTAAACAGTGCTCACAGGTGCTTGTAGATTGGCATTCCCAATCCAAATGGACAGAAGAAACACAAGAAAGATGGCAAACAATGGAGTATTATCTCCCACTCAAAACAAGCAGGAAGCAGAGCAGTCAATCAAAGACATAGAAGAGAAGCCTCAATATGCTCTACAAAGTTTACTGATAAAAATGATAAATGAAAAGTTTGAATCTCTTCAGTGAACTATTCTAGAGCATGAGGAGGCAAAGCAAAAATGAATGGAGAATTTCATGGCCTCCACAAATAGAAAGATAAATGAACTTCAAGAGTCAAGTGAAAAGATAACTACCCAGCTAAAAGATTTGAGAATCAGCACTCAAAACCAAATTAATGAAGTTAATGAAGTAAAGAAGTCCATGCAGGACCTAAGAGATAATTACAGCAAGGACATGGAAATCATCAGGAAAGACCAATCTGAAGGATAAAAGATTTGAAATCAAGTACCTAGCCTACAGTCCTGAGTAGCTGAAGCAGAGGGTCGAATCTCAGGAGCTGAATATTCCCAAGATTCTATGGAGAAAGATCAAAAAGCAATACAAAACCAATCCAATCAACAAAACAGATTGTTCCAGGAGATTCAAGATACAATCAGAAAGCCCAATTTAAGGATAATAGATGTTGAGGAAAACCTGAAGAAGGAAGTTAATGGAATAGGCAACCTATTTAACAGAATATTAGCCAAGAACTTCCCAAATATCCAGAAGATAGGCCTATTGAGATACAAGAAGCATTTAGAACCCCAAACCAATTAGACCAGAATAGGACATCCCACCGACACATTGTGATCAAAACAGGATCAATAGAGTCCAAGGAAAGAATCCTTAAAGCTGTTAGGGAGAAGAAAATAATCACATATAAAGGAAAATCAATCAGAATTACCCCAGACTTCTCAGCAGAAACCATGAAAGCAAGGAGAGCCTGGAATGAGGTATGCCAACCCCTAAATAAAAATAACTACCAACCAAGAATAGTGTACCCACCTGACCTAGGGAAGGGAAAGAAAAACAGGGTGTAAGATATCACAAGAAATGTACACACTGCCCTACTATGTAACTGTACACATTTTGCACAACACCTTGTCAAAAAAAATTTGTTTAACTAATAAATAATTTTTTTAAAAAATAGTGTGCCCAGCTAAACTCTCATTCATAGCCGAAGGTCAAATAAAAGTCTTCCACAGTAAGGAAAAACTGAAAAAAATATATCTCCACCAAACCAGCTTTACAAAAAATCCTCAAAGATGTACTATACAGGGAAAATAATCAAGATCCCAATTCAGACAGAGAAATGAACCCTAAATAGTAAACCAGAATATCAGATCAACAAATGGGAAGACTCAGCCTTTAACAAGATAGGGATAATGAAAGGAACAAATGATCAGCTCTCAATCCTAACTCTCAACATTACTGGACTTAATTCGCCAATCAAACGACATAGGCTCATAAGTTGGATCAAAAATCAAGATCCATCTTTCTGCTGCCTCCAAGAGACTCAACTATCCAGCAAAAGTAAACATCTTCTAAAAGTGAAAGGCTGGAATCAAATCTATCAAGCAAAAGGCCGCCATAAGCAGGCCGGAGTTGCAATCCTAGTATCAGACAAAATTAACTTCAAATTAAAAAAGGTAAGAAGAGACAAAGAAGGTTACTACATACTAGTAAAGGGATCTCTCCTCCAGGAAGATATAACCATCCTAGATATCTACACACCAAATACAGGAGCACCCAATTTCATCAAACAAACACTACTGACTCTAAACACACTCATAGACCCAAACACATTAATAGTTGGGACTTTAACACTCCACTATCACCTCTGGATAGATCAACACGCCAAAAGCTGAACTAAGAAACCACAGAACTAAACAATTGCATAGACCAACTAGACTTAATCGACATCTACAGAATATTCCACCCTCAACAACTGAATACACATTCTTCCCAGCTGCACATGGAGCATTCTCCAAAATATATCACATCTTAGATCACAAAGAAAATCTGTACAAATTCAGAAGTATCAAAAACATTCCCTGCATTCTCTCAGACCACAATGGAATAAAATTAGAGCTCAACTCAGCCACCACAGAAAATCCTACAGGTCATGGAGACTAAACAACACACTGCTGAACCATCAGTGGGTCATTGAAGAAATTAAAACGGAAATTCAAATGTTATTGGAACTCAACCAAGTTGAGGACACAAAGTACCAGCTCCTTTGGGACACAGCAAAAGCAGTAGTCAGAGGAAAATTTATATCTCTGAATGCATACACCAACAAACTGGAGAAACAGCAACTCAATCATTTAAGAAAGCACCTTAATTTACTTGAAAGAGAACAACAAGCCAAACCCCAAGTCAATAGATGGAAGCAAATCATTAAAATCAAATGAATTAAATCAATTAGAGACAAAAAAAAACCATCGAAAGAATCAACAAAACAAAGAGTTGGTTCTTTGAAAAAATCAACAAGATAGACAGACCCCTAACAAACCTGACCAAAAAACAAAGGCAGCACACTCAAATAAACAAGATAAGAGATGAATCAGGTAACATCACCATAGAAACAACCAAAATTCAGATAATAATTAGGGACTATTTTGCAAAATTTTATGCCAACAATTTTGAGAACTTGGAAGAAATGGATGATTTTTTAGAAAAAAATACATATCCCCAAACTCAACCATGAAGATTTAAACCTTCTAAACAGACCCATATCCAGTATTGAAATAGAAACAGCAATAAGTGATCTCCAGCCAAGAAAAGCCCAGGTCCAGACGGATTCACTGCAGAATTCTACAAGACCTTCAAAACAGAACTCACACCAATATTTCTCAAACTCTTCAATGAAATTGAAAGAGAACATTCACTACCAGACACATTCTATGAATCCAGTATAACCCTCATCCCAAAACCAGGCAAGGACTCATCACAGAAAGAGGACTATAGACCCATTTCCCTGATGAATATAGACTCAAAAATTCTCAACAAAATTCTGGCCAATAGACTTCAACAGGTCATCAAAAAAAATCATACACCACGATCAAACTGGACTCATCCCAGGGATGCAAAGTTGGTTCAATATATGCAAGTCAATTAATGCAATTCACCACATCAACCAGAGCAAGGTAAAGAACCACATGGTTATATCACTCCATGCAGAGAAAGCGTTTGATAAAATCCAGCACCCATTTATGCTAAAAGACCTGGAAAAATTGGGATTCCAGGGAACATTCTGAATATAATCAAGGCAGTTTATGACAAACCAACAGCAAGCATAACTCTAAATGGTGAAAAAGTAAAGCCATTCCCTTTAAAATCAGGAATAAGACAGGGATCTCCACTCTCTCCCCTTCTCTTCAACATAGTACTAGAATTCCTAGCCGGAGCAATTAGGCAAGAAGAAAATATAAAGGGGATCCAAATAGGAAAAGATGAAGTTAAACTTTTTCTCTTTGCAGATGACATGATCCTATACCTAAAGAACCCCATAGACTCTACCCCCAAGCTACTAGAGCTGTTCCAAAACTTTGGCAAAGTTGCAAGATATAAAATAAACCCTCAAAAATCAACGACCATTCTCTATGCTAACGACCCAAAGACCGAGACTGAAATCAGGAAAACAACTCCTTTTGCAATAGCCTCAAAAAATATAATGTACCTAGGAATAACCTTAACAAAAGAAGTGAAAGACCTCTACAATGAGAACTTTAAAAACATGAAAAATAACATTAAGGCAGAACTAAGGAAATGGATAAACCTCCCATGCTGCTAGATTGGGAGGATTAATATCATCAAAATGGCAATATTGCCAAAGGCTATCTACAAATTCAATCCAATACCCATTAATATCCCAACACCATTTTTTAATGAAATAGAGGAAGCAATCCAGAAATTCATATGGAACAATAAAAGACCTAGAATAGCAAAAACAATCCTAAGCAGAAAGAACGGTGCTGGAGGAATTACAATACCCAACTTCAAGCTGTATTATAAAGCTATAGTAATAAAAACAGCTTGGTATTGGCACCGGAACAGGCCTGAAGACCAATGGAACAGAATTGAAGACCCAGAAATGAACCAACAGAACTATGCCTACTTAATCTTTGATAAAGGAGCTAAAACAATAGTCTAGAAGAAAGATAGCCTCTTTAACAAATGGTGCTGGCAAAGGTGGTTCAATACATGCAACAAAGTAAAACTAGATCCTTATATATCACCCTGCACCAAAATCAATTCCAAATGGATCAAAGACCTAGAAATCAAAACAGACACCCTGAAAACACTACAAGAAGGAGTAGGAGAAACACTTGGGCTCCTTGGCACAGGACGGAACTTTCTTAACAAAGACCCAGAAAGGCTACAGATCAAAGAAAGGTTAGACAAATGGGACTGCATCAAACTGCAGAGCTTCTGCAGGGCAAAGGACATAGCTCGCAAAATAAACAGAAATCCCACAGATTGGGAGAAGATCTTTACTGGCCATACCTAAAATATATGCAGAACTAAAAAAATTACCTTCATCCAAAACAAAACCGCAAAGAACCAATAGCCCCCTTATCAAGTGGGCTAAAGACTTAAAAAGAGACTTCTCTGATGAGGAAATGAGAATGGCCAAGAGACATATGAAAAAGTGCTCTACATCACTGGCCATAAAAGAAATGCAAATCAAAACAACATTGAGATTCCATCTCACCCCAGTAAGAATGTCCTAAATCAAGAAAACTAACAATAACAACTGTTGGAGGGGATGTGGCCAAAAGGGAACCCTACTTCATTGTTGGTGGGAATGTAAACTGGTTCATCCACTCTGGCAAAAGGTGTGGAGATTCCTCAGAAGGCTAAACATAGAACTCCCCTATGACCCAGCAGCCCCACATTTGGGTATCTTTCCAAAAGACCACAAACATAACCACACTAAAGCCACCAGCACAATGTTCATCGCAGCATAATTTGTCATAGCTAGAATCTGGAACCATCTTAGATTCCCCTCAGTAGAAGAATAGATCAGGGAAATGTGGTACATATACACAATGGAATTTTATGCCTCTATCAGAAAGAATGACATTGCCCCATTTGTAAGGAAATGGAAGGGCCTAGAAAAAGTAATACTAAGTGAAGTGAGCCAGACCCAAAGAAACATGGACTCTATGGTCTCCCTTATAGGGAATAATTAGCACAGGTTTAGGCAAGTCACAGCAGAGGATCACAGGAGCCCAATAACTATATCATTATGAACACATAAGATAATGCTAAGTGAAATGAACTCCATGTTATGGAAATGATTGTTATATCACAGTTGTAACTATGGCACAGTTTCAACGTGCCATATGTAACTGTAGCCTCTATTATTGATGATCTTCTTGTATCACCTTCCTGTGGCTGTACCTACACTTTCTCTGTACCTTATCTGAATATATTGGAAACCAGGCATACTGGTTTTAGAACTAGGAAATTGGAAGCGAATACCAAAATCGAGAGACACAGGGTTAAAAAAAAAGACAAACAATTACAAAAGCAATACTTGCAAAACTGTTTGGTGTAAATGAACTGAACAACTCATGGGGGCGGGGAGGGAAAGGGGCAGAGGAGAGGGGGGAATGAGGGACCAGGTAACAAACAGTACAAGAAACGTATCCAATGCCTAATGTATCAACCTGTAACCTCTCTGTAATTCAGTTTGATAATATAAATAAATAAATAAATAAAATACAGGGGAAGAAATTACAGTTTTATTATTTAAGATCAAAAACAGAAAATGTGAGCTATTAGTTTCTTTTAAAATCGGCAGTTCAAATTTAAATTAATGTGAAAAAATACTTCTCTGGGTGCTAAACCTTTTTAATAATGTAGATTCAGGTATCATAGAGAAGAAATTTTAAAGTTCCACAGGTAAAGGGGTGGGGATGGGGATCCAGGAGGCCGTCCTTTCTCTGAAGCAGTTCTGCTAAATCCTCACCTGCCAGATTGGAGGTGCAAGTTCTACCCTCAAAATAGCTCCTGGTCTAATGCTAAGTAGGCTAGAATTGGCACAGTCTTCTTTCCCAAGAATTTCACACCAAAGAGTTAATTGTGTCAGATTGTTCTATATCTATCTCTAACTCTGCTAACAAGCAAATTTCCAACAGTTTCCATTTTCTTTCTAGAACCAGAGAAAATCTTCCCTTATTTCGTTCAACATTATTTTCTTGAAGCTCTCTCATCCTTTTCATGCTTCTCATCACAGTGTAAGCCCATGAAAAATTAACACTCCTGTTCAGCAGGGAAGCTAACTCCTTTTAAAAGAATGTTCTGGTGAAGCCAACACCAGCACATGAATCTCCAAGGAGACTAGCCTCAGAAAGGTACAGTGTGTTCCAGAAGTTTCTCCCCTGAGGATGGGTCTCAAAGTCATGTCAATTCCATCAGACACTCCTTTGGCTTCCTCTACCATCCCTTCTTCAGTTCCTTCACACAATAACACAGTTTGGATCTATGAATTTGAAAAATCAAAATCATCCATTGTAATGATGTAGGAACCACTATACTTTAGTGGCCTCCACAGCCAATGAAAGAAGCAGATATGTCTAATCCTAAATTCAACAAACAAAATATCACACTCACAGTTGTTGAAAAAATAATTGAATATCAGGTGAGACATTTTGTGCATAACAAAGACCTTAAAATATCAAGGTCTACTAGAAAAATATGCAGTGCAGCAAGGAAGAAATGTACTTACAATGAGACAATTCATCAGGCTTATGAAAATTCCTCTTAGCCCTCTCCAGATTCATACCTGCTAGGCATCATTTCAAGATGCCAAAACCAAACCAACCAAGTGACACAACAGCTTTAAAACAGAAAAGGGATTATCCTGAGAGACAGACTTTGGTTGGCTATCAAAGAAGAGCCCTGTTCAGATAAATTTTATTTCCCATTCCTTCACTTCATGTCACCCCTCCATACAGGATCCTCCTGAACCCAGTGAACTCTCTCCTCTTCCGTTGACAGGTCTTAAAATCCTAACCATCTGACTCCAGTAAGATGCCCATTTTCACAAAGAGCCTTCCAATGTGCTTATAGTCTCTCCCTTCCCACTCATCCCCTCTAGGTCTAGAATCCCTTGTATTCCACAAGCAGTCTTAACAACAACACTCAGATTCTGCTATCAGTGCTTGATTCTGACTGATTTACTCTTCCTCTAGAGCCTACTCAAAGGTCAAAATAACCCCAATTCCTTTGGATAGACTGGATAAAGTGCATACAGTTTGGGAGCCATCTTCACAGAGAAATGTGCACTGTTTTCCTTCTTTCTAATGATTTCACAAGTCTGTCATCTTCTTCCTGAAGTTTTTCAAGTAACAAAATATTGAATGAGCACAGGATATTCCTGTGTCTTGAGATATCTTGAAAGACTTTCAAAAGGTTTAACAACTCCCCTTTGTTGAACCAGAATAGCAAAGAAACACTAAGAAGCAGTGCTCTCTCTCTCTCTCTCTCTCTCGGTCCTCTATTTCTCCTTACCCTCCCTATTCCCCTTTGTCCTTCCTGCACAAAAACTCTCAGAATCAGATTTTGTCACCTTCATTCCTCTTATATCCACCTCAATCATTCAGCATGGGAAGAATTCATTATTCCTCAATTGCGTAGGATGCTGCTAAAATAGCTACCCTACTGTCGCCACAGAATTGGGAGTTCAGACAGTGAAAGTTCAACCACATATCTGGTCTTAGGGCAGCATTAAACAGGTAGAGAAGAAAAAAACATTTAAGACACAATTCTTTGGGGTTTTTTTTTGGCCAGTCCTGGGCCATGAACTCAGGGCCTGAGCACTGTCCTTGGCTTCTTTTTGCTCAAGGCTAGCACTCTGCCACTCAAGCCACAGTGCCACCTCTGGCCTTCTTGTATACATGTGGTGCTGGGGAATCGAACCCAAGGCCTCATGTATACGAGGCAAGCTCTCTTGCCACTAGGCCATATTCCCAGCCCAAGACACAATTCTTAAAAGTAGCCCTTTAGTCAAAACTGTTCACATCTAAATCCACTCTAAACCACTGCCCGATTCAATAGGAACTGAAAGGGAACTGCACACTAATGGATTCTCAAAAGAAAAACACATTCTAATTGAATCATTGTATTCCGTGGCACACTTACCAGCTGCTCTGACCACATGTGGAATATTATGTTGAATGCTGGTGCCATATTTTTAAGAGGGAGAATGACAAAGTGGAAAACATATTCAGAACAGGACAACCTATTGGGGGAACCATTTTGTGTGATAAATGGTAGAGAGAATTGGGGATCAATAATCCAGCAGTGAGGAAATAGAGGTAGCTGCCTGCATCCCTGGGGGTGGCTGGCAGGCAGGTGTAGGATGATAAAAGAATTATCCATAATATTAATCAAGGAAAGCGTGCTAATCAAATAAATGCAATTTTTTTTCAAATTTTTATTATCAAACTGATGTACAGAGAGGTTACAGTTTCATACGTTAGGCATTGGATACATTACAAATAAATGCAAATTTAAACAATAGTGAAATGCTATTCCACATTCTCTCACCTTAGCAAATTGGAATATGAACACATACACAAACACACACACATACACACACACACACACACACACACACTCCTAATTTCATTTCTGACAGAAATGCCTGCTGTTTTATTGATAGGGATGATGGGAGCTTTTCTGTTTGTTGGTTTAGAAATAAGAATTAAAATTAATTATATTATTTCAACAATTTTTTTCTATGTAGCAGTTCATCTCAAGAAAATAACAACATCCAAGTGCCAGTGGCTTACCCTTGTAATCCTAGTTACTCAGTATGCAGAGATCTGAGGATCTAGGTTCTAAGCTATCCTAGACAGGAAAGTCCATGAGATTCTTTATCTCTAATTAATCACCAAAAACCTAGAAGTAGAGCTGTGATGGACTGCTAACCTTGAGGAAAAAATAATAAGGCACAGAGCCCAATCTTGATTTTCAGATTTGGTACTAGTACCAAAAAGGAAAGAAAAGAAGAAAATAACCAGAAACATTTCCAAAGACTATTGCAAATGAATTTTCATCATAATCATGCTTACAAAAACAATGAGCAATACTAAATACTTCATAGAAATCCCTGGATGTTCTCCTGTAATATTGAGTAGTGCTTACAATGCACCACTCACTCCAAGTATTTTTCTCATGACTCCCACAATCCCTTGCACAGCTCCCTGTGTAGGACAGAATAATCTCCATTTTAGAGATGAGGAATTTCAAGTGCAAAGATGATACATGCTCAAGGCCTCCTGGTGACAATTTGAAACTGAAATTCCAACAGGAGAATCCAGGCTCCACATAGGCTGGTTAAAAAGTCATGATACTGGCTGTTGCATCATGAACAGCTTGTCCTATCTAGAGCCCAGTAGCTCACCTGGATGATTGGGCCATGGTCTGCCTGTAATTGACCAATTATGAACACAAAGGGAAAGAGGAAAGCTACCCAAGACATGTTCTTTAGGCTGTTCAGGAAACATGGAGTTGTTCCTTTGGCCACATACATGAGAATCTACAAGAAAAGTGTCATTGTAAACATCAAAGGAATGGGTTCTGTTCAAAAAGGAATGTCCTACAAATGCTACCATGGCAAAACTGGGAGGGTCTACAGTGTTACCCAGCATTCTGTTGGCATTGTTGTGGACAAGCAAGTCAAGGGCAAGATCCTCACCAAGAGGATCAATGTTCTTATTGAGCACATCAAGCACTCAAAGAGCAGAGATAACTTCCTGAAATGAGTGAAGGAAAATGAGCAGACAAAGAAGGAAGTCAAAGAGAAAAGAACCTGGGCTCAACTGAAGCATCAACCTGCTGTTTCCAGAGGAGCACAGTTTGCGAGAACTAACAGAAAGGAGTCTGAGCTGTTGGAACCTATTCCCTGTGAGTTTATGGCATAGGCAATATAAATACAATACAAGACAAGGCAATGAAGACAAGATAATACAATGCAGTAAAAGACAAGACAAGACTGGTGGACTACAAAAATTTTTAAAAATCATGATATGACAAAATATAGTATACTAGTTTTTAAAATTGCATGTAAAAGGCATATGATAATACTCACGGGTATTAGCAAAATTTGATTCAACTCCATTTTTAACTAAGACTATGTTGGCCTTACTTGGAAATCTCTCCTGTTCTCCAACCTTTCAAAGACATCCTCACACTCCCCTGCCCTCTCGATGTGATTCTTTATCTTGTGTACAGCTGGGGTCCCAGTAGCTAGGGGCCTTGACACTGTCTCTGGCCAGTAGGTTCTTCTTCAACTGTGGTGGTTCTGTAAGATCAATGCACATAAAGTACTAAGAAGATATTTTTGAGGTTTTTTAGGAAGAATATTTTTGGGGGGGAAGGGGGCAGTCCTGGGCCTTGAACTCAGGGCCTGAGCACTGTTTTGAACAGTGGCTTCTTTTTGCTCATGGTGAGCACTCTGCCACTTGAGCCACAGAGCCACTTCTGGCCATTTTCTATATATGTGGTGCTGAGGAATCGAACCCAGGGCTTCATGTATATGAGGCAAGCACTCTTGCCACTAGGCCATATTCCCAGCCCCAGAATATTTTTATTTTTACATCCTTCACCCCTAAAAAAAGTATTTTCAAGCAAATTAAAATATTAAAAATTAGTAATAGGTTTGTTTACTTTTTTCCTTTTCATCTTGGAATAATTAGAGGAAACTGGATGGTAGTTGTAATTACTAAGAAGAAATTTTAAAACAGTTTAGGTTAATTCCATCCACTTTGTCAAATGAAGTAAATGTTTTCATCTTTTCTCTTCTTCCTGATGGATAGTTCCTGTCAACCTATAGAGATAAACCAACAATATTTCTTGGATATCAACAACAAAATCATGATTGTTACTTTTTCTGTCTTAGAAAATATCTTGTTTTAACTTTTAACTCCCTTGTGAGCCCAAGCCAGTGTTTTCAACTCATTGGTTTCTCACAAAAGTTAGATTAAAATATACACATAAATGACCAGATAAAGAGGATTTTTAGAATCCTTTTACATAAATACAAATAGGAAGCTAGATGTTGGCGGCTCATACCTATAACCCTGGAAAACTAAGGAGGCTGGGATTTGAGGACTGTGGTTCAAAGCCAGCCCAGGCAGAAATGTCCATGAGACCCTTATCTCCAATTAATCACCCAAAAGCCAGATTTAGAGCTGTGGCTCAAGTGATAGAGAGCTGCCTTTGAGCACAAAAGCTTGGAGACAGCCCCCAGGCCCTGAGTTCAAGCTTTAGGACTGATGCGCATGCGCGCACGTACACACACACACACACACACACACACACACACACACACATACAATTAGGAAGTAGGAAACAAATATGCATCCAGTGACTTATCCCTATTATCCCAGCTACTCAGAAGATGGAGATCCAGAGAACTGAAATACAAAACCAGCCAGGGCAGAAAAGTCTTCAAGATCCCATCTCCATAATAACCAGCAAAAAGCTGAGCTGGAGGCATGACTCAAGTGGTAGAGCACCAGTTGTGTAAGAAAGCTAAGTAGAAAGTAAGGCTCTGAGTTCAAACTCCATTAAAGAGAGAGAGAAAGAGAGAGAGAGAGAGAGAGAGAGAGAGAGAGAGAGAGAGAGAGAGAAAATACATAGGTGGAATTGCCCAAAAAAGGTACAAAGAAGTAGCAATATAGGAATGTCAACAACAGATCTGCCAACACCATGTTTGTTCAAAAAGAGAAACACCTGCAAATAAAAAATGAAGGACATGTGTGACACCATGAATCATGGTTAAATTCAGAGAGGCCAAGGGCCAGTTGGCTCATTAACAAGAAAATGAAGAGTTCACAGACGTTATCTTGAGACCTGGTTATGGGGCCACAGGGCCTGAGCTTATTTCGTTCCTGGAGACTGTGCATCAGATGAATTTTTACACTGCTCCAGAGTCTCAAACGTTTTGGAAGTCATAGGCAAAAGTAAGGCAAACATAGCCTTCAGTTAGTCTTAGCAATAGTTCTTATCATAGGCATGTGGCTTGAAGACCCTAGAATTTTTGTTTTGTTTTGTTTTTTGCTTGCTTGTTAGGGCTAGACACAAGTTATGCCATTTTGATCCTGACAGTTTTCGCAGTGTTACCTGAAGAAGTGGTAGAATGCTCACAGTTGCTCTAGAAGATACAAGTTTGATCTCTAGAGATCTGGTGGGAGCTGGCAGGTCACTCTGATCTTCCCAGTCTTCTGATTTGAACATCTTGCATCTGCTCCTGTAAGAACCTTACATTCTCCTGGTTATCCTCAGAGCCAGCCCCAGTTCTTCCTGAGTTGGTGGTGCTCACTGCAGGTCCTATTATGATCCCTCCACCCAGACAGGAGCATAATGCTTTCTTTCCCTTTCACAAAAGTGGACATTGCTCAGAAAACAAGCATGTCAAGAGAAGCCAGGCTCACACTTCCTTTGCACAGCAGGCTTCACTGGAACACTGGAGGCAGATGGCCACCAAAGAAGTTTACATCCCAGCAATGTAAACTTGAGGTGTGCATCCTATCACCTTCTTCCACATGCACTTTTTTGTTTGTTGGTAATGGGGCTTAAACTCAGGGTCTGGGCATTGTCCCTGAGCTTTTTGCTGTTGTTCAAAGCTAGTATTCTACCACCTAAGCCACAACTCTACTTCAAGCTTTTTGGTGTTTAATTGGAAACAAGAGTCTCATAGACTTTCCTACCTGGGCTGGCTTCTAACTGCAATCCTCAGATCTCAGCCTCCTGAGCAGCTAAGATTACAGGTGTGGGGCACCAGCAGGGTGCTCTGCCCACATGCACAGCTGACTACCTCCTTCCTGCCATTGCTGTTTATTGGTTACATCACACTGGCAGGTGGCAGGCATCTAGCTACTGTGCCTCAACTTCCCTTCTTCTCTTTCCCCTCCTGAGTCCTGTTCATTTATAGTGTCAAGCATCTAACTCTTCTCATTCTTTTCCTCCAGCCACCTCTGTATGATTTCCTATGTTAACAAAGTCAGTTTCTCTAACAAGAATGCTATTTATTTTCCTGCCACTTCCATGCCATAGAATCTTAAAAGCCATTTGTTCAATTTCCTTACTTTGACAAGTGGGAGGGGGAAAAGAAAAGGAGAAAAAAGATTTCCTCCAAGGTCTTTTATGTTAATATGACAGAGCTAGCAGGCAAACCACTTCTCCTCACTAAATGTAAATCCTAAACAAATAACCACTATGCAAGTGTTAATTTTGTTTCCTTGTTTACTCCAAGAAAATAACAGAAGCCAAGCTCTGGTGCCTCACACCTCTAACCCTAGCTTCTCAGACAACTGAGATCTGAAGGATCATAATTTGAGATCAGCCCAAGCAGGAAAGTCTATTCAATTCTGCGAACCAATAGACCAAATAAACTGATGTTGAGACAGGGTCTTGCTGTGTAGCCCAGGCTTGCCACAAATAGGAGTGCTGAGACTATAGGCATGAAGCACCATGCCTGGCCTATTTCTGAAGAGTTTTGGTCCATACAACTCAGATCCGTTTTCTGAAAGGCAAAACCCGGTCCTGGTTTTTGGCAGGAAAGTTGTGGTTATGGTAGAAGCTTTACTCTTTCATAATATTCCTCACAATTTTTGTTTGATTTATTACTGGCTGATTTTGTGCTTTTATTGTTATTGCAAATAGCACCATTTTAGTGTAGTTTTGAAATATTTATGGTTGACTTTTTAATATTGATCTTATACATCTTGTTTACTTGGTAAAATATTTACAAATCTTTTACAAGCCAGCCATAGCTTCATTTGGAGTTCCTTTGTAGAAAACTTTATTATCTGCAAATAATAATAGCTACATTTTCCCCTTTCAGTTCTTCAATTCCTCTTTTATTCCTCTTTTATCCTCTTTTATTCTTTTCCTGTTTCTCCTCTTTCATGAGCTTGCTAGAAGATATTAAATGTCCAAGCTGGGTGCTAGTGGCTCACGCCTGTAATCCTAGCTATACAGGAGGCTGAGACCTGCGGATCATGGTTCAAAACCAACCCAGGCAAAAAAAAAAAAAAAAGCCATGAGACTCTTTTTGCCAATAAACTGCTTAGAAAAAGCCAGAAGTGGAGTGGTGGCTCAGGTAGTAGAGGCACCAAGAGGCTCAGAGACAGTACCCAAGTCCCAAGTTCAAGTCCCAGGAGTGGCAAAAAAATTAAATGCCCAGATCACATTAGACACGTTTGGGTATGTTCAGGGCAGTATTGCCATGGAATCCAAATAACATTAAAATCTGTTATAACACGCAGGGCCATCTTGAATATTTTAAGTAGAATGCTTCCATGGTTCATTCTTGCATGTAATATTTACTTAAGATTTGAGGTTAATATACTTTGTCAAGCTAATGGTTTCTAGTTTCATAGTAAGGATAATAATTATTTTGATATATTGAATATTTTGACTACTTCTACAGAGATATCATCCTCTTTTAATAATAGATTATTTAAAAATGATTAATAAATCAATTTTTGCCACTCAATGTGATCCTCTTCTTCATGTATTTCTGGATTTATCAGTTAGCATTAACATATTGTACTATTGTTCTTAAGTGAGCTTATGCAATATCTGTCCCATTTGGGGATAAAGTTACACTAATCTTATAAAATAAATACTCTTTTTTCTACTTTTATGAAGAATTTCTGTTATGTTGTAATTATCTTTTCTTTGGCAGATCAATACAATCCATCCATAAAATCCTCCAGGCTTGTTTTTCTTAGTGAAAATGTTTTTAATCTACTAACTTTTATCTTTTGGTGATTGTTATAAGCCTGTTTGTGCTATTTTTTTCCCTTGACCTTGTTTGGGGAAAAAAAAATCCAAGGGTTTGTCTTTTTACCTAAATATTCTGGTTGCTAGCATATACTTTTTCATGATGATCCTGGTTCAAGGCCAGCTTTGAAAATGTTCATAAGAACCCCATCTCAACCAATAAAAAGATGGATGTGGTGATGCACACTTGTCACTCCAGCTATACAGGAAAGTTAAATAGGGAAGATCATAATCCAGGCACTCCTAGAGAAAGAGTGGGATCCTATTCAAAAAATAACAAAAGCAAAAAGGGCTATGGGTATGACTTGGGTGGTAGAATTCCTACTGAGCAAGCTCAAAGCCCTGAGTTCAAGCAACAGTACTGAATAAATATTTATTTAATTGTGTTTCCTTTATCTGTTACCATATTCTTTCCATTTATTCCTAATTGCTCACTTGATGCACCCCTAAAATTTAATAATCCAGACTCACTGGAGATTTTTCTGTGTTCCTTCTATTTTTTAAAGAACCAGCTTTTGAAGTCAGGTGCCATGGTTCACACCTGTAATCCTAGTTACTCAGGAGGATGCGATCTCAGGGTGGAGGTTTAAAGCCATTGGAGAAACCAAAGTTCCTAAGACTCATTTCTCTAATTAACCAGCAAAAAGCAAGAAACGGAGTTATGGTCCAAGTAGTAGGGTTCTAGTTTGGAACAAAAGCTAAAGGACAGTGCTAAGGCTGAGTTCAAGACCCAGTACAAGAAAGAAAAAACAAAAACAAACAACAAAAAGCAGTGACACTCCAGGGTCTCTCTGGCATATTTTTTGCTGTTCTTTCCTTTATTTTTTATTGTTTCATGCTTGCCATTTCCTATTGTTGCTGTTCTTCCAAACTTCATCTGGCTCCCATCTGGTCACTTAGTTCTTCCTTCAATTATTCCTTAGGTTGGGATTTTCAGTGTGTGTGTGTGTGTGTGTGTGTGTGTGTGTGTGTGTGTGTGTGTGTGTGTGTGTGTTGTGTCTCTCTGCTGGCCATTCTTTGAAGATTTTGTAGCCCTAGCTTTAAGTTCCATTGCATATACAGTACAAATGCCACATGAACAAGACTTGGTGTTCCCCAATTATTCAAAATTTTAGGTATAGGGTTCAATGTAAGTATCTATTAAATCAAACTGTGTACTATGTTTGCTAATCTTCTCTATACACATTTGTTTCCTTAATCAATTCAGTGTTAGAGTGATAGTTTAATGGAGATTTATCTATTTTTCCTTGACCCTTGGTGAACTTTGAGTTTCTGTCTTTTATGTTTATTAGGTGCATATGAATTGAGTCTTTTAACATTTCCTCCCTACCTTTATGTCTGTAACAAGTTGTTTTATCTTTTTATTTAATATAAGTTTTGTTTTAGCTCATGTTTCTTATAGCCTGCATTTGCTTGGAGTTTTTTGTTTGTTCTGTTTTGTCTACTTGGATTAGCCTTTTATTTTTAATTCTTATATGACTTAATTTGTAGGT
Source organism: Perognathus longimembris pacificus (assembly GCF_023159225.1). Classification (NCBI taxonomy): domain Eukaryota; kingdom Metazoa; phylum Chordata; class Mammalia; order Rodentia; family Heteromyidae; genus Perognathus; species Perognathus longimembris. The sequence goes on along the minus strand of NC_063166.1, from coordinate 37,234,127 downwards.
GTGTTGTTTCTAAAAGCTCTTAACAATTGATACGTTTAGTGCTTCTGTATTTGTTGTGACTGTATTCTAACCACTCCAACCTTATTGTTTTGTTTCCTTGTTCACAGTTCTGCTGTTGACTTTCTCATGTGATCTTTTTAATACAGCTTTTCTCCTCTGCTAATTGGAACTCTGCTTTTGTTCTTTCAGGATAACCCTTGAAATTTTACTATACAAACAATATCAATGTAAATTAAATCTGTAGCCTCCTTATGAGGGATAGAGAAGTGCATCTTCAATCACTTTCCCTCTACTTAATGGATAATTATCGTAATTTCATCTAGGTTTTTTTTTTTTTTTTGGCCAGTCCTGGGCCTTGGACTCAGGGCCTGAGCACTGTCCCTGGCTTCTTCCCGCTCAAGGCTAGCACTCTGCCGCTTGAGCCACAGCACCGCTTCTGGCGGTTTTCTGTATATGTGGTGCTGGGGAATCGAACCTAGGGCCTCGTGTATCCGAGGCAGGCACTCTTGCCACTAGGCCATATCCCCAGCCCTCATCTAGGTTTTTGAAACTCCACAAATAGGACATTTCATGCATGACTGTTTTAAGCAGTTAATTATATAGGTATTCTTCAGGAATGATTTTTCTTCTTCCTAAAGCAGATCCTTAAGGATTTCACTGAGTCTCTTGTAAGATTGTTATGCCTTTTCCTTTTCTCTCCAATGACTGTATCCTCTCTATGATCCGTGTGGGTAGTATCTTCTCTCTTGTTCATGGATTCTTTTTCATTTGTATAGAACATGTTAAAACAAATATTCAGCGAGTTTGGGCATAGTGGTGCCCACTTTTCCCAGTCCTTGGGAAACTAAGGCAGGAGGATTATGATTCTGTGGTCAGCCTGGGCTGCCTGGTGAGGTCCTGTCTCCTTAATGACTAAACTTTGATTCATTTCTGAAAGTACTCTGCTAATTTTCTAATCTCTCTTGTCATTGTTTATTATCTCTTGTTTGATGAGTACATTTTTTATTTCTTTAAAAAAATTTTATGTAATTCTGTATCTAAGAAACATACTGTCTCCAGTGGCCATATTCTGTGTCTAAGAAACCTACAGTGTCCAGTCACTGGTGGTCTGAGTCTGTTTTCTCCTGCTGACTCCCACTGGTTGTGGTTCTCTGTTCTTGAGTGCTCACACTTCTTGAGTTCCTATGGGGTGACATTAAATCCTGGAATGCAGAGGGGCTTTCCTCCTGGCTTCTACACAGCATCTGGAAGCCTTCAGACAAGCACTGCTCATGACATTCCACCTATGCGGTCCTACTGTTACATTAAGTCATAAACTGCCAGAGGTTTTTAGCCTCCCGCACTCTCCTGTCCTGCAGGAGAGACGGGAAAGCACACCCCACGCGGGCAGGTCCAGGAAGAGGATATAGGGGGCTGACAGACTGCCACCCCTCTCCACGGAGGACACACAGACAGTCAGGGAGCCAGTCAGCACTAAGACTCATTTAATGGCGGCAATGAGCTGTTATTTTAAAGGGGTCAGAGTGTGGCGAAAGGGGAGGGGTACATGCACCTACATAGGGGCTGGGATTTGATGCCTGATCTATCCATCAGGGTGGAGCCCCGAGGGACCTCCCTAAGGGGCGGCCTACATCTACGTGGACCGCCTCCGGGTTCACCACCAGGCCCATCTTGGTTACACGTGGTCCCAAGGCTGGGAGGCAGGACCAGCTAGAACTGCCTCTTAATGATACAAGGCATCTGGGCGGGTGGGCCCCACAATAAACATAGTCACAATTCAGAAAATGGATGGCACATTCCCTTATGAATACATCATATCTCTTCTCCTCTAGCCTCTTGTAGGGGAAATCTGAGTGTCACTCCTCTGTCCCCCACTTTCTCCCAACAGTTTCCTCTCACAACCATGATATCTACTGCCTTACACTCTGCAGCATCAGGACCAAGAAGGAGGACAAATGGAGAAAAGTCTGTGTCTGACTTTTCTTTAGTAGATACTTCCTCGGGTACTTCAGAGATTCTTCAGTTTTATTCTTCTTACTCATGAAACATGGGTGATGCCTTTTCAATAAATAAAGGCTGTTGTTTCATTTGTTTTCCATACTAGGGTTTGAACTTAGCCCTAGCCCTTGCTATGTGAAACCTCTACCACTTGACAAAGCCTCAAGCCCTCTTAACAAGGGTTTTGGTTGGTGGTAGTGGTGGTAGTCTTTTTGTTTTTGTTTTTAACAATAGTCATAGGTTCACAGGAAAACTGAAAGAAACACAGACATAACTTTCAATTCATGTGGTTCCCCAGTGGCACATGAATGTTGCTGGTCCCTCTTACATTCTGTGGGCATTGACAAATGTGCAGTGACACCAACCCACCAATGTAAGTAGCACATAAAGTAGTCTCACTGGCTTCAGTTCTCTGTGCTCCAGTTACTCATCCATCTCCTTCCCTAGCCCTTAGGAGCCTTTGCTCATTCACAGTCTTCATCCTTCTACCTTTCTCAGTATGCTATTGAGGTGGAATCATGACATGCAAATAGAAGGCCTGTTGGATTGGCTTCTTTTGTTGGCTATAGGTATGTAAGTTTCCTCAATGTCTGTGCATGGTTTGATGGCTCATTTTTCATAGTGCTGAATAATATTCCATTATCTGGATATACCACAGCTGATGTATCCATTTATCTCCTGAAAGATATCATCATTGCTTCCAAATATCAATAATTAGGAAGAGAATTGTCACTTTGTGGTGTGTGTGTGTGTGTGTGTGTGTGTGTGTGTGTGTGTGTGTGTATGTGTGCTGGTCCTAGGGCTTGAATTCAGGGCCTGAGTGCTATCCTTGAGCTTTTTTGCCCAAGGCTAGTACTCTACTAGTTGAGCCACAGTTCCATTTCCATCTTTTGGAAGATTAATTGGAGATTAAGAGTTTCCTTCCCAGACTGGCTTTGAACCACAATCCTCAAATCTCAGCTTCCTGAGTAGCCAACACTTCAGGCAAGACCCACCAGCGCCTGGCTTGCTTTTTGTTTTTTTTTTAAGTGCACATATGCTTATGCCTCCCTTGAGTACCTTCCAAGGAATTCAGTTTGGGGTTGGTGAGCACATGTTTGGGTTTGTGAGAAACTGATAAACTGTATTCCAAAGTAGATGAAGCTTTGGTACTGGTCACGCAACTTAACGAGTTATCTGCACCTCATCCATAGGCAGGTCCCCTGCAAACACATGACTGCAGTCCATTACCTCCTCCATTCAGGCCTCTCTGGCAACATCTAGAAATGGCTCCAGCCAGATCTCTCTACCAGAGAGGCCACATCTGGCCTAAGGATTCCTCAGTTTGTCCCATTGTTCTCTCTTAGCAGCCTGCATCTTCTACTCTCCAGACATCTTGACTGGTATGTAGAAGTGGAATACAAAACCTGGTATGGCGCTGAAATGTGTTGTCTTTCCACAGAAAGGCTGGCTTTATTTGGGGCTGATGAAAAGGGAATTTGAGGACAGTCTGTACATCCCCATAGAATGGTGGCCACTGGAGCCCATGTTTCTGGCTGTCTGAGAGCTGCTGTTGTGTGCTTGCTCTTATTCCTGTGGCCTGGGCCTCCAGAATCACTAATAATTCCATCTTTTCAAGGCCTGACCTCCTTTGCAAGCCTACAGCGCGTGCTATATCTACCCACCGTGAGGTGCATGCCAGCATCTTGGCTTCACTTTTGCAGCCTCTTAGCAGCTGCTTTTGTTTGGTTTCTTGGCATCTTGCTCTTCTCCTGCTTGGCTTAGAAATTGGGAAATGGTTTGAAGGGAAATTGCATGCACACTCAATTTTCTTCAGTTCCCTTTTCTCTGGGTGTTCATGGTCCATCAAGTCCTGGCAATGTTGTATCCTGAACTCCAATTTTTTTGACTGTGGCAATGAACTGTCACTTTCCGTTTGGCTCCTCCATCCCATGACAGTACATGCCTCAGCAAGAGCTCCCTGGGGACCAGAAGGCTGGAAAGGACTCACTACCATGTGGCCCTTTCCTCTCCAGGCAGTTCCCACCTAGCAATCTAGATTGGACCTTGATGTCCTCAGACTTCTGTATTATATTTTGCTGTATTCAGCCTTCAAAATTCTTCAACAGAATTTTGAACCTGATACAAACGACTCCTTCTAGCCCAATGAAAATCCTCCTTTCTTTTCTTACCTTCTCTCTTTTTAAACAGACAGAGCAAGCTTATTTGAAAGTAAAAGGAAGCCAAGAAGCAGACTCTCCATAGGAAAGAGGGCCCGGATCCAGAAGTCCATCTCATCTCTTTCCCCCAAGAAATAAACTGGTCACTTTCCTTTCCTGTTGGTTTCATGTTTGGTTTTATCCACTCTGAGGTCTTTTGAGACAGGATCTTACTAGGTAGCCTGGGCTGGCCTGCTTCTCCAGGCCCTTCTGCTTCTGCCTCCCAAATGCTGGAATCACAGCATGTGCCAGCATGTCCAGGTTGTACTTTCTTAGTTAATGGAAATGTCTTTCTGTTGGGTTGAAATGTGAGATTATTGGACATAGAATAAAAACCCTTGGTTCATAAAGAACACTTTTTTCTTTAAAATGCTGGAGATATTGGTCCATTTTTTAATATTTAGTATTTCAGAGAAAACCTCTAAAGTAGGCCTGACTTTTGTTGAAATGAATTTAACTAAAGTTGTAAGCAAGGCATCAGAAAGGGTGAGACCAGCTGCCATGAAAAGACAGAAGGATTACCCACAGAGGGGATTCCACACTCTGGCAAGGAGAGCAGCAAGGAACTCTGTAGGGAGGACTCAGGGGAGCAGATTTGAGGAGCACCAGTCTCTCACTGACATCTTCACCAAGTATTGGAGGGTAGGGTGAGCTGAAGGGACCACCCAAATAATCTAAGACCATTTCTACCTTTACTTTCAGATAAGTAATGTTTTCCCATACTATCCCCCCCCTAACTCCCCACTTGCACTATTGGGGATTGAACCCAGTGCCTCACAATTGCTAGGCTAGTGCTCTACCTCTTGATCTCTATTGTTTATACCTCATATTTGTGTCTTGTCTAACTTTGCCCCAGCTGGCTGGGAGCTGCCCATGGTCACTGTCTACCCCTGGAATAGCTGGGATTACAAGTGTACACCACCAAACTAATCCAGTAATAATTCCTTCAATAACTACATGTAAACAGACCAAATGGATTATAATATATTTAGAATTTGGATCAAATTTTTTAAAGATTTTTGTCTTCTCATATTTCCTTCTCCTCCCAAAATATACAAAGGTGTGTACCACCATTTATACTAAAAGTTATTTCAAAAATATCATTAAGTCAAAAATATCTTAATAAACAATGGTAAATGCTACCATAGGGTAGCATATAGATGCATAGTCTGTGTGTATCTTTTAAACACACAATTATGTAAAAAGAATACATAAGGCTGAAGACCTAAAAAGAAACATCTCACCCTCATCCAAGAAAAACAAACCCAGTGTTTTCCTCATCTACATGTTATCCCTATATATACTTATTTCCACATTTCTCTTTTGTGTGTGTGCCAGTCCCCAAGCTTGAACTTAGGGCCTTGGTGCTGTCTCTCAGCTTTTGTTCTCAAGGTTATCTCTCTACCTCTTGAGCCACAGTTCCACTTCCAATTTTTGTGTGGTTAATAGATTAGAGTTTCATGGGTTTTCCTGAGGAGCTACAATTACAAACATGAACCATCATTGCTCAGCTTCATTTCCACATTTTTATAGAGAGGAGGAAAGTAAGCAAATGCCAGCTTAGTGGTCTAAAGGCCACACCTGGACGGCCTGCGCTGTTCTTCCTACTTCCCCCTGCAGCTTCAAGTTACACCCAGCCCTCACCTGCTTCTTCCTGTGACACCCTTCACCCCACTCCTCCCAGCTCCCAGAGACCTCAGGGAGCATCCTGGGGCTCCTGTTCCAGGCTGAGCCCAGACAGGCTTTCTTCAAATGTCACTAAACTGGGCAGCACCTTCCCTTCCTTGGCTTTTCTACTTTTGTCCCAGGCCTGGAAGTCTAGCAAGGCCAAAAGGGCCCAAGAAGTGCCCTGGAGAGGGAGGGGGACCCCAAGGCTCTCCAATTCCCCAGATGTCAGTAATTAGCACGGTCAGGGAGGGGAGAGGCTGCCCCTGGCACAGACACTGAGTCCTTAATGGTTCCTGCCCCAGAAATTGCCTTCAGATCGACAGCCAAGGGAATCGCCATGAAAAATTCATCAGCTTCTTCCCCCCTGCAGCCCAGCTGCACTCAGCAGATGACCTCTTGGTAGGAGCGAGACACGCCCTGGGGGAGCTGGTGGTGGAAGAGGCCGCCAGGCTGCCGCGGGACCTGGGGCAGGGGACCTGGGGGAACCACACCACCAGCCTCCGGCCTTTTGATGTGAGCTGCAGGGAAGCAGCAGGTCCCTCTGGGGTGTGCGCCTGCCCGCAATCCACACCTGCCTGCCCAGAGCACACACCACCCTGGCTCAGCTGCCTTTGCTCCCTGGCTAGCAATGGGCTGTGCCCTACAGGGACCCCAGGGCCCCTCCAGTGTGCAAAGAGGCCAGCCTTGGTGACTGGGCCTCCTAATTTCCTTGTCACCAACTCCTACACACACACACACACACACACACACACACACACACACACACACCTTCCTCAAACGGCCAGAGCAAGCTCACCGCCCTGGCGGCTTGGGGGTGGTCAGGACCCACAGATACAGGGCCGCCAGGACCCACAGATACAGGGCCCTGGTGCGAGGGTGGCTGGAGAGGACAGAGTTGGGAAGATGCCAGGGAATCGCGGGTTTCCGGAGGCCTTTCCGCCCCTGCCATCTGGGCGTTGCGCTCCCCTGGTTCTTTGCATTTGAAGCCATTTTCTTGGCCACCTATACGTCGCCCACACTGTGGCAGTGCGGTGCCATCCCTTGCCTCTCTGGGTTGCACAGCTTTTCTCTGCTGTTTTGCTTTGCAGCCAATGTGGTGATTAAGGAAATTCTAGATTCAGGTCAGGCGTTCCCATCACGTATCCCGGGACGGCAGCGCCGCCCCGTGGCCATCGCGGGGAAGGCCGGAGGCCGGAGCCAGGCCGGGCGCGATGATGTAATGGCCTCCTGCCCTCCTCCCAGAGAGCCCCACCGCAGCCCTGCCAGCATCTGCTGTCTAGCTCAAGGTTTGTGGGATTTTTATTTGAGGTTTTGTTTTTGTCTTTTTCTTTTATGTAAGCGAATCGCAAGGCAGGGGGTCTCTTCTTAAGACCAATGCTTTACATTATAACAGAAATTACCCTTCTTGCCATCTATCAGGGACATACTGGGTTTGAAATTGAAGACGTTGTTGGAGATCAAAATCCAACCAGAATTTGATTTACGGCCATAAAGTGAGCTGGTTATCTGACTTTCCCTGAGTCCCACGAAGACACAAGTGGAGATCATCTCTCCTGATTTCAACAGTGGGGTTACTTTTCTGTTCTGGTGCTCTCTTGTAATCCTGTGAGCCCCTTTTACTCCGCCCCCCCCCACCCCACCCCCTCAGTACTAAAGTACAGGCCCCACAGTGCCTGAGAAACATGACAGACACTGACTCTCATCTGATTCTCCCTCACTCCTTGGGGTTTCTTCCTGTCCCAGTCCCGGTACCTTCGGTTTCCTGGGCTCTTTCCTCTCTGTTCTTTACCTTACCTTACCTTACCTTACCTTACCTTACCTTACCTTACCTTACCTTACCTTACCACTGGCCAATATCCTGCCTCCCCCTCCCACCAAGGCTAACCAGGAAAGGTCATCAAATTATGCTTGTGGGCCTAATGGGAGCTCAACTGCAGCTCAGGGTTTTCAGCATGTGTGATTACTGCATTGCAGACATCCCAAATGTTTCCTTCCCATCTGGGGCTCTCGCCTTACAATTTTGAGCAACAAAGTCTCCTCATTTCCAGAGATGAAGTTCACCTCATGTAAACTCACTCAGTATTATCTCTTTCACCCTTTAAACATTTAAATCACCTCCTCTTCTTTCAGATTGTCTTACACTGGGGAGGAAAATAAAATCCCATTGTCTTGTCCAAGACAAATGCATCTGTTATGACTTCTAACATAAAATATGAAGTGCATGCCAAACAAGGAGGGTGGGGGAGGGAGAAACCCAAAGGCAAAAATACAAGCAGTCAAAGGAAACTTCAAGAAGCTATCACTAACATTCTCAGAAGAATGAATAAAGAATATTGCATGCATAAAAAGTATGAAACAAGTAGAAGAATATTCAAGCAATTGGAGAAAGCCTCAAAACATTTTTAAATGATCATAAAAATGAAAGATTCAAAAAAGGATAAAAGTTTAAAGAAGCTCCCACAAAGTAGAACAAAACAGCAAAAAGATGGTCAATTTTTTAATAAAGGGAGAAAGAAAGAGAGGGGGAAATGAAGGAAAACTATGAGATCTAATCTAAGAAGCAAAATCAACTATGTAATATAAGGGTCTCAACAAAGAATGCAGTCCTCAATGCCAGCCTAGCTACATAGCAAGATCTTTAAAAAACATTCTTTAAGAATCTCAAACAGTGACAACACAGGGCTAAACCAAGTGTTGTCCAATAGATTGAGCCCTGCTCCTTGGCCTGTCTTTCCCTCACAGCTCAGGAATTCAGCAACTCATGCAGATGGAGTCCCTCGAGTTTGGAACCACAAAGTTCTGTCTGGTGGACTGTATTCAGAGTAGAAGGCAAGTTTCCATCTCACAGTTGAGGGCTAAGAGGTGTAAACTAATACAGAATCCCTGTCACACATGGCTACTGACACTTAAATGTGTGTAATATGAAAAAGGATGCCAAATGTGTCACTAGTTACTGTGTTACTTTGGTTACATGCTAAAAGTCTAAGTGTTTTAGATATGTTGGATTAGATTAGATGTATATTAAATTTAATCATACCTGTTTCGTTTGACTTCCTTTAAGATCTAACAACTAGATTTTTTTTAATGTGGCTTACATTGTCATTCTATTGGATGACATTGATCTTTTAAGATTTATTATGGATCCAGTTACTAATTGATCATAGTTGAAGGCATCAGTTTGCAAGGAAGACAACAAAAACCATTTTAGATATTTTGACATGAAGGAGATTTAGTATGCTTACCAAATTGCTATGAAGAGTGGAAGAGCAAAAAGTAAAAGGTAATGTTTCCAGAAATCCTGCTTCCAAGAGAGCTACCATCAAACCCTCAGGAGCTAGTGCTCATGAGGGCCACCCTCCCTTGGCTGCATTGTGGGTAGAGGGCTTCAGAGTCCAGTCATGCACTCATTATGCCAGGTGGAGCCAGTCATTGCTGGTATTGTTGAAAGAGTCAGGGATCATCCTGTCCCATCACATCATTCAGCTGGAATCACTGATGCTTGCTGCAAAACGTCGCTTCCAAAAACGTCAGAGGCCACCTTTGCATACCTTCAAACTCCTGTGAATAAATCCAGTGGCAGAATGCAGCTGAGAAGAGAGATGGAAAAATGTAGTTTGAAAGCTCTCAGCCCTGATTGTGAAGCCCTGATAGCAAGGCGATGTTTTAGATAATCGTTTACTAAAATGAGTAAGTATAATTAAATATACTAGGAGAGCAGTCTTAGGAAGGAATTATTGATGGTGACATAAAAATCTTAAACTAGCTGGGTGGTGGTGGTTCATCCCTGACATCCTAGCTACTCAGGGGGATGAGATCTGAGGATCATAGTCCAAAGCCATCCCAGGCAGCGAAGTCTATCTTCAATTAACCATCAGAAAACTGTAAGTGGCACTGTGGCTCAAAGTCCTAGAGCATTAGCCTTGAATGAAAAACAACTCAAGGATAGCATCCTGACTCTGAGCTCAAGCCCCATGGCCAGAAAAAAAAAAATCTTAAACTGAATCAACTATAAACTCCAAGAAAAGCAAAAAGTTGTACTTAACAATGGAAATACACTCACAGGACACTACTTGCTTTGGCTACGAGCAGGGTTCCTACTGCCATGGTGATATAAACACAGAGTATTAACTTACCAAAAATGATGCACAGTTTTTTGGGTTGATGGAGCAAGTAGGAAATTGCATGCAATAAAGGTTGGTGGATTTGAGGTCAAACGTTTCATCTTCCACAATAGGAATTTAATACATAAACATAAACACAAGTAGGAAGGGAAATATGAAACAGCATGAGTGATCATGTTTGAAGGTATATATACCATACATATGGGTGTGTGCGCACATACACACATATATGTATATATGTGCATATATATGTGTGTGTGTATTCAAGGAAATGATTGACTAGAGTAGACTCTGAAAGGAAATAGGGGACAGGGAATTTGAGGTTGTAAGCCTTGGGATTATAATTTGTTTTTATGATATATGCATTCTTACATACCATCTTATATATGCAATTCAATGTATAAACATTTATAATGTAAACTTATATATATATATAAATTTATGCATACAAAATTCAATAAGAGACTTGTAATTTTATAAGCAAGGAAATTCATGTCATATAAAATCCTTTATTTCTCAAAACATTCATTATGTATACAAATTTATGGCTGGGAATATGGCCTAGTGGCAAGATTGAAGCCCTTGGTTCGATTCCCCAGCACCACATATATAGAAAACAGCCAGAAGTGGCGCTGTGGCTCAAATGGCAGAGTGCTAGCCTTGAGCAAAGAGAAGCCAGGGACAGTGCTCAGGCCCTGAGTCCAAGGCCCAGGACTGGCAAAAACAAAAAAACTACAAATGTATGGAAATGATGATATGAAAATGTCATTACTGTCAGAGAAAAGAATGTTTGACAGCAATGAGTGACATGATTTATGGAAAAAGTTGACTAAGCAGGAACTAATTATGGCTCTCTTTGGCCAGTAATTTTTTTTTTTTTTTTTTTTGGCCAGTCCTGGGCCTTGGACTCAGGGCCTGAGCACTGTCCCTGGCTTCTTCCCGCTCAAGGCTAGCACTCTGCCACTTGAGCCACAGCGCCGCTTCTGGCCGTTTTCTGTATATGTGGTGCTGGGGAATCGAACCTAGGGCCTCATGTATCCGAGGCAGGCACTCTTGCCACTAGGCTATATCCCCAGCCCTCTTTTTTTTTTTTTAAAGACAGGGTCTTGTCAATGTATCTCAGCCTGGTCTCAAATTCAGACTCCTCCCCCCTCAGCCTCTTCGGTGCTGGAATTTTAGACATACCTCACCAGGCTTGCACTAGCCATTGTTCAACAAATTCATGCAAATGCAATTATTCTTTGAATGAGCAATTATAGACATTTTGTAAAAAAGAAAAAAAAACTCTGCTTTGGAAGGATACATGGAGCATGTTGTCCCAGACTATCAGCCATGCTGGGGTTCTTAGATAACTTTAAACTATGTGTTAGCTCTTTGAAGCAAAACTGTATCGGAGCAGGGGGAGCCACTACTTGCTAAATAGCTACCCTTTCAAGGTTAAGCAGGATGTGATGTAGACCAACAACAGATGGAGTTGATTTCTATCTTTTCTGAGCCAAAGCATTAAGAGCCAGTGTTGAACTCTTCAGCTCTGTCTCCCACGCTAGTTGAGAAGAGAGTACCCCGAGAGCAGAAGCATTTTGGGTTGCCTGGTTATCACTTGGAAAAAAGTTATCCTGAGATCATAAATTCATAAATAGACTATTTCATCCAGGATCTTCAAAGAAGCGACAGTTACGTTATACCCCATACATACCATGCGTTACTTCAAAATGACTACCATAACAAACTATCTAAACTGATTGCCTGACACAATAGAAAGTTATCTCTCTCAGTTCTGTGTCTAGCAGACTAGAATTAAGGTGCAGCATAACTAAGCTCTAGTGAAGGCCTTGCTGTGAGCATGGAACAACTTCTTGTATCTCTGCTTGGCCGAGTCAATACACATTCTATTCATGAGGGCTCTGCCCCAGGACCTCACCACTTCCTGATACCATTGCTGTAGGAGTGAGGATTTCAATGTGGAGGTGGAGGAGGGGTGCAAGCAGTTAGCCTGTAACAGAAAGGAAAGTACTGCAGGAAATTACATAAAAGTCTTTTCTTTATGTGAAGTCAACTCACCTGTTTGAAAACAGTCCACCACCATGCTTTAACTAACTGACATAACTCACCAAGACAGCAGTACCAGGGTTAAACAGGACTTCAGTCACTCATTAATAGCATTGATTTGAAACCTGCTGAATTGAATGTATTGAGCCACATCTAACATAAGACTGAAAATAGTGGGAGGTAATTGATCTTCCCAACACAGGAAAGAAGGACCGCCCATGGGAAAATCACTACATTAAACATGTTCATAAAATTGCACCTTCAACAAAGGTACAATGTTCTGCACATTTTATGCTTGGGCAAAGAATAAAGAAGACAGGAGCAGTGACTTAAGTGAAGGATTCACAGGAATGGTATTCTATGGTGGGCTTCGCTAGAGGTAAAGGTGAGTGGAGGACACATTAGATGAAAATATTGACATATAGCAAACTGGAGTAGAGACTAAGCATGAAGCAGATGGGGCAAGAGTTTCTGTATAAGGAAGTGGAGATTATGTTGGGAGGGGGATGGGTATAAGGCCAGTGGTACCTAGCATCTCTGAGGCTCTGGGTTCATTCCCTAGCACCAAAATAAATATGACATCAATAAATAAAATATGTGGGGAGAGAGAGGAATTAAAAGTGGGACTTTGAAGACAAGTGATGAAATCATTTAAGAATTGTTTCGGTTTTATATCGTTCCTGATTTATAAAATTACATTTACAAACTAAATCTGGGAAAAGAAGAGATGATAGAGGTAGAGAGAAAAGACCAGGTAGGTCTTAATACAATAACTGAGCTATAAAATCATACATTAATGCCATAGTTTGTGGTTTGGATGAGCAGAGTCCAAAAGAAAAACCTCAAAAGGATTTGAATGAAGAACTATACCTTGCATGGCCTCAAGGTCAAGCTTAGGAAAATCAAAGGGATGTGCTTTGGGGATAGCAAGTACCTCCCAAGGATGACTTGGTTTTTCTCTAGAATCTTGTGTATGTCACAAATTAGACTAAAGAGAAGATTAGGGTGACCAAACAACGTGGTGTTAGCTTTTTGAAACTGATGGTCCCACTCTCCTTTGTGTCCTCCTTCGACACCTAACTTAAGAACTCAACCCTTGTACCCACAATAGTTATGGAGTAAGAGAATTGCTTAATTCACAATTAGGCCATTTTTCCTCGTGATACCTGAATGATGTAAAATTCTGTTATACTTGGGGGTGTTGAGGTTTTTATTTCAAAATCAGCTCTTTTCCCCTACCAACTAAAGATCAAAAAGGCAGGAAAGCATTTAAACAGAATAAGTTTATTTAAAAGGAAAAAGGAAAAAGTGTTCATGAGAACAAATTCTCCAAAGAGAAGGGTATCCACAGGCTGGGTATACACAGACACTTTGTCTGGGGCGGCCAGATGTTCAGTCCCAATTTCTTTATCTCTTGGGAGAAGTGCATGTTTGGTTTGATTGGTAACTGTAACATGTGCTTCTGGGGGCCTTTCTGATTGAATCGCCCCTGCCCCTCAGCATGGGAAACAGAGCACAGAAGTTCCCTTCTGATTGGAACCTACACGTATACCCCCCCAAAGTTTGAGGTAGGAGTGGGAAGGTTTATCTTCCATTTTAGTAAAGCATGTGTGTCAAATTCTTGAACATTCCATCGGCCCCCTCCCCAACCTCCCCAAGAACTAGGAAGGTGATCCATGATGAATTCTTGTCCCCACAAGGTGCCAGTCCCCTGAGTGCCTTCCTGAGGAAAGCCCCCTGAGTAGCCAGGACACTTTTTCAGGAAAAAAGAACAAATGGTAAGTGGGGAAGACATGGAGCTTCCTTCCACTCCTCCTACCAAGGCTGAGCTTTCTGTGCCACCTTGGTCATAGAGGGAAGATGACTCAGGCAGATGATGGCTACATTGTCTTTCATGCAAATAAGCAGGCCCAGATCAGAGTTTGGCCACGGGGATGTCAAAATTGATGTGGCCACATCACCACCAGTACTTGGAGAGGAAGCAGGGACTATGACACTCACCAACCCCTGGGGACACTGTGGAGGCCCCTGGCAGAGCAGGACAGTGACCATGTGCTGCCACAGGGGAGCTTCCAGCTTCCAGCTAGTATGAGGGGGGATAGCCACATGACATAGTTCTGAGTTAGGGAACTCTGAGTAGTGTTTCTGCAAAGGTCTTCTCCGAGGGGGTACTTCTGCTCTATGACAAGCTTTCCTCATGCTTAACTGGAACAGCTGGCCATCTTGTGAACACAGGCTAAATAGGACCAATACCACATACCCAGAGTAAACAAATGAAAAGCCTGGGGGCCCACAGGGCTCTGGTGACAGCTTTAAACCCACTGTACCTATCCTGGGTTGCCCACCTCAAGATGCTAGGCTACAGCTGTGTGTGGTTGTGTTTGCTTGTTAACCTGTTCACTAGGGAGGTGAAAACAGGATAATTACAAGACGAACCCCAGCAAAGTTGCTAAGACCCTATCTCAAAAACTTAATACAAAAACAAAAGGGCTGGGCTTGTGGCTCACATGATAAGAGGACCTGTCTAGCATGTGTCTTCAATCACACACACACACACACACACACACACACACACACACACACACACACACTCCAGTTTGGAAGATTAAAAAAAAAAAGTCAGGTTAATTAACCATTCCAAGTTTCTTCCACTTGTAGCCAGTGCAGTTTCTAATTGGCCAGTTTGCCTTTGCATGTTTGTGCAAATAATTGCTCATCTGGACTGCTCCATCCTCTCTTCTCCTTTTCTGTCACTGTGCCCATTTCTTCCTGGCCACTCTGCATGGCCCTTCCACCAGTCCTTAGTGCTGTGTCCACGGTCTGTGGTCTCTAATCAGCTTTTCCTTTGTGTATAATGTATCTTCTCAAGAATCTTGGAAGGTTGTTGGGACCAAGTTCATGGCAGATGCTTTCTTTTAGACTTCCACAGAATCCTTGCACTTGATACAACATGGAATCCATTGAGTATTTCCCCTTTAAACATTAACTTCTAAAAGGCTTTTGCACTAAAGTTCCCGAACGCTTTAGTCTCAGCTTCTAACATACCATACATGAATTATGATTCATCCAGCATAAAAATGCCAAACTCTAAGCCACCCCCACAGGACCAGGAACAACAGATACTCCCAAAGCTGTGTGAAAACATCAGCTCTGGGGACTTTCTTTGTTGGAGCACTCTTAAATCTTCCTGAGGAAACTTCTAGTGACTCACAGGCACCCTTCTAACACTACCACCTCTCTGTCCTTCAGTAGCTTGGTCCATCTGGTTTCCTATGGCCAAAATAGCATCTTGAAATGACTGTCCCGGAATGTACCAAAAAAAAAGATGGACAGAATGATGATGTTTCTTCAGCAAAACCTCCAGTGGTTTTCTGAACCAGAAAAATGATAGCTGATCTCCTCTATACCGGTTGGTTTAGTACTCCTTTGGTTTAGAGCAGACTACTTCTCCCCCTTGCTCTACCCCACTGTCCTCTGCCTGTTCCTTCCCAGTACATTCATTATTCCAAGATTCTAGCAGTAAAATCTGCCTGATGTGCAGCTTGCCTATTGCTCAAGAACTTCCATTTGTCTCATTATGAAGTCTGTTCTCCTCAACATTAGATGGAGGACCACATAGGACGTAAAGAATGGACATCTGCAGGCTATGCAACAGTGCAGCTCCTGGACTATGTTCGTGGTTGTTATTAGAAAATGATTTTAGGACCCCATGGTCTGTTTATGCTTAGTCAGACCATGATCACAATGGCTCGCAAAACTCACCTGCTATGGAGAAACTCCGTAATGAAAATCTCCACCCTACAACATCAAACTTTAGACTCAAGTAGTATTGAAAAGGTTAGTCCTCTCTCCCAACATGTTGTTCAAATTCCAGTATCCTGGGAAGATGCAAGCTGGCCAGATGACCACTAGGAGGCTCCCTACTGACATCGGCAGAGCCAGAGCACTTGTTCCCTCAAGTTTCTGGCATATTCTACCCACTTTATTCCAGAGTCCTATTTATGACCATATTCCTTAAAGATTTAGAAAGTGATAATAATGTAGCACATCTCAAGGGAGGAAAAACCTTGTTGTCCTTTCATTTGCTTTTAGAAAGAAACGGCATTTCATATTGGCCAACAGTGTCCAAAGGGACTGGGCTGGACAAGGCAAAGCCCTCATGCAAACCCCTCAAGAAAACCAGCCGCATGGCCTCTGGTCCAACAATGCAGGTGCTGACCTCAAGAAAGTAGGACTCCTGATGGAGCTACCTGAAGACAAGTTCATTAAGCTGAAGTTGTTAATGAGAAAATTAAAAATTCCAATGCAGTCCTATACTGTAAGTAGTAGAGATTTTTACTCATTAGTAATCATCAATTACAATAATTGATGGGTTGATTATTAATCAATACGCAAAAGATTCTAAGTGTAACCTACCTAGTTCTCCCAAGCACAACATTTTACAAAACTACACCAGTGGCAGAATTCTTGTTTTACGTGTGTGTGTGTGTGTGTGTGTGTGTGTGTGTGTGTGTGTTGTTCTGTACAATTTTCTCAGTCTATAAACTCATGCATTCATACCAGTCAGTCAAGATACAAACATCCCCAGCTCTCCAAGGACCTGCTCTGTGGTCCCTTTCCCACCACCCCAATCTTCCACCCTTTGTGGACATCACACACAAACCTGTTGCAGCAACTGCTTTCTCCTCCACTTTTAAAATTTGATCATTTAATAAACAGTGAAGCAGAAATGGTGGGACAAAGGATGAACAGATATAGCAGTGAAACCCACTAGACTCTCTGTTGGAAATGATCTATACAACTTTGGGGAGAGGGAAGTCAGGAGGGGAAAAACTGGGAGAGAATGAGGGAGAGGTGACACTATTCAAAAGGAAATGCACTGATTACCTGACTCATGTAACTATAACCGCTCTATAACCACCTTTACAATAAAAAATTTTAAGAAAGGAAACAGTGCAAAAATGGAATGTGCATACATTCTATAAATATAATATAAATGCTACATCGCTCTTTGGGATTAGGCTTTTTTGCTCAGCATAATTCCCTGGAGAGTAGAGTCATCTAGGTTAGGCAAGTCACTGTAAGCATCAGTAGTTTATCCTTCTGTGTTGCTCAGCAGTATCTAGTCCCTGTGACACTTAGGACACTTAACAACCCACAGGCTGCACTCCATCCTGGCTGATTCTGTGTTTGACCATTGAACAAAGCTGCTATGAACATTTAAGTCACACTTAACTGTCATAATGGCCAAGAATATGGAGCATTCTCACATGCTAGCTTTACTACTATAGGCACTCCTCAGTGAGTCCTCCTGTCTCATTTTGTGTCCACCCTCGAATTGGATTGTTTCTTGACTATTGCATTTCAAGAGATTTTTTTAATATAGTTTGGATACTAATCCTTTTTCAGATATATGGTTGCAAACATTTGCTCAAGATTGTGTCTTCTCTTATCCCCTCCATGTGGACTTTCACAGAGCAAAATTTAATTAATTAATTAAAATTTTTTTTGCCAGTCCTAGAGCATGGACTCAGGGCCCAAGCACTGTCCCTGGTTTTGGGGGGGGGGGGGGTTGTGTGTTTTGTTTTTTCTCAAGGCTAGCACTCTACCTCTTGAGCCACAGCACCACTTCTGGATTTTTCTGTGTATGTGGTGCTGAGGAATTGAACCGAGGGCTTTGTGCATGCTAGGCAAGCACTCTATCACTAAGCCACATTCCAGCCCAAAATTTAAATTTTTATGAGGCCCAGTATATTGATTTTTTTCCTTTAATTGTGATGAAAATTCTAATAATTCTTTGTCTCTCCCTCAGGCCCAAAAATGTTACATTAAAGTTTTTCTAAAAGCTTTAAAGATTCATATTTACTTTAAATTCCATAATCCATATATATATATGTATATATATATGTATATATTTGGGTAGATCTGTATAGTTCTGTTCCCAGATTCTTCATTCTCTTCCATTCATCTGTACTTCTGTCCTTCCACCATTACCACACAGTCCTGATTACCATAACATACTGAGACTTCAAATCAAATAAATTCCCTTCTTTATTGCTCTTTGTCAAGCTTGTCTTACCTATCCTTTGCCTTTCCAATATAAATTTTAGAATAAGCTTATGTATTTCTATTTTGATTTTTAATTTTTCTATTTTTAATTTTAATTTTAAATTTTCTATTTTTAAGTTTGTTAGGATTGCCATTAAAACAATGGATCTGTCTGACTAGAATTAACCACTCTGATTGCTTTCAAGATTTTTTTTCTTTGCCTTTGTTTTCAGCCTTTTAAAGTTTTGAGTATGTCCTGGCATAGCTATTGTTTTATCTTGTTTTGAGTATTCTTGTCTTCTTACACCTAATATTTTCTGTACTTTGCCAAATTTTGTGAGTTTTCCACTGCTATTTCTTCAAATCCTCTTTCTGCTCCTCATTTCTTCTTGAAGTCAGTGATTGCAACACTGACTCTTCTCCCACAATTCTGGAGGCTCTCCCTTTTTTTTCTTTTTTTGTCATTCCTATATTTGGTGAGTTCTGTTCATTTCCAGCCCCTGCCCTTAAAGGGGCAGTGTATGTCCTGGCTCTCACAGTGGACAGGACCCCCCAACACCATGGTGGTAGAACAACTAGTGCAGGCAGAAGAACCGTGCTAAACCCCAGGGCAGAGCAGGCTACCTGATCTGCCTCTGATGCCAGGCATGGGTTTGGAAAATGCCAGGTTGGAGAGGGAAAGATTGTCTGCTACCTCTCAGCTGGACAAGAAGTTGCCCAGGTATTCTTTAGGGACATAAATATCCTCAAAGGAAGGCACTCTTGGGCTCTGGGAATTGTGGGGCCTCTCTGGGAATGAAGATCCACTAATGACACATTCCTCAGAAACACTCAAAGGGATATGCAGGGTTGCTCAAGTCATCCCGAGTGCCCAGGGATCTGAAGAGTCACTGTATGTGTGTGCCATGATTGGCACACTTGGAAGAGACATAATTGGGTATATAGAGGAAATGACCTCTAGGAATGGCCTAAAGTCCAAAAAGCTTGGTGTGATGAATGGGGATGCCAAGGTAGGTTCAGTGGCGATGGTAGAGAACTCTTAGTTAGCAGGACAGGAAGAACATTTCATTTGTACAGCTATGAATTTTAGCCTACTTCACCCTTTACAAACTGAGGCTCATGGAGACCAGGTACAGCCTATGAGAGGTAGAGCTGGATCTTCTTGACCCCAAAAATCCATACTTCACAGACTGTATCTCCACTCCTCCAGACTCCAGATGTGGTAGCATGCTCTAGGAATGCAGCCAAGTTACCCTTCCTTGTTCAGATCAGATTTCACTGACACATTGGGTAAAAGCCAGCCAAAGTGTTGACCAAGGATTCCAAACTTCAGAAAGCCCTAAACATAGCTGCAAGCAGCCAGAGAGAAGAGACCTCCCTGGGTGGGGGATCAGGAGCCCCCTCAACCTGCCCATCATAGCCTTCCCCTTTTGGAGGCACATACTGCCAGCGTAGGTGTCTTCCCCCCACCCTCCAGTCTCCCTGCTCTTAGTAGGAGTCCCATACTTTTCATGATAGAAAATGCAGGTAAATGCATATGGCTGGAATTGGGAGAAAACTGGATGGAATGAATTCAGCATGAGACATGGCGAGACTGATGTGAGCATGAGCTGGTAGGAGGAGCAAGCTGGAGCTGTTTCTTTGCCATTTATCACAGAAACAAATTCTCCTCCAATCTCATCTCCACAGAGCCCAAATTGAAACATGTATTAAATCTGAATTTAACTTCTTAAAAAATCTCTTTCATCCTGAAGGAGGAAATCACAGGTAGCGGGTACACCCTGTAATAATGGCTATAATTAATATGGAAGGCCTGTGATTTGAAATGCAGTTGGCTGGAACCATGGATGCTCCTCAGCTTCACAGCCTTGGGCTTCTGAACAGAGACAGTAGGTCTAAGAGATGATACAGTAGAAAACCCAAGGCTACCTTTGCTCAACTCCCCACTCGCATCTGGCTGCAAGGTCCTGAACAGGTCAGGTCTGGGGGCATTTTCAAAATCACCTCTCCTGTGTTGGGCTATAAATCTTTTATGGAAATTTTTCATTGGCCTCATTTGTATAATAAATGCTCTAGGGACTCCCTGTTCCATCAATGCTTTCAATCTCCTGAAATTAAATTATCTTCCGCTCATGGACTAGCTGAAATGATGTAAGTTGGCGGAATAATGTGGCTCTTATCTTAGTATTATTGAACAAATAGCACTATCATCAATGCTTTTTCCTGCCTGTGTTATTTATTTCAATAACAATCTAGTGATTCTCGAGAGACAGAGACACAGACACAGGCATAGAAAGAAACTATTTCAGTAAAGAATGTTTCCAAAATAGTTATAGTCTGTAACTAGAAAGTTGCCAATTTACCCTTTGGCCTTCATCAAATAAAAATGGATTTAGTCTCCCTAAAATCAGAGCATTTATAATAAATTCAAATTCACTCTTACATGAAACAAAATGCTTTGTAATTACAAAGAAACTTAGCAAACTTGTGTCCATTTTGCAAGAATAGTTTAGTTGGATATATTTCTTTTCTGTTTACTTTACACATATTTACTAAACCACTAATGTATTCTAAGCTCATGGCCAGGTTCTGTGATTATGAAGATGGAAAATACATAGACTTACAGCCCACAAAGCTTATTGATGGAGAGATATAAGTGTACATAAATAATGACCAAAAAAAAAACCCTAAAGGTATATTAGCTCACTGGTAGAGCACTTCCCTAGCATACAAAAGTCTCTGGCTTGAATCCTTCAATCCCTAGCACTGCAAAATGAAAATAAATAAACAAAACCACTGCAGTGTGATAAATGTTATAGTTGAGATATGCAATTGGTCCCTGCACAGGAAGGAGTTAGGGATGAGGACGTACATTCTAAAACAGCACTGTCTATGCTGACTGCAAACATATTCAGTAACTGTACACCCCACTCTACTGGACACCAGTGACATGCAGCTACTGAGCACTAGAGAGTCTTTGTTTAATTTCCTTTTAATTAACTTTGCAGCCATATGGCCAGGGGTTACCATATTGGATTGCGTAACTCAGCACCAGTGATTCTCAAGCCATTATTAAGCATCAGAACCACCCAAAGCCCTCAGTTCTGGTAGGTCTGGGGTAGTGCCCAATTTCACCTCTTAAAGGTCTAGATAACTACCAACACTGCTGGCCCAGAGATCTCACTGTAAGAAGCACTGTTCTGAAGGACTCCTGTCCTTGGTGTCAGCGTGGGGCAACACATGCCTGTGCCATAGGTTGAATTACTGCGCAGCTAAAGAAGTCAGCTTCAAGGGTCTCATGCCCCAGGCACCTTCTAAAGTTTTCCTGGTGGGATGAACTGGCCAGTCGCTTTTAGGAATGGTACTGAGAGCTACAGAGCCAAGCATCTATTCTCTTTGTTAATTGGGGGTATATTTAGGTATGTAGAGTAACTACTTGTGCTGTGGCATAGGAATTGATTCCAGGAGGGCCCCACAATCACTCTGTGGACCCATCAGCGCTGGATGGAAGGTTCAAGCCCAGAGGTCTTATGCATCTCCACAGCATCAAATCTCAGAATTCTGTGGATACAGCTGAGAAGAAAGGATTGAAATGGAGTCTGATGAGCAGACATTTATAATTCTAAGTGAAGAATTCAGTTTCTTTCATTTGTTTGTTTTTGTTTTCAGATTTGGGTTTTGTTGGCTTTTGGGTTTGGTTGTTTCTTTTTTTGTTTTTGTTCTGTGTGTGTGTGTGTGTATATATACATGCATGTGCATGTGTGCACGATTGTGCCAGTATTGGGGCTTGATCTCTGGTCCTTGTACTCTTGCTTGGCTTTTTCACTCAAGATTGGAACTCTACCACTTGAGTTGTACCTCCACTTTTGGCTTTTTGTTGGTTAATTGAAGATTAGAGTCTGGTTTGTCTGCCCAAACAGGCTTCAAATCATGGTTCTCAGGTCTCAGCCTTATGAGGAGCTAGGATTCTAGGTGTGAGCCACCAATGTCTGGCAAGGATGCATTTTCTACAAGCATTCTGTCAAAACAGAAGTTCTCTCCTATTAGAAACATACTAGATCAGGCCAGGCACAGGTGGCTCACACTTGTAATCAGTCCTAGTTACTACTCAGGAGAATGAGATCTGAGGATAGTGGTTCAAAGCCAGCCTGGGCAGGAAAGTCCATGAGACTCTTATCTCCAATTAACCACCAGAAAACCAGAAGTGGTGCTGTCTTTCAAGTGGTAGAGTGCTAGCCTTGCGGTGAAGAGCTAAGGGACAGCGCCCAGGCCCAGAGTTCAAGCCCTACAACTGATGAAGCGGGGGAGGGGGGGAATACTCAATCAGTTTAGTACAATTCTAAACAAATCATTCTCTCATTTTTCAGTTTTGTAAGGGAAATGGAATTTTTATTGTTGTTTTGTCTTGTTTTTGTGCTGGCCTTGAAGCTTGAACTCAGGGCCTGGGCACTGTCCTTGAGCTTCTCTTGCTCAAGACTAGCACTTACAACCTGAACCATAGTTCTGCTTCTGGCTTTTTTTTTTTTTTTTGGAGTAATTTATTGGAAATAAGAGTCTAAGAAACTTTCTTGCCTGGGCTGGATTTCTTGCCTGAGACCTCAGGTCTTAGCTATCCTGTGTAGCTAGGATTGCAGGCATGAGCCACCAGTGTCCAGCTTCAAATGGAATTTTTGATAAAGCTTGAAGATGTCACTTTACTTGCAAATTAAAAAGAGGTTTGAGACTGTTTCAACAAAATGAATAAACAATGATGAAATCCCATGTTGTATTTTAAAAAGAAGCATCTACTGTGGTTACCATTAAATTTATTCCCTAAGAAGCTGAGGTAAATGTCCAGTTGAAAAACAGATAAAATATAAACATAAATCATGATGGACAATTCACACAGTAGGAACTATTCTGGTATTAGATGTAAGTTGTTACAACACCACAATTTACTACTCAACATTAAGTCAAAAGTAGTAGCTCAATCAGGGGAAGTGCTATGTTGTAGGTAGAAGTAAAGTCCAGGGTCTTTGAGTTGTTTTGTATTCCAATTAATAGAGTAAGAACCTGAGTGTGACAGAGCATACATATCTATACTCTCAGCTGTGTGGGAGGCAGAGAAAGAATCATTGTAGTCCAAAGCTGGTCCTAGGCAAAAGTGAGACTACCTAAAAAATAAACTAAAGCCAAACAGGGAAGAGGGAATGCTTCAAGTGGCAGAACACTCATCTAACCACAATTTGCACCACCACCACCAATATTAAGGTAATGATGACAACAATACTAGTAATAGTAGTAATAGTAGTAATAATAATGAGTGTTCTATGTAAACGAGAAAAGTTTATACTCTCGGGAAGTTAGCACAAACCACTGATATCAGCAATAAGTACCTAAACTCTTAAGAGGCCACTTAATAAGTGTCTTAATGACAAAATGGTTCACCTGTGTTTCCAGCTCAAAGGTTTGTTTGGGTTTGGGCTTTTTTTTTTTTTTGCAATTAGTGCATGAAAACATTAGAAAAGGCCTTTTAATTTTTGTATGGAAGAAGTTCAATAAATGTTGTTCAAATTTGACCAAGAAATATTTACTAATAACTAATGGGGAAGTGGAAAAAGTCATTTTTGTAGGCTATCTATAATAACAAATTCAATCAACAATGCTAGAGGAAAGATAGAATGAGTACCCTAGTCCCCACACAGGAAAATATTAATCACTATCTGAAAAGGGAGAAGCCAAAAACATCTGGGTGGATCATATATTTAGAAAAAGCAGATACCTGGCTAATTAAATTATTATTTTCATGTATCTTGCAATGATACTGGCACTTGTGTTTTAAAGTTAATGATTTCATAGATATAGATTTTATATATTTTAAAGATAATGATTTTATATATTTGAACTGAATATTCATTGTATTTACATTTTAGTAATTTTTTTAGGTAAAGAGGGCCCCAAATTGAGAACTTTCCAGCCACTCCAAAACCTGGTTCACCACTGACCTTTTCTGAGTGATTTTAAATAAAATTAAAATTAAAGTTCTACTGGGCACCAGTGGCTCATACCTGTAATCCTAGCTACTTGGGAAGCTGAGATCTGAGGATTACAGTTCAAAGCCAGCCAGGGCAGGAAAGTCTTTGTGACTCTTATCTCCAATTAATCACAGAAAAAGCCAGAAGTGGCCCTGTGGCTCAAATAGTAGTGCACTAACCTGGAGCAAAAGGAGCCCAGGGACTCTGCCTAGGACCAGAGTTCAAGTCCCAGGACCAGCAAACATAACAACAACAACAACACAAGCAATAACAATAATAATAACAAAAGTTCTACCAGCAGAATTGAATTTGGAAATGCTTTCTCCACTATTAACCTTCAGCATCTCCCACAGTGCTCCATGAAAACTTCTTCCAAAATAAAGGAATAGCAAGCCCATATCAAATACTAAGGAGTCATTCTGAGACAGAGCTCCAAGTCAAGGAAGAACCCACCCACCCCACTTTGCCTCCCATTAACCCCAGTGTAAAATACTCCGCTGTATTCTGAAAAGCTAAAGCTGTCTATGGCAATCCCTACAGGAGTCGTAATCTAGTCAAGGGGACAGGATATATATAAACCAGAGCCCAGCCTTGAAGTACTGAGTCTTTAGGCTGGGATACTGAGCAGAGAGACCACTCAGGTGGGTGTAGCAGGAAAGTTTTTGTATGACACAAAAAAGAGGGGAAGTACAGGACAAATGACATGGACAAGGAGCAGAAGCCACCAGGCCTGCTTAGTAAAGAGAAAACCAACCATTTTCTGTGAATAGGGAGACTTCAAAATGGACCACGTGTGAGATAACTCAGACTAAGGAGTTGGGTGACATCTTGGATAACATAGAACATACAAGGAGAGCCCTGGGAAGAGGGTGGGGCTCAAGATGTCATTCATTAGGGCTCTTCTGTTTGGAAACAGAAGATGCTTTAGAAAGAGAGGCTCTGGGAAGAGAAAACAGACTGGAAGCTATTTCCTAACTCAGATGCAAGGACAGGAGCCAGGGTGAGAAGACAGAGGTGAAAATACATAACAGGAACAAGCTCTAAAACTCGGGGGGAGGGGGAATGGGGGTGCGTGCACCTTCATTGAATGCTTTCTATATAGCAAGAGCTATTTTATTTCATTTTCAATCAACCCTAGGAAAACAGGTTGTCATCTTCATGGCACATGCGAGGCCACCGGGGGCTTTCAGTAGAGAGGAGGTTGGTCTCCAGCAGCAGGAGTAAAGCTGTGTGCTTCCATGTTCATGCCCCCTGTCTGCAGGAGCAAATAGAGGTGTAGCATCATGATAGGCTTCTAGGTCTGCAGTGTGGCATCCAAGATTGAGGGGTCATGGACGTCAGTCACAGAGCTGACTGGGGATGGAAGACAGGAAAACAATCAAACTGTGTTTCTCCTCCTATACTCTGCTCAGTAGCTTGATTCACTCCTGGTGAAGAGCAGCTGAGTATCCTCTAGTTCCTCTCAACCTGGCACAGTCTTCCTGGACACAGCCTCACATCACACAGGCTGAAGGCTCAACTCCCAGAAGTGTAGGCTTTTCTGATGCCAACTCTAGTCTGAACCTCTGACACATGGGCTATAAGGTGATGTTCCCACAATCCCTCCTTGAAGGAAATGAGGAAAACCATTATGCTCACTTGCTGGTTCTAGATGATGCTGGAAAGGATACTGGGATTAGTCAGGTGGAAGAGGCACAAGAAGCACAGACTTTCCATGCCTTCTCTGGTGCACCCCACCTCCAGAACTGTCCACGGGTAGCCCACCAACCTTTCCCTTTGGGGTTCTTATAGGAACTACTACACAGGCATGATTTATAAGTCCTTGGCCACCCGGGAGACATTATATATGGGGTTGGAAGCCCTCCTCCTCCACATCTACCTTGCTTCAGCTGATGAAACTATACTAAACCACCCAGCAGCCATGTGGAGATTATGAAGTCTCAACCAGCCTTCAGCTATCTGCTTTTGTATCAAGTACTTGTGTTTAAAAAGTCAGTTGCAACAAAGACACTCACCATCTTGACAAGCCCAAGGGTTTTATAATTTGTGTGCAAGGAAACAGAGAAAAAGACTAGATAAATATGTCATGGAATCACCAGAGAGAGAAGAGGAAGGAACTGTTTTAGAGGAGAATCTTTGAGCTATTGGCATATCTGGAGTACAGCTTCTTTTTACTGTTCCCCCCAGGTTGACAAGCATTTTGAGCCTTGGGACTTTGAGAGAATCACTCCCCAGCTGTCCTTGACATTTTAAAATCTGTTTCCACTTTGAATTAAGTAGAGTCTACAGCTCTTAGACATGAAGACTATTGCCAAGAGGTTGTACAAAGCAGTTTTTATTGGCTATTTTTTCTCTTATTGCAATCAACTTGTTAGACAAAAATATTCAATGCAAATAGAATTCCCCTGTCTAGTAAGGGCAAGTCCAGAAAATACAGTTAAGAGCCATCAAGATCATGATGGACTCAAATGGAAGCTTCCAGAAAGCGTTTGTCCCAAATAGGGCAATCTTCTCCCCAAAGGACTAAGCTGTAGGCACCGTTGATAGCAAGTGTATGATATATAAGAGTTTCCTACAGACTCATATGCACACAAATGCAAATTAATTGACTGAAAGATGGTGTATGCATGGGAAGAGTCCAAGGGTGTAACTTTTTTTTGAATAACTGACTTACAATTAATGAAATGAATACCAGGAAGCTGAAACATATGTTGTCAGGAGAGGGAGGGCCAAGGGCAGGGAAATAGAAGAATGGTGAGAGAAAGAGTGGGCTAACACCGTTATAATATTAATGTATATATGTGCAAATAGAACCAGGTAACTTGAGGGGTAGGCATGGTTGGGAGAGATGGGGGAGAATGGTGAAAGGTGTGTTGTATTCGTATGCTGATATATTACATTGAAATCCATTTTTACAACTACCTAAAATAGTTTTTAAAATTAAGGAAAGAATATTAAGAGAAAAAATGAAGAAGAAGTATTTCCTCCAAGAAAGTGTTTTCTACTTTCTCCCCTGACTCCTTGGAGAAAATTCAAACACTGGAGATGCTCAGAAGAGAGGTACAAGATATGTATGAATTCCCATATTTTTCATGCTAACAAAAACAAGTTATTTTGTTTAAAGATTCCATGACAAGTGAGATGTAGCTTCTTCTATTAATCTGTCAAAGGCAACTCAATCAGCTGAGAAGCTAATTTTTCAGTTTTTTTCCAAAAATCAAAACTAACCAGTTTACTTTTTTTCTCTTACCATAAAGAGTGTTGAAATTCAGGAAAAAGAAACAAAAAAAATTGATTATCTGCCACAGTAAACTGACTGAAGAGGCTGGGGACATTCTTTAAGGTTTGGAGGAATGATATTAGAAGTGAACATCCCGGGGCTGGGGATATAGCCTAGTGGCAAGAGTGCCTGCCTCGGATACACGAGGCCCTAGATACGATTCCCCAGCACCACATATACAGAAAACGGCCAGAAGCGGCGCTGTGGCTCAAGTGGCAGAGTGCTAGCCTTGAGCGGAAAGAAGCCAGGGACAGTGCTCAGGCCCTGAGTCCAAGGCCCAGGACTGGCCAAAAAAAAAAGAAGTGACCATCCCAATCTCTGCTTGGCACCAAGTTGTTTACTATTTTTGAATTTTCTTTTCAAATCACATGAGTACCATATGCTTGTTGTAAAAGATGCAGGTGGTATACACAAGGACACTTTTATAACCTCCTCTCCTCACCCCGCCCCCCTTTGCTGTCTATCACAGAACCTCAGATCACTGGAAGAATGATATACATGATTTTCAGCTGAAAACATATAGTCCATTTTCCAGAAGACATTGTCCCCATCATTCTTAACCCTTAGCCCCCATGAAATGGCTTGTGTCAGCACTTTAGTCGATTCTTTTCTGGAATGAGAACCAGTGCTTCCAAACTGTCTAACCACAGTCATAGAGACCTGCAGAACAAGATACTTAAAAGAAGGAACCCAGTGGTGTTTTCATCCCCCTGACTTTCTGCCTAGAGGCTCTCTCTAAGCTATGGCTCAGGTAGGCAGTACACAAACAACATCTAACTGGTATGAGACATAGATGGACAGCTACTATAAAATGATTAATGATTTTTTTTTGCCAGCCCTGGAACTTGAACCCAGGGGCCTGAGCACTGTTCCTGAGCTCTTCAGCTCAAGGCTAGCTCTCTACCACTTGAGCCACAGTACCACTTCCGGCTTTTTCTGTGTATGTGGTGCTGAGGAATTGAACCTAGGGCTTCATGCATGCTAGGCAACCACTCTACCACTAAGCCACATCACCAGCCCCACTTTATTTTGGTTTTTGAAGTAGGGTCTTAATATATAATCCAAGCTGGCTGAGAATTTACGATCCACTTCCCACCTCAGCTTCCTGAATATTGGGATTACAGGTACATGCCACTGTGTCAGGCTATGATTAAGGATTTTTAAGGAAGAAATGAACTAAATGGTGGATGGTCTTGGCAAAGAAATAATAAAAATCAGCTGTAAGAAAATTTACTTGAAATATATTATTTAATATAATATGCAATGAAAAAATATAATACTTAAAATATTTTCAATTTTAAATCAAAACAAAAACATTAGGGGGTAAGGAATAAGTAAGATTTTTTTAAATTAACAGCTCTAATGATCTGTGTGAAAATAATAGCCTAACATAAAAGTAATCAGAATCCAGAAAGAAAAGAGATAAAAAGCAGAACATATTTAAAGAAAAGTAATCTAAAATTTTCAAAATGAAAACTCAACTACCAGTTCCAAGTAGCTCTAAGAACTACAGAGAGAGAGAGAGAGAGAGAGAGAGAGAGAGAGAGAGAGAGAGAGAGAGAGAGAGAAACATGGCTAGAACCACAATAGGGCAGATCATCATCAAATTTCTGGAAAATAAAGATAAAAAGGAAATTGTAACTTCTTTGTACAACTACTTAATAATGAAACATTTTTAAATTAGCAAAAAATAGCCATGAATGAGAAAGAAAACATGATCCCTAATTGGTCACCAGATTCAACAAAAGCCAGAGAGAGTAGGATGCCATCTTCAAGGCACTGTACAAGTAACTGATATACCTACAGGGCTATACACAGCTGAAAATGAAATCAGATCTTCTCCGATAAACAGAAGCTGAGGGAATTCATCACCAGTAGATCTGCACGTCAGGAAACATTCAAAGTCCTTCAGTGGAAAGTAATAATAGTATTGGGATCTGGGTTTCTCGCATAAGAATGAGGCATACCAACATGCTAAATATGAGGATGATACAGAAGAGTATTTTTCCTAATTATTTTTATTTTTATTTTCCTTAAAGATGACTGTTGGGAGAAGCAACAAACCACACATCTAGAACATCTGGCATGGGCCTGGCTTCAGGGTGTAGCTTGTCTGTCTTCTGACAAGGGCCAGTTGCAGTAGCTAATCACAGAGGTGAATGAGAAACAGGAAGGATGAGGTGACTGGGAGGAACTGTTGGCTTTCCACCAGAGGTAGGTAGGGTGCCTTGTTTGCTGCCTTCTACAATGCTTGTGCCTTGCTCAAAAGTTGTGTGCTGCATCACAAATCTGCATGTGTGACGTCACCTGGGCCCACGCCACTGCCCATCAGGGACTTGACTGTGTTGGTATGTTCTCCCCCTGACAGGCTTCTTCTTCCAAAAGTACTGTGCTTGTCAGCTGGGTGCTGGTAGCTCACGGCTGTAATTCTAGCTACTCATGAGGCTGAAATATGAAAATCAGAGCCACAGCTCTACTTCTAGTTTTCTTGTGATTAATTAGAAATAAGTGTCTCATGGACTTTTCTACCCAGACTGGGTTTGAACTATGATCCTCAGATCTCAGCCTAGGAGTAGCTAGGATTATAGGCATGAGCCACTGACATCCAGCTTAGAACTTCATTTTTTTTTAACTCCCTAATGAGAATTCTCTGATCTTGAGTTTCAAAAGCAAACCTGAGGAAACAGCAGCTTTGGGATCAGAAAGTTACCATTCACAGCCAAGAAGTTAATCTGAGTAAATTCCAGGTGAGTGGAGGCAGGCCACAGCCCTGGGAAGCACCATTTTAGGAGATAGTTGCACAGTGCTTTTTTTTCCCACTTTATTCATTGTCAACATTACAATTGGACATAGCAATATGCTTTGCCTCAAATCAGAGCTTTGCCTCTGACTTGGAGGAAAAGCTCAGTCTCTGACTGGTAGGAGCTTGCCATGAAATTAGCTGATCTTTTGTTCCAATCTTTTCATCCAGGGGATGTGGGAAAGGAGTCATTCTTTCCTTAGGGGTATCCCATGTCACCAGCCCCCTTCCAGCCTGTCTTCAGCTCCTCCAAAGTGCCATTTCCCAGGGTCACTTAATATTTTGAATGGGCAGAGGTCTCTGTAGATTACAGACCTAGTCGTTTTGTCATCCTCCAAAACTGGCTGATGATCAGAATCTGAAAACTGGATAACTGAGAAGCTTTGAGCTTCAGGGTAGCTCCTGGGATCTGGTTTTCTGAGAAGATATGAATATCAACAGTTAACCAGGTCTAGCTTGCTTATTAAGTGATGCTGGACACGTCCCATTGGTTTCCAAGAGAAGGGAATAATTTGCTGATATTACAAACTGGATGATAAGCAAGCATAGCAACCACAGTCATTTTCTCCAAGGTCCAGAACTGAGGCTCTGGAATTTAATTGGCCAGTCTTCAGAGGTGTCACCACACATGTGACCCAGGAAAAATTATTAAAGGTCGCCTTAGTTTTCTCATGTGGTAAATGAGAATCATCACTCAAAGGTGCAGAATTTTATTGTCAAAATCCTTGGACACAAATGTGTTTTAGGAATTAGAATTTCAGCTAGAAGCCAGTGGCTTATGCCACTCCTAACTATTTAGGAGGCTGAGACTTGGAGGACTGTAGTTCAAAACTAAACCAAGGGCTGAGAATGTGGCTTAGCAGTAGAGTGCTTGCCTAGCATGCAAGAAGCCCTGGGTTTGATTCCTCAGCACCACATAAACTGAAAGGCCAGAAGTGTCACTGTGGCTCAAGAGGTAGAGTGCCCTGAGCAAAAAGAAGCCAGGGACAGTGCTCAGTCCCTGAGTCCCAAGCCCCCGGGACTGGCAAAAAAAAAAAAAAAACTAGACTAAGCAGAAGACTCAACTAGGTGGGATCAATGAAAACTATAAACAGTATCTTCTATTTAGGTAGCATTTTTCTACCAGAAAAATTGCCTTTAAAACAAGTCTAGAATTTTAGAGTGGTGGAGAGGGTGGGATTGGGTGAGGAGCTTATGTAGTTGTACCTGCCTTGTGAAAGACTAAAGGTGCAAAGGAGTGTGTGTGTATGATAGAGAGAGAAAGAGTGGGGGGTGAAAGAGAGAGAGAGAGAGAGAGAGAGAGAGAGAGAGAGAGAGAGAGATACCAAAAGAGTACCTGACATATATTTATTACATTTTTGGCTATTCTCAAGCATTCCAAAAGTGACTAAAGTACAGACTACCTCAGCAATGCTTATTCATATGTTAAAATTACTGCTGGATAAGTGTAGTACTTTGGGCACTAGAAAGCTCTTCATTCAAGCTTTCAAAATTATGCATGGTTGTCCATCAGGAGAGAGAAGTTTAGAGGGGAAAAAAAATCCCAGAGGTCTGATCTAAAGAATAAGTAAGTTATTTTATGCCAAATAACACATTCTAGCCCAGCAAAATGTATGCTTCAATAATTTAGGTTAAATAAGATAAGGGTAAATCCTATCATAATAGCTAGGAAGTTCTAGAAGCAACCATGGGTTCTACCTATAATAGCACATGAGATTCCTTATATATCATATGAAAGATTGTGTGTGTGTGTGTCTATGTGTGTGTGTGAGAGAGAGAGAGAGAGAGCGAGAGCTCACAATCTAGAACTAGGGCTTGAATTTAGGGACTAGGAGTTGTCCCTCAGCTTTTTGGCTCAAGGAATGTACTGCATCATTTGAGCCACACCTTTACTTCTTCTCCCCTATTCGTTACTACAGTTCTGTGTCTCTAATGTTTTCTCCTTCAGCTTTTTAAAAACTTACTTTCAAAATCTCATCAGGAGTTTGCTCTTAAGACTCAATTTGAGGAGGAGAATTTTTGCTACATGTTGCTCATTTGTCCCATGCTTGGAAAATTTTTTTTTATACAATGAACATCAGTTCTTTTAGATGAGACCTCCCCTCCCTAAATCTCAGAACAATTTCTTCTGCCTTAATCGGATAGTGCAGTGGGTTACCCATTCAATCATTGGAAAATTGATCAGGCTGATGTATAAACCCAGTTTCTTTCCTGGTGCAGCAAACATTTCTCAAATAATAAAATCTGTTTCTGTGTATAGTTTGTCACAAGATTTATAGACCCATTTAGAAACCAAATGCTTTGTATATTGTGTCCCTGGAATAATTAAACATTAACAATGATAATAAATCCAGAAACAGCAAGAAAATAGGAGGATGTGACATTTCAGATCTACAATTCGTCCACTGAAGCGCACAGTTATTGGAAAATTTTAATGAGCTCCCAGTCTGGGGGAAAAATTTAACAACTGTATATATGCAATAGTCAGTTGAAGATACTTCAGAAAGCTCAGTCCAATTTTCTATGTAGAACCCAAACAAGTTTCCAACAAACAAAGCCTCTTTTCTTTTATTACACAATGGTACTCAACAAATAGGTTTATTATTTGTCGACTCACACTGGAAAGTGAACTCTATAAAAATAAGGATTTTGTTTTGCTGTGTTCTGAGCTGGGGCTGGTGTGGGAGAGATGCTTGATGAATACATGCTGAATAAATTATTGAATGAATCTATTGAATGATAAAGAGATAGTGTTTCCCTGATAGAATAGAAAACAAGTGGCTGTGTTTTGTACATTTCTATCAGATGTCTACATATTCTATGTGATATCAAGAACTGTACCTTGCGTAGGAGAGTCCTCCAGAAATCTGAAAGCCATAGAAAAGACCACCAAAAAGCTCAGTAGTACTAGGCATGGTGGCTCAAGCCTGTAATCCTAGTTACTTCAGTGTCACAGATTGAGGTATGGAAGTTCAAGGCCAGCCCAGGAATAAATTCTTGAGTCTCCATAGTACTTAACTGCTAGGTACGATAGTATGTGCCTGTCATCTTAGCGATGTGGGAAACACAAAAGCAGGATGAACTATATCACGTGGCTGCCCAGCAACACAAGATGCACAAGTCAGAGGATCAGAACCCAGGCCAACCCAAGCATAAAGTGAGACCATACCTGGAAAATAACCAACACAAAGGAGGTTGGAGGTGTCCCTCAAGTGAAAGTGAGCCTGCCTAGCAAGTGGGAAGCTCTGAGTAGAAGAAAAGAGGATGCCGGGAAGGAGGAGGAGCAAAAAATCAGTATTCAACTAGGAGGAGGCTGTTAAAGATTCTCACATAGAAGCTGGAAACTGGCAACTGACACCTATAATCCTAGCTTCTTAAGAGGCTGAGATCTAAGGATCATGGTTCAAAGAGAGCCAGGAAAGAAAAACCCATGAGACCCTTATCTCCAATTAACCACCAAAAAACTGAAAGTGGAGCTGTGTCTCAAGAGTGCCAGCATTGAGTGGAAAACTAAGGGACAGTGCCTGGGCTTTGAGTTTAAGCCATGATATCAGCACAAGAAAAAGGAGAAGGCGGGGCGGTGGGGGGGGGGGGCCGGAATCCTTAAACAGGAAGTAGCTTGACTTCCTCACTTGTACACAATGGTGGGAGGAGGGAAGATTTTCAGTTTTCACTCAATTGAAAGGTGAAAGCCAACGAGATCAAGTCTGATTCCTCTGGCTAGATAGTGACAGTCCACAGGAAAAAGGAGCAAAGAAGCAGTTTCATTTTAATTATACTGTATGATCTTTAGTTGTACAGAGAGGCTACCATTCAGCAAATCAGCTTACAAGTGCAATGCATCTTGATTGATGTGACCCCTCTCATTGTTCTCCCCCATCTCTACCAACTCAATTCCTCCCCCTAGTTTGATAGGATATGCACTGAATATTATGACTGTATTCTCCCTCCCTTCCTCTCTTCATTCTTCTAACCTGCTCTCCTTGACCCTACCTACCAACCTTTCAAGTACCAGCCTCCTCCTCATTTCATTGGATTGTGAGTTTATTTTTCTAACGAATTACATCATTTGAATTCTTTGCTGTAAATACCTCGGTGAATAGTTTTTGAGCAGTGCCATACAACCCCCTATGTGTTTATTGTACATTTATAAATAAGTTCTACTTTCCACATGCATCCTGTCTCTCTGGGCCTGACTTATTTCACTTAACATAAATTTTTCAGGTCCATCCATTTCTTTGCAAATGATATAATATCATTCTTCCTAGTGGATGAATAAAAGTACATTATGTATATATACCTCACTTTCTTGATCAATTTGTCAATTGAAAGGAATGCAAGCTATTTCCCTACCTTGGCTATCATAAATAGTACAGCAATGAACATGGCTGGACATGTAGCTTTACTGTATCCTATTGTAACAAATCCTTTTGAACAAATGCCCTGGAGTGAAATTGCTAGATCATAAAGTAGTTCTATGTTTGGTTTTTTGAGGAATCTCCAAACTGCTTTCCAAAGTGGATGAACAAGTTTTCATTACCACCAACAGTGCATTAGGGTTCTTCCACACACACACATCCCACATCCATGCTAGCGTCTGTTATTGTTTGTATTCCTGATTATGTACAGTGTAACTAGAGTGAGGTATAATCTCAGTGGCTTTTTTATTTAAATTTCCTTTAGGGTCAGAGATGTTGATCATTTCTTTGTGTGTCTACTGACCATTTTTACTCTTCTTCTGAGAAGTCTCTATTTAGCTAGTTTGCCGAATTATTAATTGAGTTGTTGATTCTCTGAGGGTTTGGTTTCTGAGCTCTTTGTAGATTCTGGAAATTAGTCCATAAATTCTTCAGCTGCTTTCACAATAGCATTAGCAGATTCACAATTCACTGTGTAAAAGTTCTCCATCTGTTTAAATCACTCAAAGTTAGTAGTCAATTCAAGATTAAAGTTGGAGCCAGCTTTTATTTCAACATTAAATACAAAGTTCTTGCATCTACTGTGGTCATCATGGTATCTGGTTTTCAGTCCAGGTCACTGGAAATGTCTGCATTTCTGATATGGGATCTTCATAAATCCATCACCTTGTTGCTTTCAGTGGAGCAGGCTCTTCCACATTGTTGCCACTTAGCTTTTATTCTTCAAGGCGGAGTGGGGTGATTCTGAATGTAAGCAACGACAACCATTGACTTTTCATCGTTGTAGTCATTTGTCACTTTGGATTTGGTTCTTGGTCAGATGCCTGATGTGGTCCCTTATAAACCACAGATTTTGTGTGCAAAAAATCCTTTTTTCTATCTATGTATCTATCTAGCTATCTATTTTTGGTGCAGGACCTGGCTTTTCTGCTCATGGCTAGTGCCCTACCACTTGAGCCACAGCTTTTTGGTAATTTGTTGGAGATAAGAGTCTCCTGGGGGCTGGAAATATGGCCTAGTGGTAAAGTGCTCACCTTGTATATATGAAGCCCTGGGTTCGATTCCTCAGCACCACATATATAGAAGAAAGCCGGAAGTGGCACTGTGGCTCAAGAGGTAGAGTGCTAGCCTTGAGCAAAAAGAAGCCAGGGACAGTGCTCAGGCCCTGAGTCCATGCCCCAGGACTGGCAACAAAAACAAAAACAAAACAAAACAACAAAGAGTCACCTGGACTTTCCTGCCTGGTCTAGCTTTGAACTATGATACTCACATCCCAGGCTCCTGAGTTGGTAGGATTACAGGCATGAGCCACTTGTGCCTGGTGCAAAATCTATTTTTGATGAATAAAATGACATGAGATTAAACTAAACATAAGAGAAAAGGGTACAGTGGGAAATGCTGACCACTGCCATAATGTGGTCCATTGTTGACCAAAACATTGTTATGCAATGCACACGTATAATAACTATCTGAGAGGAATTCGAAGAGGATAGTCACAGCCAAATACCAATAATGATGAAATCACATTTAATATTGAAGACAAAAAATGCTAGATGGAGTTGGGTGTTACAGATAGGAGCTTCTGACTGTCATGTATCTGCACAAGAAATAGAGAGAAAATCGTCCTGAATGTCCTAGGGAAGTGCAGTGCCCAACCCTTGATTGGGTTGGGTATTCCCAAGGGGGATATATTGGCCCACCCTCACTTCAATTGCACGCTACATTGATGAAGATAAGAATGTTTTGTCTTTCCATGAGCACACGCGTGTGCACACACACACACACACTAAATGAGACCACTAGGGTTGTCTGTCACACAGCATGTTGTAAGAACCTTTGGCTCCTTCCTGCAGACAGGATGCCTCACCTTACGTTCCAGCAGCCCTTCCCCATCACCTGCCCTCCATTTCCCTCTCCCTCTCTGCATCATCTTGCTTCCTCATGTGAATCAGCTTCATACTCACATCCAAGCATAATTGAACTCCTAATCTCAGACTCTTTCCTCTTCCATTGTCACCGTCTCCTCCTCCTCTTCCTTTTCCTCCTTCTGTTCCTCCTTCTGGAAGAATGTAAATCAGACCAAATTCTATAACCTAAAGCAGAGGTTCTCCAAGTATGACATTAGCATCACCTGGGAATATTCTAGAAACACAGGTTCTCAAAACCTGCCCAGATTTACTGAACTGACACTCTAGGGTTGAGGAGCCCAGGACCTGTGTGTCAGCAGCCCTGGTGGAAGCTGAAGCCATTGTCTCTGCTGGTCACACTTGAGAACCCCTGTGGAAACCGAGCATCACTGAACCCATGACCCAGTGCATAGCTAAAACAATAAACCCAGGCTTTCCTTTCCCAGCATGACTACTCCTTGATATTTCCCAAGACATCCAAATTATCGCCCAATCAATTCAACAAATTTTTCTTCATAGGTAATTAAATTCCACCTCCTTCAAAAAAATGTTTTGAGATTACTTTATTTCTTCTTTAGCCAGTAGCAGAAATAGTCAATTTACTAAGTGCCCTTGAAGAAATGCCTGTTCTCCTGGAGAAATAGTCTTTGTGCTGCTCCTGAATTCTTCTGGCCTTGTCCCTAAGTCTGGTTCTCTTGCACTAACATAGAACTGGGGTGAGGTGGGTGTTGGGTTGAGAAAGAAACCTTGGTTGTCCTAAATTGGGACAGAGAAACAGAACAGAATTTTGGCTCCAAGAGGAAATAGGATGTAACATTAATCCTCCCATTGGCAACCCAGCAATTAAGCTAGCCTTAAAAGAGTGCTAATGGCTCAATCAAACCTGTAATCCTGCCTACTCAAAAGGCTGAAAGCTGAGCACTGAAATTTGAAGCTTGCCTGGGGCAGAAAAGTCCAAGAGACTTGTATTCCTAATTAACCACCAAAAAGCCAGCAATGGAGGCCTGGCTCAAGTAGTAGAACACCAAATAAGCTAGGTGCCAGTGGCTTATGCCTGTAATCCTAACTACTTAGGAGGGTGAAATCTGAGCATCAAAGTTTGAAGCCAGGCTGGGCAGGAAAGTCTGGAGACTCTTATCTCCAATTAACCACCAAAAAGCCAAAAGTGGAGCTGTGGCTCAAGTGGTAGAGAGCTAGCACTGAGCAAAAAAAAACAAAAATAGAAGAAGAAAGAGAGAAAGAAAAAAGAGAGAGGGAGGGAGGAAGGAAGAAGAGAAAAGGAAGGAAGGAGGAAGGAAGGGAAGGAGGGAGGAGGAAGGAAGAAAGGAAGGAAGGAAGGAAGGAAGGAAGGAAGGAAGGAAGGAAGGAAGGAAGGAAATAAGGAAAGAAGGAAGGAAGGAACGCAGGCACGTGAGAAGACAAGACCCCAAGTTTAAGCCCCAGTCCTGGCACACAATTTTTTTGAGGGAGGCCTTGCCTTTCCTTCCCTTCCCTTCCCATACTACCAGCTCCTCACAAGGAGCCAAAGCCAACAAGAAGGCTTACTCCTTGGGTCCATACCCACTCCCAGATTCAGAGACTACATCCCCTCTTCTTAAAAGTGAGATCCTGCTCCACAGCTGGGCAGTTTATTACCAAAATCCAGTGGTGGAGCAGAAGCCAGAGGAGAGTCAAATCTCTACATGTCGAAGTCTCATTCCACAGTCATTGAAACACAGACCACCACCAGCCAAACACCACCTACCAAACACCACCTGCCGAACACCCATGGTATCCTTGCCAACAGACCAAGTCAGCACTTGGCAGAGACATGGGTGGAAAACACATGGTGGCTTGTGGTTCATCCTTCCTGAGTATGCAGTCTCTACCTCCTCGCCCAGGAATGGTGGAGAGTGCTCCAACAAGGGCAGCTCTGGGGTGCCTGAGGCAGGAGTTGATGCATCATGGGGCCCTCTCCCTGGGAGAGCAGAGCGTCAACATTCAACCTGTCCCAGACCCAGACAGCCTTCACCCTGATGCTTCAGACACCAACAGTCCCACAGACCAGCATTCAAATGTCTCTGTTCACTGCCTTTTGCCTGTTATGGTGCAGTCCCCAATTTGAGAAGTGAAACTGGCCCTCCCCTTCATCAGTGGGGAGAAGAAACCCTGTTGTTTATCTGCTGGTCACAAGCAGGCCCTTGCCATGATCAGAGTTACCATGTCCACCTTGCTCCTCTGGACTCTGATTGCCTGCAGCAGGGGTGGCCATGGTGGGGGTGAAGATTGGCCCATCCACAGGGCCTGCAGCAGCGACGGCTTGGAGATTTTCTACCAGAGTTGCGGTAAGGTCTTTCTCAATGTCACCTTTGTTTATGGGGAAATTAAGGCCCAAAGCTATGGGCTACCTAAGTGCTATATTGGTATGAGGGAAGGGAATGGGAACCAACAGTCCAACTTTCTACCTGCAGAGAACTTTGAGGACATTTTGAGTCCTCAGGAGAGGAAGGAGGGGAATGAGGGAGAACAACAGAGAGGGTAAGAAAGCGAAAGTAAAAGTCTAAGCCCATTCAGGTGGCTCAGGCCTGTAATCACAACTACTCAGGAGGCTGAGATCTGAGGATCACAGTTCAAAGCCAGCCAGGACAGGAAAGTCTGTGAGACTCTTATCTCCAGTAACCACTAGAAAATATAAAGCCGAGAGAACCAGAGGTGGTAGCTTGTGTCTGTAATCTGAGATACTTGGGAGACTGGGACCAGGAGGATCATGATTTGAAGCCCAGGAAGAAAAGTCCAAGAGACTCCAGGTCCATACAACTGTAATCCTAAAACAGATGGATTATAGACCAAGTGCATTCTTGCTGGGGAATTAAGACCTTATCTCAAAAGTAACCAGTGATAAAAGGGGGAGGGAGGGAGGGTAAAGTGTCAGTTTAGCAAGCAGAAGGCACTGAGTTCAAACCCAAGCACATCCTAAAACAATGATCAAAGATTATTCCAATCATAAAAATTAGGGAAAGGTATCTGCAGGAAACTTTTCACTCATGCTGTGCCCCCGAACTAGCATTGCAGTGTATTTAGCTAGCTTATCAAATGAGAGTCACTGAGCCCAAGGGTTCCTGTGCTCTGCTGCCACTCCTGTTCTGTGACAGCCATGAGCTCCCATTCACTGCAGGTACCTGTGCCCAGGACTTTCTCTAGTGTGAAAATAGCAAAAGTGAGGGCTGTGGCTTGACTGTGTCCCCCTCAAAAGCAGGAGTTGGAAACTTGATCACCAGGACGTTCAAGTTGGGAGGTAGGATATAATGAAAGGTGTGAAGTTGTAAGGGTTCCACCTGCATGAGTGGGTTGGTGCCAATATCTATTATGACACGGCACAAAGGCCTTCATCACACATCAGCTCCTAAATCTCAGACTTCTTACTCTTCCAGAATGTTGAGCCAATAGTTTCTGTTCTTTATAACATATCAGTCTGTGGTATTTTGTGATAGCACAGAATGGACCAATATAGTAAGTGAGAGATGTGGTGGTTTCTCTAATGTATCAAAGCAACCTGTCTGTGCAGAAATTTCAATCTAATGAGTAGAACATCTGATGCAACCTATGGGTACATCTTAATCTTCTAAGACTGCTGAAAAATTTGCAACATACTTAGTGACTGAAACAATAGAACTTCATCTTCTCCCACACACAGTGGCTAAAGTATGAGATGGCCTGATCATCAGGACTAGTTTCTCCTGGAGCCTTTCTCCTTGGCTAGCAGATGGCGTCTCCTCCCTGTGTTTTCTGTGTGTCTGTCTATGTGTGCATGTGTCTGTGTGTGTCTCTTCCTTGATCTCCTCTTCTTCCAAGGTCACCAAACACATTGGATTAGGATCATCTAATGACTGCGTTTAAACTTAATCATGGGTGAGAATATAGCTCAGAGTACTTGTCAACCACATGTGAGACCTTCCTTCAATCACCAGCACAAAAGAAACGTAGTTAGGTTTCAGTGTGATGATGCATGCAGGTTATCCCTGTGCTCTGGAGGCTGAGGTGGGAGGATAGCAAGTTTAGAGCAAGTCTGTTCCACTTAGCAGTTTGAAGACAGCCTGGCTAGAGTGAGACTGTCTCAATACATCAGTAACTAAATTACATTTTTGAAATGAGCCTAATCACCTCTTTAAAGCCCTGGTCTCCAAATGCAGCTAGTCTGAAGTATTTACAATTACAACTTTAACTTATGAATGGGGGGAAGGGGACACAATACAAAAAAGTTCCTGAGTAGGGAGAAAACAGCTCAGCACTGGAATCACACCTGAATGGAAGTGAGAACTGGCTCCTGGAAATGTGCAGCATTGCAAACATCTGCCAATCTGGAGGGAGACAGAGCAGGTGCCATTTGGGCTAAAGGAGGTGGTAAGGAGGGAAGATCAAGGTTGACCCCATTCTATACTAGGGATGCAGCTCTTATGCAAACAGCTGGTCCTGATTTCTGTAACCCTAGAAGCTGGCCCTGGGACATCTGGATAGTTGGGTTGCTGACCAGGACCATTTGATGGACTTGTTTTACTCCTTTCAAATGAAAGAACATGAGTAAGCAAGAATGAGTGGCTGGATGGAGAAAGTGCTGATGTCATCACTCTTGCTTTTCCCCAGTGGTACTGCTGTGTGGGATGATAGGGAAACCTGGGTAGCAGGGCATAACCAAGATTATCTTTCCAGTTCATCTCATGTAAAAAGTGTTCAAGGTCAACTGACCTCAGACTCCAGCCCATCCCAGCATGTCCTTTCAACTCAACACCAGGGAAGGCAAGAAGATTGGGGACTTCCAAGAAAGAGCAGGGACTTGGAACATGCCCATCCAAGGATGCCACATCCTCTAGAGATAGGGCTTTTCCATGGGGTCCCTAAACCTCAGGGATAACCCAGGTTTAAAGGAGGAGACACGGCTGCCAGCAGCAGGAGTTGGCATGGTTCCTATTTTAATCATTTCTTTTCTTTTCCTTCCTTCCTTCCTTCTTCCCCTCCCTCCCTCTTTCCCTCCGTCTACCCCCCCCCCCTTTCTTTCCTTTCTTTCTGTGAGGGCCTGGCTCCTTGGGTGCTGTCCTTAAGCTTCTTTGCTCAAGGCTAGTGCTCTACCACTTGAGCCACAGCTCCATATCTGGCATTTTGGTGCTTAACTAGAGATAAGAGTC
This sequence comes from Perognathus longimembris pacificus, assembly GCF_023159225.1. Taxonomy (NCBI): domain Eukaryota; kingdom Metazoa; phylum Chordata; class Mammalia; order Rodentia; family Heteromyidae; genus Perognathus; species Perognathus longimembris. The sequence goes on along the minus strand of NC_063166.1, from coordinate 37,192,467 downwards.
TCATGGACTTTGCTGTCTGAGCTAGTTTGGAAGCATGCTCCTCAAGTCTCTGCCTCCTCAGTAGCCAGGATTACAGGTATGAGCCATGGTCACCCAGTTATTTTAATCATTCTTTAAGCTTCAACTCCAGCTTGATGATTCCCTCCTGGACAAATTCAGACACCAACCTCATCTTTTTCTGACCTCTGTTATCTCCTGGTTCAGGACATTTGCCTCTGTGACAGCCACATGAAATATTAGCTAACTTTTCTAATACAGAATGGGTGGTAAAATTATGTTGTTATGCCCAGATTTTGGGGTCCCCAAAGACCACCTAGGAGCCAAAAGCCGATGTTATCACACGAGAGTCTTTATTGCAAGCTCGAGCCTGGGCTCACGATCGTCACCGACACAGCAGGTCCGAATCAAGAGCCCTGACCCTCCATTCAGCAGAGTTTTTAAAGGGTTTGGGGGAACATTCCATGAGTCACATCATCACACAGCAAATCATGTCACACCACAGGAAAGTTATAAAATAATTCTTAAGAATGATTGGCATAATCAATGGCAGGGACGGGCCTGGTGAAGGTGATTGGCTAGCTTATGGGGTTCTAAATGATTGGTTTAGACAAATGATCTGGGTTGGGTCACAAGGGTGTCACCTGGGTCATCCTTAGCTTGAGGGGACCCATTAACCATGTTTCAGGAACACAAAACACACTGGCCACACCTCAATACATTTCCTTTGTGCCATAATGGCTAAAGCATTCTAACTTTAACTGACCTCTGGTCAAATGAAGTCTCTCTGGCTACCTTCATTATTTTAGACTGCATTTTGTTCAGGCTCTTCACATTGACATGTTCTGCAGTTATTGCAGGAAGCTTCTGGGACCTGTCAGGCCCAAACTACACAATATAGAGGCGCACTGGCTGCTCAGGTTCTTCATTCCCCCCTTCTACTGGTGACTAAGGGGGCCAATCATGGTCCACTTCTGTCCATTTCAATGGCTTTCACGTCTAGGGGCTGGTATTGAGATAAGACATGGGCCAATAGTTAGGGCCAAAAGTAGTAGAACCAAAGGACCTGTCAACCCAGCTATCAGGAGAGGTGCCCACGAAGAACAGTGGCTGATACCAGTACTCTCCTTTTTGCTCTCTATTTCTACCAATTGCCAAGCTTTCCCTAATGATTCCTGATTGGCATAAAAACAGCACCCTTTTCCTAAGGCTACACATGAGGAGCAAATCAGGCTCCACCTACTTTGCAAGACCATCTCAGCGAGGGAATCAAGGAGTTACAGATATTTACATGAGATCTTTCTGGTTTACATTTAGATGACATCACACAAGTCCCTTAACCCTGCAGATGCAGGTACAGAGAAGGCAAGGCATTTTGTGCATGTTTATGGAATTAAACAGATCGTCAGCCTGGTGACTCTAGGCACCATGGCTGTGCTGTCTGGTGTTTTCTGTGTGGGCTGGATTGAACAGAGGAAAGGAGAGGAAGTGAGCATTGGCAAGGAAAACAGCATTATGAAGGCAAAGAATCAGGGTTACTGGCCTGGAGACTGGAGTCTGGGGCTGAGATTGGAGAATGGCAGTGGGGTCAAAGAGTGGTCTGGCTCTCTTTGGGAGTGAGGAGGGTGCCTTGTAGAAAGCAGATAGTCCATAGGAGCATGGATATTAGAGTGGAGGCCATGTGTGGATGCAAATAAGGTTTGTAGCCAGGAAGAATGGAACTTTAAGCATCATTCCTATACCTTAAGATCAGGGTGAGTCTTGAACGCACTTTGGTATCAGCCAGAAAGGCAAGCTGACCTACCAACTTCTGCAGGGTGGACTCTATCTCCTGAAAGTCACTGAGCTCTTGAGGGCTGAATGGCTGCACACACTTACCAGGTGAAGATGGCCTCCCACTTTAGCTACTGGGTTCCCAAGGAGGCAGTCCCACTGGGCCCTTCCCACTGATTACCTAGGGACTTCCTGCTGCTCTATCTAGCCCAGGGTGTAGAGCTCTCAGTGCACAGCAGGGGGCCTTCTGGGATCTCCTGTGTGCCCAGCTATGAAAGGCTTATCTGGCAGAAAAAGGCTGCTTCACTTTTTAGGATTTGTGCTTCAATTCTTTCTTCTCTTTTCTGTGTGTGTGGGGGGGGGGGGGGCAGGGAAGGAGACCATAGGTTAGAAACTGTTCTGAATAATCAGAAATACTTGAGGAAGAGGAAGGAACTCACCAGCAGTTTCTGAGCTAACAATATCAATCAGGAAGTGAGCAGATTTTTCTGAAAAAAGAAAAGGAAGCAGAAATCTTACCATGTTCAACTGTCAAGAAGGCTGTTAACAAGAGCCATTCCCTTCATCAAAGCACAAGATACATAAAAATAATTTGGGAACTTTCCTTTATTCAACTGTAAAGTCATTTTTAAAAAGCTCAGAGACATGCCACAAATGCCCACCAGTGTTTTTTCTTACATGTGGTTTCTAGTACACGAAGATGAAGGAGATTATGAAATGTACAGGACTAAAATCATGTATATAATATGTAATCAGCAATGGGGTCACAGGGACAGCAGATGGGTCAGGGCCAAATGTATGGACTCTGTGCCTCTTATTGGTCACACTTTTGATTGCTGCTACCAAATACCTAACAGAAGGCATTTAAGGGAGGAAAGATTTATGTGTATGTTTGCTGGTCCTGGGGCTGGAACTTGGTGCCTAAATACTTCCCTTAGCTTCCCTTATTCAAGGTTGGAACTCTACCACTTGAGCCACAGCTCTACTTCTGACTTTTTGTTGTTGTTGTTGGTTAATTGTGATAAGTGTCATGGACTTTCCTTCGCAGGCTGGCTTCAAATTTTGATCCTCAGATCTCAGCCTCCTGAGTAGCTAGGATTACAGGTGTGAGCCACCAGCAACCAGCTATGAGATTTATTGTGACTCATAGTTTCAGAAATTTTAGTCTGAAGTCCTGGGTTCAGTTGATTCTCGACCTATGATGAGATAAAACATTTGACAGAGAAACAGAAGGCAAGATGGTAACTAAAGGCAGACATTACACTGTTGGCTTTGGAGATAGAAGAAGAGGCCATGAACTAAGAAACACAGCTGTGCAATCAGCTCTCCTTAGGAGCTTCCAAGGAGGCTAGGCCCTGCCACACCCTCACCTGGGGAAACTGATTTTAGGTTTCAGATCCCAAGGGCTATGAGAGGGTTAGTATTGTGTTCTTTCAAGCCAGGGAGTGGAAACTTGGTACAGCAACAACAGAATGAAATGCTCGAGTTCGGATCCCCTGAAAGACCTCCAGAGACCAAGACCAATGCAAGCAGCAAAAAAGGGCGTTTATTTCCAGCTAGCTCAGTCCTCCGCGCACTCAGCAGGCTGATGATGCAAGAGGCCCTGAGCCTCGGGCTCCCAGCTGTTTTATACATTTTTGGGGGAAGGCAGGGACTTAGCATACATCATAGCATCTTTTAACAAATCAACACACACCGCGGGAAAATAAAAAAACAATCCTAAAGCATGTTTGGCGCATTTGGTGGTGGGAAGGAATCTGGAAAGGGTCATTGGTCAGATCAAGGGATGGACGCATTTAAAATTGATTGGTTAAGCCATAGGGGTGTAGCAAGGGGGGATGTGTGCACAGCTGCAGGGTTTTGATTAGATATTGGAAATTGCACTCACAATTGGATATTGGAAATCCCTCTCACAAATACTGGAAATCACACTCACGATTAGATACTGAAAATTCCACTCATAACTCACAGTTGGATATGGTCTTTACTGGGAAGCGAGGGGTGAGGGGAGTAGGACTTACAGTAAGGTCAGTCAGGTACAGAATGAGGTCTTAGTACAATATAGAGTTACTCTGGTACGTCTGGCTCTACAAGAAAAGACTTGAGACAGAAATAATATTGACTGAGTTGGAATGAAGTTTGCCAACTCCCCATCCTCAACCCTCATCTCATCTGTGTAGTATCCTGGCCACCCAGATGGGACTCAAACCCACAATCTGGTATACTGGCCACCCCAGTGGGACTCGAACACACAACAGTAGAGTCACCAGCACTCAGTCAATTGGGCTATGAGTCTTTATTTAGCTGTGCACAGCACCTGTTTGCCACCATTGGGATACTGAAGATCAGCACTGGGCTTCAGTAGGGCTGGGTTTTCAAAGGCAAAAAGCACACAGGTGGTGATGTACCACATGCAGGTGGTCAGGCAAGTTAGGCAACGCAAGCAAGCAGACATACAGAAGCAGAATTGGCAGTTAGTGATTAAAAATAGCAATTACAATTCCCGTAAATTCCAGTAAACAAGGCAATAAATCATTTAAGCAAGCAAAATAGTCTCTTTGTTCAATTCCTGGTTCTGGATGTAACTGGTATTTACTGCATACCTATTTAGCTCCTTAATTTACCTTAAGTGTCTCTATCTCTGGAATTTCATGCTGGTCGTTCTCCTTTCTTTTACAAAGGTTAAACAGCTTTTGGCTCCTGTTCTTAGGCTTAAATTTGCCCTTCCTCAGTCCCATTACCTTGTCTAAGCCTGCTGTTTCTAGGGACTTAAAAATGGGGTCTCCCCTATACCTTTCACTTGGTTTCCACAATCTGTAATGTGTCCTGACCTTTCCTACTCTTTTATTCCTCTTATCTTGGGTACCATGACATATTATCACAGATTTGGGTCACTTCCCGTAGTTCAAGAAGCTGAAAGTCTGAGATCAGGGTGTCAGCAGGGTTAGATTTGGTGTGGGCTTTATAGCTGTCTTTTCAGTATGTCCTCAAATGGTAGAGAATGAGATGTATAAGGCCTTTACTATAAGGGCACTAATCCCATTTATGTAGTCTCCACCCTCATGACCTCATCACCTCCTAAAAACATCATTTTGGAGGCTAGTATTTAGCATCTGCCTTCTATTTCTGTGTTAACTATTTCTCTGTCAGTCTTCTATATTGGCAGTTGTGATTAGAATAATTTCCTCATGCCATGATGCTTAATCATACATGAAAAGTTGCTTTGGCCATCTAAGGTAACAGTCACAGGTTCCCGGGAGCAGGATGTGGTGGCCTTTGGCAACCAGAACTCTGTCTTCCATAATGCTTTACCTACCTATCAGCTGTGAGAGGATTAAATTGGCAAGACTACAGGAAAAGTAGTTAGTAACTATTACATGTTCAATAAATCTTTGTGCTGATGACTTTGTACGGTATTTTACAGTCAATAGAGGTAGATTTAATTTGTCCTGAAGGCAAAGCAAATAAGGAAGTGACATTGTTACTAATGTTTAATGAGTTTTTAAGATTTTCAACTTCTGACCAGAATAAACAAAATAAAAGGAGGTTAGGCAGTGGTGGCTCAAACTGGTAATCATAGTTAATCAGGACTTTTGCGTATTTATCCAAAAAACTACAAACAAAATCAAAGTAAAGCCACCAGCACAACAATGTTCATTGCAGCGCAATTTGTCATAGCGAGAATCTGGAACCAACCCAGATGCCCCGCCGTAGACGAATGGATCAGGAAAATGTGGTACGTATACACAATGGAATTTTATGCCTCTATCAGAAAGAATGACATTGCCCCATTTGTAAGGAAATGGAAGGACTTGGAAAAAATTATACTAAGTGAAGTGAGCCAGACCCAAAGAAACATGGACTCTATGGTCTCCCTTATTGGGAATAATTAGCACAGGTTTAGGCAAGTCACAACAGAGGATCACAAGAGCCCAATAGCTATACCCTTATGATCCCATAATATGATGCTAAGTGAAATGAACTCCATTTTATGAAAATGATTGTTATATCAGAGTTGAAACTACTTTCAACATCCCATGTGTATCTGTAGTTTCTACTATTGATGATGTTCGTGTATCACCTTCTTGTGATTGTATCTACACTATCTCTGTAATCTTATCTGAGTGTATGGGAAACAGTGTGTACTGGTATTAGAATTAGGAAATTCAAAGGGAATACCAAAATTGAGAGACAAAGGGTAAAATACAAGAAACAACAACAAAAGCAATACTTGCAAAACTGTTTGGTGTAAGTGAACTGAACACCTCAGGGGGGGACAGGGGGAGGGGGGAGGGGGTATGAGGGACAAGGTAACAAACAGTACAAGAAATGTATCCAATGCCTAACGTGTGAAACTGTAACCTCTCTGTACATCAGTTTTATAATAAAAACTTAAAAAAAAAGAAGATAAAAAAAAAAAGATTTTCAACTTCTGACCAGAATAAACAAAATAAAAGGAGGTTAGGCAGTGGTGGCTCAAACTGGTAATCCTAGTTAATCAGGAGGCTGATTAGCTTCAGAATCACAGTCAACACCCATTCTCATGTCCTCAAAGGCAACTAGTCTTGCCCACATCTGCCTAAATAGGCTTCATGAGCTGCTAATGTTTGCTACAGGGCAGGCAATTTACCTGGTCTCCAAAAGTTCCTTAATTACTAAATCTACATTGAGTCACATTGCAGCCAAATAATGAATCCATCAGGGTAGTCAAGCAAGACAATTTAATCAGACACTCAGAATACAAAAAGGATGCTGGCAACATCTCCAGCAAAGCCTTGGGTAAACTGCAGATGACAGCTACAGAGCAAAAAGAGCAAGGAACATTGCTAGAATGTTTCACAAAAGAAAAAAGAAATTTAAGTTGCCCTGGGAGAAAAGGGATTGGGAAAAAAACTAAACCTACTTTCCTCAGAACCTAATAATTCTGAAGTAAATGCAGCATACAGAGACAACAACACCCCCACTGCCTGAAAAAAAAAATCACAACCATGTAGTCATTTAGCAGTACTTCCAAATATTGCACACAGAAAGCCATTTCTCTCAGAGTTTATTTTCCCAGATTAGCAGGGCTATAAAACTGTACAATTAAGGAAAAATAGACACACAACCAGAGAGACAGAAATGCAGTTGTAAAATTATAACTTTGGGCATGCAAAGTTGAACAGCGGGCTGCCCAAAGCAGGGCTGGCATTTTGGATCATTGGTAAAGACAGGAAAACAATAAAGAAATAAAGTGTCAACAAGGAGATGGAGATTAAAAAAAAAATGTTCGTAGAAAGCAAATGAGTCCTGGGATGGTAGGAAGTCATATAGGATGCCACTAGTTCCTCTGGGGATCCATTTGGTGTTAACCCCTTTGCAGACAAAACACAGAGGAGGCATGAAAGCAATTTGAAAGGAGATGCTAAATAGCTTCATGAGTGGGGACCTAAGGAAGGAAGGAAGCCAAGAGGCTGTGGGTGTGAAGGGGCCTCTTGTGCCGGCAGGAAATATCTTCTGAAGGGCTGTTCACTCTTCCTTCTGATGAGATCCCTGTGGACAGCTGGCTCTGCTCATGTCTCAGAAGAAAAATTAGCAAGAGAGGTGGGCTGTCTTCTGCCCCATCAGTCTGTTTTATAAAGGTACAGCCTAGACAGCACACCACAAAGCAGCAGGCTTGTTGAAGGGAGGTGAATGAGCTCCAGCTCATGTGGCTGGGCTCCTGGCATCATTTGCCAAGCACAAGCTCCAGTGATGAATGAGCAACCAGCTGGCAGAGGTTGCCAGTAAGGATCACAGTTGTCTAGGGACGCAGACCAGAGGGTACTCACCCAAGGCCCACACAATGAGATGAAGGCTTGCACTGAAAGAAAAGAGTGGAATCTGCCCAGGAAATACAGGCACCCTAGTTTGCCACTGTTCCTTTTCTAGGATGCCCAAGGGAACATCCCAGGTCCCTGGTAGCTTTGTTCTAGAATACTGGGGAAGCCAGTATTTGCACATTTATGTGAGGCTGGTGAGTGACTTGTGCATTGCACAGAATACAAGGCAGCAGTGGCCACATTTGAGTGGCCAAATTCCTCAGGAAGTGTTGTTTGTCCTTTCTTGAAATTCCAAGCCAGTTGTTCTAACCTCTCCCCCTTCCGCAGAGGGCTCAGAAACCAGGCTCCACTGCTAGAGAAATAAAGAAGAGCATCCTCACATCCCAAATCCATACTCACCTTTTGCAAGCACAATTTACAGTGGTAAGATTCACAGGGACTGTGTGCTCTGCCAGAGTGCTTCCACCCCTACCCCTTGGTTGCAACTTGACATCTCCCTCCCCTTTTGGACTAGACAGAAACCACAGCAGCTCCAGTGAAAAAGCAAGAATAGAGCAAGCAAAATTCCCTTGTCTGTTGAACATTAGGACCCTTTCACTCAGCTGAGAGCTTTTCTATTCAAAGAACTGTATGGTTTTTTGTTTGTTTTCATGTTAGTCATGGGGCTTGAATTCAAGGCCTCAGCACTGTCCCTGAGCTTTTTCACTCAAGACCAGCACTCTACCACTTGAGTCACAGTGATCCTTCTGGTTTTCTGGTGGTTAATTGGGGATAAAGGTCTCATGAACTTTCCTTCCCCAGTGGCTTCAGACTTCAATCCTCAGATCTCAGCCTCCTGAGGAACAAGTGTGAGCCACAAGAGGCAAGCCTCTGTATGTTTCACTACCCATTTTTTTCTTTTTATTCTGTGCTTAAACATAATCCTAAATAATTAAAAAACAACGTACATGTCAATTACATCAAAGATTTGTTAATTTAACTTTTTTTTAATGATAGCATTCATTTATTTGCAATTTTATGCTAAACTTATTCCTGTGCCATAAGTTTTTGTTTCTTCATTTTCTTCTGGGATACCTTTATCTTCTGTGCAACTTCCTCTTCTGATTTAGGAATAATCTGCTCCTTTTCAGTGAGGAGCATCTCAGTGTGGCAGGGGAGCTCATGTATGGGTTAATCCTACCATGGGCTCTGTAAGTTCGGCGGCGCATCTTGGGTGCTTTGTTCACCTGGATGTGTTCAATGACCAGGGAGTCTACATCTAAACCCTTCAGTTTAGCATTACTCTCTGCATTCTTAAGCATGTGCAGCAGAAATTCAGCACTCTTTTTGAGCCACCGACCCTGTGTCCAGCCTCACTGTTTGTCCTGGGGACACCTGCCAACTCCACCATTGTAATACCTGAAGGGCACACATTGCTTCTTTAAAGTGACATCTTTCAGGTATTTGGTAGCTTTTCGGATATGCATACCCTTGATGGCCTGGGCTGTTTCTCTGGTGTTCTTAAAGTGAACACAAAGATTCAAACCTTGTGACTTGCATGATTTTGTGGGGTTTTCTGGGTCTAGAGAGTAGCAAACCATTTTCACAGGTCACCTCAGGCCGCTTACAGGAAGAGCTAATTTAACTTTTTTGTAGACATGCACATAATGTCCACAAATTTATTAATAGAATTGCCTTAAGCATCTAATTGAAATCAGCAAATTTTTGTTAATTGCTTTAAAAAACCCCAGTGCCCGTGCTCACTTCGGCAGCACATATTCTAAAATTGGAACGATACAGAGAAGATTAGCATGGCCCCTGCACAAGGATGACACGCAAACTCATGAAGTGTTCCATATTTTTGCCCCTCAGTAGACAAATGGATCAGGAAAATGTGTTACATATACACAATGGAATTTTATGCCTCTATTAGAAAGAATGACATTGCCCTATTCGTAAGGAAATGGAAGGACTTGGAAAAAAAATTATACTAAGTGAAGTGAGCCAGACCCAAAGAAACATGGACTCTATGATCTCCCTCATAGGGAATAATTAGCACAGATTTTGGCTAGTCACAGCAGAGGATCACAAGAGCCTAATAGCTATGCCCTTATGAACACATAAGATGATGCTAAGTGAAATGAACTCCATGTTATGGAAATGACTGTTATATCACTGTTGTAATTACTTTCAATATGCCATGGGAAACTGTAGCTTCTATTGTTTATGATCCTCTTGTATCCCCTTCCTGTGGTTGTACCAGCACTATCACTGTATCTCATCTGAGTACACTGGATACTGTATATACTGGTATTAGAACTAGGGAAGTGAAAGGGAATGTCAAAATCGAGAGACAAAGGATAAAAAGACAAACGACTCCAAAAGCAATACTTGCAAAACCATTTGGTGTAAACCAACTGAACAACTCATGGGGGAGGAGGGCAAAGGGGAGAGGGGAGGGGGAATTGGGGAGGAGGTAACAAACAGTACAAGAAATGAACCCAAGGCCTAACGTATGAAACTATAACCTCTCTGTACATCACTGTGACCATAAATAAGGAAAAAAAGAAGAAGAAATGTACTCATTACCTGACTTATTACCTGTACTCATTACCTGACCCATTGTCCATTACTTTTACAATAAAATTTAAACTAAAAAAAAAAAAACTTCAGTACCAAGTGCACACAAATGATCACAAAATCATCTACTTGTTCTTATCATTCTTAAGCTTGTTTCAAAATATTGGTTCTACAGGTTTAAATTTTCTTTGTCATCTTTGTATCCTTACTTATTCCTTTTTTTTCTTGAGATGGAGGCACTCTTGATGTTTCCCAGGGTGGCCTCAAACTTGTGGTCTTCCTACTGCAGCCTCCTGAGTAGCTGGGATTACTGACATGTCACTGCACCAGCTTGATGCCTACTCTTACCTATATCTCCTATATTTTCCTGAGGTTGTAGTTGTAGTAATATATATTTCAACATTTCCCTGAGTGTCTATTGATATTCCTAAGTGTCACAGATAAAATATTTTCTTAGCATGATTTGAGGTGTTTCTACCCATTAGCATTCAGTTATTTTTTAACTTTTTGTTATTATAAAGGTGATGTACAGAGGGGTTAACAGTTATATAAGTCAAGTAAGAGTACATCTCTTTTTGGACAATGTCACTGCTTCCCTCACACTCTCCATGTGTTTCCCTCCCATCCCCACTCATATGTTGTATAGTTCATTTTCAACATGGTGTTCAGTGAGTACCATTCCTCATTTGCTCACCCTTTGCCCTGCCATTTCTGTGTCTCCCCTATATTCCCAAAGATATAGAAACTAACAAACAGGACAAACAGAAAGAAAGACAAAAACAGCAAGAAAGAAATAAACCTCTTATTTCAATTTCCTGGAGTTCACTTCATAAATGTTATTTTATATGATCAGATGCACATAACCATTGCACCTTTGTTCCTCTCCTACGAGTATTCTCCTTTACTCTCACTGTGTACAAATGCCTTGTTGTTCAGTTTTGTATATTATTTGTATATTAATTGTATAAAGAGCATTCTTTGTGGTATTTCATACACATATATGTTGTTCTTTATTAAGATCTCTTTCCACATTCTCCTTACTCCTGTATTATTCAGTAGCTTTTGATTCGTTTCCTTATGCCATTTTCATACAGAAACACAATGTCTTTCAATATTATTCACCCTCTGTCATTTTATTTCCTCTGCTTTCTTCCCTGGGGTCTCCAAACAATCTCACAGGTACAGTTACATTATACATGGAGGTGGGGAAGGAATGTATATTTAAAATTAAATTCCACATATGAGGAAAAAAACTTGCTTCCTTTGTTCTCCTGAACCTGGTTCACTTCACTTAATATGGTAATTTCTAAGTACATCGATTTCCAGCAAACGTCATCATTTAATTCTTGTTTATAGTTCAATAGTACTCCATTGTGTAAAAATATACCATATTTTCTTTACCCATTTATCAGTTGTAGGGCATTTGGCTTTATAGCTTGACTTTTGTGAGTAGTACTACAAGAAATAAGAGTAGAAGTTTCTCTGTTGTATTCAGACAAACACTTATTGGGATATATACCCAATTTGGACATCATTGGATCCTGTATCATTCTATTTTTAGTTTAATTGAGGAACCTCTATCCTATATGCAATTTTTATGATACCTGAGCATGAAAAGAAGTGTTCCTATCCACCATTTTAACCTTTCAAACATGTGCCCTTGACCTAAACATGCACAACAATATGTCCATCATTTTACTTTTTGAACTTAAACTGAGCATGGCAGAAATGTGCCTGCCCCTGAAGCATTTTCCTGTATAAACCAATACAGCTGAATAAAATGTCCATCCTCTTCAGAAGGGCATTACCTTTCACATACTCTTATGTTTTTCTTATGTGTTTCAGATAGTAAACCTTTCTCTACTTCTTAGAAAAAAGTTAAAATGAGAAATATTGTCAGGTCATCAGCGGTCAGCAGACTCTGAGTTACCACCCAATTGATTCTGAACTTGTAGATGGTTTCCAGTTGAGCTCTCTGGAGACCTTATGAAAAGGCCTTTTCTTTTCATAACAGTCTCTCTACTCCGGTGCTTTCTCTTCAAATGCTGTGCTCTCTCATTTCAGGGTCATTGTCTTGTAACTCATTGTCCTGCCATTGTTGTACTTGGATCTACCAACTACCTTGGGAATATAGCTGCTCAGCTCAACACATCATCAGAAGGAGGGTTGAAAAGAAGGAATGGATGTGGTCTGCACAGTGCAACTAGTTGTCTTAGAGCTTAGCACTGAGCTATCTGCTTGGATATTCTGTGCCATTACTGGTGCTGGGTGTTGGTCTGGCTTTCGGCTGATTTTTTTTTTAATATGGAACCACTTGAGATGATCAGTTCTCCTCTTCTATTTTTTCCCCCCAGGACTCCTTATCCCATTTTATAACTCTTTGTCTTCATTCCTACTTCCTTTCAAAGACAGAGAAAAACACACAGTTCTTTCTGGTCTGTCCATATGGCTAACAGCATTCTGAATTTCCAAATAACTAAGAATGAGGTTTTGTGCACATTTAGCACTTAGGATGTGACCCAATTTCCTTCCCAGCTCTGTTAGCACCAGCTATGACTGCTAAGTAATTCCTAGAGAAACAGCCACAGAGGTGAGGTCTCCAAAAACTCAAAACAGCAGACTGCCTTTCCTTCTATCCCAGCAATTTCTGGTATTGTCTATGCCTCTGACTCCAATCAAATAGGATTAGGCACTGAGTGCTCCATCCCAGCTCGCTCTCCCTGTTCCCCAGATGGGCTTTACAGATCATGCAATCCTGTCTGTTCATCATTTTGTGGCAACATAGATGTAGCGGAGGTTGGTCTGCTCAGTCATATGCTCACTGGTCTGTGAGGGGAGGGAAACATGAGCTACTCCAGGGTGAGGAGTCTAAAGCAGCTCTTACATGTTGGTGTAATGTCTTGAGAAGCAGAGTCATAGGTTTGGACAGTCTGTTTTTTGGCCACTGATGTAACATCTGTGTTGGGGGGAAACTATCCTATGCTGGCTAATTTCCCCTGAAGCCTGGCATGCTGCAGGAGCAGGCAGCATCATGCCAATCCCAACCACAAGGCAGACTATGGTGCTTCTTGTAGAAATGGAAGCTGTTCTGCCAGGCTGAGCCTCAGGGCATCCATGCAAGTTCTGCCCTGTTCAGAAGAGGAGCCTCAGTCACAAAGCTCACCAGCAGCAGAACCAAACAGCGGGAGTGTCCCAAGCTGGCACAAAAGCACCACGAAAACTCGCCCAATGTGGGCCACAGATATCACATAAACTAAGATCAGTCTCTCTCCTCACACCCATATCTCCAAAGTACAAAGAATTCTTACCAGGAAATTCTTCTCTTGAGATGATTTTACCACATCCCTTCTAACTCAAGACTCTGTAGAGGGGCTGGGAATGTGGCCTAGTGGTAGAGTGCTTGCCTCACATACATGAAGCCCTGGATTTGATTCCTCAGCATCACATAAACAGAAAAAGCCAGAAGTGGTGGTGTGGCTCAAGTGGCAGAGTGCTAGCCTTGAGCAAAAAGAAGCCAGGGAGAGTGCTCAGGCCCTGAGTCTAAGCCCTAAGACTGACAAAAAAACAAAACAAAAAAAAAAAAACCAAAAAACAAAAAAACAAGACTCTGTAGAATTAGACTCTTGCATAAACAAAGAATCTATGAGGCTTAGTTATATTTTGAGGAGGACCAACAATTATAAAGCCATAAGAGACTTCACATGGAAATAACATAATTTTCTCCTGTTATCATTCATGGAAGTTATGTCCCAGGACCCCAGTGGATACCTGAAACTGTAAACAGTACTACATCCTATATATACTATGTTTTGTCCTTACATGTGTGCCTATGATAAGTTTAATTTATAAATAGTCACCATAAAGATGAACACTAAAGTAATTATAACAATGCACTGTAATACAATTGCTAGCAATGATACTCTTGCATTTGGAGGGCATTATGTAGTAAAGCAACAGTTATGTGACCATAAGCCCTATAACTTCAGGAGTCTTTCCAATAACTGGAATTGTTACTGAGTGACTAACAGGCAAGGGGAAGAGTCAGGCCCCAAGTGGGAGGGAGAGGTCAGATCTCAGCCTTCTGAGTAGTTAGCACCATAGCATCCTGCTTTTCCCACCTTATTTTTCATGTCCACTTCTTACCTTTCAATGTGATGCTTTGCATATTTTCAGCAAAACCATTTTTTTCTCAAATTTTTATTATCAAACTGATGTACAGAGAGGTTACAGTATCATACGTTGGGCATTGGATACATTTCTTGTACTGTTTGTTGCCTTGTCCCTCATGCCCCCCTCCCTCCCCCCCTTTCCCTCCCCCCCCCCAGGTGTTCAGTTCACTTACACCAAACAGTTTTGCAAGTATTGCTTTTGTAGTTATTTCTCTTAGCAAAACCATTTTTTACCTCTCTAATGAGGAAGAGAACAACAAATTGCATCATGCCCTTCAGAACATCGTGTAATTTAAAATTTATGAACTGTTTACTTCTGGAATTTTTCACTTAATATTTCAGGGCTGCTGTGAAGACTGCAAAGTAAAACTATAGATTAATAGAAACTGCTGTTGTTGGTTTTTTTTATTACTATTCACAGTGTTGGAAGCAAAAAAAATCTATTTAGAGTAAAGACTTGGGCCTCCTATGAGCCTTTGTAAGGTCTCTTACAACTTATCGTAAACAAATGACCATGACAGGAGGAACTTGATGAAAATAGGACAAGTTACTTGGGCACCCAGAGTCTGAAATCTTGATACTTCTGGTTTGTTATCTCCATGCAGAAAAGCTTGCTATAGTCTACCGAATTCCACCTTGAGATGAAAGGAGGGTACTTCCTCCGCCACCACCACCCTCCCCTGGTCTGTCTGCAGCGGGTCTGGATCAGTGGATGGTGGATACTCAATAAGGGAAGAGCAAAAAACCTCAAGACTCCAGTTTGAATTCTAATCTGACTGACACTGAGCTGTGTACACTTCTAATAGAGTGGGGAATAGGCACAAAGACCATTTTTGCCAGAGAAAACAATAGCTTTCCACCTCACACTTGGCTTCAGTTTGACTATACATTAATATGAAGTTCATGGGTAATTTATGTTCTCAAAATACACCCAAGGAGGAAATTGCCAGTGGCTCTTTGTTTATTTGATCAGCTTGCTAGCAAATATCAACTAAACAAAAAAAATAATCCCTGAGGTTTTAAAAGTAATATGCACAAGAAGGAGCGGGAAGCCCAGTGCTCATCACTTGATTGCAGGGGCTCCCTGCCAGGAGCAGTAGATCTTCATAGTGCTGGAAAACAGTAGCAAGAGAATGGGCTGGGAATATGGCCTACTGGTAGAGTGCTTGCCTCACATACATGAAGCCCTGGGTTTGATTCCTTAGCACCACATATATAGAAAAAGCCAGAAGTGGCGCTGTGGCTCAGGTGGTAGAGTGCTAGCCTTGAGTAAAAGGAAGCCAGGGACAAGGCAAAAAGAGAGAGAGAGAAAGGGGGGAGGCACAACTATTTTGCCCCACTCTCACAGGAGGAGGTAGAACAAGGTCCAGAGGCTGTCTGTAGGTGCACTCTTCTTATGTGTTCATCCCAATTCCAGTTTCTAACTCTGTGTGTGTGTGTGTGTGTGTGTGTATGTGTGCGTGTATGTGTTAAACTCAAGGCCTCACATTCCTGCTTAAGACTCATCCACTCAACCACTTTAACTACATCACCACTTTTGGTTTGTGGCTGGTAAATTGGAGATAATTGTCTGCTGGGGCTATCTTCAAGCAAGAATCCTCAGGTCTCAGCCTCCTGAGTAGGAGTGATTACAGACTTAAGCCACGAGCGTCTAACTTTCCCACCCTATTTTTTCCCTACCTTTTTTTCATGACCATGTCTTACTTTTTATTATCTTTAAGTAGCTGTAAAAGAATTGCCATTTAACAAGGCAGTTTATGAATACAATGCATTTTGATCATACCTTCTGATGTGATTCTCTCCAAATCTTTTTTCAGCAAAATCATATTTTTGTCCTCTAATAAAGAAAAGAAGATCATGAGGACATCTTGATTTGGGAGAAAGAGAAGCAAGTTATTTCCTTGGTTAAGAATTTTTTCTGGCCAGTCCTGGGTCTTGAACTCAGGGCTGAGCACTGTCTCTGGCTTCTTTTTGCTCAAGGCTAGCACTCTACCTTTTGAGCCACAGCAGCACTTCTGGCCTTTTCTGTTTATGTGGTGATGAGGAATTGAACCCAGGGCTTCATGTATGTGAGGCAAGCACTCTACCACTAGGCCATATTCCCAGCACCTTGGTTAAGAATTTATTTTGCAGACCTACAGCAGTTGCTGCTTTGCTCCTCCAACATTGACTTGCCAGAGCTCATAATCCCATATTGTTCATACCCATGGGATCTTACTCCCAAATTTTCTATGTCACATCAGTGATAACTGCAACCAAGGAGTGTGGAGTTTCCCATGGAAATATCTCCTCCTCTTGGCAGAGAGAGCTAGCTCTCTTGCTGAACTGGGAATCCAATAAACTTACTTAGGCTCCTACCCAGTGAGGCACAATAGCAAGAAATAATGGTGAACTGGCTTTGGGAGGGAGGAATTTTATTTCTCTGGTTTCACTCCAAGTCATTCTGGCAGACATTCCCATTGAGAATCCTCTGCCCTCTCTGGAGAGCTCTGTGCTGTCTGTAGGAGGCCTGTGGTTCCCCTGGGGAAAACTGAGTCTCTGATGTTTCTTGACTTCAGAGCCTGTTGACTTTTAAATGAGAGGCAGCCACATTCACACCTGCTGAGATGCACTAATGTGGAAATGGAGGTGCATGGAAAAGCACCTCTGTTGACAGAATTGCTTCTTAGGAAATGTGTGAATTGATTTTTTTTTAACTCCTACTGGTCCACAGCAGTGGACAATTCATTACCAAGCATTGGAAGAATAGGATGAAAAACAGGAAAACAAGTAACACAGATCTCATACTAGAGAGCATTTGGGAAACAAATCTCAACAATTAACTCTCTCTCTCTCTCTCTCTCTCTCTCTCTCTCTCTCTCTCTCTCTCCTCAGATTTTTCCCCTTTATTGTCAAAGTGAATTACAGAGGGGTTACAGTTTCATATGTAAGGCAGTGAGTACATTTCTTATCCAACTTGTTACCTCCCTCCTCCCCCCCCCCATGAGTTGTACAGTTGGTTTACACCAAATGCTTTTGTAAGTATTGCTTTTGGAATCATTTGTCTTTTTATCCTTTGTCTCTCAATTTTGATATTCCCTTTCCCTTCCCTAGTTCTAATACGCGTACATGCAGTATCCAGGGTACTAAGATCAGATACAGTGATAGCGGGGGTGAAACCACAGGAAGGGAATAAAAAAGGGTACAGTTTCACATGGCATGTTGAAAATAATTACAACAATGATATAACACTTGTTTCCATAACGTGGAGTTCATTTCACTTAGCATCATCTTAAGTGTTCATAAGGGAACACTTTTTCTTTAGGCTTCAGAGAGTAGTCAATGACCTCGGGGGTCCTCAGTGCAGCCATGAAATAAAGGAAGGTAGCTACACAAAGACACCAGTTGTGCCAAGCCACCATGCTGTCCCCGCCCCTACAGCACAACTTAGCTTCTTTGATACCAATTATGTCACAAGGAAGGCTTGTCAAATCCATTAGGGCTAAGTGGGTGTGTAAGTTATTGACCCTAACTTGGATTCCAAGATAATGAATTTTTCCCTCAGCAACTAGCTTCTCCAGCAATATTCCCTGACTACTGGATCCTTCCTTCATTGCTAGCAGGAGACATCAGTGCATGCACAGCCACATTGGAGGGCAGTGGGGAATTACTTTTTAACAGCAACCCTACCCGTGGCATTTATTCCAGAAAAATGAAAATATCATTCCTACAAAAGCTGTATATGAATGGTCATGGCAGCTTTCCTGATACTAAGCAAAAACAAACTCAATTACCTTCCCACAGTCCTGCTGGGGGTGATTCTGGGACCTCTACTCTTAATGTTCAAGCAAGCAACACCCACAGCATGCTCCACAAACAAGCATGTTCTTGTGGGCCCTGCAGGGTTCAGGAGTCTGTGGTCTTGGCTTCCCCAGCCCTATGTCTCCTAACATCTGCCAAAATTCTGCAGTTCTCCAACATTCTCCACATTGGGCTTTTTTCAAAGGTGTTTTATTTTTCACCAACCTCCACCAATCAATTCTCATTCATTCTTTTACTTCTGTCTTCTTTATCCTTAGACCTGATCTCAAATCTTTTCATGCCATGATCATGTTTGTTCAGGGAGCTGATGCTCAGGGGAAACAAAGCTCCTTGGAGGAGTTGAATGAATTGCACCTAAGCAGAGCTTTGCCTTTGCTGAGAGAATTCTGGTGGAGTCACGGAGCCATTTGCTCAGGCTCCAGGAGGGGTGGGTCTGGTTCTAACTCTTCAGCATTGAGACAATGGAACATGCGCTTTTTCTCAAGAGATAGGCTTTACATTACAAAGATGAGAAAAGGGAGGAACAAGTAATCCAGGAACAAGTAATCAATTGGTTGGGGGCCCGAAGGGGTACCCCTTTTGAAGCTTACTACAGCATAAACTTTATGAAAGTTGGAAGTGACTTGTAAATAGATTTACTATGAAATCTACAGAAGGGTTAAATTTTGAGACTGGACTGATTGATGTGTTGTGGGTCCAGGGGCTCACCCATAAGATCACACACCTGGGAAATTAACAGAAAAATCTGTATAGCTTTTAACAGTATTTCCAAATAAGGTGCATAACAGAATCACTTGGAGATGTTGAAAATTCTCTATGCTGAGGCTATACCCAACATCTTAAGTCAGAGCACCTGAAGTGGAACTCGGGCATGGGGATTTTATCGTACTTCTCATAAGGCTCGATACACAGCCATGTTTAAGAACTGGTGAGAAATATCATCTCTAACTACAGAGTCAAGTTCAATGCAACCCTATTTATAGTAGTCCCCTCTTGTCAGGAAACAGGTTCTCACACCTCCATGGTTGTCTGAAACCATAGAGCTTGCTGGGCCCAATAACATTTTACTCTTAGCATAGATCTCAGCAAGCCCTGTTTTCTGTATTAAATGAACAGGTTTTATCTTTTCACTTGAAGGAAACACTTTACAGCATCATTTTGGTATATCCAAAATGATAGCATTACCAATCTTGTGCTTAGGGACAATATTGTTTTGGTTGATCAGACTGTTTACAAACAACAAATCATTGCTTTTCTTTCCAAAGCATTGTGAGTTTACAAGTAGATCAAAGTTACAGACCGCTTGATTCATACTAAGAATGCAAGAAGTGAGGCCTGGTACTGCCTCACTTTAGGACCATTGTTAAGTCAAATAAGGCTGACTTGCACACAGCACTATGATATTGTGACAATAGGTTTGCTAACCCGGGCAGCTGCTGAATAATAGGTGGGAAGTATATATGGTGCACATACTTTGCACAAAGAGATCACCCATATTTTTAGATTGCTTGAGGTTTTTCTCCCAGCATGCAAAATGGCATGAATGTGAAATGAAGGTTTTGTACATTTTGAGTAGTTTCCAATGTTTTTGGACTTCAGCTGAGCATGGGTATTGAAAACCATACAAAGTGAAATTTCAGATAAGAAATTATTGTATCATGGTCCAAACCTCTCATGCTGAAAGAAGCCAGACTTAGTTTGCTCTAGAGGACTAGACTGAGAGGCCAGAGTAAGCCGTACAGATTCCTGTCCTAATCAGTCAACATAAAGGCAGAATTAATGAGTTAATGAATTCCATTTATTTCACAGTTGGAAACAAGTGAAGGACTTGGAGTTTTCAATTCTGCAACCTAAGCATTCTTTCACACTCAAAAACACATCTAGCCAGGTGTCAGTGGCTCACACCTGTAATCCTAGCTACTCAGCAAGCTGAGATGTGAAAATCAAGGTTCAAAGCCAGCTGGGACAGAAAAGCCTGTGTGTGAGATTTTTATCTTTAATTAATCACCAAAAAGCTAGAAGTGCTGTGGCTCAAGTTGTAGAATACTAGCCTTGAGCAAGAAAAGCTCAAAGACAGTTCTCAGGCCCTGAGTTCAAGCCCTAGAACTGACACGGGGGGGGGGGGGGCTAGGATCAGGTGACTCACACCTATAGAATTATAGGCCTATAATTCTATTCAGGTGGCTGAGGCCTACAATTCTATTCAGGTGGCTGAGATCTGAAGATCTTGGTTAGAAACCAACCCCAGGCAGGAAAGTCCCTGAAATACTTTTCTCTCCTTAACTGACCTTACCCACCCCACCAGCCAAAAAAAAATCTATTTACCACATTACCAGAGAGCTTGCAAGGCACTAGAGTTCTTAATCTCTTATTTCACTAACAGTGGCTATTCTGTTATGACAGTTTTAATTCTGTTTTTATTGCATTTGATATCAAGAACTATGTTTAAGCATCTATATATCTCAGATGGAAACACAAGACTGTATAATGTACACAACTTTAAGTGTACCAGTCAACTCCTAGTAACTCTGGCAGAAGAAAGTTGATTAGGAGCAAAGCTGCTATTATTTGAAATGATGTTTATTGGGCTTTGTTGTGCTGCTCTATAGAGAAGAGATTTGACAGGTAGAAAAAAAGAGATAAGGAAATAATAGAAAACATAACTAGAATACACTTGCCACATTCTAAGTTATTGTTTTTTTTCTAACAATGGCAAGAAGGAAGTGGAAGGATGAGGTGAAGAAATATAGTAGACTCAAGAACAGAAAAGATGGAAGTTCATATAGTGTTGTGCTAGTAACAAGTATGATGGTAATGAATTTCCAAAGCCATATGCACCATCTTCTTTTAGGTTTTTAATGACCTTTGAATTCATACAAAAGAATAATTGAAACACACCAGTCCAAACATAGCCATGTAAGAAGGCAAAGTGGTGGTTCAATGCCCCGTTAGATCTAGATCACACAGAGTATGAGCTTGCAGAACTGGTAGACAGCCAGTCAAAAGGAAAAAGTTAAAAGCTATGCCTGTTGGTTATTTTATTTAAAATTCTCAAAAATGAGTATCTGCTAGTATTTCACCTCTGATTACCAACTTTGTAACCACTCTCAGAAAGTCCATCCTAAGCCCCAAAGTAAATACCTGATAATTTTCATAGCAAAGTGATTTTCCTAGCAGTTTGCAGAGAGCATTGCTCAGTGTGCAAATGAGATGGATATAACTAGCCCCACACCCAGGCTTCCCACGTAATTGCTGGCACCCATAAAAGTCAAAGCTGTAAATAAAAGTTCAATGTCCTCACATCTCCTGCTCTCATCATGTTACCTAACTTGCCCACCATTCCATCTATTTATCCAACCAGTCAACATTATTGAGCAGGCCCACAAGAGTAGATAGTAGTTATTTGAACACAAATAAATAAAACATGGTTCCTATTCTCTCATAGCTTACCTCTGGAGGACTCTAAGGGGAGGGCAATGGAGCCATAGTGTCTTCTGCATTGATAGACAAGGTAGAGCTATGATGTAGAGGATGGCTGAGAAGGCTAGAGGAAGGACAGGTGAGAAACTAGAGGGCATCCTGGAGAGCTGTGGTTGAACCAATTGTGAAAGTGCAAAGGCAGGAGCCTTTCACAAGACACTTGCTGGGAACTAGCCAAGCACACACATTTTCTTGATATTGACCTTCTCCTGAGTCAGGGTGCTTTATGCTAATAGCATAGGGAAGCAATAAAAGCTCTGAAAGTCAGGTGAGTCATGGGAAGCTGTGATAGTTTGCAACTGTTAGAGAGACGTTTGTATTCTAGGCTAAGTGCTGGAAAGGGGTGTGTGGAGAAGAGGAAGTGGAGGGCAGAGGGAATAAGAGGGCGGATTGAGGAGAGAAGAGAAAGGGGAGGAGAGAGGGGAAGGCTACCTTTGAATTAGCATGGAAGCTTGAAGCTGGCTATAGACATGAAAGTGGTAGTAAAGTTGGAGGAATGTCAGCTAATTTCACAGTAACTTTGCTTTGAGAATTTCATTGGCTATAGAAGGTAGGCTTATTTCTGGCCTTTTTGAAATCCAAATGATAGCTTTGGAAAAACAGAAATGCACATTGTACTTGTGCACACATGTGCACACATGCTTGTGTGCACATGCACACACACACATACACATACTTATGACACTGGTCAAATGTGAATGGTAGCAGTGCCCATATTCTGGTTTGGTCACTTTTCTATTTGGAAGCTTTTACAATGAAACTTCCCTGAGTCTATCTATAATTATTTCAAACTATAACCCTAGCAAGAAAAAACTCCACAGAGCTCCAAAACATAACAATGAGGACTAACTTCATGAAATTCAGCAGTTTGTCTACGCCACCAACCACTTCAGCAGCAACTCAGAGGTTGGTACTTGGTACAGAAACACAGTAAATCTCCCTGAGAACAAATCGTGCAGCATCCCAGCAGGGTGCACCTGCCTTCCTGCTCACTCTCAGCATTCTCTGCAGAGGAACTGTGTGTCCAGGAATTGCATTTTCAGAGCTGTTTTCTCCCTATTGCCAGCTCCCACACCCACAGTATCTAGAAATTACCGACGCAGCTGTGTCCGCCCCTAGACCACAGCCCAAGACTAGAGTACACTAATAAGGTGTGGAAAGGCTCTGGGGCTGGGATTCATTGAGGTTCTGCTGTAAGCCCAGCTTATTTCTGCAGCTTTACTCCACGAATGTGCAGGAAAACCTACACAGGCAGGATTTGGTTGTGGCTGCACTCTGCACATAAGGCTGGTGTTGCTGGCTGCTTTTACCACCTCACTCCTACCCACAGCAAGACTGGCACTTAGCTATCTTGGAGTCCTCCTGAATACCTTCCTTCCAGGAAGGAAGCTCTGGGAATGGGGGCAACTGGCATAATTTGGGGCATTCTGGGTTCACTCACTGCAATACTGCTCTCCACTGAGCTGAAGCCATGATATTGACAGAACATACAGAAAGAAGGACTAATACAGAGATCAGAAAAGAAAGATTTAAAAAGAACAGATCACATATTTCATGATGAGGAACATTTACTTTCTCTGTAGCTCATTGGCAGCTCTGTAATGAAGTAGCTGGAGGAAACATTTATCTCTGCCCTGGCAGCCCAGGAGCACCACGTCTCATTAAACTTTCAAGTTTTTTTTTTTTTTTAGAAGATTCAGGATCAGATGGTCTGATTTATGTGTATTAGAAGATACTTGAGACCAGGAGTGGTGATTCACACCCATAATGCCAGCTTGCTCAGATCAGAAGTATCGAAGTCCAAAGCCAGCCCTGACAACAAGTGAGGGAGACTCCATCTCATCAAAGGCAGGCATGGTAGCACACACTCATGATCCTAGCTATGTGGGAGTTATAGTTAGAAGGCTCAAGGTCTGAGGCCAGGCCTGGACAAAAACATGAGATTCTATCTGAAAAATAACTACAGCAAAAGGGACTAGAGATATGGCTCCTTCCTAGCAAGCCCAAGGCCCTGCGTTCTAACTCCAATACGTGGGGGGGGGGGGGGGGGGGGAGTTACTTAAGGCAAAAGTTCAGGATTTTCCAACCACCTTTTAAACCATATGAGAGAAACTGCCTTCAAAATGTAACCCATTGCCTCTTACTTTTGTGGGTGATCCTGAGGCATTTGCACAGGTAAAGCATGGTAATTGAGAAAGTAATTCTTAAACACAATACTTTTCCACTAGTAGGGAGTTTGCTCTCTCTCCCCCAGCTCCAGTGGGGAGACTTTGGCACTGCCTGGAAATATTCTGCCACACTGGAAGGAAAGAAAGAGGGCAGACTACTACCTAGTAGGTAGACCTAGGAATGCTACTAAACAGAAAAACCTACAAGATGGTCCCACAAGGAAAGATTATCTACAGCAAGGAAGTAATGAAGAGGCTGAGAAACTTTGCTTCAAGGTTCCAACTGAACTCACTCCAAATATACTTCCATACTCATTTTGCAAACAATGACTTGGGATTTTAGTGTAATCTTTTTCTTTTCTTTTCTTTTTTTGGGGGGCTGGTTGTGGGGCTTGAACTCATGGCTTGTATGCTGGCCCTGAACTCTTTTGCTCAAGGCTAGTGCTCTACCACAGTGAGCCACAGCACCACTTCCAGTTTTCTGGTAATTAATTGAAGATAAGAGTCACACAGACTTCCCTGCCCAGACTAGCTTTGAACCATGATCCTCAGATCTCAGCCTCCTGAGTAGCTAGGATTACAAGCATGAGCCATGAGTACCTAGCACTCTTAGTGTGATCTTAACACGTGATGCCTCTGGTGCTGGGAGCCTGCCTTTGCAACATCAGTGGAGGAAAGGCTGAGATATACAGACAAACAAATGTAACACAGAGCCTGCTAGGTTCTGGAGTGGAAACATAAGGAAGCACAGAGTCCATGAGGGGGAGATGGAGGATGGAGAGGAAATGATGATACTTTTTCTAGAGCTTCAAAAGACATGTGTATGCTCAAAAAGTATCACTCTCACATGTGGACTCATAATAACTGCTAAAAAAAAGTACACCACTGCCCCTCAGGACATTTTAAGCAATCTGTCTTCCTGTTTGTATATGCATATCCTTAGAAAGACAGCCCACTGCTTGCTAACAATGATGTTCTTTCTAGTAGCAAAGGAATGCTTTATTTCCTTTTCTTCTATTTCATTTATTCTTTCTATACTTTAAAATATTCACATGCATACAATAGTTACAGCTGCACTTGTGGATTTGGGGTGGTTAATTGGAGATAAGGGTCTCACAGACTTTCCTGTCTGGGATGACTTTCTTTAGTTATTTTTTAGTAGGGTCTCAAATTTCAAACTGGTCTGTACAGAGATGCTCCTATTTATAATTCCTACATAGCTGGAGTGATAGGTGTGCATTAGTATACCTAACTTTTATTGGTTGAGTTGGAGTTTTCCTGGACTGTCCTAAAACTGCAATTTTCCCAGTCTCAGTTTCCTGACTGGCTAGAATTACAGGCATGGGCCACCATGCTGGCTACTTTTTTCAGTATTGAGTGTCAAATATGTAGTAAAAACCATGATCTCTATCATCCTTAATCCCTCTTTTCTGATCTGAGAGAAGTCCTCAAACTGCGTGAAGTGCTTAGGAAAGATCAAATGGGTGGGATTGGAGGAAAGATGTCAGAGGTACAACTGGGGTCTAACTGAGCTCTTGCCAAGAAACCAGTTTTAGTGTCCCAGCAAAAAGTCCACAGATAGTCACACCAAATGAGCCATTTGGACCAGAGAGTAAATATTTAGGCAGCCTGCTTAAGAAGACAGATTTGAGCACATGTTGGCAACAGCGGCGGCATCAGCAACAGTGGCTGCCACCAGCAGCAGCCAAAACTGGGACAAGGCTCTAGGTACAGAGTGCACAGGTAATAACTCACCTCCAGCATGAACTAGATGACTAAGATGGGAAACATTCATCCTGTGGGCCACAGACATATGCAGATTATGGACAGTCCGAAAAACAAAGGAAAAGTGTGAGTACCTCCCAAAAGCCAACCTCATTCTTGCTCATAGAACAGCATTTGGAAGGTAGCCCTTCCCCCCCCCCCACCAGAGAGGAACGCCATCTTTGATACTGGCACAGACCCTGCCAGAACAGCTAGCAGATAACTCGACCCTGAGAAGCAGCAACAGCAGAGCCGTTTTTCAACAAGGCAAATGAATCTGAGCAGTGGAAGTCAGTTCCACCCAGGGGAAGGTTGTCCAATGGAGGTGGGGAAACTCATCCCAAGGCAGGGAAGCTTCCTTCTTCAGGTAAACACAGGCAGAGGCGGCACTCCTCTGCAGAACTGCAGCCTAGCTAGCTGCATGAGTTTTAAAAAGAAAATCTGGAAAGGCTGTAAATGCCAAGAGCAGCTCCAGGCTGGCCAAAAGAATGTCCCAGTAGCTAGATCCTCTGGGGAAAGCCATTGTTTCCAGACGGGCCACAACAAACTCCCACATTCAAACTCCCTGGAAGCGACTCCAAGCTACAGAAAACAGCCACTTGCAGCCTCCATGACATGCAGAGCAGATCACCTTCTCACTAAACTAGTCAAGGAGGAAGGTTACAAAGATCCCATATCTGTAAGGCAGAACTTTCTGCCTGCTCAAACACATTGATTTAAGAAACCAAGTAAGTAATCCACAGGAAAACTGACCACCAAAATCAGAGGATCCCTCAAGAGACTGGATAGCAGACACAGGGGAGGCACAGGTCTGCCAAATAAACTGAAAGAATTCATTTTCTAATTATAATTTTTCTAATTTTTTTCATTTTTTTTCTCTACTTCATTGTGGTTCTGTTCATCCTTAGATACTTAGATGACAGTGTTTATTAGGCCTGCTCTTGCATTGTGTGCATACTTAATTCAGACTTAAGTTACTCAATTCTCTATGTCTCAATCGTAGTACCTTTAATTTTAGTGATTTTCTTTATACTTAGATAATGTTTTTACATTTTTCAGTTCCTTCTTTATTTTTTATTCTCTTATTATTATTATTTTATTTTTTCCTTTTTCCTTTCTCTGAATTTAGGTCTTAACTATCTTCCTTCTTTTCCTACTATATTACTCTACTCTTATTTTCTCCTCCTACCTTTCCTATACCTCTTAATTTCTGGTCCTCTGGTCCCCCTTTGATTTTCTTAGTCCATTGATCCCTAGTTGGTTGTTGAGCTAGACTGTATCTGTATTCATTTTGATTGTGTCAAAGTGGTTCATGGAGTTATCCTTTCAGTCCAGACTGATATAAACCAAATCACAGATTTTTTCACTGGTTACAACTATATATAATCCCAACTCCTAGATCATAATCCCCCCTCCCTTACATAGAAAAGCAGAAATAGATAGGGGAATAACTACCTATGATTTTGAACCTCTAATGTCTGTGCAAGTACAGGGCTTGGGGTTGGATTTCGTCTTAAAATTCTTTTGTGGTAGTATTGGATCTGTTTTTATATCCATAAAAGGATATAAAATGACTGTGAACCTATAAAGTCTGTGCAACTAGAGAGTACTGGGCTGGTTTGGTCCATTCTTAAAATTGTGTTCTGGTATGCTATTGGATTTGCTTTCATTTCCTTTTCCAGTCCTGGGGTTTGGACTCAGGGCCTGAGCACTGTCCCTAGCACTCTGCCACTTGAGCCCCAGTGCCACTTCTGGCATTTTCTATATATGTGGTGCTGAAGAATCGAACCCAGGGCTTCATGTATACTAGACAAGCACTCTTGCCACTAGGCCATATTCCCAGCCCCGGATTTGCTTTCATTTCCAAATGTTCACAAAAATGTCAAGCCAGGGAACCTCAACTCCAACTCAAAAAAAAATAGGAAAAAGAGCAGTTAATGAAAACCCTATAGAATAGTCCTCAAAATGCTCTACAAATCCTACTGGCAAACATGATTTAAAAAAAGATTGAAAGCCTGCATATGGCTACACATGAGAATGATGAAGCTAACCAAAGATTAATAGAGGAATTCATGGAATACACAAACAGAAAGCTGAATGAATTACAATAGGAGGAAAAGGAGTCCAATGAAAGTACAGCCACTCAATTAAAGGATTTGAGAGAAAGCTAAATCAAGGAAGTAAAGAAGTCCATACAAGATCTAAAAGAAAACTTCAGTAGAGAGGTCAAATGACCAACTAGAAGGAAAGGAGATTTAAAAAAAATACTGGACAACAGGGAAGATTGAATCTCTGGAATACAAGATAGCTTAGACATTATAGAGAAAGTATACAAAGACATTCAAAACAAAATGAAGAAACATGATGGAACTCTGGGAGCTGCAAGATACAATCAGAAAGCCTAATTTATGGCTAATAGGTATTGAAGAGGGTCAAGAGAAAGAAAGTAATAGAATAGGAGATATATTTAAAAGAATCCTAGCAGAGAACTTCCAAATAGCCAAAAAGATAGGCCCATCCAGATATTAAGTATTTAGGACCCCAAAGAGACCAGACCAGAACAGGACAGGACCTACCGCTGACACATTATAGTCCATACAGGATGAATAGAGGCCAAGGAAAGGAGCCTTAAAGCTACCAAAGAGAAGACAAAAATAAACTATAAAGGAAAATGAATCAGAACTACAAACTGCTCAGCAGAGACCATGAAAGGAAAGAGAGCCTGGAATGAGGTATGCCAAGCCCTAAAGTCCAATAACTACCAACCAAGACTAATGCACCAAGCTAAGCTCTCATTCATAGCTTAGGGACAAATAAAAACCTTCCACAGCAAGGAAAAATTGAAACACTATGATGCCTCCACCAAACCAGCATTACATAAAATTCTCAAAGACGTTCTGCACATTGAAAACCAACAAGAACAATATATGGCAGAGAAACTGCCCCTAAATAGAAAACCAGGTGATTATAACAAGAATTAACAAAGCACAGCCCCTAGAAAGATAGAAAAATGGCTGGAACTAACAAACACCTCTCAATCCTAACTCTCAATATTAATGGACTTAACTCTCCATTAAATGACATAGACTGACAAGTGGATCAAAAAGCAAGATAAATCTTCTGCTGTCTTCAAGAGACACATCTTGCCCACAAAAGCAAACATATTCTGAAGGTGAAAGGCTAGAATATAATCTATCAAGCTAATAGCCCCCCAAAACAGGCTGGAGTTGCAATCCTAATATCAGATAAAATATACTTCAAATTAAAATCAATGATAAGAGACAAAAAAGGTTATTACATAGTAATAAAAGGGATCTCTCCTACAGGAAGATATAACCATCCTAAACATCTGTACAACAAATGTCAGAGCTCCTAATTACATCAAACAAACACTACTGACACTAAAAATACACATATATCTAAACATAGTGAACATTGGTGACTTTAACACACCGCTCTTGCCTCTGGATAGATCAACATGGCAAAGACTCAACAGAGTAACCTCAGAAACACAATTGCATAGATCAACTAGGCTTAAGCAATGTCTATAAATATTCCATTGAGCAACATAAAAATATACATTCTTCTCAGTAGCACATGGATGATTCTTGAAAATAGATCACCTCTTAGGGCAAAAAGCAAATCTGTGCAAATACAGAACTGTTGAAACTATGCCCTGCATTCTTTCAGACTACAATGGAATAAAATTAGAGCTCAATACCAAAAATCAATAGAAAAGCCTGTAACTCATGGAGACTGAACAACACATTGTTGAATCATGAGTGGGTCATTGAAGAGATCAGAATGGAGATTCAAATGTTTATGATATTTAACCAAAATAAGCATAGAAAATACCAGCTCAAACGAAGAATAAAATACCTAGGGATTAACCTAACCAAAGATGTAAAAGATCTATTAAGTGAAAGCTATTAAAACCTAAAAAGAGAAATCAAAGAGGACACCAGGAAATGGAAAGACCTCCCATGCTCATGGGTAGGCAGAATCAATATAGTGAAAATGGACATACTGCCAAAAATGTTATACAAATTCAATTCAGTCCCCATAAAAGTCCCAGCTACATTCTTCACTGAAATAGAGAAAACAACCCAAAAATTCATATAAAATTCATACAAATTCATATAAATTCATATAAAAGACCTAGAATAGCCAAAGTAATTCTAGCCAAAAGAAGTAGCGCAGGAGGCATCACAATTCCAGACTTCAAGCCATCATAACAAAAACAGCCTAGTACTGGCACAAAAACAGACCTGAAGATCAATGGAATAGGGTAGAAGAGCCAGAAATAAATCTGCACACTTGCAGTCAGCTGATATTTGACAAAGGAGCCAAAGACATACAATGGAAAAAAACAGAGCCTCTTCAACTATTGATGCTGGGAAAACTGGGCAGCCACATGCAGAAAACTCAAAGTGGACCCTAGCCTATCACCATGCACCAAGATCAACTCAAAATAGATTAGTGACCTCAACATCAGACCTGAAACCCTGAAACTACTGAAGGGACACTATAACTTGTGGACATAGGCAGGAACTTTCTGAATAGAGTCCCAGGGACACAACAGATAGGGGAGAGACTTGACAAATGATACTACTACAAAATAAAAAGTTGCAGGGGCTGAGGATATGGCCTAGTAGTAGAGTGCTTGCCTCACAAAATAAAAAGTTTCTGCACAGCTGAAGACATATCCACTAAACTAGAGAGACAACCATATGGGAAAAGATCTTCACCAGCAAAGTAACAGACAAAGGCCTAATATCCATCATCTACAGAGAACTCAAGAAACTAACCCCTTCCAAACCCAGTAAACCAATTATTAAGTGGGCAAGAGAGCTAAAGAGAGACCTCACAGAAGAAAAAATAAAAATGGCAAAGAAATATATGAGGAAATGTTCAACATCCCTGGCAGTAAAGGAAATGCATATAAAAACAACTTTGAGATACCACCTCACCCCAATTAGAATTGCCTACACTCTGAACTCAGGTAACAACAAATGCTGGAGGGGATGTAGAGAAAGAGGAACCCTTCTGCACTGCTGGTGGGAATGTAAACTAGTACAACCACTCCAGAGAACAGTACAGAAGTTCCTAAAAAACTCAGCATAGACATATGCTATGACCCAGCCATACCACTCCTAGGCATCTATCCAGAACAACAGGATCCAGGATACCACAAGGACACCTGCACCTCCATGTTTATCACTGCACAATTCACAATAGCCAAGATATGGAAACAAGCCAGATGTCCCACTACAGATGGATGGATCCCAAAAATGTGATACCTGTACACAATGGAATTCTACATGACAATCAGAAATGATAAAATAATGGCATTCGCAGGGAAATGGACAGATCTTGAAAAAATAATGTTGAGTGAGACAAGCCTAGAACACAGAGAACAAAGGTGCATGATTCCCCCTGATAGGTGGATGTTGGCGGGGGGGGGGGGGGGGGGGGGGAAGGGCAAGGGAATTAAAAAGCAGAGAACTTGTCTGTAAAATAACACACATCTTTTTAAGTGGTATTTCTACATGTTTTGGTCAGTGACTTTATATCATGTCTCTAAAACCAAACAATTACTAAATAAACATAAAAATGTCTAGGATAGTCCTAGCAGAGGAACACAAAAGCTCAACAGCTATGTACATATGATCATATAAGCTGAGGCTAATCAAAATTAATTCCAAGATATGGGAAACAAGAGGATTTTATTGTTGTTTTTATTTTTAATGTACTATTTGAATCTCCTATGGCTTATCCCCTGTTGTTACTGTATATGATTTTGGTACAATGAATATTGTATATATGCTTATCAGAAGTAGGGAAGGGAATGGGAACATCAGAAGGGTGAGACAAAGAATAAAGGGCAAACCAATGCAATAGTGATACTCATAAGACAATAAATTGGAAAGGAACTGTACAACTAGCAGGCTGGGAGGGAGGGAAGGTGAGAGAAAAATAAGGGAGGGTGTAACAAGTATGACAAGAAATGTACTCACTACCTTATTATGTAACTGTAACCCCTCTGTACATCACCTTGACAATAAAATTTAATTTAATTTTTAAAAAAGAAAATACTAGCTCCTCTGGGACACAGCAAAGGCAATACTCAGAGGAAAATTTGTAGCTTTACATGCCTACATCAACAAACTGAGAAGTCTCAAGCCAACAATTTATTGATCAACCTTAAGCTCCTTGAAAAAGAGCAACAATCCAAACCCCAATCCAGTAGACAGAAATAGATAATTAAAATTAAATTAAATTAAATCAGAATTAAATGAACTAGAATCCAAAGAAACATTGGAAGGAATCAACAAAACAAAGAGTTGCTTCTTTGACAAAATTGACAGAACCTTAGCAAAACTTACCAAAACACTCAAAAACACATAATCAGAGATGAGAATGGAAACATTACAGCAGAAACAACAAAGATTCAGAACATTATAAGGGAA
Organism: Perognathus longimembris pacificus; assembly: GCF_023159225.1. NCBI lineage: Eukaryota > Metazoa > Chordata > Mammalia > Rodentia > Heteromyidae > Perognathus > Perognathus longimembris. The sequence continues at coordinate 37,160,485 of NC_063166.1, read as the reverse complement.
TACTTTTCAAACCTTTATGCTAACAAACTTGAGAATCTGGAAGAAATGGTCAAACTTCTAGCAAAACTAAACCAAGAAAGTTTAAACCCACTGAATAGGCCAATATCAAATAATGAAATAGAAATGGCAAGAGGGGACCTGCCATCCAAGAAAATCCCAGGAACAGATGGATTCTCAGCTGAATTCTATAAGGCTTTCAAAGCAGAACTCACACCAGTACTCCTCAAACTCTACAATGAAATTGAAACCAAAAGTTCAATACCAAACTCATTCTATGAAGCCAGCACAGCCCTCATCCCAAAACCAGATAGGGACTCATCAAAGAAAGAGAACTGTAGACCCATTTCTCTGATGAACATTGATGCAAAACTTCTTGGCTCCTTGGCACAGATTGAAACTTTCTTAATAAAGGCCCAGAAACACAACAAATCAAAGAAAGGTTGGACAAATGGGATGCATCAGACTGCAGAGTTTCTGAACCATAAAGGACATAGCTTGAAAGATAAATAGAAAGCCCTCAGATTGGGAGAAGATCTTCACTGGCCATACAATAGTCAAGGGCCTCAGGTCTAAAATATACTTAGAACTCAAAAAAGAAATATAATAACAACAGCTGCTTGTGGGGATATGGCCAAAAGAGAATGCTACTACACTATTGGTGGTAGTGTAAACTTGTTCAACCACTCTGAAAAGCAGTATGGGGGTTCCTCAAAAGACTAAACACAGAGCTCCCCTATGACCCAGCAATCCCACTTCTGGGCATTTACCCAAATGATTACAAACAAGGCCACACTAAAGCTACTAGCACAACCATGTTCATTGTAGCATTATTTACCATAGCTAAAATATGGAACCAACCTAGATACCCCTCAGTAGACAAATGGATCAAGAAAATATGGTATATATACACAATGGAATTCTATGCTTTCATTGGAAAGAATGACATCACTTCATTTGTAAGGAAATGGAAAGATTTGGAAAAAATCATATTAAGTGAAGTAAGCCAGACACACACACACACACACATACAAAAAAAACCATAGAATCCATGGTTTCCCTCATTTTTTTCTGAATAATTACTTATTTATTGTCAAAGTGATGTACGGAGAGGTTACAGTTTCATACTTAAGGCAGTGGGTACATTTCTTGTACAATTTGTTACCTCCTCCCTCATTTCCCCCCCCATTCTCCTTCCCCTTTCCCTCTCCCCCCATGAGTTGTTCAGTTGGTTTACACCAATTGGTTTTGTAAGTATTGCTTTTGTAGTCATATTTTTTTTATCCTTTGTCTCTCAATTTTGAATTACGTTTCCCTTCCCTAGTTCTAATAGCAATATATACAGTAACCAGTGTACTCAGATAAGATACAGTGATAGTGCAGGTACAACCACAGGAAGGGAATACAAAAGGATCATCAACAAAAGAAGCTACAGTTGCACATGGCATGTTGAAAGTAATTACAACAGTGATATAACACTTATTTTCATAACATGGAGTTCATGTCACTTAACATCATCTTCTGTGTTCATAAGGGCATAGCTATTGGGCTCTTGTGATCCTCTGCTGTGACTAGCCTAAACCTATACTAATTATTCCCTATGAGGGAGTTTCCCTCATTTGTAATAATTGGTATATGTCTAGGATGGTCCTAGCAGAGGATCACAAGAGCTCAATAGCTATGTACATATGATCACATAAGATGATGCTAAGTGAAATGAACTCCAAGTTATAGAAACAGGATGTTTCTCATTGTTGTTGTTATTTTTTTCTAATTTTTTTTTTTTTTTTGTCGGTCATGGGGCTTGAATTCTGGGTCTGGGCATTGTCCCTGAGTTTTTCAGCTCAAGGGTAGTGCTCTACCACTTGATGTTGTTATTTTTAATGTACTTTGTGAAATTGCTTCGTTTCTTTCCTTTGTTTTTCTTTCCTATGGTTATCCTCATCACTTTATTCGATTTTGGTTGCCTTGGTATTGTATATATGCTTATCTGAATTGGGAAAGGGAAGGGGAACATCAAAATGGTGAGAAAAAGGAAAAGATAAAGCAATGCAACAGTGAAATTCACAAGATAATATGTTGGAAATTACCTATACAACCCGGAGGTGGGGTGGGGAGGGAAAGTAGGAGAAAAATGAGGGAGGAGTAACAAATTTGACAATAAATCTACTCACTACCTTACATATGTAACTGTAGCCCCTCTGTATATCACCTTGACAATAAAATTAAATTTTAAAAAACATTAAATGGGCATTAGGAATAAAAGTACATTACCAATCCCAAAACTTAGTGACAAGATAGAAGCTATTTAACAAACAAACAAACAAAAACCATGCTCCCTTGTTAGATTTGCAAGTCTGGACTTTCTTGGTGATTTTTTTCTACACAGATGCCATAAGCAGTATGGACAATAAAACAGTCTTTAACAATTGTTGGCAAATGTTTCAGTTTATATCTCAGCTGAAATGGAGGCCAGTTATGAAACAGAACTATCCAACAGCATATGCCTGCACAGGAAATACTCCAGACAAACTTATAAATACAGCAATCAGCAGATGTATGTGGGACTCAACATTTTGAGTATTGCTGCAGAATACTAAACACTAATGTGTTTGTTTGTTTCTAACTCTAGTTTTAGGTCTTGACTTTGGCACTTCCTTTGGGATCTGAGTAAGTTAACACAACCTTTTTGAGTATGTGTTTCACCATCAATGAAATGAGGAAAATCATGCCTATCCTTCAAGATTGTTTTTTATTCTACCAGCCTGGATTCTGTTGGAAAACAAAAACAGAGACCATATCAGTTACCTTAAGAGGAAAAAAAAGTAATATAAGGAACCGATTGATCAGTTCTAAGAAAACCAAAAGAATGAGCAAACAAACCAACAAAAAGACAGTGAAGATGCCCTGAGGGCTTGGAGTGCTAAAGGCAGAGGTTAGACTAATGAGAACTTGAGGGCTTTGAAGACAGTGGCTGAAACAGAGTGCAGAAGAAGTGGTAGCTGCTTCTAAGATATGTTACGTGAAGGATCCAAAGAGCTGAGTCCACTTGATTCTGGGAAGGTACAAAAAGCGGGATGCTGGAATCACCTGCCAGTGGCAGGACAATCTGCCATTTCCAGTGGCATGAGAGGAAAATCCCACGCTGGCTCTACCCTCTGTACCCTCTGCACGGGCAACTGGCAAAGGAGAAATGACTGCAGAGGCCAATTTTACTGAGCAGAGCACACAGGCTCTGCTCAGGATATGGAACTGTGAAACACATAACTTATTCTTTATGTGCATTACAGAGCACTTACTTTGTAAGAGGTGTTGTAGGTACTGGGGAGCCTGGAGAATTAAATGGGAAGGTTCAAAAGTGCACAGCTCAGTGATTACTACAAGGTATACCCTCATTTAAATGAGCTGCTCTCTCTTAGGACCAGTGGGAAACATGAAGGGAAAGGAAATGGGGAAAAATTGTCCTGCCTGCTTTTAAGGAGTCTAATGTCTACATTAAGTGTTCTAAGATAAGTCACAAAGCAAAGTACAAAGCAAAACAGCTCCCAGTTTCACATCCTCATATTCAAATAACTACAGACCTGAAGTAATTTTTTAAAATTATATCTGCTGTGAACATGACACAAGTTTTTCTTGTCATTATTTCCTGAACTATATGTTATAATGATTATTAACACAATATTTATATTATATCAAATTTTAGTAATCTGGCCATGATTTAGAGTATATTGGAGGATGCTAGGCACCAATGGCTCATACCTATACTTCTAGCTACTCAGGAGGCTGACCTCCAAAGATCTCAGTTCAAAGCCAACCCAGACAAGAAAAATCTGTGAAATTCTTATCTCTAATTAACCACCAAAATGCCAAGAGTTAAGCTGAGGTTCAAGTGGTAGAGTGCCATCCTTGAGCAAAAAAATCTAAGAGGCAATGACCAGACTCTGAGTTCAAACCCCAATACTAGCACACCAGCAACAGAGAGAGAGAGAGAGAGAGAGAGAGAGAGAGAGAGAGAGAACAGGATACAGGAAGCTGTGAATAAGTTCTGGGCAAATACTAAGATATTTTGTATCCAAGATTTGCATATCTACAGAATTTGTTATTCATGAAGGTCCTGGAAAACAGTTCTTATGAACAGTGAGGGATGTCTATACCTACCTGATGGTTGCATACACTAAAAACTCTTTCAGAGTTGGGCACTGGTGGCTCATGCCTATAATCCCAGCCACTTAGGAGGCTGAGATATGAAGATCACGTTTCAAAGCCAGCCCAGGCAGGGAAAGTCCTTGTGTCCCTTATCTTCAATAAGCTACTCAGAAAAAGCCAGAAATGATGCTGTGGTTCATGAGGTAGAGAGCTAGCCTTCCTTCAGCACAAAAGCTCAAGGACAGCACCCAGTCCCTAAATTCAAACCCCATGACCAGCAAACAAAAAACAAACAAAACAAAAAACTATTTCAGATGTAACTTTTATTAATTCAGAGAAGCAAAAGCATACCTGGGCATTAAAAGTGAAACTTTTGTGATCCTAATATTCAATGCTTATTCTATGATGTGTGTGTGCATATTGTTCAATGTGTGTGCATAATATTTAATTCTTATCTTATATGTGTGTGAATATATATACATAGATATGTATATATGTGTATATATATATATATATATATATATATATGGTTTTCAGTGAAGTTTTCTCAAAAGGCAGGGATGAGTAAGGCCTAAATGTTCTTACTATAGAGTGTAAATAATAAGAGTTGGGGTATTGTTCAGTGGTACAACACCTATCTAGATAGCAGTAGGGCCATTTGGTGTAGAAGAAAGTATACAAGGACTGGAAATATGGCCTAGTGGTAAAGTAATCGCCTCATGTACATGAAGCCCTGGGTTCGATTCCTCAACACCACATATATAGAAAAAGCCGGAAGTGGCGCTGTGGCTCAAGTGGTAGAGTGCTAGCCTTGAGCATAAAGAAGCCAGAGACAGTGCTCAGGCCCTGAGTTCAAGCCCCAGGACTGGCCAAAAAAAAAAAAAAGAAAGAAAGTATACAAGCAAAGCAAATATGGTTTGCTTGGAAATGGGATGAGTATATACAGCACTAGCCAGTCTCAAGGAATGGACAATAGACTCATTATATGCAATTTGTTGGGGGTAACCTGCCATTTATGGACTTCATTCTGAAGCATGGATGAGCCATAGGAGTCTCTTAAGTAAGCAGGAAATTATGGGTGATAGATGGGTATAAGAAGGGGAAAACTATTACATTGAATGGGATGGAATGGAAGAGGATCAAATACAACTACAAAGAAAGGTCTTAACTTTGAAATTTTGCATGTGTCTCCTTCTGTCTTTAATTACAATAACAAATATTTTATGAGATGGTCTATGCAATCAATGAGTAATCTTTAGGCCAAAAGTTCTGGAACTGAAAAAACTCAAATGATAATAGAATTTAAAATAATAAAGTTTGAGTGACCAATATTTTAAGAAATAAAATTGAAACCCAACCTTCCAGACACAGTACTTAATTCATGAATTGAGACCCTGGGGTAGGGGATCAATGACAGCTGTGAGAGTGGACATGACATTGACATGACAGGGTGGGAGGAGGGGTCAGTGGCAACATCACAGAGCTCAAAAATAGTGAATTTATGTTTTTAAACAAATGTTAATGACTTAGGCCGGCAGTGGCTCATGCCTATAATCCTGGCTACTCAGGAGGCTGAAATCTAAGGATAGCAGTTTGAAGCCAGATAAGGCAAGAACGTCCCTGAGACTTTTATTTCCAATTAAAGACCAAAAAGCTAGAAGTGGAGGTATGGATCAAGCAGTAGATTGCCAACCTTGAGTGAAACAGCAGAAAAATAGAGGCCCTGAATTCAAACCCCAGTCTGGCACATATAAAAACAATAGTAATAGAGTTGGGTAAACACAATTCATATAAGTGGCATGAATTTTAATTATGAGTTTGCAGAGCATTTATTGTACTCATGGATACTTTGTTTTCTTCTTGGCAGATCCTTTACAGGATTTTGGCTTTTCTATTGACCAGTGTTCCAAACAATTAAAACCAAATATCAACATTAGAATTGGACTCATTCTGAGTAAGTAGAAAGCAGTACCTTGGAGTAAAGCATGGTACAATTCTTTCCTGATCTACGCAGCCAGCTGACTTGTATCCACTGCAAGAGCTGACTAAACTATCATCCTGCACCCTCTCAAATGAACACTTTCCATCTTTATTTTCAGACCTTTCCCTGGGCACAACTAGGTAGTGTAAAACTCTCACTTAAGGCTGTGCTTTGCACTAAAAAAGACTCCAGACACTTGTCTGGGTTATATAAGCACTTGACATCAGTAAGGCTAGCAAAAAAAAGGGAAAGAAAGAAAGAAAGAAAGAAAGAAAGAAAGAAAGAAAGAAAGAAAGAAAGAAAGAAAGAAAGAAAGAAAGAAAGAAAGAAAGATTGTTTTTTCAGGTCACGGAACCTGAACTAAGGTCCTGGGCCCTGTCCCTGAGATTCTTTTGCTCAGGGCTAACACTCTATCACTTGAGCCACAGTGCCACTTCTTTCTTTTTCTGAGTAGTTTTTTGGAGATAAGAGTCTCATGGACTTTTCTGCCCTGGCTGAAAGAAAGAGAGCAACTATTGATGTCTATAGAAGACAGAGCCCTTGCTTGATTATTTGTGCCACGTGTAAATCTGTCCCCTCCTCCCAGCAATGTGGTTTATTATTTGCATTATTTTGCTTGCCCGATTGCTAATACACATTCTTAAACCTTAATTCAGACAAAGAAGATGTGTAAACTCCTTCTTCCCCACCTCAGTCAATAAACTCCAGCAGCCATATGCCTCTCTGTATTGGCTTTACACAGTGTCTGTACTCCAGCAGCATCTCAACAATAAAATGCTTTGGGGAAAGAAATAAAGAAGAGAGAGAAAGATGGGTAGTCATGCAAGCTTCTTGCTATTGTGTGGACTGCTCTCCCCTTCCTGCTGCGCTGCCACCTTTTATTCCAGCCCTGTTGGCCTTTCCAACACAACTCTCTCTGCCTATGCATTGGTCTTTCCCACACAGCTCTGCCTACACCCCGGGAATCCAGTCTGCAGTTTTCCCTTTCTCACTTCTATTTGTTCTTTCCCTCCAAAACTTCTCCTTCATCCTGGAAAATCACACTCCCCTCACCTCATCTTGAAAGACTTTTCTCAAGTCACAGCAGCTCCTGACCCAGTGCATCCCACCTTGATCCACATTCCTGTTATAGAGAGAGACAGAGAGAGACAGAGAGAGACAGAGAGAGAGGAGGAGGAGGACGAGGAGGAGGAGGAGGAGGAGGAGGAGGAGGAGGAGGGTAGGGTAGAACACAAAGATAGTAATGGAGGAAAAAGCAGAAAGAACAAGAAGCCACCAGAAAGCTCACTGAGGCTCCCAGTGTGCTGTGATGGTCCCCACAACCATATTGGGAGTCTGTGGCTTGACCACACCCTATCTCACTGCTACCATGAAAGATAAATAATACCTTGTTTCTTGAAAAGTTCTAGAAGATAGATTGCAGACATCCTGTTCCAGAATGAAGAATATGGCCAATGAGTTACCTTGCACCAAACAGGCACAGGGCCACTTTTGAGGCAAGCACTCTTTGCCACTAGGCCATATCCCCAGCCCTACAGGGCCACTTTTACAGGTAAGGTGTTCATCATGATCTCCTATAGCATAGTCCAAATGCTGTTTTACCAAGAAAGGAAGAAAGCTGAGCCTTGGGCGGGTGGGGGGGGGGGGCGGAAACAGCTCAGGGAGAGGGTTCAAGCCCTTGGTTCAAGCCCCAAGACCAAAGAGGAAGGAGGAAGAGGAGGTGAAAGAAAAAGGAGAGGAGGAAGACAAGAAAGCTGTTATCCATAAAGAGGAGATGAAGGGGACTCCACAATGTAGGAGTCTCCATCACCTTGAATATGGAGAAACACAGTAACAGAGTTGCTCTTCCTTTGTCTAGGAGAGGACATCAGAGAGCTGTTCCTTGACATAGCTCTGGTCACTAAAGGCTCTTCTATTTTGAATTTTTCCTACCCCATCTGTGAAGAGGACCTTCCCAAGTTTTCTTTCTGTGGAAGAAGGAAAGGAGGTAAGTCATCCCTTACTGACAGCTTGTACCTGAGGTCAGGGCAAAGCGTTGCCCAGCCCCTCACCTACGAGCAACCTTGACTTCATCCGCTAGTGCCTGATACATAAAAAGAACAAGAAAATCCAACCATGGAGCTTACCATACAGGGATCTTGTGAACACCAAACTGAAATGGTGCATAAGAGATTATTTCAGACAAAATCATTGCTGTGAATGGCATCTTATTTTATTATACAAAAAAGAAAAGGAAAGGCTGGCAGCAGAAAAGATTCACAGTTTCAAAAAATCCTTGAGGATTCAACAGGTTTCCAGGTTTATTCTCAATTATCTTTTTAAGGGAGGATCTCTGCAATATTGCAATAGCTCTGAAAAATAAAATGAAGAGAAAGAAACTTAACCAAAGTGCATTCTATCATTGCCTTTCCTATGGGGGGGGCGGTAGATAGCAGATAAAAATGTCAGATAGCTAGACTCAAAGCAAAGAAGCTGAAGGCCTCAAGCTATTGCTTCCTTTTTTTTTTTTTTGCTAGTCCTGGGGCTTGGACTCAGGACCTGAGCACTGTCCCTGGCTTCATTTTGCTCAAGGATAACACTCTGCCACTTGAGCCACAGCGCCACTTCTGGCCTTTTTCTGTATATGTGGTGCTGGGGAATTGAACCCAGGGCTTCATGTGTGCAAGGCAAGCACTCTTGCCACTAGGCCATATCCCCAGTCCCCCCATTTTCTTAATAAAGCATTCTACTATACAGGTATATGTGGTTCACACCTATAATCCTAGCTATTCAGGAGGCTGAGAGCTAAAATCAAGGTTCAAAGCCATCCCAGGCAGAAAAGTCTATGAGGCTCTTATTTCTGATCAACCACCAGAAAGCCAGAATGTAGCCCACCCCTCCTCCCCAACCCTCCCCATCCTATCCTGACAGTCAGGCACTTTGTTTAATAAAAGCTTAGGTTTGGGGCTGGGAATATGGCCTAGTGGTAAAGTGCTTGTCTCATATGCATGAAGCTCTGGGTTCAATTCCTCAGCACCACATATATAGAAAAAGCCAGAAGTGGCACTGTGGCTCAAGTGGCAGGGTGCTAGCCTTGAGCAAAAAGAAGCCAGGGACATTGCTCAGGCCCTGAGTTCAAGCCCCGGGACTGGCAACAAAAACGAAACCAAACCAAAAAGCTTAGGTTTGTTCTGTGGTAGCCTTCTCTACAAGCCATTCCCTCCTACTCAGGGCCTCCATTTTGTTCTTACTGTCTAACAGGGACTAGAACTCAACTTCACACTCCAGAAACATCCTCTTGCCAACTTCTCTACTCAAGGAAGCTAGGGACGAAGCTGGGGAAGCAGCAAGAATCCTTGAACCCAATTATTCTTTCTAAATGAAATCTAGAGAAGACAATGGGGACCCTTTCTTAGTCCAAGGGATACAGGTGAAAGATGTTTGTTTACAAGAAAAGAAAACAAGGAACTCAAAAGAGGGTTGACCAGAAGGAAACCGAGTGCATTGTGAGGATTTGCAGATTTCTGTCTTGCAGTGATGGAGGCATTGTATTACAGGCATTGAGCCTCACTGGTCATCCACACGGTCTTAGACACCTGGAGACACTTGTCTCTGCAGTCCCATACAGTCATCCTGCAGTGCCCATAGGAAACTGCTCTCAGGATCCCTTGAAGATGTCAAAATCCATGAATGCCCAGTCCCTTTACATTGAAGTCAGGAGATCAGGTCTGGCCAGCACCATCTTGGCCACATGATGGATGGTAGGGTCTAGCATCTTGTCTTTATGGTGGGAGAAGGTGAAGCCCCCGCCTCCCAGGTGAGAAGTGTACCTGAGTCCCTGGAGGCAGGGGTGAGGACTTGGATGGTAGGTTACTAAATCTGTCGGTCCTGTGACCCTGCCCCCTGACCTGACCCTATTTAGGCCTAGACCAGCTTGGGTACCATTACAACATGCCACGTATCTCTGTGTGCATGTCCTGGCTCCTGGCTCTTCTCCAGTCACCATGGCATACTGTTTCACCTCTCCATTGGAGCTGAATTGGTTTGTTGGTATTGTTTTTGTTCTTTTCCTCTATGGCCTTCATGGCTCAGTTTCCTAACAGTGTTAAGTGTATTTGCTGGTTACTGGTTTTTGAGACAGGAGTCTACCATGCAATTGCCAGCCTTTTAATAAAGACTCCTGATTAAACCTCTCAAAATGTGGCTTCTCCATTTTCTCACCCTACAACAACATAAAATGAACAGTATTATATAGAACTTGAATGTATACTTGAAATTGCCTCTAGATTGCCGATATGTAAATGCTTGCTGTGTAAATACTTGCTATGCTGTATTGTTTAAAAAATAATGCCAAAAAAACGAAAACAGCCTGAATGTTCATTACAGAAACAATGTTGGATAGTTGGTTGGTTGATTGTTGGTTGATTGGTTCATTAGTTGGTTGGTTTTCAAATATTTTTGGCTCCATTATTTATTGAGTCCAAGGATGTAGAATCTGTAGATGCAGAAGACCAACTCTGTTCCAGGTGTGGCTAGTTACTTAGGGAGGGTTCCAAACAGACACATAGAGGGAACAAGCTAACCTTATCCAGAGTTGTATCAGCTGCTGTTCTAAGAGGCCTGCATCTATTAAGTCATTTAGTTCCGGCCCTATGCATAAATCCATTAATATTCCAAATCCATGGATAAAGAACTGAGCCACAGAGCGTTTACAGTCTCTAAGCCTCAGATTACAGAGCTGATAAGGAACTACTAGCCCAAATCCAGACAAGGTGGCTCTTAAACCCTAAGCTTAAATTGGAATGAATGAATGAATGAATGAACAATGAAATCTATGGATATAAATGAATACATATTTTAGCTATGAGTGTACTTTTTTAAAACCACTTAAGGACTCTTGCTGCCCACTGATCCTACTATGTTTCAAATTTGTATATAGATATATACAGATAGATAGATGGATATGTTCTTTTAACTAAATCAACATATAATATCAGTCTTCCATCAACTTACTGGAAAGATTTTTGATGAACTGAGTATATTCATGCATTGCTTCAGCATGGTTAATCTTTTTTTATAACTTATTTATTAATTAAACAAATTGTTTGACAAGGTGTTGTGCAAAAAGGGTACACTTACTTAATAGGGCAGTGTGTACATTTCTTGTGATATCTTACACCCTGCTTTTCTTTCCCTTCCCTAGGTCAGGTAGACATATATACATTACACAGTGTACCAAAAACATATACAGTAGCCACGTGGCCTATGCCAAAGGAAATTCACCTAGGCCTTTAAATGTAATGTCATCAATAGAGTTTGCTTATCCTTGTCTTATATGAACGTACATATATAGCTTTTGAGCGATTGTGATCCACTGAGAGGTCTATTTTTGACCTTTATATGTTGAGAAGTTGTTTGGTTTTAGTTACATAATGTAGGGTCGCTGACCCAAATCTGTGGGAAATAACATTTGACAAGAAGTTTTTGGTTTCACAGACTTGGTCTCTACTGTGTCCCCCTCCCCCCACCTTAACAGTCATATATCAAAGAGATCATGCCCCTTTGTTTTCTGTGTTCTACACTTGTCTCGCTTAACATTATTTGTTCAAGCTCTGACCATTTCCCTGCAAATGCCAATATTTCACCATTTCTAATCGCTATGTAGTATTCCATTGTGTATAAGTACCATATTTTTTGGATCCATTCATCTGTGGAGGGGCATCTGGGTTGTTTCCATATTTGGGCTATTGTGAATTGTGCAGCGATAAACATGGAAGTGCAGATGTCTTTTTGATATCTTGGGGCCTGTTGTTCAGGATAGATGCCTAGGAGTGGTATGGCTGGGTCATAGGGTAGGTGTATGTTGAGCTTTTTGAGAAACCTCCATACTGTTCTCCAAAGTAGTTGTACTAATTTGCACTCCCACCAACAATGGAGAAGGGTTCCTCTTTCCCCACACCCCCTCCAGCATTTGTTGTTGCCTGAGTTCAGAGTATAGGCCATTCTAACTGCAGTGAGGTGGTATCTCAGGGTTGTTTTTATTTGCATTTCCTTTACTGCCAGGGATGTTGAACATTTCCTCTTATGTTTCTTTGCCATTTTTATCTCTTCTCTTGTGAAGTCTCTCTTTAGCTCCTTTGCCCATTTCCTAATTGGTTTACTGGGCTTGGAGGGGCTTAGTTTTTTGAGTTCTCTGTAGATGACAGATATTAGGCCCTTGTTGCTGTGCTGGTAAAGATCCTTTCCCATATGGTTGGCTGTCTTTCTAGTTTGGTGGCTATGTCCTTAGCTGTGCAGAAACTTTTTATTTTGTAGTAGTCCCATTTGTCGAATCTCTCTCCTATTTGTTGTGCCCCTGGGACTATATTCAGGATGTTCCTTCCTGTGCCTATAAGTTCTAGTGTCTTTCCTACTCTGTCCTGCAGTAGTTTCAAGGATTCAGGTCTGATGTTGAGGTCCTTGATCCATTTTGAGTTGATCTTGGTGCATGGTGATAGGCTTGGGTCTACTTAGAGTTTTCTGCATATGGCTGCCCAGTTCTCCCAGCACCAGTAGTTGAAAAGGCTCTGTTTTTTCCATTGTATGTCTTTATCTCCTTTGTCGAATATCAGATGACTGTAAGAGTGTGGCTCTACTTCTGGGTCTTCAATTCTATTCCATTGGTCTTCAGGTCTGTTTTTATACCAATACCAGGCTGTTTGTGTTATGATGGCTCTATAATAGACCTTGAAGTCTGGTATTGTGATACCTCCTGCACTGCTTCTTTTGCCTAGAATTGCTTTGGCTATTCTAGGTCTTTTGCTGTTCCATATGAATTTATGGTTTGCTTCCTCTATTTCAGTGAAGAATGTAGCTGGGATCTTGATGGGGATTGCATTGAATTTGTATAACAATTTGGGCAATATGGCAATTTTCACTATATTGATTCTGCCTACCCATGAGCATGGGAAGTCTTTCCATCTTCTTGTGTCTTCTTTGATTTCCCATTTTAGATTTTTATAGTTCTCATTAAATAGGTCCTTCACGTCTTTGGTTAGGTTGATCCCTAGGTAATTTTTTTTTTTAGCAACTGTAAATGGTATTATTTCCATAATTTCCTTTTCTCTTTGTACATTGCTGGTGTACAGAAAAGCTGCTGACTTTTGTGGATTGATTTTGTATCCTGCTGCTTTGCCAAAATGGTTTATTAGGTGTAGGAGTTTGGGGACTGAGTTTTTTGGGTCCTTCAGATATAAGATCATGTCATCTGTGAATAGGGATAGCTTGATTTCTTCCTCGCCGATGTGGATCCCTTTGATGTCCTCCTCTTGCCTTATTGCTATGGCTAGGGATTCCAGCACTATGTTGAAAAGAAGTGGGGAGAGTGGGCATCCTTGTCTTGTTCCTGAGTTTAGGGGGAATGATTTTAGTTTCTCCCAATTTAATACGATATTAGCATTTGGTCTGTTGTATATGGTTTTTATTGTTTTAAGGAATGTTCCATCTATTCCTGTTCTCTCCAGAACTTTTAATAACTATGGGTGTTGTATTTTGTCAAAGGTTTTTTGGGCATTGACTGAGATAACAATGTGATTCTTGATTTTAGTTCTGTTGATGTGGTGAATTACATTGATTGATTTACGGATGTTGAACCATTCTTGTGACTGTGGGATGAAACCTACTTGGTCATCAGTTTCTGGATCCTGTTAGGTAATACTTTATTGAGGAGCTTTGTGTCTGTGTTCATTAATGATATTGGTCTGTAGTCCTCTTTTTTGTTGGGTCTTTGCCTGGTTTGGGGATGAGTATAATCTTAGCTTCATAGAATGAGTTTGGGATTTCTCCCTCTGTTTCTATTTCATGGAAGAGTTTGAGGAGTATTGGTATTAGCTCCTCACTAAAGGTTTTATAGAATTCATTGGTGAATCCATCTGGGCCTGGGCTTTTCTTTGTTTGGAGGCTCTTGATTACCCCCTGTATCTCACTGTAAGTTATTGGTTTATTTAGTTGATTTATTTCTTCTTGGTTCAGTTTGGGCAGTTTATATTTCTCTAAGAATTGATCCATTTGTGTAAAGTTATTGTTTTTTAGTGAGTAGAGGTTCTGGAAATAGTTCCTTATGATTGTTTGAATATCGTGTTGTAATTTTTCCGGTGGCGTCCCTGATTTTACATATTTGAGTCTCTTCTCTTCTTTCTTGGTAAGTCTTGTGTGGGGTCTGTCAATTTTATTTATTTTCTCAAAGAACCAGCATTTGGTTTTATTTATTTGTTGAATGGTCTTTCTATTTTCAATCAGATTTATCTCTTCTTTAATCTTGGTGATCTCTCTCCTCCTAGTCATTTAGATTTGATCATTTCTTGTTTCTCCAGTTGTTTCAGTTTTATCGTGAGGTTGTTCACCTGCTCTGCTTCCATTCTTTTAATGTGAGTGCTGAGGGCAATGATCTTGCCCCTCAGTACTGCCTTAGCTGTATCCCATAGGTTTCTTTGTGATGTATTTTCATTGTCATTGTGGCTTATGAATTCGTTAATTTCATCCTTAATTTGGTCTGTGGCCCAAGTGTTAGATAACAGTGAGGGGTTTATCCTCCAAGTACATGTGTAGCCTCTGTGGTATCCTTTGTTATTGAGAGTTACCTTTATTCCACTGTGGGTAGATATAATACATGGGATGACGTCAATACTTTTGTATTCTTTGTGTGGGCTATGACATGGTCTGTTTTGGAGTATGATCCATGGGCTGCTCAGAAGAAGGTGTATTGGGTTTCTGTAGGGAGAAAGACTCTGTACAGATCTATCAGATCCATTTGGTATATGGTGTTACTTAGGTCCTAGGCTCCCTTGCCAATCCTCTGGGTGTTGGACCTGTCTCTTGGAGAGAGTGGAGTATTAAAGTCTCCCACTATGATTGTGTTTGGGTCTATCTTGTTCTGTAATTCTGTGAGAATTTGCTTGACATATGTAGGGCCTCTTTTGTTGTTTATCACCGTGATGTCTTGATTCTGGATTTTTCCTTGTATTAAAATGTAGTGTCCTTCTTTGTCTTTTTGAGTTGATTTTAATGAGAAGTCCAGCTTGTCTGAGATCAGGATGGCTACTCCTGCTGTTTTGGTAGGTGTGTTTGCTTGGAAGTTATGGCTCCATCCCTTCATTTGGATCCTGTTTTTATCCCTTGCTGTAAGATGGGTCTCTTGAAGACAACAGATGGCAACTTTTTGTTATGGATCCACTATGTCAGTCTGCTCCTCTTTATTGGAGAGTTTATACCGTTTATATTCAAAGAGAGCAAGGAGAAGAGTGTTTTTTTCCCCTTCCATTTTCCTGTTAAGCTGTTTTTCCTCTCCTTTTTTCCTTGTCTTTAATGAGCTGCTCTTTCTGTTGGGCTCTGGCTATTGTAGTTTCTTTGTGTTTCTGTCTGTGTGTCCTTTATGATTTTGTTGGGTGAGGTTCCCCTCTTAGAATTCGCTGTAAGGCTGGTTTTTTATTCAAATACTCCTTTAGATCCTCTTTGCTATGGAAAGATCTGGTTTTTCCCTTGAATGTGAATTCTAGTTTTGATGGATATCTAATTCTGGGTTGGCAATTGTTGGCCTGTAGGACTTGGATTGTGTTCTTGCACACTCTTCATGAGTTGTAGGTTTGTGTGGAGAGGTCTGCTGTGATTCAAATCCTTTTCCCATTGTAATATAGCTCTTTCTTCGCTTTGGCTGCATTCAAAATTTGCTCTTTATTCTTGAGGTCTGAAGTCTTGATTATTATGTGCCTGCGGAAGGATTTTCTAGGGTCCGGTCTGCCAGGCGTCCTATAGGCTTCGGTTACTTGGGTGAGGTCCTTGTGAGATTGGGGAAGTTTTCTGCAATAACTTTATTGAAAATATGTTGTAGCCCTCTGCTCTTGTGTTCGGCTCCTTCTTCTATTCCAATTATGTGCAGATTATATCTCTTTTCTTTGTCCACTAGCTCCTGGATTAGTCTGCCCTGGAGTTTTACCGTTTCTTGGAGTGTGGTAATATTCTGGTCCTTATCAGCTGCATCGTCATCCAAAAGAGAGATTCGGGATTCGATATGATCAATTCTCAATTCTTTGTCCTGTGGCTTCTAGTCTGGAGTTTATGGATGTCAGCGAGGTATTTATGGTTGCCAGATTAGCTTTCGTTGTGGAAAGTTCTTCCTTTAAAGAGTTGTATTTTGAATCTATTTTTTTATGCATTTCGCTTCTCAGGATGTTAAGGTCTTCTTTAATGGAGGATTGCACTGTATCCATTTTTGCTTCCATTTCTTTCTTGACTTCCTGAAGGTCCTTCGAGACTTCCATTCTAAACTCCTGGAATTGTTTTCTGAACTCGTTCCTGAGGCTTTCCATCATTTCTGTTATCATAGCCTCAGTTGTTTTTTTATTCTCCATCTACTCTTCAGTTGTACTACTTTTTGGAGCTGGCGAGTTGGCTTGACCTTTCATGAAGTTTGTAATATTTCTTTGTGATTTGCGCATCAGGAGATGTGTAGGTGGCACCCTTGGCTTGGCTTTGTGCTGGTTCCCACTGGTCCATCAGTGGAGACTTGTTTGTGTCCTGGCTCTGGGTTTGAGTTTGGTTGTTGAACCTTACTGCCCAATGGGTGAGCGTGATCGTCTCAGTTGTTGCTAGGGTGGTCACCCTCACTGCACTTGGGGGTGGGTAGGTTCTGTGTCTTTCTCTGAAGGACTGCTCTCCAGCTGTGTTGTGCTGACCCTTGTGTGCCCCTGATGGGGGTTTGCGGGTCGCTGATTCAGTGTGGCATGGAGACTTTTCTCTTCTTTGAATCTTTTCCCACTTGGTACCATGGTCAGAGTTGCTCACCTCTCAGATTGAGAATTGTCACTGAGAGACGGCTCACCCACCTGTGTGGATTGCTCCTGTCGGAGCAGGTGTTGCTGTTGAGGGGTGTTCTGCCCACTCTGATAGGCAGAGTGCGCCTATCAGAGCGGGCGCTGCCACTGGGGGGCCCTGCCTACCTATGCAGAGTGCACCTATCAGAGTGGGCTCTGCTGCTCGGAGGCCCTGCCCACCTTTGTGGAGTGTGCCTATCAGAGCGGGTGTTGCATCTTGCCCACTTGTGTGCTCCTGCGGGGCGTTGGGCAGGAGATCCTCCTGCTGGAAGGCTAGCCCGCTGGCCCATGCTGGCCCTCCGGTGGGCACATGCGTGTGCACTCTAGTGCTTCCTTTGGGGACATGCTGCCCCGAGTTGTTGGAGGGTGCCTGTACCCTCTCGCAAGTCTGCTGTGGGGGGCGGTATGCATGGATCCCATAAGATTCAAGTGTCTGGGCGCGGGTTGGTGCCCACAGACTCTCTGCACCTCCGCTGTGAGGGGGGCATGTGTTCGAGCCCAGATGTCCCTGCCAGGCTGGTATTGCACACCAGCAAGCCTGTGAGTGTTGTTCAAAAAGTCTGCGAGGACCAGGTGCCTCAGATGGCATTCCAATGCCTACCAGTCCCTGGGTCCCTGCTTGGGGGGGGGGGGGGGGGACGGGACGGGGCATGTGTGACCTGGTTCAGGCTCCTCAGCTGGGGCTTTGGGGGATGCCTGTCTAAGGTGTTTCCGGGTCACTTTGTTGGGCACTGCTCCACCTCTTCTAGCTCCCGTGTCCTCCCAGAGGCTGTAGGGTCCTAGAGCCGCCAGATATGGGCCTCCTTTGTAGGGAGGGGGAGGGAGGGAGCTCTAGCTTCTTTGTAGGGTTTGGGTCTCTGCTAGAGCTGGTCTCCCGTTGCGGGGTGGCAATGGGGAACTTACTGGTCCTGGATTGTGTGTGTGTCCTGCGCTTCTGTGGGGTTTTCGGGGCTGGGGTGCTGGGGTGTGACAATTTTTCTTTTGGTGGTGGCGGTCCCGGCTCTCCCCATACAGCTCTCCCCATCTGCGCCACCCGGTTCCCCTACTGTTGTTTTCTGGTCCCAGCCGTTCAGTCCCGCACCTCCAATCCCACGCTGCAGTCTGTCTCGGTCGGTCTGCGCTCTGCTCCGTCTGGGGTTCGTGGAGCTCCTGCTCTCTGGACTCTGCACTCCTGGCATGACTTTTCGGCTGTTGCTTCTCTGGTCGCTGACGGTCTGCAGTCCCATTTGCCAGTGCCGGTTCCCTTTCCCAGCCTGGCCCTGTTCGGGCTGGGGTGGGGGGGGATACCTTGGAGATTTTCTGGCTCTGTCCAGGTTATAGGCTCTTTTTATTTGTTCTTTTTTGTTTCCTGTGTTTCTCTGTTGCTTCTGGTTGTTGGATTTGCTGGATTCTTGATGGAGTGTTGGGTGCTGGAGTTCCCAGCTCACTATTCAGTTGGAGCGAGTTGGGGTGCCTCCCTATTGTGACGGTGCTATCTTCCCTCTCTCCTTGTTAATCTTTTGCTAGTCTGCCTCTGTTAGCACTTTTCGACCTGCCCTCATCTAGACCAACCCAATGCCTCAGCCACAATTATCGCACCCTTCTCTGTCCCTTCCTGCCTCCCTCCCTCATTCCAGCCCTTCCCTCTTCTGTCCCTTCCTCTTTACTTCCCTCTTGTCTTTTCTTCATTCTCCCTCTCTCCATTTACTCTTTTCTTCCTTTTCCCCCTCTCCCTCCCTTCTTCTACTTCCTCCTTTTTGCTTCCTTTATCCCTGCTTTTTTCCTTCCTTCCTTCCTTCTTTATTTCCTTCCTTTCCTTCCTTCTTTCCTTCCTTCCACAGTGGTTGAGTCCTAGTCTATACTAAGTTCTCTGGTAAGGCTAAAATGAACCAACACTGCTTGCTAGTATCAACAATACCCTTAATTGCCAAGAGGAGATGACATATGCATAAGCAACAGCTTCAAGTTGCCCTTTGTGCTATGTTCAGTGAAGAGGAACAGCCTGAGGTGGAGCTGATTCCCAGAGGGATCCACTGTTGGAATATAGACAAGAAATTGAACAATGGATTACTTTCCTATTTCTCTTACATTATGTGAAGTCTGATGCAGGGTTTTGGCATTACATAGATAGATGATTGATAGATAGATAGATAGATAGATAGATAGATAGATAGATAGATAGATATAAATGATAGATAGTCTAAAGTCCAAAGTGTTAAAAGACTTTCTCCTCAAGATGGCACTGCTAGGAGAGGTAGAGACATGTGAGAGGATCTTAGGTCATTGGAGGTGTGATTTCAGAGGATTAGGACCCTGTTCCTTCTTCTCTCTTGCTTCCTGGACATGAGTTGAGCAGTTTTCCTTATGAGGAGCTCCTCCTATGATGAGCTAGCTAGTCAGAAGCCCAGAGAAGACAGTGCCCACAAGAACTGCTGATTTATGATGCAACTATTCTTGTAAAAGCCAGGAAGAAATTTGTTGTACAAAATGTGTACAACAGATATGGACGTACCTCATTTCTTATAGGGAAAATTGGGTTTGGATTTTGTACTAATTTTAAAGGCTTGTAACTAAAAGAAATATTACAGTAAGAGCTCTCTCAAGCAAAGAATTCTTTAGGGAATAATTGCTCTCTGGTTTATCTTTTGTGTAAATCTGAACTTTTCTTCTTTAAGTGCTTGTCCAAAGCAGGGACTATGTCATAATTAGATGAATTCCAGTATATAGCAGTATAGATCCCCAGAAACCTATACTTAAAGTCTAGCATCACACTGCCCATAAGGTGGGGACAGATACTGTCCCTGACAGTATCTAAAGGATTAGATTATAATGTGTATTGATTTTACATATGCAAATAAGTAAAACCACCACTGTGGTTACAATTAATGCTCATGCTGGCTATTTGTTTTTCCTTCCTTTCTCTTATCAATGACATTTTCCTTTTTGGTCCCAGTTCTTGCTGAACAATTTGCACATAATAATCCTGAGTATCAGTAAGTACAGAGCTTTCTAAATTGAAATGTCTGTAATTCAATCTTAACCACTCTATCTAGATCAGCAATTCAGATTCCATTAGCTGATTTCTATGCTCTCATTATTTCTGTTTCAATGTGCTCCTTTTCGTGGGCTAAGGAAAGGAGGAGGGAACTTTGGTCAAATAATGGGAATGCAATCTGTACATGGCCTAGATTTGAGCGAAAAAATCCCATAAACACTTTCTGCAGAATTCCTTATACTTTGCACTGCTGTAGCAGAAGACATGGCAAAACCTACCTTCCAGATAAAGGCTACCTTGAAGAGCATTCATCTGTACTGACAACATGACAATCTCTATAAAGCATGTCAGCAATGTGGCACCACTGTCAGGAGCCTCATTCTTCAGTTATTTAATGTCCTCTGTATATGTTAACAAATGCAAGCCCAGGGAACTTGCTCACTGATTTCTGCTGTGACAGAAAGGGATTGAGCAGCTATATCTGAGACCTCAATTATAAAATGTCACCTCTCTTCCACTGTCAGCACCTTTGGTTTGGGTGGGGGGACATTTTAGACCACCTGCTCCCATGAGCTCTATTGCTATAAGCTTTCTGCTCCAGTGGTTCCTGTACTTCATTCTCATCCCTTCTAGTCTCAGCCATGGGCTTTGTCCTTCATCAATCACTACAGGTAGCCCACATGAAAAATGTCTTGATACTCTTTCCCATGGCTCATGGAGAGAGGGATAAGTCTCTACCACCTAGGAAATTGTATGATTTCTTGTCATCACATTTCCCACTATCATTTTGTAGCTGCAGGCAGCTGCAGGCAGGATGTTACCAAGAGTGATATTACTCTGTTAGAATGCATCAATGGTTCCCTACCTCATCATACTGCAGTATTTCCATTGGCTGCTAAGGGAAGAAGCCCAGCCCAGCAGCTCTCAAAATTGACCATACCTCAGCAAGGCTTGAAGAATGTGTTTGTTCAACAGCACATTATAGAACCCATCTCGGAGAGAAGCCTAAGAATCTGCATGTCTTACAAGTCTTCAGATGGCGTTGATGGTCCAGGAAACACAGCATCACTATACTAACTTAGTGAATAGACACAAAGTTTGAAGCCAGACTACTCCATTTCCCACCTTTGTGACTCAGACAAGTTATTTAACCTCTCTGAACCTCAGTTCCCTCATCTATAAAATAAGGAAAATGTGAGCAACCTCATGAAATTCTCATCAGAGTAAATGTATGTGAAGCCTTAGCATGGAGCTTAGGAGATTGAACACTCACCAAGCGGTCATTGGCAACTACTTCATGCAGCTAAGAACACACAGGGCTCTGGGACCTTTGAGAGATTGTCAGTCTCACAGTAGAAGTGGGGGATGGGGTGGGCATGCACATGCACACCATGACTGGGTCTTAAACTCAGGACCTTGGTGCTGTCCCTTACCTTACCTCTCAAGGCTGATGCTCTACCACTTGAGCTACAGCCCCATTTCTGATTTTTTAGTGGCTAATTGGAGACACAACTCTCATGGATTTTCCTGCTTGGGCTGGCTTTGAACCACAATCCTCACAAGCCTCTTGAGTAGCTAGCTAACATTACAGGTATGAGCCTTGGGCATCCAGCAGAAATATGTATTTTAACAGGAGCCTGGAGACACAGTGGAGCCTCCTTTGATGCTTGGAAGTTTAAAGCCTTTTCCTTCAAGATTAGCAGGAAAGATGCCTTTGATTCAAGCCTGTTTATTCCTGCTAGTTGTCAAAATATGGAGTCTTCCTGGCCCTTGTGCCTTGTCTATGAAATTGGAAATGTGAGGTTTTATCTCCTTTCTTGTCTTCAAGTTTTATTCTTTGTTTGAAGACTTAGGGCAGCTGTAGATTTCCTCTTGTGCAGCTGTAATAGCTTTAAGTTCATGGACAATCAACAAAGTAACAGCTCACTGAATTAGCAGAAAATTCTCACCATGAATTGCAGAGCACAGACCTAGGAAAATGGCCACCCTGGAAAAAGTAACAGCAATGACCAGGCAAAAGAGGACTCTTCCTTTCTGAGCTACATGAAAGAACATAAATTACTGATAAGGAATCCAATAGTTCTAGGCTTCTCCATTCACAACTCTGGGTGCATTTATAAATGAGCATGTTGAAATGATTCTTTGACACCAGTCAACTTATTTTGCAAGTAGAGATCATCATAGTAAAACTAATGATGACCTAGGACCAGAAGCACTTTTAATTTCCTAAGACAAGTCAACCATCTTTATGTGTCCTTATCCTGTTATGAAACTCTATAAATCAAATTCACACTTTCATGCAATAATCATTTAAAAAGCTAATTAAGGAGGAGGACCGGGACTGGGAATATGGCCTAGTGGCAAGAGTGCTTGACTCGTATATATGAAGCCCTGGGTTCAATTCCCCAGCACCACATATATAGAAAACAGCCAGAAGTGGCTCTGTGGCTCAAGTGGCAGAGTCCTAGCCTTGAGCAAAGAGAAGCCAGGGACAGTGCTCAGGTCCTGAATCCAAGGCCCAGGACTGGCAAAAAAAAAAAAAGAGGAGGACCACCAAAATGGAGAGACAAAGGGTGAACAAACACAGCAATAGTACTCACTGGACACTATGCTGAAAATTACCTATACAATTTGTGAGTGGAGATGGGAGGAAAAACTGGAAGAGAGCAAGGAACAGGGTGGCATTGTCCAAAAAGAAATGTACTCTTTACCTGACTTATACAACTGTAACCCCTCTGTACATCACCTTTATAATAGAAATTTTTTTTTAAATTAAGAACAAGCTATAGTTCCCCCATACTAATATAGTCTGTCCACAGTCACTAACATTTGCATTTTTTGCCATTATTAGGCCTTGAACTCAGGGCCTTACACTCTTATGTGACTTCTTTTCACAAGACTGGTGCTCTACCACAAGAGTCATACCCATCTTCCAGCTTTTTGTTGGTTTATTGGAGGTAGAAGTCTCACAGACTTTTCTGCCTGGACTGGCTTCAAACTGCATTCCTCAGATCTCAGCTTCCTGAATAGCTAAGATTACAGGCATGAGCCACCAGTGCCCAAAGGTATTTGCAATTTAATCAAGTAAACATCCCAAAAGTTCAGCTGTGTATGGACACTGGAGCATCTTGTCTGAGAGACACAGGCCACTGCCATGCTTACTTAGTCAATATCCTTAGTCAGCTGGCTCTACCCCAGAGTTGCCTACAGTTCTGCAGATCAAGCCAAGTCCTCTCCTCTTTCCTCCCATCACTAGCTTCTTCATTTCCACATCAGTGGAGCCAATCAGCTCACCAGTCTACAAGTTGTATATTTAGTCTGGTCATCCACAGTAATGTAATATATTGGTAGGAAAATAAAGCAATTTAAATATGCTTTCCCTTGCTGCCAGAAATTATGTAGTTCTCTAAGAGAACCTAAACAGCAATGACAAACAGGCCTGGTAGGAAGAAAGACATTGAAAAGAAATTATTTCACCTCCTAGGTCTCCCTTCCCATTCCAGGACTTAATAACAGGCACTGCTCAGTCAAGAAGAACCCCTATGAGCTGGGAATATGGCCTAGTGGCAAGAGCGCTTGCCTCCTACACATGAAGCTCTCGGTTCGATTCCCTAGCACCACATATACAGAAAACGGCCAGAAGAGGTGCTGTGGCTCAGGTGGCAGAGTGCTAGCCTTGAGCAAAAGGAAGCCAGGGACAGTGCTCAGGCCCTGAGTCCAAGGCCCAGGACTGGCCAAAAAAAAAAAAAAAGAAGAAGAAGAACCCCTATGACTCACCTGTGGCTGTTTAGCACTTGGACCATTCCCCATTCAAAGTGAGATGTGATAGATCTATGGAATGCACACTGGTTTTGAAGACTTTGTGCCAAAAAAGTATGCAAAATACAAGTGTGCCACAAATATTATGTGTGCCATTATGTGGATGCATGCTGAAATGATATTTTAATAACCACATTAAACAAACTATTTCATCAAATGAATCTGCCATTTACTTTTCCTGTTTAATGTGGCTATTAGAAAAATTAGAATCACATTTATGAATCACATTATATTTCTGTTAATGTTGACTCAGAACTATGTTGTCCAATATGGTAACCACAAGTTACACATGGGTGTTTCAATCATATCCATTTAAGTTCCATGTTGACTCATTTGTCACATTAGGTACTATGTAAGCTCTTAGAACCCCAAGCAGCCACAGCTATCACCTTTGATGGCCCACATACAGGACATTAGCACCTTTGCACATAGTTCTGGTGCAAGAGGGTCAGACCTGGTATTTGTATACTCCTCTACCTTATCTCTAATCTGGAACTCATTGGTAGATGTTTGTGCTCAAAATTTCCTCCCTTGACCAAGCTCAAACCCAAGGGTCTTGTCTTCTGCTCAAATCCAATATTAAATTTATGGCACGCTTATGAGAGACCCTTTATGAGAAGCCCAACTCCAAACAGGCCATCATACGCAGCCTCCTCTCAGGTGACCATCAAGGCCCTTCTCTCCTCATCCAAAACCTCTATATTAGTTTCCAATTGCTGCTATAATTAATACAACAAACTTAGCACTTTACAACACTGATTTATCCTCTTCCAGTCTAGATGTCAGCAATCTAAGATCAGCATATTACCGGACTGAGCTCGGATGGGAACACAAGGAAAGGAAACCTGTCTCATTGCTATGTCAGCTTTCACCAGGCTGCCTGGACTCCTTGACTCACTACTGCAGCCATCCTGTCCCTGCTTCCCTCCCCACATAGTCTCCCTAATTTCTAATCTCATTCGTACCAAGATTCTTGTAATTATACTTGGTCCACCTGGGTAAAGCAAGATAACATCCCCATCTTAGAATTCTTTATTATTCTTCTATCTACAAAGACCTTGTTGCTATGTAAATTTAAAACTTCACTGTTTCTGGGATTTAAACTATGGGAGACCCTTGCTACCCAGAAAACTAGCACACTTTATCTGACTACTGCATGCTGGGTAAGGAAGGAAAAAAATTGTACATAATCCAAGGAAACCTCAAACTGTACATGTTTTTTTTTATTACAATGTCCTCAGAAAAGTCATGCAACTCTGAGAACTTCACAGACCATGCAGTTGCTCATGGGCCTGAGGCAAGATATGAGTCTTTCTCTTAGGAGGTCATATCACTGCTCCCTATAAAAGCTCCATCAAAGGCTTGTTACTGGGCTGTTACTACCACAAATTCTCAGACCCCTCGAAACCCCTACCCGCCACATCCTCTACCCAGGAAAGAAGCTATTTGTCCAAAAGCCAGTAGCATGACTAGTGTATTGAAACCATCTTTGTTGGAAACCAGTCTACTATTTGAGAAAAAAAGAGCGGAGATAGTAAGCATAAGTCTGAATCACCAGAGAGGCAGGGGTAGAGAGCCTCAAATGAATCAGTCCAGGAGAATTATTTTTTCCAGTATTAGGGTTTGAACTCAAGACTTCATACTTGCTCAGCTTAAGCAGTTGGCATGCTGCCATTTGAGCCATTCCTCAACCAGTCTTTTGCTAGTTCTTTTGGAGATGGAATTTCAAGGACTTTTCTACCTGGTCTGTGAACAATGACCTTCTAGATCTCAGCATCCCACAGTGTCCATCAGTCCTCCAGACACTTTGGGACCTTTTATCTCCCCAATTTAAAACTAAATATCCAGCCAGGCGCTGGTGGCTCACACCTGTAATTCTAGCTTCTCAGGAGGCTGGGAGCTGAGAATCATAGTTCAAAGTCAACTTGGACACGAAAGTCTGTAAGACTCTGATCTCCAATTAGCAACCAAAAAGCTGAAAATGGAGTGTGGTTCAAGTGGTGAAACACTATCCTTGAGCAAAAGAAATGCAGGGACAGTGCCCAGGCCTTGTATTCAAGCCCCAGGACCAGCACACACACACACAAAAGGATAATTTCCAGGGCTATGAAAATCAGTGGTAGAGCACTTGCCTAGCATGCATAAGGCTGATCCCTGGTTACAGCACAATAATAAATGAAATAAAATAGTAAAATAATAAGAGAAATCAATTTAATCTCCAACAAACAAACAAAAATAAGTTTCCAAAACTATCAGATATTCAGAACTAGGATTTTAAATATCTTTTAAAACAGGTAAGGATTTCAAAAGGAGGAAGAGAAGAAATGGCTGCAAATATACTGGAACTCTTTTTATAGTCCTGGAGTGTAAGGATGTTAATTAAAGAATCTCAGAACCAGAGAGGATCTGAGAAAATAAGGAGTAAAGGCATAATTGTAGGCATTGTTTCATTTAGTTCGCAACAACAATTGAAAAGACAGTTCCATGAGTTACTTGCAACTCTTGTCAAGATCTTGATAATCCCTGTTTTCAAAAATAAAAACAAAACAAAAGTTGAAAGTGCAGAGTGTAGGAGACCAATTTAATGAAAATCTTCCACCCCAGTAAAGGACCTATTAATAGTGAAGAACATGAAACAGCAAATCAAGGGTTATGAGTGAGCATGGGAAAACGTCTTATAGGTATTTGGTCCCTTTGAGAACCACATTCATAAAGTGGAAGTATGGCACAAGTGATAGAATGCCAGCTTGAGTGAAAAGGCCAAGGGAGAGCATAAGACCCTGAGTTCAAACGCCAGTGCCAGCACACACACACACACACACACACACACACACACACACACACAGAGAGAGACAGACAGACAGACAGACAGAGACAGACAGAGTGGGGCGGCACACATCAGGCTCATCCATCTCTCAAAACATAGGTAAAGGATTTAGTGATTGTGAATGATGGCTCCACCAAGAGGTTCCCCAAACCTATTGTATTGTGTATTTTAGCTCCCCCCACACACAGTGAATGATAACTGCTGTGTCCCTCCTTCCTAGGGACCCTGCTGTGCTCCGTATGTTTACATACAAGTTCTCTAGCCCTCCTCTGCTAGCAAGCAACCATTCCAAGTTACATTTTACAAGGGCAGAATTGCATGGGGAGACATTTAAGCAAATGGCAAACTACCATTTAGCTTGTGAGTAGGGACACTGGGTCTTGAGCTCATCCTAAGTCAAGAAGCATAAACTGGGCTTAAAATATGCTCAAGGGATCCAGCCAGACCACATAGGGCCTGGCATATCCTGTCTCCGTTGTCAGACTCACCTGAAGTCACTCTGACTCCCAAGCTCTGGTGGCAGGGACTCCAGTGTTTTGTGCCCCTAGAAATCATATCCTTGAGTTGTGGGTTGCAAAAACCCATTTTATGGAGCAAAACAAGGAATAATTCTGTAAAGAGCATCTAGGGGTCCCAGAGATGATAAGAAAGCTGATTGCCAGGCAGAAACTAGACAGCTCTAGGGATTGCAGTAAAATTACCTCTGACCAGAAGGATCCAGGCAAAAGACTCCTTGGCCCTCTACTCTGATGTTCTGGCAGAGTATATCCACTTGGAAAAACAATTTCCTAGAATTCCTGGCCTGTTAACAGTGACACTCCACTGTATGTGTGCTGGGATGGCAGGAAGGGTACTCCCTTGGGATATGTGAAGCACCAGCATGAAAACATATTGATACCAGGGGGAAGCTCCCACAAACCCTCCATACTTAGATTCGGTGCCCACATTCTTCACAATTAAAGTTTGGTGTAATTTCTTATCGTGTCTTCCCCAGCAACACTGAAAGGTCCTTGAACACAAGATCAAGAACTTTGACATCTCTGCTTCCAATACCACATCCTCTAACCCAGTACTGTCTAGGAGAACTCCTGTTTATCCGGATCCAACTAGCCATGTGTCATGTAACAATGTTTCAGCCAATCAAAAGCCATATATATGATGGTGTCTCATATACCACCTCATTTGTGTATGTACCTTCTGCTATGTTTGCACAATGATGTTTGCATAGCAAAAGATGCACTTCTCAGGCCATGTCCCAGGATGTCCAGTGTGGATACAGGAATATCTGACATCCCCCATATGTGTTATATTTGCATGTTATATTTGTAATGTACCAAGAACTGACCAAGGAAAGAAAAGACAGATATTTTGAGACCCTGGGCATTAAGAGAAGTCAAAAATTACTCTAAGAATGAGTCTCCTGTCAGCTATCCTGTGAAAAGCTCAGTTCCTGATTGCACTGCAGAGGCATGGGGGGAGGGGAGTGTACCCACTCCAGTTCTGGAGCTTGAACTCAGAGCCTGGGTACTGTCCTTTAACTTTTTTTTTTTGGCCAGTCCTGGGCCTTGGACTCAGGGCCTGAGCACTGTCCCTGGCTTCTTCCCGCTCAAGGCTAGCACTCTGCCACTTGAGCCACAGCGCCGCTTCTGGCCGTTTTCTGTATATGTGGTGCTGGGGAATCGAACCTAGGGCCTCGTGTATATGAGGCAGGCACTCTTGCCACTAGGCTATATCCCCAGCCCAGTCCTTTAACTTTTTTGCTCAAGGCTAGCACTCTACCACTTCAGCCACAGCTCTACTTCTAGCTTTTAGGTGATTAATTTGAGATCAGAGTGTCATGAACTTTCCTGTCATGATCCTCAACCTCAGCCTCATGATTAGCTAGAATTACAGGCATGAACCACCAATGCCCAGTTTGTAGAAGCATTTTATTTTATTTTGGGCCTGGATGCTGTTCCTAAGCTCTTCAGCTCAAGGATAGCACTCTACTATTTGAGCCACAGCGCCACTTCTGGTTTTCTGGTGGCTAATTGAAGATAAAAAGTCTCACAGACTTTCATGCTGGGTTGGCTTTGAACTGCAATCCTCAGATCTCAGCCTACTGAGTAGCTAGGATTACAGGTATGTAATTACCAGCACCCGGCATGGCTTGTACAGGCATTTTAAAAGGGAACTTATCCTCATGCCTTTGAGTTCACTCAGTTTTAACAACTGCTTATATAAAAGCCATGCCAGTAATCCTAGCTACTCAGGAGGCTGAGATCTGAGGGTCACAGTTCAAAGTCAGCCCGAGCAGGAAAATCCTTGAGATTCTTATCTCCAATTAACCACCAGAATACTGGAAGTGGTATTGTGGCTCAAGTAGTAGAACTGTGGCTCAAGTTGTAGAGCACTAGCCTTGAGCTGAAGAGCTCAGGGACAGTACCCAGGCCCAGAGTTCAAACCACATGACGCACCGAAAAAAAGAGCCATGTTTTTCTTGGTCCAAAGCTCATTTTGAATAAGGACAATCTGAATGTTTCCAAATATTTTCTGAGCACTTATGGAAAGCCAGGTGCTGGGCAAAGCAGGAAGCCAATGTATCATCAAAAGAGCTTGGTACCCAACACCATCAATAACCCAGTGTTCATTTACTCCCCTTTTTCTACACCTGTCTAGTACCCATCAATATTCTGAACAGTTTACTCCTTAATCCTTTATCATTCCAGGCCCCACCCATCTAGCAGGTGAATTAGAGCATGAATGAAATGGATTAGTAAACCTGTTTCCTGAATCTGGCTCTACTCATTCAATAGCTCCTGTTTAAGTTAAGACACCACAGCTCAGTGGAAGGTATGCAGACAAGAAGATAGGATCCCATAAAAGAAACAGCCCCAGAAGCCAAAGATTTACACTCCCAGGTGGCCAGTGCCTTAAATGGCTCCTCACATATCATTCCTGTGCACTGCTATACACAGCACCCTGCAGAGCTCCTGAGCTCTGTTCATTAGTGTTGACTGCTGAGTGGATTTGTTAACAGAAAAACATGTGTTGGGTACTTAGCATGGACCAGGTGCTGATGCATAAAGACCCTATGAGGTGGATGACAGTATGGTTCCATTTACTGATCAGAAAAACAGGAAAGTCAAATCATTTGCCTGAATTAATAGGAAGATGAGCAGCCATTCACCTCAGATGGTCTGACCCCAGAGTCTGTAGCCTTAGCCACTCTGGTGCTAAGTTCACGGTGCAGGGGAAGCAGGAGGCAGTAATCACCTGAAGAGCTGATGTGGTTCTTCCCTCTTGCTGACTTTAGTATTGATGTGAGTGGCTCACCTCCTTACCTCCAACCACCACTTCCCCATCCTCATCACCTGTCATGTCAGTCCTGGATGTTGTCACAGACCATAAACATGCACCACTGCTAACACACAGGCACAATGCCTACATGCATCTGATCATATAAAATAATATTTATTGAAATGGACTCCAAGAAATGAAAATCAGAGGATTTTTCTTTGTAGCTGTTTTTTTTTGTTTATTGCTTTTTGTCTTGTTTGTTAGTTTATCCATTGTTGGCGGTGTAAAGGGAGCACAGGCATGGATGGACAAAGGGTGAACAAATGCAGTACTCATACTAGACACTATGTTGAAAATGAACCTACAACTTGTGGATGGGGGTGGGAGGGAAAAACTGGGAGAGGGTGAGGGAAGGAGTGACCTTGACCAAAAGGAAATGTCCTCATTACCTGACATATAACTGTAACCCTGTGTATATCACCTTTATATTAACAATAAAAAGAAAAAAAATTAACTGATTTGAAACTTTGTGTATGTATACATACACACATTATGTATATTACATATACACTATATATATATATCACTCCTAAAATCTCACCTCAAGACTTTCTTCTACCTTCTAGCTCCCCTTGAGAAATTCCATTCAACTGATTCTCTTACCCAAAATTCCAGTTTCATAAGTCCAATTGCTTTCAAAGACATTTTATTAACTATTTCCCAGAAACAGAGCTGTTTAATCATAGCACCCATGTGTGCTTTTTCCTCACCAGGTTCCTCTACCTGGATAAATAGCACTTCCTTTAGCCAGATGTGTGGGTGGCAGGGCTTCCTGGCCTTCACTCTCCATATCATTTGGGCACGAGTCCTCTCTCCTAACGCCACAATCTCATCAGTGTTTCTCCACCTCTACCTCAAGCAGTCCCTCACTTCCCCTTTCTGCTCTCCCTCTATTCTCTACAACACAGGAAGTCTCTGTAAAACGTAAGTGAGGGATTTTTACAGGAGCTTCTAACACCTTCAGAAACCCAGACTTCTACCTTGCCTTAAGTGTGCTGAAAGATCTGTGCCCCTTCATTTACCCAAGCTTCTCCAGTATGTTCCAGCTTGCTTCAGCAAACCCATTTCCCATCTGTCCTTCCACTCTCCAAACTTTTATCCACATCAGGGCCTCTGTCTGTATTCTGCTGCCCTAAAATTCTCTTCTCTCAGCTGTTGAAGCAGTTGGTACATTGGCCTTCAGGACTTTGTTCTTAGTTTCTTGCTTTCTTCTTCCTTCTTTCCATCCTTCCCTTCTTCCTTTTCTTCCTTCTTTCCTCCCCTTCCCTTCCTGTCACCTGCCCTCTTTTCCTCTTTATTTGCTTCCTTCCTTCCTTCTTCTCCTCCTTCCTCTCTCCTACCTTTGGATCAAACCCAGGACCTCACACATGGTAGGGAATCACATCACCACTGAGGTATATCTATGGCTTAGCTCCGAAGTCCTGTCCTCAGAAATGCCTTTCCTGGCCCAGCCATCCTGTCCCACACTGTCTCTGGGTCCCAGTGCTAGCAAACATTGACCAACTGCTTTCCAGGTGCTGTCATTTATTCTGTTCTATTGATAAGCTCTCAATTCTTAACAACTCTGTGAAGAGGGCACTGTGTTTGCATTAAAGTGACTGGAAACCAAAGAACTCAAGACTGAAGACAAAATGTGCATTTGAATCTGAGGTTTAATAGTTATGAGAAATGGTCTCTTAATTGCATTCTGTGTAGCCCAGCTCTATTCCCAACTTCACACCATATCAACCACCTCTCTCATTTCCTTTAAGCACATATTATCTTGTTTTGTTATTTCAGTATTACCAGTCTGTTTGGTCAACAGTAAACAATGTGTATTCACCTTCCCAGTGCCTTCCATGAGGTAGGAGAACAATAAAGATGTCATCATATAAATGAATGAAGATTCTGTTGGGATCAAGAAACTAAAGCATTTCTGATGGCACTTTAGTGTCCACAATTGTCATCTGTCAACACAAATAATAAGGACAAATTGTTTTAGTTTTTAAGTGATTGAGTAACATTATCTATGCTTCATGTTTTTCAGAGCAATTTTACTATGCAGGTCCCATCAATAATCTCGGAGTCAGCATTCCAACGGTAAGATTGTGATGTTCTATTTTGTGTTGTTATTTAGTTATTGTATTGAACAGTTTATTGAAAGAGGAGAGAAATAAAAGGGAAAATGAAGAAAGAAGAGGAGCAAAAGTAAGCAATGAAACAGTTTAAAATTTTCTGAGCTAGGCACTGATGGCTCATTCCTATAATCCAAAAGTTGAGCAGTGGCTCAAGTGGTAGAATGCCAGCCTTGATTGAAAAGGCTAAGGTACAGCACACAATGCCTGAGCTCAAGTCCTAGTACTGGTGCACACACGAGTGCATGCACGTACACACACACACACACACACATACACACAAAGATCCTTACTTAAGCAGTGAAGAGAGATGAGGAATAGATCCTTTCTTAATAAAGCTATTATTATACAGTGAGCACTTACATGTTTGGTTTTATCATCTGATATGCCCTTGAACTTTCAAGAATCCTCCAGGCCCCAAACCCACTAAGAACTGGGGCTGCTGCCAAGTGCTGGTGGCTCATGCCTGTGATCCTAGCTAGTCAGGAGATTGAGATCTGAGGATCATGGCTCAAAGCCAGCCCAGACAAGAAAGTCTGTAAAATTCTTATCACCAACTACTCAGAAAAAAAAAAAAAACAGAAGTAGAGCTGCTATGGCTCAAGTTGTAGAGCATTCACCTTCAGCAAAAGAAGCACAGAGCTGGACATTAGTGGCTCACACCTCCTAGCTATTCAGGAGGCTGAGATCTGAGGATCACTTCAGTTAGATACCAGCCTGGGCAGGAAAGTCTATGAGACTCATCCCCAATTAACTACCAGGAAAAGGGAAGTTAGAGCTGTGGCTCAAAGTGACAAAGTACTAGCCTTGAGCAAAAGGTTCATAGACAGCACCCAGGCCCTGAGTTCAAGCCCCAGGACCAGCACAAACAAACAACAACAACAAAAAGAATTGGACTGCTGGGTCTTGTCCACAGGACCTCTGATGTCTACATCTCCACATGGCTGGAGCTGCTAGTGGAATGTAGGAAGCAGTAGGCAGGCCAAGAACTGTGCTTAGGGAGGCTGTCCATCCACTGAAGGCACAAACGCCAAAGGCTTCTACAGCTCCCCTGTCACTACCCTTACACTTACTCCAAAACTGTGTGTTGGTCCCCTCTAGATTGCTCTAACTACATAGCAAAGGATGGGTAATTCCTAAAGAATAAAGGTTTATTTAATCCACATTCTGGAGGTTGGCAAGTTCAAGGTCAAGGGGCAGACAGCATTGGGTGAGGGTCTTTTGGATGACATTGCTGCAGAGTTCCAAGGCGGCCCAAGACATCACAGGACACAGGGAAAAACAGAAATCAGAGGTAAACTGGACTTTATAACAAGCCCTGCTCTCCAGAAAAGCTACTGGCCCATTAACACATTTTCTTAAAGGTTCTACTCCTCCAACCTCTTAATAAGACCTCTGAGGATTTGACTTTCAAAACAGTTTTAGATGGCAACTTTCCAAACCTGGCAGGTTTCCACCAAGTAAACAAGAGGCCCGCATCCTGAGTACTCACGGGTAGGACTTAGAGCTGAGACACATTCCTTTTCACAAAAGTGAGATTTATGAAATGGTTTGGATTTGGGCTACTCTGACATGGCAAGCCATTTTCAGTGTGCAACAACAGGAAGAATTTGATGAAATATATAAAAAGGATTGTTAAAAAAAATGCCAGTCATTTACAAAGTTTTCTTTTCATCTTCTCAGGGACCCACAACCTGAAGGAAGTTCAGTGTCTTTCTCTCTTCTACTGAGTTTTATTCCGTGGATTTGTTTCATTCCCACCCTGATGTCTGAGTTGCTAAACTGCCGTTATTTCAGCAGCCATCATCCCAGTGGCCATCTTGGATTTCTACTAACTTTCTTTTCTCAGTGATACTTTCCAGGCTCCCCACTCTGAAATTTGCCAGAATTTTCTCCTAGTGCTTTTAAGTATAATTTAAAAAAACTTTTACAAGGGGGCTGGGGATATAGCCTAGTGGCAAGAGTGCCTGCCTCGGATACACGAGGCCCTAGGTTCGATTCCCCAGCACCACATATACAGAAAGCGGCCAGAAGCGGCGCTGTGGCTCAAGCGGCAGAGTGCTAGCCTTGAGCGGGAAGAAGCCAGGGACAGTGCTCAGGCCCTGAGTCCAAGCCCCAGGACTGGCCAAAAAAAAAAAATGTTGGTACTGGGGATTAAACTCGGGGCCTAGGCATTATCCCTTAGCTTTTCCACTCAAGGATAACAATCACATTTCTGGATTTTTGCTGGTTAATTGAAGATGAATTTGTCTTCCTGGGCTGACGTTGAACCATGATCCTAAGATCTTAGCCTTCTGACGACAAGCTAGAATTACAGTCTTGAGCCACAATGCTTGGCTTGAGTTGTTTTGTTCTGTTTGTTGTGTTTCTGGTTTTATAAGAAATAGCCACCTATTTTACTCCAACCAAACCCTAGCAATAGACTCTGACTATCCTAGTTGCTCAGCCCAGAGGCCCTAGATTCATCTTTTGCCATCTCTCCCACCTCCACACAGGAAATCCTATTAGCTCATCTTTCCAATCTATCCAGAGTCTCACCCTTCTCCCCAGCCCCCCCCCCCCCCGCCCACCAGTCATCCCCATCTCTAACCTGCAGTAGTCTCTACCTCTTCACTTTCACTATAGTCTCTTTTCCGGCTAGCAGCCAGAGACATCCTATTAACATCTATTAACACCCTATTAGCAACTACCTAACTCTACTACCTAACTCCTTCTGTTCCCACTCCTCTGTGAGTACATGTTCATTACAGATGCAATTGTCAGGCAACTATTGGACTTCATGGATGCTGAACCCTTGGGTGTGGCGGGATGATTGTACTTAGTAAATAGTTGACTGTACTATGAGTCATGCATCTAATACTTGACCTGTGTTCCTTTCAGGGAGAATATCAGGTCTTGCTGAAACTATACAATGAAAAACGTTCCACTGTGGCATGTGCCAATGCAACCATTATCTGCTCCTGACTGGCCTGGAAACTCAGTCTCATGGAAGCTCTGGGACCCCTAGATTTCCTCCTCTATAAGAACCAGTGATGACAGAAAGTGGCTCTACAGCAATGCGTTTTGGAGTGCAGCTGCTGAAGTCTGCTCTAGGATCACATGACACCAGGCTCTGCAGATGTAAGGAGGCCCCTGGAAAGATTCACTTCCCAGGACACTCTGTCTGAGTGGTCTCACCAGCCTTCAGGATCATGCCTTCTCACCTCAAACTCACATCCATTTCACTCTTTAAGAGTATGTCCCCTCAGTTTCCCAGAATAAAATCAGGTGTCCCACAACTGTGTTCATCACTTGTCCAAACTATTTTAGTTCTGTGTGTGCTGTCATTAGAGCCATTTTCTCTAGACACAAGTGTCCACAGCAATGCAGCAGAGCAGTTCTAGGAAATTCAAAAGGGTGGTGGCCTGTCAAAAATTGAGGTTCCGGGATGATTGCGTCATTGCTGCTCCTGGGAAGTTTCTATGCCCTTGAACCGGGTGTGGGGGTGGGGGTGCTCATTTTACCTTCATCAGCTTCCCATCACTCTAGCAAGTACATGGACATTCAAGTCCATGATTGGTTGGCCCTATTTCAACCTATGACAAAGCACAGTGGGAATATGTGCCCAAGCAAATTCACCTCACAAACAGGAGTAAGAGGGATAGAAGGGATCAGGGCCCACAATCCCCTTCAAGGTCACGTCCCCCAATTACCTAAAGGCCTACCTCTTAAAGGCTCCATCAGTTCCCAACTACCAAGCTTTTATCAATGAGTCTTTGGGGAAACATTCAAGATCTAAACAATACCAACCCCCAAAACATGATTATATCTGGCCTCAACATAGGATGACATTAATTCCTTCCTTCTTTCTTTCCTTTCTTTTTACCTTCCTTTTTTCCTTTGTTCCTTCCTTTCTTCCTTCCCTTCCTTCCTTCCAGGAATTACTATTAAATGTTATATATGCCTTTATGATGCACTAGGGAGCAAAATAGACACTGCCCCTGCCTCCATATAGTTAGTGGTCTGCTGAAATATTCAGAAACCACATGTCTAATAGTGGGCCCATTAATTCATTTGTGGAAATCCTCCTCTAACGCCTCAGTAGACAAGCAAGTTGCCCACCTCAGAAGCCCTGGCCTCTTGTATCCTGCATGTGAAGATGGCACCTAGGCTCTGCAGCCCCTCCTCCACATTGAGTCTCCTATCAAACCTTCCTTTCCATGGCCACAGGCCCAATGGTTGGCCCTCTTGCTCCTGCCAAGGGATGGAGTAGGGTGGACTTTATCATTTATTCATTTCTGATATCCAGAAGACTGCCACTGTGCTAGATTAAAGGAGGAAAAACAATTCCACAGGTGCTTGTATTTCCTATATACACATAATTCAACTACCTGGAATGGTTGGCCACAAATGCCTGGTAAACCAGACTTTTAAACCTTACCATCTAAGGTTTTCTGGGTTATAGAGAGACAAAAATAATATGTAGCTGTGACTACATCTAGGCCTATAGTGTTCCGGAGGAAAAAAAAATATGCATGATGGTACCAGGCTCCGGACAAACCTCTGGTTACAATAAGGGTTAGCACTGTTAGACACAGGAACAAGCCCTTTCTGACTCCCTCACACTTGAGTCATGGCTCCTTTATTGGTGCATGGTCCCACAGCTAGCACAGGTTCTTCAGATATCCCATGTCCCAAAGCTCAGAGTAGTTGTCACAGCCTGACAAGGATGTGAGTGAACCCAGCCATTCCCTTGAACTTGAACTTGACAAGTGTGCCTGTGTCTATGAGTATGGGGGTGGGGGGCGGGATTCAGCCACTGTAAGCATAGGTTAAAAGTTTGAAAGTATGGGTTAAGCAGGGATTTCCATTGATGGAGACGACCTTTGTCAAGGCTGAGCAAATATACCAGTACTCAGCAATGTCACTAAGGATGTCACATAGGAGAAAAAGAAAATGTTTTTTGGTCCCCAAATGTGCCGTGTCTTAATGTCCTGCCATGAGCATTAACTTTCCCTACCAGGAGTTTTATACAAGTTGAGAACATTTCTAGTGTTTAGGAGTCTAGCATTAAAACATCATCAGCCTTGGAAGGAGAAAAGGGCAAAGCCCATGACCACTTATTATCTCTGCCAGAATATAATAACTAAGACTGAGTGTGGATTGGGTATCCCAGAAGGCAGGATATGTTAAGGGGAGCTG
Organism: Perognathus longimembris pacificus; assembly: GCF_023159225.1. Classification (NCBI taxonomy): domain Eukaryota; kingdom Metazoa; phylum Chordata; class Mammalia; order Rodentia; family Heteromyidae; genus Perognathus; species Perognathus longimembris. The sequence goes on along the minus strand of NC_063166.1, from coordinate 37,123,281 downwards.
GCAGCACAGCCAGGTTCTCTTAAGGCAACTATCTTTGGGAAAAGAGGGGCTACAGATCCCAGATAATCTATAAAATAAACTCATAAACAGAGTTTACTACTTTTTCAAAACTCACCATCAAGAAACTCCAAAGATTCAATTACAATGGACTCCAGATAGGAAGCAACAGTCTGGTTCCAGATTATTCTCTGCCCAGGACCAACAATCTCCCAAGGGAATCATCCAGGTCTAGCCATTGGTACCTACTCACCCTTCTTTATATTTTTGAGGAAATTCCAATGCTTTTGTATACAGCATTTAAAAAATATATATTTTTGAAGGAAATTCCAGCGTTCCAGGAAATTTGTTAGGCAAGTCTGGCAGAATGGTGGAGAGCCCTTGGGTACAGATTTCGGCCTCACTTGGAAGGTTTTGGCTGTGAAAGAGAACACAGCTCAATGTGGACATGCCGGCACTTGTGACGCTGAGTCCTCTGGAGTTCCAGTGTCAGTCAGGACTTGCTGGGATGTTCTTGGTGTTGTCAAGCTCTCACCTTCGTTTCTCTGTGGTGTTTTCCCTCAGGCCTCCCTGAAAGTTGGCTTTGCCCTTAAAGAGTCCTGTAATAGAAAATCCTTTCAGCAGCTGGAAAGCCCACCCTCACACTGCCATGACACAGAGATGAGCTGGGCACTGGTGGCTCACACCTGTAGCCCTAGCTACTCAGGAGGCTGAGATCAAGGAAGCCAGCATGGGACCCACCAAAAAGCCAGAATGGAGCTGTGACTTGAGTGGTAGAGCCAGCCAGTTTTGAGGAAAAATATCTCAGGGACAGCACCCAGGACCCGGGTTCAAGCCCCAGGACTGGCATTTAAACAAATCAAAACTAAAAAAAAGAGCCATCTTTTTTCTGAAGTCCTGTCATTCATTCTGATTGGAAAAACACCAGTCACATGACCACTTCTGACCAATCATATTGGCCCTGTCCTGATTGAGTTACCCTATCACATATCCCTGTTGCATCCTAGTCTTAATAGAAACACATATAAACCTAAGTGGAAACGGGAAGTAGAGAAGGGGTAAAGAGAAAAGGAAAAAAAGATATTACAAGTTTGGAGTGTGTCTAGAATCAGGCCAGCCTTTGAGATATGAATCTCTGTTGGCAAGTATCTTGTCTTTTAGAAGGTTCAGTTTCCTTATATGTAAATGCAAACTATATCTCCCTTGGAGTGATCAATCCTGTGAGACTAAAATGAGAGGTACACACTGTGTTGATCACCCTTCTGTCACTGAGTAAAATGCCAGCAAAAATTAAGTTAATAAAGGCACAGTCCATCATGGAAGAGGGTATGGGGAAGGAGGTTTCTTACTCATGGCTGCTGGAAATGAAATAAAGACAGAAAGGAACTGGATCCCCAAAATCCCTTCAAGGGCTGGCTGCAGGGATCTAACGCCCTCCCAATAGGCCCATCTCTTAAAGGTCCACCACCACTAAGTAGCACATTCCTGGTAACCTGTGGACAAAAGCCTCATTTCCTGACTGATCCCACCTACATCATTATTCCAGACAATTTTCTACAATTGTCCTTCTACAGCCAGCACTCTCCATCTTTGGCCAGTTTTTCATCATTGTGACAAAATACCTGAAGAAAGGGGGGTTTATTGACTTGCAATTTCAGAAGTTACAATCTCTGGTAGCTTGACTTTGTAGGTTTTAGGCCTGTGGCAAGGCAGAATGTCATAACAGAAATCCTTGGCAGAGAAAAGCTACTCACTTCATGGTGGCCACAAAGCAAAAAAAGAGTAAGGGACTGCAATTTAATATTCTCTTTAAGGATGCATTCCCAGTGTTTTAACTCCCTCCCACTAGGACCACCTCTTAGAGATGTTATCACCTCTCAATCTTAAGGTCAGCTAGGGACCAAGCCTTAATTCATGGGCCATACCAGATCCAAACATCAGTGTTGAGAATCCTCATTCCCTTTTAAAGCCTGAAATGGTTCCTGGTGTTCTGATTTCTTCTAAGTGTGGGACAGCTAGTTTTGTTAGCTAGGGTGGAGGCAGGTACATGAGCTACATGCTAGGACAATATGCTCTTCACAATACTTAAGGGAAATATTTTTTTTCCAAAAACAGAAACATTATAACCAGGCCAACGGGGCCTTGGAAAGAAAGTGTAGTGTGTGTGTTGTGTGAATGTGTTTAAATTAAACTTGTTTCCTGTAAATAAAGACACATCTCCAAGGCAAGAAGAGCTAAATTTAACAGCTAAAAATGTAACAGTTATATCTTGCAGAAGGAGAAAAAAAAAACACAAAATAGAGATGGAAAAGGTTTACATCCTGATTATAGCCTGGGTTGTCAGGGAGAGCTCAGCATCACCAGTTAGGGCTCCATTAGATGTGAGCTGGCTCCATGTTTCTCCATCAGCAACCCAAGTGCCTCTGTCTACTCCCTCACCTCCTCTGAGAAGTCAGGGTCTCTAGGGGCCAACAAAGCTGTCCAGTTTGCCAATGCCTGTAGCAATGTATGGCTTTAGTTGTTCAGTTTGGCTCTGAACAACTTTCAAGTTGATCAGTCTATTAAAAAATTTTTTAGAGTATCTTTAAGTAGTTGTACAAAGCAAATGCCAAATAACAAAGCCGTTTATGAATACAGTATGTCTTGCTGTCACCTCTGTTGGAAACGGTGGTGAGTGCCTTGACCCACTGCAGCAGGGAACAAGGCCGGGAGCAAAGCAATGATGGAGACTGGACCATGGAATTGATTGGCGGGGTACCAGGGGACCTGCTGCCTCTCTCCAGCATCAGATGCTGGTCCCATGGACAGGGTTTTTATTCATTATCAGAGAAGTACACACAGGAAGGTAGCTACATCAAAAGACTACTTCAATAAGGGCAGAAAGGTGGCTACATCAAAGAGATAAGGGTGTCAGTTGGGAGGGAATAATTCTAGGATTGGCAATTACCATTTTGCATAGGCCACCCGCTGGCTTTTGTGATGTTCCAGATTAACAGGAGGGTGAAGACTGTGGCCATTGTAATGCTAAGTACAGTAGGTCTTGACAGGGACAGAAAATGGCCTTTGTTCGAATTCTCTAAGGCTGACCTTATGCCCCAAAGGTTTGCAACAACCCTTTCAACATTCTCATCCACCTCTGACCCTTCCCTTCCCCTTTTCTTAATTTTGTAGTATATATGATAAATTATTGGCTGCATTCTCCTCCCTTTCCCCATTTCATTCATCTACCTCTTTCCTCTAACCACGCCCCCCCTCCCCCCACTTAGATGAACCCATTTCCTGGCCCTGATTTTGTTGATCTTTGACCTAGTCTTTCTAAAAGATTATACTATTTGACCTCACCTTAGAGTCTATTATACATCAGTTACTTCATATGTAACCATTTGCAAATCCCCTCTAATCCAGCTTTCCTTTAATGTATGCTAGATTTGGCCCATAACTGTAACCTAAGTATAAGACTGAGTCACACTTACAGCTCTTTTTTTCCGCTTGGTAATTTTAGGATAGATCTGAGCTGCCCATCCACCTACTTTAGTCATCCCATCCACCTTGGGATGCACCCATGCATCCCATTTCCTTCTATGAAGATGGGGTCTCAAGGACTTTTCTGCCTGGACTGGCTTGGCCCAGTGATCTTCCCAACTTCATACCATTGCAACTAGCTGTAAGTTGAAAAGTTATCTTAAAGGCTGGGGATATAGCCTAGTGGCAAGAGTGCCTGCCTCGGATACACGAGGCCCTAGGTTCCATTCCCCAGCACCACATATACAAAAAACGGCCAGAAGCGGTGCTGTGGCTCAAGTGGCAGAGTGCTAGCCTTGAGCGGGAAGAAGCCAGGGACAGTGCTCAGGCCCTGAGTCCAAGGCCCAGGACTGGCTAAAAAAAAGAAAAAGAAAAGAAAAGTTATCTTAAGAATTTTTCTGCCAGGGCTGGCCTCAAACCATAATTCTCTCCTTCTCAGCCTCCCAAGTGTTAGGATAACAGGCATGAGTCACAAGTGCTTTACAATTACCTAAACAATTGTTTGTTTTCAGATAAGGCCTCCAATTTTTCCTCAGAGCCAGTCTAGACCATGACCCTCCTACTCATACCTTCCATGTAGCTGGGGCCACAGGTTATACTGGCTTTTTGTCAAAATGAGGTTTCCCTAACTTTTCACCTAAGCTGGCCTTGAACTTCAACCCCTCCAATCTCCTCCCTTCAGGTAGCTGAGATTAAAGGGTTGAGCAACCATAAACTTTGAAGAAGTGGAGCTAGTGAGGGCATGATTTTGAAGGAGAGTGTGCAATACCCTCCCCCTTTTCCTTCTGCTTCCTGGCTGGTAAGGCAAGTGGTTTGGCTCTACCATTATGCTTTCACCATGGTGAGCTGCTTCAGCCCAGGTCCAAAACAACTGAGCCAATCGACCAAGAACTGTAACCTCCCTCCCAAACTGGGGCTTTCTAGACTGAATATCTCAGGCATTTCATTAAGGTGACAAAGAGCTGACTTACACAATGTGTAACCAGAAATAAGACTTTCCTTCCATCCTTGTTCTCTTCACTACAGAGGGAGGGACTTTATCCACCAGTATTCCCATAGCTGCAAATGATGATACTTCTCTTTTCCTGAAACCCAAGAAGGGGAGAAAGACAAAAAACATCTAAGCCTTCAAAGCTGCTCCTGTTTTACTGTGGCTTTTCCTCCTCCCTTCCTGCTCAGAGAGAGTGGAAGTCATTCTGGAATAGTCTAGGAAAAAAGAAAGGTGGTTTTTTTTAAAACTGCTGAGAATTGGAGCATTTCCTCTGTGTGACGTCATGTACTGGGCATTTTACTCCCATCTCAATAATCTAATTTTGATGGACAGTTTGTGGGTAGGTAATGAGAAAATTGTACTTTGGAGAAGTGGGATAGCTGGACCAAAGTTCCCCATGCTCCTAAGCTCAGCCACCAAACTAGGGATCAGCTTGGTCTGGTTCTAAAGCCAGACTCTGATGCCATTTTGGCCCTTGGGTAAGAGCCAACCTAATGGAGAAGTGCTTTGTGGTTTTAGTTGTGGGCTTGTAGAATTTTGTAACTGGAGCAGCAGATGCAATGAACTAAACATAGCTGAGCTAAGGAAAGGTTGGGCTCATTCACTTGATGAGAGGGGGGAGGAAGAGAGATCGCCATGTTGATGGGTTTACTGCACTGCTTGCTGCGTTTCAGAACTTCAGGACTCTCTGCTGTGTGCTCCAAGAGAACCTGACACCACACGCTATCAACTCCAACCTAGATGAAAGGACAGGCAGAGGAGCACCTTACCCTCTCTCCTGTCATCCTTTCCTTCCTCCCATAAACCTCAATTCAGCACCTACTATTTGATTAGCTCTAGAATATTAAAAACTGTGTGTTAATCATTATAATTATATAATTCCATAATATAGTCATTATATAATATATAGCATATATTATATAGTATTTCCTATTATAAAGCATTTATAATATTGCATTGTTATATGTAATATGTTGTTACATATACTATGTTATATATAATAATGTTATTATATTCTGTATAATCGGTGCTATTATATTATATATTTAATATGTGATAATATTTTATATTTATTATAATATAATGAATTCATTATCTATTTCATTGTAGCAAATATATAGTACATATTATATTATAAATTGTGTATTTTATTATATAACATATAATAATTATATTATGTCGTTATATGTTATGTATTATATTGTTCCAATAAAATTATAAGAAATGTTATTATATTCATTATATTTTAAATATTATGATAATTCATTATATAATAAACACTATATCCTGGTTCAAGTCAGCTTATATTTTAGGCAAAGGAAAAAAGGAATGTAAATGAGATCATGGCAAGGCAGGACAGCGATAATCAGGCCCATGGCTGGGCAGAGAGGGTACCAGGCTTAATGTCCCATTGTAGGGCTTGGCTGCACTTGAACAATGTGTGGGAAGTTCACAATGGGAAACATAGTAGCCTCAAGGCTTAGCCCTCAAGGAGCCTCAAGGCCCTGGAGGTTTGTTGGTTTGTTTTGGAAACAGTATCTCTAAACACATCCCAAGATGGCCCCCAACTAGTAGTCTTCCCACCTCTGCCTCCAAAGTTCTGGGGTTGCAGGTATGTCCTGCCACATCTAGCAAGAATGCCTTGAGCTGGGCTGGGGATATAGCCTAGTGGCAAAAGTGCCTGCCTCGGATACACGAGGCCCTAGGTTCCATTCCCCAGCACCACATATACAGAAAACGGCCAGAAGTGGCGCTGTGGCTCAAGTGGCAGAGTGCTAGCCTTGAGCGGGAAGAAGCCAGGGACAGTGCTCAGGCCCTGAGTCCAAGGCCAAGGATTGGCCAAAAAAAAAAAAGAATGCCTTGAGCTAACCAAAGCCCCTAGATATAAATAGGTAGGAAGTGAGGAGAGCGTAGAGAGACCGCTGTGATGCTCGTAGTGATAGCTCATAAAGTTGCTCTTGTTCAGTATCTTCCTATAAACCCAGATGACTATAAAATCAGAACACCAGGTTTTCTGCTGGCAGGACTGCCTTCTTTCCTTCCTTCCCTCCTTCCCTTCCTCCCTCCCTCCCTCTCTCCCAGAATCATACCAGGATGGGGATCTCATGGTTCCATCCAAGCCCACACCCAAGCCCTGCTGTTCCTCAACTGCCATTGGGAGTCAGCTTGGGCCTGGCTCCCACTGTCCCTGGAGCACTGGTTTTCCTGCTCTCAGCCAGCTAGGATGTGCTGCCCCAGGAAGTGTCCCTCCTCCTCCTGCCACCGCTGAGCCTCAGCACCTGTCCTGTGTCCTCTGCACAAAGCACACCTGGACCCTTGCCATTTATTTGCCTCACACCCAAACAAATATGTGTGGCGCTCTGAGGAAGGAGCAAACTCAGGGAGGTTGCAAAATATGTCCTTTAAGCAAGCAACAAACAGGTAATTTATGAGGGCCATTGTCCTTACAACACAGACATAACTATAACAGACACTTGTTGGTCAATTACACAGAATATTATCCTGTCCCTGACTTTGTAGGCTCCATACAAATATGGTCTTGACTTAAGATGCGTGAATCAAAAGCCATGTAGTAAACAGAGTTGGTAATTAGCTAATGAGATGAGAGTACACATTATTGTTGACTCAGGGCAAGGCTTTAATTGTGTAACAAGGACCTCTGTGCCTTCCAATATGTATAATGGCCTTTCTTTTAGTGAAACAAAGCCTTGTCATGCAGCCAGACCCCCAGACAGCACAGCCATCTCACTGGCACAGATGGCACCTCTGTGGGTGCCTTTCTGGGTTGAACAGGGGTCAGAGGCATCCAACTTGGCAAGCAGATGGCACCTGTGGGCAAAGAAGAGAACACCCACACCCTGGATTTCAGTCCTTCCTCTCCCATTAGCCAGGGATGCTTGTGTGGTCCGCAACCTGTACTACCATACCCAGCTGCTCAGGCCATGTTTCAAAATCTTCTCCTGCCACATATTGAGGGAAAAGACTTAAATAAGAAGAATATTCTGCCTTAAGAAGATATCAGCCTCCACCTATTGTTTGATATTCCCTGATATCATTTTAACCCTACCCTTCCCCAGAACCCCACCAACCAATCCCCAGATTTAATAAGGAAACATCCCAGCTGAAAGTTATTCTGGCGGCAAAACTGTTGAGTGCAACGAGCTCCTTAGCCTCCTTCCTAATTTCCCTCTATCATCTTGCACATGTGCTTGACGCTAGACCTGCTCCATTATCATTGCATTACTCTCTTGACCTTGCCACAGCCTTGCCCTGCCCACTCCTCCAAAAAATTTACAAATAACAAAACAACAACAACAGAAGACCTTTAGGGCTATGGGATGGTGGCTCATGCCTAACACACAAAGGTTAATGTGTATTTTCATTAATCCAATTATGCAAAATGTTATTATTGCAACATGCCATCCCTTTTTAAAATGATTAGTGAGATCTTGTCCATTGTTATTTCTATACTAAGAATCCAGTGTACCGCTGTATATTTTATATTTACAGCACATCTCAGCTGAGACTAGCTTCATCTCAAGCGTTCAGTGGTCACATGCCACAGAGTCACTGTAGATGCCACATCAGATAGATTAGATGCTAATGTAAATAGAAATGAGAACGAGAGTTGTGTATATACGACAAATCCATACTCTATCAAGCCTCTGAAACCACAAGCTTTATCAGACTTGATGCTTCTAACAACCCTACCAGCTAATACTGTTATTAATCTCATTTACACCAAGAGAACAATCTTGCAGACTAAGTACTAGTACTTACCCAAGGTTACATAATATACTGAGAGGCAGAAACTAGTCTCGAACCAAACTGCAGCCTCAGGCACTTACCATTGCCTCTAAGGCAATGAACAGTAAGTTTAAGATAATTTGCTAACGCCACATTGACACACTGAAAGTACTAATGCTGACTAAAAATGTTATGAACAACATAGCCCAAAATTGTTGTTACTGTTTGTTTTTGCTTTGGTCTACTTCTGTTTTTGCATACTGGAGATCTCACCCATACCACCATGCATGCAAAGCAAGGGCTGTCCCAACCCACCCCAGCCACAGGGAAACTTTCCATAAAGAATAACTCTATCCTCACCAGGTGCAGATGGCTCACATCTGTAATCCTAGTTACTCACATAATGAATAACCATATCTTCACCAGGTGCTGTTGGTTCATGCCTGTAATCCTAGCTACTTAGTAGGCTAAGATCTGAGGATCACAGTTCCAAGCTAGCCTAGGAAGTATATGAGACTCTTATCTCCAATTAACCACTAGAAAACCAGAAGTGACACTGTGTCTCAAAAAAGCTCAGGGACAGAGCCCAGGTCTTGAGTTCAAGCCCTGCACTGACAGGAAAAGAAAGAATAACTATATCCTTCTAGAAAATACCAAAAAACAAGCCCAATAAAGGACAATTTTATTATGTTCTCTAGCTTTTAAAACTTCAAAAAGGATAGTTTAAAGAAAATTTCAAGAGACTCATGACAATTAAAATGAAAATGGTTTGCTCTTTGGTCTCTTTGCTCCATAAACCCCTCAGCCTCTAGGACCAGAGTTTTTAAGCAGGCACTCAGGACAAGGGAAGGTGACAGCTGCTTCCTCCTGCTCTATTCTCAATGGCTTCTCCATGGGGAGCATTAGTTTCCTTCCTTTGTCCTTGCCACCTAGCAGTGGGAGGACTTGCAACCACCTCCACCAGGTAACACAAACACAACCTTTGAAGAGCTGGGGCATGGAGATGCTCTTTTTTTTTTTTTTTTTACAAAATTTAGCCTCTGACAAATGCTTACTCCTGTAACCTTCACACTTTCCAAATGAAATTATATTTTTTAATTTATTTACTTATTTTCAGTTAGGATTGACTTCTGTTGCAACAATAACCAAGTGCCTTCCACAAAGTAAACATTTACTTCTCAGCCCTTGGTGGCTGCTACTGGGCTGCCACTCTGCCCATGGCTTCTGTTTCATATTCCACAAAAGCTTCCCCAGATCCAGCCATCCCATCACATTCCGCCAGTCAGAGAGGAGACAGGGCAAAGCACACACACACACACACACACACACACACACGTGCGCGCACGCCCCCCCCCCTCCATCTTCCCCCTGTTATGTGCCTATACTGAGGCTTGAACTCAGGGCCTCCAGCTCTCACTTGGCTTTTTTACTTAAGGCTGGCACTCTACCACTTGAGCCACTTCCAGTTTTTTGCTGGTTAACTGGAAATAAGAGTCTCATGAACTCTTCTGCCTAGCTTGGCTTTAGATTACAATCCTCCCCCTGATTAGCTTTACAGGCTAACAGGTGGGAGGCACTAGATGCTGGCACCTTCTCTCTTTTAGGATCCCTTCCTGGAGTTGTGTATATAACATGGACACACGCCATTTTGGCCAGAAGGCCACCTGACATGACTGAGGTCCTACATCTTCCTTGGCTGTTGGCTGGAGTCACACCCAGCTCCATTTTACACAGACTGCCAACATGACAGCCTGTTTTATGGAAACAAGATTCAGAGATAACAGAGGAGAAGGGGCAGAGGGAAAGGGGGAAGGGAAGAAATGAAGAGAGAGATCGATATCTTTCAAGCCTTCAGGGAGCATAAGAAGTGTGGTATAATGTTTGCTCCAGTGTCTGTAGTGGCCATGAGATTATGCCTCTCAGTTTCTGGCTATAGGGAATGTAAATCCATCCCTACATCAGGGCGCAGAGGTGGGAAGGAAGCTTGCAGTCCCAGCTACTACGGAGGCTGAGACAAGATCACTTGAGCCCGGCAGTTTGGGGCTACAGTGCTCTATGTTGATGGTGTGTCTGTGTTAAGTTTGGTGTCACTGTGGTGATATTCCAGGCGCAGGGACGACTAGGCCACACTTGCTCAGCAGCGGAGGATGGTGACTAGCCATGCACCCTGCTGAGGAAGCACAGCAAAGTTTCATCTCTTTTTTTTTTGCCAGTCCCGGGCCTTGAACTCAGGGCCTGAGCACTGTCCGTGGCTTCTTTTTGCTCAAGGCTAGCACTCTGCCACTTGAGTCACAGCGCCACTTCTGGCCATTTTCTGTATATGTAGTGCTGGGGAATCGAACCCAGGGCTTCAAGTATATGAGGCAAGCACTCTTGCCTCTAGGCCATATCCCCAGCCCAGTTTCATCTCTTAATTGAAACACACTGCCAATTCCATGGTGAGGCTCCATCTAGTCACTGAACTCCTCAGGGTGATGAGTCAGGTTTGTTTCCAGGCAGCAGAGAACTTCTCTGATGGACCAGGTGGCCAAGAGAAAGTCAAGTGAGGTGACCTCATGAGAACAGCATGCCTCCTGGTTTGCCACTTTGCATTCAGAGGAAGCTACTCTCTAAGAGGGAAAAGGTGGCACAAGCACATGGTTGTCAGGAGACAAGGATCATAGGAAACTTCTGTGGTGTTTTCCCTGAAAAGGCATAAGTAACTCCATTTTAAAAATCTAAGCTTGCTCTCCCCTAAATCAGGAGGTTACACAGAAAGCCTGCACAAAACATTTTTTGAGAAAAACTGCTGAATGTCTCAAATTGAGGATGTCTGTGTTAGATATTAACAGAGATTGAAGTTTAACTTTAGGAATGCGGTTTAGCCTTCTGCTAACAGAGTTAACTATGGCCCTCTGCTAACAAATGATAGATAAGATTAGCCTATTTCCCTCTGCTTGCTTAGTGTGATGTATTGTTAATCAAACATATGTCTGACTGTGTGGAAGTTTCCCCAGATTGCTTAAGAGTTGTTTGTTTCATGATATAAAAAGACTGCTAGATTTTGACTCCGGGCCTCTGAACGTCATCAGCGGAGGTCCAAGCTAGCTTGCAATAAACACCTCTTTGCTGTTTACATCGGTCTTGGTCTCTGGTGGTCTTTTGGGGGGTCCTGAACTCGAGCATAACATTCCCATCTATAAGAGTCCACATTTACCTTTGATCTATGCTATGTTCTATAACGTCTCCCACCTAACTGTCTCACCCCTCCTCCCCTTGGGTCAGCCACCTAGCCTTCCTCCCATCCCTCCCAGCCTCTCTGGCAAATGTCTCCCTAATAAATCCTTTCATACTCAGTCCTTTGGTTGCATCATTCTCACAGAGGATGACCATATGATCCCCTGGAATCTGGGGTTAGAGAAGGAAGAAAGGTGTTCTTAATACAATTCTGAAGTCCTCCTCTATGAAAGGATATGTCCCAGCCATCCCAGGGGACCATGTGGAGATAATCACAGACAGGAGAAGAAGGTTCATAAGGTTTATTAGTGGGGCCATAATTCCCACGGGAGAGGGAGCTACAGGGCATCTTCACCTTATCCAGGTGGCAGCTTTTCTCTTTGGGGGTAAAGGGGAAGTAGGTAGGTAATGAGTAGGAGTGGCTCATTAGGTATGGATGGATCTGGGGGCTAATGGGAGGAGCTGAAGCTAGGGAAAAGCTAACACTCTAGGTATCAATCCACACTTTGAACATTAAGGATCAAATACAACCTCTCACTGGAATGAAATATAAGCAATGTTTCTGACTATCAGGGTAATCCTTCATCTGACCCAGAATTTACATTTATAGACAGGAAGGGCCAAGGTAGGAAACCAATATTGAGGTGCCAGACTTTGAAGTCAGGCCCCACCACGTGAACCCCATTTTAGAATCGAACCCTGAGCCAATCAGATTTGTACCTGTGTTCTAATCTTGCTTGCACAGCTGATTGTTGTAACCTTGTTCTTTGCCTTTATAAGCCCTGTGTAATCACAGCTCGAGGCTCCCTCCTAACCTCCGCTGTGTCGGTGGGTAGGACGAGGCCCGAGTTGGCAGCTCGTTAAATAAAGCCTTGCCTTGCTTTTGCATTTCGGAGTGTCTGAATCTCGGTGGTCTTCTTGGGGGTGGTCTTGCAACTTGGCACAACATTTGGGGTTTCGTCCGGGATGGCCCCAGAGACCCCGAGATCCCAGACTCCGAAGGTAAGAAAACAGCGCTGTTCATTTGTCTTGTCCTGTAATTTGTCTGTCTGTTTTGCTTTTGCTTATACTTGTAGGGCGCGAGTCAGTTTGGTTTTTGGCCAGAACTGACCAGGAGGGCCTCCTAAAGGAGACTCAACCCGCCCACCTTGTACTTGGGTCTGCTCCTTCTGCTTATCTGGCAGGAGGTTGTGGGCCAACTTGGGTCCACTCCTCCCGTACCCTGGCAGGAGGTTGTGGGCCAACTTGGGAGATCTCCAACTCATAACTCGGGTCCACTCCTTCTGCACCCTTGCAGGAGGTTGTGGGCCAACTCGGGTCCACTCCTTCTGCACCCTTGCAGGAGGTTGTGGGCCAACTCGGGTCCACTCCTTCTTACAGGAGGTTGTGGGCCAACTCGGGTCCATTCCTTCTGCACCCTTGTAGGAGGTTGTGGCCCAGCTTGGGAGATCTCCAACTCGTAGCTTTTCTTAGGCCTGTGTGTTTTCCTCCTTTTGTATTAATTGTTTGTTTTTTGTAGCCTTTTGGACTGAACATCTGATCAGCGCTATGGATAACGTTCTATCTTGAGGACCTCCATCTAACCCCCTAGACTTGATCCTAGCTCACTGGAGGGAGGTTAAGGAGATAGCTCATTTTTGTGTGTTTCTTTCTTGCACTGTGCCTGACTGACAAACGGATGATGGGGAACGTTCCTTCCACTCCCCTGGACTTGACTTTAGCTCACTGGAAAGATGTACAGGTGACAGCCCACAATCAGTCAATCAGTGAGAATGTCCGCAAAAAAGAACTCTAGGGGGACCCCACACCCAGCCTTCTTAAGCAGAAAATTGTTTGGTGCGCTAAAATGTTTTACTAAGACTAAAAATGTTTTACTAAAACTATCAAGCCCTGGAAAATGAGGCTGGAGAATGCTAAAATCATTTGTTAAAGGTTTTTGTCTTAAAATGTACGGCCAATGCTTATTCAGCGCGCTTTAAGATCTTTTGAAAATGTATGTGTGTGTGCATGTGTGAGTGTGAACATGTTCAAGACTGCAGTATGATGCAAAACTAAGTTTAAATTCAAAGGTCTTCATGCCATGCAGTAACTGGGACGGAAGAAAAAAAAAAAAAAAGAGGCTCTTTTGAAACAAGCAGCCCGTAAGCAAAGGGTGGCACCTGGTTTCAGATTACCTGTGAGCTTCAGTTTTTCTGATGCAGATAAAAGCTAAAGTGTTGTGTTAGTGGTAAAAAGGCTTTGGAAATCAAGAATACATTTCTAGATAAGAAATTTGGAAGTAAAATTGTCCTAAATAATTATTGCAAAGTGAGAAAAGGAGAATTATGGCTACCAAAATGTTTAATTGCCATTCCAGCTTCTTTGTAGGTTTTTTTGTAACAGTTTCCAGCAGGCCCACAGAGAAGCACAGGTGATTCCTACAAGTTTGTCAAGATCTAATACTGACCCTTAATAAGTTCCAGGTAAGAGAGCATGCTTAAAAACTACTTCTGTGTGGACCACCTTGTTGCTTATAATTGGAGTAAAGTGGCCCCTTATAAGACTCATTGATCTGAATCTGCGGTTCGAAGCCAGCCCGGGCAAAGAAAGGTCCCTGTGAGAGACTTGTCTCTAATCAGCCAGCAGAGTGCTGGGAACGGAGTGGTGTGGAGCTCAAAAGTGGTACGGTGCTAGTCTTGAGCTGGAGAGCTGAGGGACAGCACTCAGGCCCTGAGTCCAAGTCGAAAGTCACTCCTCCTGGGACAAAAGTGATGGAGCATCCAGAGGCAGTAAGCCACTGCTTGGATGGCAGAGATGGTGTCAGATCCTAGAGTCACTACTGTTGGCCTTTCAAAAGTTAAAGCCGGGAAGTCCTAGAAGAATAGTTCATAAGCATGCCTTTCCAATGCCCATGTCTGTCTACTGGGCAGGAATTTGCCAGTCATCTGTGATAGTGGTTAGTAAGGGTAAGTTTGTCAAATGAGAGGATAGATTAAAATCTCACCCCCCGCATTTACTCAAAGCCCTGACTGGCAGTGAGAATTTTAAGCTCATACATCTGTTTAGTAAAGAAAGCTTGTAGACCTGAGATTGTGTCCTTATTGAGATCTGTTAAAGGCCTGCAAAGGTATATTGTTAAAAATTGCAAGATCTGTCAGCTTACCAATGCCCCCAATCAACAGATTACTAAAGGAGCTCGCCTCTGTGGGAATAGGCCAGGCGTGTATTGGGAAGTAGATTTCACAGAAATTACAAATATTTGCTAGTTTTTGTAGACACCTTTTCAGGATGGGTTGAAGTCTATCCAACAAAGCATGAGACTGCGAATGTAGTGGCTAAGAAGATCCTGAAAGAAATCCTACCCAGGAGACTGAACTCCTTAGAACCACGGTGGAAGGGACCCTAGACGGCATCGCCACTTGGGTTCATTGCTTCCACGCCAGGCCAGCTGACCCCTTTGCCCTGGATGACAACTACCGTGATGGAACATGGGAGGTCTCCAAGCACCCAACTCAGCCGCTTTGCCTTCGCCTCAAGACTGAGACTAAGGTTATAGGTTCCTGGCTAGGTAAGGTCTACGCCCCTGAGTCAGCCTGAAGAAGTTACAGAAGATGGATGATCTTCACCCATCAGCCCCCCTTTAAAACCGAGGGACCAGAGTTATTTTCGGATACTACTTTTGGCCCTACTGGCCCATGCCTTACCTCTATATCATCCCCTAGACATGCAAGCCATTGAAATGGACAGAATGGAGCCATGATTGGCTCCCAAGGTACCAAAAAGAAAAAGGGGGAAATGAGGTGCCAGACTTTGAAGTCAGGCCCCACCACGTGAACCCCATTTTAGAATCGAACCCTGAGCCAATCAGATTTGTACCTGTGTTCTAATCTTGCTTGCACAGCTGATTGTTGTAACCTTGTTCTTTGCCTTTATAAGCCCTGTGTAATCACAGCTCGAGGCTCCCTCCTAACCTCCGCTGTGTCGGTGGGTAGGACGAGGCCCGAGTTGGCAGCTCGTTAAATAAAGCCTTGCCTTGCTTTTGCATTTCGGAGTGTCTGAATCTCGGTGGTCTTCTTGGGGGTGGTCTTGCAACTTGGCACAACAATATGACATAAGCAAGGGAACAGATCCCAAGTCATTTCTGTGCCTGATTTGGCAATAGGCCTTACCCCCCATAATTTTTTTTGAAGATGGTATGTTTTTGTGCTAGTAATAGGGCTTAAACTCAGGGCCTCACTTGGCTTTTGTGCTCAAGGCTGGCCCTCTACCACTTGAGCCACAGCTCCACTTCTAGATTTTTAAAGGTTAATTGAAGATGAGAATCTCCTGGACTTTTCTTGCTCAGGCTAGCTTTTGAACCTCAATCCTCAGATCTCAGCCTCCTGAACAGCTAGGATTACAGGCATGAGACACCAGCACCCAGCTAGATCCCATAATTTTTATTTCAAAACGTTCACTTTTTTATTTGTTTGTTGAGACAGGGTCTCACTATGTAGCCCAAGGTGGCCTCTAATTTGAGATCTTCCTTCCTCAGCTTCTTGAGATTACAGCATGAGCCCACCCCCCTTACCTACAATTTTTTACTTTTTAATTCCTTAATTTTGCACTGATTTTCAAAAATGATTCGTAGATCCTTCTAAATCTGCTTTTAAAAAAAGGGTCTTAGAAATTCAGATTGGAAGCTTACCAACTCAGAGATATAATAAAATGTCCTGGTGAATTCTTTATCCAAGCAGCTCAGATGAGGTTCTTCTGTGGCTTTTTTCTCATTCTTGTGTCTGCCTTGTCACCACAGGTTAATGAAATACACCAATAAATGCTCCTGTCTCTTTGCTTTTACTCCACAGAGAACTTGAAGAAAAAGCTAAGGGAATCAATTCACCAGGAAGCCCATGTAGTTTTTGAGGATAGCCAGCAGATGGCAGTAGCAACTAATGAGAAAAAACTGAATACTCTGCCTCTCTCTCAACTTCTCATTGTCCTCAGGATATAATGTGATGCTTATGAAAATGATTTCCTTCTTTCAAAAACACACAGTCCAAACAGAAAGTAACCTCATCCTGCAGATAAAGGATGTTTGTGCTTTTCAAAGATGTCAAACTCTCCCAGATATCTTTAGAAAACATCAGCCTTCCCCAGAAATCAACCCTTGGATAGGAAGAGGTGTGTAAAAGGGGAAGCACCCAGCCAAGCTACCAGCCTGATCCAACACTACTGAGGAAGGCTGAACCTGCAGGAAGTTCTGCAACTGGCAATCGGAAGCTGAGCCACAGAGGAGGTGAGAACCTCAGCCTCCCAAGTCTGAGTCCCTGCAGCCCCCCACTGGCACAGAAGCACACACCTTAGATGTCAGTGTCAATGGCAAGAGTGCCAGATTTAAAACAGTTGTGTGACTGCTTGGACCATGAGAGGTTCTGAGGGAAAGAAAGGGAAACTGTTAGGTAGAAAGCAATAAAAATGGTGAATCCAACAGGTGACAGACAACATGTGGCCCATCATGGTGTATCTTGGTCCTATAGTGCCTCAGGCTTCTGCTCAATTGATTCTTCCCATAAGAATTATTGGTTGGGTGCCTGCCCAACCAATGAAAAAAACCAGAGTCGTACATGCATAAGCAATCAAGCAATCAGGGCAAAGCCCCATGGAGATGTGTGAGGAGGTCCATATGATAAAAAAACCTCCCTCAGAAGAAAGGAATCCTTGGGCTCATCTTTGGGGCCTCTCTCCCCAGAGTGTCTTCCTACTTTTACAGCTTTCCTTTCACTTTCAAATAAATGTGCTCTGTCTGCTTTAAACACTTTTCTTACTTTTTAATTTGTTAATGGATGAGAAAGTGAGCTCATACCCATAGACAGACGACATCTGAAGATTTGGGAAGCCACAATGAGGTGTTACCTTGGGGCAGCTTGGGGCAGCTCTGGGCAGCGGGCACCACTGACAGGTTTGAAAGCTGGGAGTGCTCTGTCTCAGGGAATGTGGAAGAAGGTAGGGAGGGCGGCATTATGCAGATTTCCTGCCCTCAACTTTAGCACCAGGCCACATTTTCTCAACAATACTAAAGAAGGCTAGAATATTCCCTTCTGCTGCAAAAGGGAAGTAGTTTCTATTGCCCCAATTTTCACCTTGGTTTTTTGTTTTGTTTTGTTTTCTTTTGTTTTTGAGGCAGGTCAGCCTTCAATCCTCATACCACAAGGACAGAATGGTGGTGGCCTAGTTCTATGGATGCAGCATCCCAGGAGGACAGCTTCCATGAGTGTCAATTAAGGAAATAGTTCCTACCTCAAGGTTATTGTGACAACTAAATGAAGCTTTATGTGTTAGTAAGTCAGTAACTTAAGCCCATAAACAGTAGTGATCACAGGCAAGGAACCTGTGCTGGGAAGTGGTCAGAAGACAGTGCACAGTTGCCAGCCACACTGAGAGAGTCCTGTGGCTTCCACACCCAACTGGTTTACACACACATACACATACACACATCACATACCATATAGACACACAATACACACATATACATGCCACATATATATACCATACACACACATGCACATAGCACACACATATATATACCACCACACACAGCAGCCTTCATATACACATACACATGCTGCATACCAACCTACGCTGAGGGACACATACCAAACTACACACACACACACACACACACACACACAGAATGGCTCCCTCCTCCATCCCATATACACCAGCCACATCTACTGTCACTCCTCTGCTTCTGTTCACATGTCCTAGAAACTGTTCTTATTGCCTGCATATGCTTGAGCAGGCCCCCAGGGGCTCAGCCAGGGGGCTCTGGGCCCACTGCCAGGGCTCCCCTCAGCAAACCTCCATTTCCCTTGTGGCCAGAGAAAAGTCATCCTTTGGTGCTGAGAGTCCTCACTGAGAATGTTGGTCCTAAAATCCTGAGACCGAGCTGAGCTGTAGCACTGGCCTGCAGCACAGGGGGAGGGAGGCAGGTCCTCACAGAGCCACACAGTGAAAAGCTACTACTGAGAATGCCAATTTCACCCCAATAGGCACAGAAAATAAGCCTGCCCCAGCCTTAGGCCCTTAGCTGGAGAAATAATTCACCCATTGTTGAGATCCCTGGGGTAAATGACCTCCTCACCCAACAATCTCCTAGGAACTGCGCCATTTTCCAGGGCCAAGCCAGGAATTCACCATCAGTCACCTAGGCTTCTTGCAATTGATGTTGCAGTCCTTCCTCACAAGGCTGGGTTAAAAAGGTTCAGCCATCTCTACGGGAAGCTTACGATATTCTAAAATGGCCATGTGCCAGGCGTAGATGGGATTCCTCAGTCAGTTTGCAGCACCTGGAGCTCTGACCACAGTGTGTGAGGAGGAAAGGGTATGTTTCTAAGACTCTCTGAAAAGCCAGTGGCACCTACACTAATCCTGCAATGAGCTTGGAAAGGCAAGAAAAGACTGGCATGTTTGAGGAACTAGGTCATGCTCAGAGTAACTGCAGAGTCAGTGAGGTCACAGAAAACAGAAGGAGAAGAACCAGAAGATGCAACGAGCTCACTCCAATGCTGGAGAATTTGGGGAGTCAGGCTGGTTGCTTAGATTTTACACAAAGCATAATGGGTTACCACCTAAAGCTGTTAAAGTAGAAGAGTCACCTAACCAGAAGGATTAACCCCCAACTTCCATTGGGGAATGGGCCAACAAAGGAAAAAAGGACCTGGCGAGGAGACACCCCATGCTCTTGGCTTTAGCATTGGGAATGGGACCCGTGGGAGCAGGAGAGGGGTACTGGTACAAGATGCCTACAGGGAACTTAATTCTTGTCAGGGAGCCTCTTTCAGGTGGGAATCACATTCAACATCTGCATTGGGGTTCTTGGGAATATAACTTCCTCCAAGCATGCATTTCTGTCTATCTCCATCCCCTGCTACATAGATTTGGCCATCGTGTCTTTCTAAAAGTAAAGGAAGCATAGACGTGCACCTGCTAAAGTTAAAAGAGTACAATAAGTTTAGATATATTCATTATTAAAACTATGAGCTAAATCAAGAGAACTATAGTAAGTTCAGATTCCTAATCAGAAGTAAGTCAATATGGGCAGAGATTGTCAATGAGGTTTGGTGTGTGTGTGTGTGTGTGTGTGTGTGTGTGTGTGTGTGTGTGTGTGTGTAAGAGGGAGAGGGAGAAAGAGAGAGAGAGAGAGAATGTTGAGGCTTGAACTTAGGGTCTAGACACTGTCAATTAGTTTTTTTGTTCAAGGCTGGTGCTCTACCACCTGAGCCATAGCTCTACTTCTGGCTTTTGGGTAGGTAATTGGAGATAAAA
Source organism: Perognathus longimembris pacificus (assembly GCF_023159225.1). Taxonomy (NCBI): domain Eukaryota; kingdom Metazoa; phylum Chordata; class Mammalia; order Rodentia; family Heteromyidae; genus Perognathus; species Perognathus longimembris. Next base: position 37,103,522 of record NC_063166.1, on the reverse strand, counting down.
GCTTCACAGACTTTCCTGCCTGGCTTAGAACCTCCATCCTCAGATCTCAGCCTCCTGACTAGTTAAGATTACAGGCTTTTCCTATCTCTCTTGAAGCCAGGATATTTTATACAATCTTCCTCAGATGTCTGTCCTATTAGCCATCAAGAAATTTTGAGGGGCTGGGGATATAGCCTAGTGGCAAGAGTGATACACGAGGCCCTAGGTTCGATTCCCCAGCACCACATATACAGAAAACGGCCAGAAGCGGTGCTGTGGCTCAAGTGGCAGAGTGCTAGCCTTGAGCAGGAAGAAGCCAGGGACAGTGCTCAGGCCCTGAGTCCAAGGCCCAGGACTGGCAAAAAAAAAAAAAAAAGAAAGAAAGAAATTTTGAGGTTTTATGTGGTAGCACAAGCCTATAATCCCAGCCCTCTGGAAGGCAGGCAAGAGGATCAAAAGTTCAAGGCCAGCCTGGGCTCTGTAGACAGCCCATCTTCAAAAAGGTCTTCAGCTGTTAACCTCAGGATTTTCCTCCTTACCTCAGAAGCTCACTGTCTGGGCTTTACTGCTCCCAAATAGGCCATGACAGCTGTGTGGTGCAGCAAATCTAAGGCATGGGGGCTTCAAAGCATGAGAGGTGCAAGTGTTCCTTTTAAAGTCAGTGAAATATGGGCCCCAAGTTTAATATGCACTTCATTGTCTTCTATGTCTCTACACTCTGTCCCTCGAGCCAGATATATTTTTATCTTTGGTCATAGGGCTTGAACTCTGGGCTTGGGCCCTGTGTCTGAGCTGTTTTGCTCAAGGCTGGCATTCTACCCTTTGAGCCACAGCTCCACTTCCAAGTTTCTAGTGATTAATTGGAGATAAGAGTCTCATGGGGACTTTTCTTCTCAGACTGGATTTTTGAACTGTGACCCTCAGATCACAGCCTCCTGAGTGGTTAGAAGTACAGGTGTGAGCCACTGGCAACTGGCCAGATTTTTTTTTTAAGTTACCCTAAAATAACCCTTAGGAAAGAAGGAAATGCCAACATCTGTAATAAAGAGTAGGAAACAAATAGATTGAAAAAATGGCAAGCCCAAGATTTTGACTTTGCATCCTTGTGAACTTTCCAGCATGAGCAGCATGAGACAGCTGGAAGTAGGCTGAGCCTGGTTCAGAAGCTGGGGGGGAGGGGGGCTCACTGCAGAAACAGAAAGGCCGGCCTTGAGGTCAGGCAGGCAGAGCTGGGGCTGCAGAGTGGCTTTCTCATTTCACTTGCCCAGTGATGCTCATGTTACCTCATCTCTCTAAGCTCCAAACTGCTCATCTGTTAAAAGGATGAGTCCAGCATAGCCAGGCTTGTCAGAGTGGAAGCAAAGCAATGCATGTAAATGCCATGAATGAATGCCAAGTATATCATGATCTCTGTGTCTCCCCCACTCCCTGCACTTTGTATGCAGCCCCAGGAATCACCCCAAAGGCTGAAAAGTAAAGCAGAGCAGCCCTGAAAAAAAAAGGCGAAGGGAAGGAAAGAGAGATATGGGAGGGAAAGAAGAGAGAGGGAAGGAAAGAGAGGAAGGAAAGGAAAGAAATAGAGTGGGGAGGAAGGAAGCAAGGAAGGTAAGAAGGGAGGGAGGGAGGGAGGGAGGGAAAGCACCATTCTTCTGATTTCCCTGGGGTTCATAGATGGGCATAGATCATCATCATCATTATTTTATCGTTACTTTGCCCTCAACAACAAACAATGATCTTCCTCAGTGCACATGACTCACATCAACAGAACAACAAGTTCCATCCTGCCCTACGGTATTCATGGATGGAGTTGAAGCCTCTTCTACATCCTGTGGAAACAAGTCCAGTCAAGAGAAGACATCAGGGAATGACACAGCCCATCCTAGCCCAGTTTGCTCTCCCCACCCTGCCTTAGGCACACCTGCAGTAGTGTTCTGCCCATGTGCAATGCCCTAATCATGCACATGCAAATCTATCTCTGCCTTCCAGGAACCCAGCAAACCTTCTTTTCTAGACTTGGTTCCAGGAAAGGTGAGGCCCAACCACAGCAGGCACAAAGCCCAAAGCACAATCCCAGACTCAGCAGGACTTGCTTCATCATGGCTTTCTAATCTCTATGAAGGAGTCATGGGCTTAACTGCTCTAGAAGTGAGTGGTGAAGACTCAGGATTAGGGGAAGGCAGCTGTTTTGTATGTATCGATGAAAGGATGGAACATGGAAGGAACACTAAATTAATTGTGGGTAACCTTCTAGCACACCCTTAGCAAGCCATGTTCTAGGAGCTTGGTTTCCATCATTATACAGCCCTTCTTAAATATATTGGGTAGGGGGGCTGGGAATATGGCCTAGTGGCAAGAGTGCTTGCCTCCTACACATGAAGCTCTCTGTTCGATTCCCCAGCACCACATATATGGAAAACGGCCAGAAGGGGCGCTGTGGCTCAGGTGGCAGAGTGCTAGCCTTGAGTGGGAAGAAGCCAGGGAAGGTGCTCAGGCCCTAAGTCCAAGGCCCAGGACTGGCCAAATATATATATATATATTGGGTAGGGCTGGGAATGTGGCTTAGTTGTAGAGTACTTGCCTAGCACATATGAAGCCTGAGTTTGATTATTCATTATCACATACACAGAAAAGGCTGGAGGTGGCACTGTGACTCAAGTGGTAGAGTACTAGCTATGAGCAATAAAACCTTAGGGACAGTGCTCAGGCCCTGAGTTCAAGCCCCAAGAGTGGCACATATGTGTGTGTGTGTGTAGGGTTATTTACATCTGTAATAGCAGTGGGACCTCTTTCCTTTGTTGATCTGAGCCTTTCTTGATTTCTCCACCAAACTCCATGTATCTCGCTCCTGTTGAGGAGATCCAGGACTCAACCTGGCTCATTACAATACTCCACTGGCCTTAGATGGTGTTGACCCAAAAGCAGAGCTTTGTTTGGAAAGGCAATACAGGGAGCAAAAAAAAGGAAGATGGAAAAGTCACTCTACAAATGTGTTATCAAGTTGGCCATCAAAACTATGTCCATAGAAAGGTTATGCCAAGGATCTCAGACAACCTGTAGAGCAAACCTTACAATCAGCTGCCTGAGGAATGAGACCAGCAGCATGTATCCACTGACTGCTGTGGCCAGTCCCATGGCTTCATATTTCCAGGGTGAGCATTAGTGAGTGGTGGGCAGGGTCCATGTATTTTCTTCCCTAAGGATTAGAGGAATGTCAGTAGGAAGCAAGGACAGACGGAGCCAAGGATACACACTCTCAGCACTAATCATATTGAGGCCTTGGCTAAAAAGAATTGTGAGAAAATGCATAGACTGATGCCATATATGGATCAGGAATGGGGGTAGGGGTGTTTGTGTGCACATGTGTGTGTATACATATATATGTGTATACATGTGATCTGTTGTGGTGTGTGTGCATTGAAGAAAACCTATTTCCCTTCTACCCAAAGTTTTCTAAAAGTGTCTGATTATCAGGGAGAGGAAAAGAGAAAAGAACTTTCTTTCCCTTCACTCCTAAAAACAGAAGAGTTTGGAGTGGAATATTGGAACACAGTATTTCTTAATTCTGTCCAATTGACACTGACCCATGACCCTGTGGGAATGCTCAGAGAGTAGAGGCCTTGTCCCTCACTCCAGAGCAACAGTTCCCTACCTGTCGGGGATGGCTATACCTTTAAGACCTGGGGTTGCTTGGCTATTAGCCACTCCTACCTTCTCCCCGGGTCTGGACCCCCCCCCACCCCCGGAAGAGGGAGCTAAGCCAGCCCCACCCTCTGTCTGTAAGCACGTGTGCCACCATGGCGCCAGTCTGAGCCCAGGGGCCCAGTCCTGGGGGGACTGTGATCTCCGCCTCTGCCGGAAGTTCCATGACATCACCGTGATGGACAGTTCATCAGCCAGTTGTTAATACCCAGTTAGTCCCTCCGCTTCCTGCCACCATTACTGTTATATAAACCCCTCCCCTGAATAAAACTTTGGGAAGCTCCTGAAGCTTACTCTGAGATGTCCACGAGTACCTGGTCTCCTTGACAAGTATGTGGGGGGAGGGCATTCTCGCGGCCACACCCGTGGCCCTCACTCCTGCATTACTTCCAGAGGCTATGCATGAGAGTGAAAGGGGAACACACGGAGGGGGCAGATAGGCCCGGGATCTCCACGGAAGGGGGTTTAAAGTTAGCCCGGTACCTACCCACCCTACCCACTCTTTCTACACCTCTATGCAACTCACTCCCCTCTTTGCCATGACTACCCAACCTCCACCCTTATTTCCCTAAATCAAAAATTGGCAGAGAACCCCAGGAAATGAGCCCGAGTTCTGCTCTGCACTGTTTGGATAATGGTATTCTAACAAAATACCTGGAAGTCATGGAATTCACTCATTAAACAGAGCTGCCCGTCTGTCAGTAAGCCCTGGAAATTCCTTTCAACTCATAGCAAAGACTTTTCTAGAGACACAGGACCAGGTAGATATCCCAGTTCCACTTGAGAGTGGCATTGCATTTCAGAGAGCACTTGGTAAACTGTGCAGAGGTTTTAGGGGCTGAATCAGAGCCCCTGAGCAAACAGGCTCAGGTGCATTCATGCCTTGGGCCTGAAGAGGAGAGAGGTAGGTATGTGCCATCCTCATTAGGTAAGTACTTAGGCACTGACTGTGCAAATGCTTGGCTTTCTGCATAATGTCAGTCCAAACTCCATTGTTCTTTTCAGTCATGGGCTTGAACTGTGGTCCTGGACACTGTCCCTGAGCTCTTTTGCTCTAGGCTAGTACTCTACCACTTTGAACCACTTTGCTGAGCCACTTCCAGTTTTATGGTGGTTAATTAGAGATAAGAGTATCACAGACTTTCCTGCCTGGGTTGGCTTCAAACCCCCATCTTCCTCAGATCTCAGTCTCCTGAGTAGCTAGGATTACAGGTGTGAGCCACCAATGCCTGGCTCAACCTCCAGTCACATTAGAGTAGGATCTACGCTAACTACCTTGCCTACTGTTGATGCATTCTACAAAGGCTATTTCCAAACAATGTCACATTCTCAGATCTAGGACAGAGCAGTGGAAAGGGGAGAGAAGTAAAGACTTCAACTGTTGGTCTTTTGGAGACCACAATTCACCCTGTCACCATCATCTTGTAACCAGAGGATGTGCCATGGCTCATGTCTTCCCGCATGCTCTGCTAACACTTATTATTGTGGTGTGGAGCTGCAGAAAATTATATCCTAAACTCAAGGTCTCAAAAGCTGACCCAGAAACAAAGTTTCTCTACAACCTTGTCCCATCCTCGTGGCTCTCATCATTCATTCTCCTCCAGAGATAAGTCATAAAAACTAGAATTCTAACCCCAGCACTCAGGAAGCTGAGACAAGGCCTCATATTTTTTAATAAAAAATTTAAAACAAAACAAAAATTAGAATTATTCTTTCCCAAGATGAGATATGGAAACAAGGGCCCTTTTCCTTCAAAGCTTTAAATTTTTCAGCTGGGTGCTAATGGCTCCAACCTGTAATCCTAACTACCTAGGAAGCCAAGAATCAGAAATCTTGCCGTGTGAGACTACCCAGACAGAAAGGTCCATGAAAGTCCTTCTCAACTCACAGCTGGATGCAATAGTGACCCCTGTCAGCTTTGTGGTAGGATTGTCTCTCTAGGCCAGCCTAGGGCAGAAAAGCCCACAAGATTGCAACTTGACAGAAAAAAAGCTGGGCGTAATGTACACTTGTCATTCCAACCATGACAGGAAGCTAAAAATAGACAGACCACAGTCCAGACACACACCTGGACAGGAAGCAAGATCTGTCTCAAAAATAGCCAATGTAAAACAGGACTGAAGACAAGGCTCAGTGATAGAGCACCTGCTTAGCAAGTGTGAAGGCCTGAGTTCAAAACTCTTAACAACATGATCTAGCTATCCTCACATTTCTGTATAAAAGCTGACCATTAGAGACACTTTCTGATACATCTTGTTTGACTCTAAGTCCCATTCTCAGAAAGAGTTCTGTCCCACAACCCAAATATTATTATGAAACCACATCATTTTTATCCAGTCATATTTCTACAAGGCTGCTGCCCATCACTTATCAAACCCATGAAAATGGGTCATTCATTCTGGGCCTTTGAGTCTTCAATATGAATGCTCTATGTCATATCAAATGATAAGTATTATAGACTTTTTTCTGGCCAGTCCTGGGGCTTGAACTTTGGGTCTGAGCTCTGTTCCTGAGCTCCTTTTGCTCAACTAGCACTTTACCACTTGAGCCATAAGCACTATTTCTGGCTTTTTCTGTGCTTAATTGGAGATAAGAGCCTCTCAGGGACTTTTCTGCCCCAACTGGCTTCAAACTGTGATCCTTAGACCTCAGCCTCCCGAGTATCTAGGATTACAGGCATGAGCAACTGGCGCTCAGCTAGTATTATACTTTTTCTTATTAACTTATCTTTTGTTACAAGGGTGAGGACTACAGCCCTTTAAGATGGGCAAGAAGGTGATTAGCCTCTTCCCCACCTCCATAATGACCCTTACCAATAAAGCACAGTGACAATTCTGAGTCAACCAAAGCCTCTATGCATAGCCACCTGCATGGTGACATCATCAACATTGAGCGATGACATCACCAGCATTGAATGACATTTCCAACTTTAAACTTACAGTTTATGGTATTAGCAAGTTGCAGAGGCAAGATCAGTGTGGTGTCAATAAAGACAAATCCAGAAGGTTCTTGACTCTGAGTGATATCTACATTGCACAACAAATACACACCAGGATTGCTGATGGTGAGGAATAGGAAGGGATGGTTCTAGATGTGAGCAGTAAGATGTGCCCCAGCATGATGGAGAATCCTCACACTGAAAGGACACTCATAAATACACAGTGCATCTGTCTACTCATAACTCCAAATCAGCCCATCAACCAACAAGTGTTATGCCTCTCACAGGCATGAAATTTGCCACACATACATATTTATTCTTTGAGACAAGGTCTCACTATGTAGTCCAGACTATAGCTCAAACTCATCATGATTCTCTAGCTCAAGCTTTCCAAGTGCTGGGATTATAGAAAGGTACCACCACCCTAGTTTTATTGTACACTTTTAAATCAGATGTGTGTGTGTTTATGTGCGTGTGTATGTTAGACAAAGAGACACAAAAATAATAAAATAGTTCCTGGATTCATCACTGGCTGACATTTACCACACTGACCTGAACAAGAATAGTTCTAGATACTATAAATACAATAAAGAATCATATACAAGGTGCCCTTAGTACAACTCATTATCTAAACTTGTCATGAGACATCTAGAGATAGGCAAGAAGTTCTGTTGTATGGACACAAAATGAGCCAAGAGGGGAAGACCCAGCTTGGTTCTGAGCTGACCCAGATGGAGCCATAAGGATGACCACAGTTGATACAAGTACTTTGAGGACCTCCTAGCTGAGACTTCTCAGCTCGTCCCCAAACCCAACTTCCCTTTTCTTTTATTAACTTTATTTTATTTAATTATTTTATTTTAATTTTGTGGTACTGGAGATCAAACCCAGGGCCTTGAGCATGCTAAGCAAGTGTTCTACCACTGAAGTAGACTCTCAGCGTCTAAATTTCTTTGGATCAGCTCTTCACTGAGTAAAGATACCACAGATGCGTATCAAGCAATGAAAGAGACTCTGAAAGGGCTGGGAATATGGCCTAGTGGTAGAGTGCTTGCCTCACATACATGAAGCCTTGGGTTCAATTCCTCAGCACCACATATATAGAAAAGCCAGAAGTGGCACTGTGGCTCAAACGGTAGAGTGGTAGCCTTGATCAAAAAGAAGCCAGGGATAGTGCTCAGGCCCTGAGTTCCAGCTCCATGACTGGAACAAAACAAAACAAAACAAAAAAAAAAGAGGCACCGAGAGCTATCTGTCCACCAGCTTGCACTGGAGTCAGCATAATAAAAGAACTGAATAGCCAGGCAATGTCCTTTCTTTGTGCCTACTCTAGTTTCAGAATCTAGGTTCAATGATAGGGTCTTTATCAAAGGATTCTCTCAGCCACAGCCCACAGATTACAAGTGAACAGCCACCAACGTCTTTCAGAGAATGATGTGAAGGGGGAAAACAAACTTGGTCTTAGTGGCTTTTGTTTTGGTCCTGCTCAGAATAACTAACACACGTTCCCAGTTCATCTGTCACACTGCATCATACCACCCCCAAGGTTTTCATCATCAGGCAAAAAGTAAAAATCCTGAGCTCCAGGGCTGGTGAGCAGAACTGCCAGCCCACTTTATTTCCACCATTGTCTCCCTGCCTGCTCAGGTCCACGCTATTCAACACAAGGTCCAGTCTGGAGGTGGAACTTTTCTTAGATATCCTTTATCTCTTGGTGTTTTCTTTTTTATTCTGGAATTTATACCAACTTCTGTGCAAAGAACTACACTCATAGGCCTCAGTACCTAGGGCCTTCTGCCCTCCATACCCCCATGGAAGTCATTTTTTTCTCATTTTCCTTGGGCTCTCTTTATTCATTATTCACCCTGCTATCATTTAGATGGTCCTCTTTAATGCCCAGGTGCTGAAGGCCTGCTCCCTTGCTGATGGCCCTACTACAAGGTGCTGGAAACTTTAACAGGGGTAGGGGGAGGCTACTGAGAGAGTCAGGTCCTTGGGTGTGTGTCCTTGAAGAGGATATTGGTATTCCAGTCCACTCCTCGGTCTTGTTTGCTTTCTTTCCAGTCTTCCTGAGATGGGTCCCTTGCTCTACCATGTGGCCCCACCATTGATGTGTTCATCACCACAGGCCCAACCATCACAGGGCCACGTGAGCATGGATTGAAACCATGTGCCAAAATAAACCCTTCCTCTTTAAAAGTTGATTATCCTGGGCATTTTGTTACTGAGCTGACTCACTCACAAAGACAGACCTTGTGTATTTGGAAGGAGCCTTGGATCACAACAATAGTGTCAGAGAAAATAAAACTTAAGAAGCTGCCTAGCCTAAGATGGTGGTCCTAAGTTTTCTAACCATGAGATAGATATCTCTCCCTTGTGCTGCCACAGTGCATTGCAAAGGTCTTACACAGAATTGTGCAGGGCACCAAGTGAGATCAGAAGGGCAGGGGGAAGATCAGACAGGGAGAGAGAACCAGAGAAGGGAGATGAAGCAGAGAGGTGAACCAGTATCTTAAGGGAGAAGTCAAGTTATTGGGAGATGTTTGTGTTTTAGGAAGAAGAAGATAAAAAGTCAACTGAAGTGAGGGGGAAAATCTGCAGATTGAAGATCAAAAAATTCCTCATACCAGAAGAGGTGGGCAGAGAGGGGTATAAATCCAGAGAGAGAGAGAAGGGGGAAGATGTTTATTTTCTAACAAAAGGAGCCAAAGGGGGGATGAAAAGTGTGGAAATTTTCCAGGGACAGGGACATAGCCACTTACAGCAGATGGCCTCAGTCTTCCAAGTGAGAAAGAAGACAGTGTTTGGCTGGGTGATGAGTGGGAGATGGAGCTGGCGGGCTTGGACAGGGTGTCTTAGGGTAGCCACAGCTGTGCTCCCCAAGCTTGTCTGGGAGAGGATTGGTCAGCAGCCAGTGGAGAAGGGCAGATTCCCGACTCTTCTCCTGAGACTGCTCTGAGAGAACCAGCATGGGCCCAAAGACTATACTTCAGAATATCCTTGTCACCAGGAAGTTTGAAAAAATCATGAGTGAATGAGCTTTTAACTACAGGAGAGCTCATGAGAGGCTGGGAATTGTGAAATTGAAGGGAACAAATATCTTCAAGTATATTGTCTAAAAGTAAGAGGAGAAAATCTTGTGATGGGAGTTTAGCTGTGTTTGTGAGGTCTAGCTAGGAGAGTAGGTTAAAGTAGGGACAGGCATGGCCAGAAGGTGGAGCATGTCTAGGAGAGGGGCTATCAGAGGGCATGGCATGTGGGAGGCAAGCCAAGGGGTGGGGTTTATCTAGGAGATATGGTATGTCCAGGGGTAGAGTTTACCTAGGGGTCAAATTATATACAGGAGGGCAAATTGAACCCAGAGAGCTGGATCTCTCAACTAGAGGGTGCGATTGTGAGGGAGGGTGTAGTCACTCCTGGTGGTGTGGTCGGAGGTCTGAGATGTGGCCAGTAACTGTTACTTTCTTGGATATGCTTGATCTTGGACCCACTCTTGGCAGAGAGTCAAGCGAAGGCCAGAGAAGATGGCTGTCAAGTGAGGACAGGAAGAAGTGTTCACAGTGGGAAGGATGAGAGGTCTAGGAGGAGGAGCCTGACATGCAGAGCTGGAGGCAGGCAGCTCTGCCCAAACCTGGAGAGGCGTGGTCCCAGGAGCCCAACCCTTAGACAAGGTCGTCTTCCAAGGGCAGAAGTGTTGTACATATAACTGGGGAGGAAATTATATTACTATTATAGTAAACACATTCCATTCATCCACATGAAATAGGCGATTTTTAAAAAAGCCTTTCAAGAATTTTCTGCTGTTGTTTCTCGGGATCTACGTTCATAGGGAACTTGGGTGAAAGCAACTTGGGTGAAAGTTTGAGGGGGGAAAAAAAACTGCCAGGAGATCTTCTTTTAGAAATAAAAATTAAAACAGAAGGTCCCAAACTGGTACTGAGAAAGGAATATCTTGGTGGAAACTTGGAACTATGCTTTGATCCCTTAACAATTGGAACCATAAAAAGCTTACAGTCCTCAATTATGACTTAAAAGCCTGTTATATGATTCCATGAGAGTTTAGGTTCTAAGCGCTCCCTAGCTCTTCTACCATGTAGCCACAAGGGGGCACTGCGCCACCTTCTAAACTCCCAAAGGGTGAAGGGCATTCTCCTGCCTTGCTGATGCACCACTGCCTTGGAACTGGGTAGGACTATTTAAAAGCAAGTGTCCATAGAGAGAAACACAAATCCAACAGTGTTGATTTGTTGTCCCTAGACCAGCAGCATAACACACTCGAGTTTGTGGAAACACACACACACACACACACACACACACACACACACACACGCACACACACACACCCTACTAAAACAAAGTGAAACAAACTCATCATCCTCACAGGATTCTCCAGGAGCTGCATATTGAACACCTGCCTTCTTCTTAGGCAATCTGGGCCCTACCTGTTCAACACCCCCCCCCAACACATTCTTATATGTCCACTTCTCAACAATAGCATCAAAGCCTGTCCCTCCCAACAATGCACTTGTTTAAAAGATATAGCTCTTCCCTTGGGAAGTATATTAGTTAACTTTGTTGTATTCAAAAACTAACTTAAGACAAGAAACAAACCAGTAGCCATGGCTCACACCTATAATCCTAGCTACTCAGGAGCCTGAGATCTGAGGATCGTAGTAGAAAACCAGCCTAGGCAGGAAAAGTATCCCTCAGCTGAGGTTGAGATGAAGCTATTCCAGTGCTCAGTACTGGGGCTCTGGCAACCGTTGCTGAGAAGATGGGGGGTGGGTAGGGTCTGGCAGCTTGGACTTCTCTGGGTGGCTATTACAGATAGGAAAGTGAGCTAGAGAAGGTCTGGGCATTAGGGATTACTGCACCATTCTGGAAGTAAGCAGAAGACACCACAGGAGATGATTTATGACAGTCATCCACCTTCACCAAATAGCCCAAGTCGTGATGCTAGGTAACACCTGTGAGAGTCAGGTGCTGGAGGCTCGTGCCTATCATCCATGCTGCTTGCGGCTCAAGAGGAGAAGATCTGAGGATCTTGGTTTGGAGCCAACCCAGGCAGACAAAAGCAAGAGACTCTTAACTCCAATTAACCAGCAAAAAGTCAGAAATAGAGACATGACTCAAGTGGTAGAGCACCAGTCATCAGTGAAAAAGCAGAGCAAGAATGAAAGACCCTGAGTTTAGTATTGACACAAAAGGAGAAGGAGGTAAAGGTAGAATTAAAGGAAGAAAAAAAGGAAGAGAAGGAGGAGGAGGAGGAGGAGGAGGAGGAGGAGGAGGAAAGAAGAAGAAAAATGCTATGTAAACATGGAGAGGCTAGACTACAGCATCATTATACTCTAGAAATGCCAAACTACTGAGGCAGGAAAGATGGAGGTCTGTCAAGGTGGGGGTGGGGAGGGGATGGTTATAGTGGCTCATAGAAGGTCTCTAGGGGACTGGAAGGACTCTGTGTGGCAGCTGGAATGTTGGGTACCTATCACTACATATTTTTCCAAATTTGAAGGCAGCCTGAGCAGGAAAGTTCATGAGAATCTTATATCCAGTTAACCCCCTGATCCCCAATAACAACAACAACAAAAACTAGAACTGAAAGTGAAGGTCAAGTGGTTCAACACCAGCCTTGAGAAAACAAAAAATCAAGCCAGAGGAAGAGGCCCTGAGTTCAAGTCCGAGTACTGGTACCCACACTAATTAAATAAATAAACAAATAAATAAGGTCTTTATTTAAAACAAAAAAGGAGGGTGGTGGAAAGTAGTCTTTTTTTTTCTTGTCCTCAACTTCCTTTGATGGGTTTCAAAAATAAATAGGGAAGGAAGACTAAGCCAATAAAAGTGTCTCATAATCTTTTATTCATGGCCCTGTGGACACAGAAGATCAGGATTGGAGCATTGTATCCACAACCCCACCAACGCCCCCACTTTACAATGAGGAAATGAAGACTGGAAAGGTGAAGTGCAAGTTGGTGGAGAGTATAAAGGCACCACTGGAATTAGAACTCACCTGCTCCAATCACAGCCCTGGGCTCTCATCACAGAGATTAGTGCTGCTCTGAGATGTGTTAGGCTTCACCTTACTCTAGAAAAATAACAGAAGTCCTCTCACAGTGCACCAGGATGTCTCACTTCAATAGTTCAAGATGGCCGTGAGGTGTACTAGGGTTTGTAGAACACAAACACAGCCACTGAGGTTTGTTGATACTATCTGCTAGGAACAAGCTTCCCAGATGGAGTGATCATATTCTCTGAGCCTTACAAGCTGCTGGTTCAAGCTCCATCTCTTCCTGAGAAGGGACCAGTTGAGATAGACTGTACTCCATTTCTGACTGAAGCCACTCTCCCACAGTTAAAACATGCTGGATTCCTCCAGCAAGCCCAGCCTCGGCCTCTCTTCCCGAGCCCTTGCCTGCCTGCCTGCTCTGCCTCTTGGCCATGGTCCTCATTCCCAGGACTGGGACTCTCCCATCCTCTCCTGTTGCTATGGCCACGAGCCTCACCCAAAGCATACCAACGCTGCAGTGCTCACAGCCCATTGGCGCCCAGCCAGGCAGATGTAGAGCAGTTGGAGAAATAAAGCAAGATTTTCCCCAACGCTGGCTAAAGACTGTTGGATCAACTTCTTTCTCTGCCATCAGCCTGTCCATTTGGCTGCCCAGTTCTGAACAAGCTATGGTTGTTAATTGAGCTCCCTAAACTTCTTGGGAGTTTTTAACCCCAAACTTAAAACAAAGAGCTAAGTAAGGCTATTCCCAGAGCTCCGGATACTGGCTGTTCACCAAACATTGCAAACTGTACCAATTGTCACCAGGGCCAACTCTAAAGCTCTGAGGAGAGTGGTGAGGAAGAGTGCCCTGGAGTTGCGGGCGGGCCCATTGGCAAGGCTCTAGGGTGTCCTTTGCCACAGTTCTGGTCCTGGGAGCGAAAAGGATTTTCCCAGACAGTCAGAAATCAAAGACGGAGGGAAGAAGCCCACAGCCAGAGAAGAGACGTAATCTCTTAAAACAAAGAAAACTCTCTGCTGTGTGCATGCGCGCGTCCGTGTGCATACATGTGCGTGTGCACATGTGAGGGGGGTGCATGATATATGGCCTATTCTTTAATTCTCTGCAGTTTATTTTTAAAAGGGGGATAGCAGATAGACTTTGAGTCCTCCAATGAGGAAATGCCCTGATGAACACACGGCTTCACCGAGTCCAAAGAAGTGCCATGTTCCCACCTCTCCTGTCCTGCTGTCCCCAGGGGAGACAAACTGGCAGGCCCCCGTCCTGGGATGCACCCTGTTGTCCTGGAGTTGATCTGGAGGAGGAATTGGTAAGAATTCATCCTCTCACACCCACAGGAGGCTTATAGTGCTGGCTGGCAGGGGTCGTTTCTGTGAGAGAAAAGACAACAACAACACAGCAGTCCCAACAACCTGTATTACAGAGACCAAACGTCATCACAACATTATTTTTGGCACTAACTTCCTGCCCAGAGATTCTTTGCTGATATTAGCCTTATCTTTGCTAAGGAGCTGGATAAATAAATGAATAATTAATAAAAATTATAAACAAAATAAATAAACAAATTCAAAATGTGTCATTTAGATTTTTAGCTGCCTGGCAGAGGAATATGCTGGTGTGGGTGTGAGTGCGCACACACGCATGCACTGGTCCTGAGGTTTGAACTCAAGGCCTGAGTACTGTCCCTGACCCTTTATGCTCTAGACTAGTAGTGCTCTATCCCTTGATCAACAGCAGCAATTTCAATTTCAATTTATTTATTTATTTATTGTCAAAATGGTGTACAGAAGGATTACAGTTTCATACTCAAAGCAGGGAGTACATTTCTTATCCAACCTGTTTCCTCCTCCCTCATTTTTCTCCCACCTTCCCCCCCTCCCCTCTACTTTCAGTATTTTGGTGCTTCATTGGAGATAAGTTTCATGAGCTTTCTTGCCCAGGCTGGCTTTGAACCACCATTTTTAGATCTCAACCCTCTGAATAGGATTATAGGTATAATTTACTGGTGTCTGGCTTTTTAAATGTTATAAAGTAAAATAGGGATTATTGCCATCACTTAGCATTCAGCTAGCTATTGTCCTTCTCAGAGAAGAGAGTGCAGTAAAAAGAACCTTGTATCTGGCTCACTGTTAATTAAAATTGTAAAAGATTTTCTAGGAGAAAAAATAATAAAACAGCAATATAGAAACCAGGCACTGGTGACTATGTCTGTAATCCTGGTTTCTCAGCAGGCTAAGATCTAAAGATCAAGATTCAAAGACAGCCTAGACAGACAAATCCTCAATTAACCAGGAAAAAAGCTGGATAGGGGGCATGGCTTAAGTGGTAGAGCACTAAATGTAAGCAAGAAAGACAGCAAAAGCAAGAGGTCCTGAGTTCACACCTCGGTAGCCACACAAAGAACAAAAGAGAAAAGCACAGCAGCCATCTCATTTCCCAGTATGAGATTCAATAATCAAAACACTTCCTGATGACTTGCCTCAAAGCTCCAGCAAGAGCTGGCACAGATCCTCCATCACCATCCCTCCCCCGCCCAACCCAGTTCAACTTATTCAAACAACCCCTGGTCTCTGTAAGACTGAGGGAGGAGGCAAGGCCACCAAGAAAGCACCTTCAGGATTGATTGACGAGGAAGACCTGAAATGGCTTCCAAGTTGCCATCACTGTTGAGACACAGTGTCTTCTGAAAGACAAGGACAATTGAAAATGTCTTGCACCAGGGAAGGTTGGCACTCCAGTGCTTAGGTGAATTTCTTCCTGCACAGCCCACTGCTTATCTCTCCATCACTGGCGTTCACAAGTACAGCACTCTGCCTCACCCATGTCCCAGAGGGACGGACAGTTGCTCCAAGACCCACCCTGTGGCCAAGTGGCAAGATGAGCAGTACTTTCCACTGGGTGCCAGCAACAAGGCTGAGGCTGCATGTGGATGAATCATAAAAGCCTGAACAGGAGGAGAGATTAGGACACAACAAACTTCTTGTAAGAACAGCTACTGAGGGGCTTTACCATGTCCAAGCAAGAAAAAGGAAAAGTCAAGTGTTATTTTGTTTCATTGAATTTCAACTCTTTGCAAGGCTCATATGTAAATGGCAGCTGCTGACTTCCAGTGCCTTAAAAACAACAGAAACAAACAACAACAACAAAATTTACCTGTGTACTGATGACTTGCACCTGTGATCCTAGTTACTCAGGAGTCTGAGATATGAAGACTAAGGTTTGAAGCCAGCCTCAGCAGGAAATACTTTGAGACTCTTATCTCCAATTAACCATAAAAACTGGAAGTGAAGCTGTAGCTCAAGTGTTAGAGCTCTAGCCCTGAGTTCAAACCACAGTACTGACACACACAAAAGGAAAGAAAGAAAGGGGGGGGGGGGGAAGGAAGGAAGGAAGGAAGGAAGGAAGGAAGGAAGGAAGGAAGGAAGGAAGGAAGGAAGGAAGGAAGGAAGGAAGCAAGGAAGGAAGGAAGCAAGGAAGGAAGGAAGGAAGGAAGGAAGGAAGGGAAGGAAAAGGAAAGGAAGGGAAGAGGAAGGAAGGAAGGAAGGAAGGAAGGAAGGAAGGAAGGAAGGAAGGAAGGAAAGAAGGAAGGAAGGGAAAGAAAAGGAAAGGAAGGGAAGTGAAGGGAAGGGAGGGAGGGAGGGAGGGAGGAAGGAAGGAAGGAAGGAGCAATTAGGGAATTGGATTTGGAGTTAAAAAAAATAAAAGCATTTAAGACTGCAGTTTTGGATTAAAGAGTTGTCAGTTTGGATGTGGCTCTGCTACATCAGAGCTATGTGTTTGCTCTAGCTGTGTTACCCTGACAGTCATTTCCATCTTCTGGAACATGGATACCTGTGGGCTTAAAGAGAAAAGAAAATTCCTTTGAAATTCTTCAAGTTGACATGTATATTTGATGGCCATGATTCAAGACCAGCCCAGGCAAAAAGATAGCAAGACCCCATCTCAACTAACTAGCTGGAAACGGTGATCCTACCTGAGGTCCCACCCACATAAGAGATAGTAAATAGGAGGATCATGGTCTAAGGCCAGCCTTGATCAAAAACACCAGACCCTGCCAAAACAAGAACTTTTGTTTTTACAGTGATTCTCTTCAGTTTCATTGTTGTTGGGGGGGGGGGTGTCCCATGTGTTTTTGTTATTATAAGAAGGGTTACAGTTACATAAGTCAGGTAAAGAGTATATGTCTTTTTGAGCTATGTCACCCCTTTCTTCACTCTCTCACAGATTTTCCCTCCAGTTCCCACCCACAACAACTGTATAGTTCATTTTCAATATAATGTCTAGTAAGTATCACTGTTGCATTTGTTCACCCTTTGTCCCTCCATTTCTGTGTCCCACCTTATCCTCCCAAAGACAGATCAACACACAAACAAGACTAAAAAAACAAAAACAGTAACAAAGAAAACCTCTTGTTTTCATACCCTGGAGATCATCGTGATAAGTATTACTTTACATGATCATATGCTTGGAGGCAATGAGCCTTAGTGTTCCTCTCCTAAGAATATCCTCCTTTGGTCTCACTGTGCATGAATGTCTAGAGTCCTTTGTAAAAGTCTACTCGGCCATTGGAGAGAATGATATTGTACCATTCATAAGGAAATGGAAAGACTTGAAAACAATTATGTTATGTGAAATTAGCTAGACCCACAGAAGCACGGGTAGCATGGTTTCCCTCATTTGTGGTAACCAGAATACACCTACAAATCTACAAGTAAACATACTGGATGATCTAAAAAATACACTGGGACATGATGTAAAAAAGAACTTAAGGAGAAAAATTAAGTTATTAAAATTGAAAGGGAAAAGGTGGAGGTGGGACATAGATGAGCTGGAGGAACTCATCTGAGTGAATAATATTTTCCATAGAGCAGTCACTCACTGAAGTGTTCACTTTATCTCTTTCCTTTTCCAGATAAGCAGCCATGGCCCATTTGGTTTATGAAACTCTCAAATCCAAGTTCTTAGAAGGCCCAGGCCCTCTCCACATGGCAGCAAGTGGCTCTTCACTCCAGCCTGGCTTTTGTCACTAGGGAGGTGTGCAGTGCTGTAGTTATCCATCACTATCCCCTTTACCCCTCTAAGCTTTTATTTTCCCTTCTTGAAAATGAAAGCTCTTTGCTAGATTTGTAGCCATCAACATAGTCTAGCATCGACATCTTTTTCCCCTAGGTGAGATATATATACTCTAAGCTACCTGAGAGGTAGAGACAGATGGAATGTTGTGATCCAATACTGGAAAAGGAGATAAACTCTCCTGAAAAGCAGACTAAAAGCAAAAAAATAAAATAACATGCATGTGTGTGTATGTGTGTGTGGTGTTGATTCTGGTTTTTGATGGTACTGGACTTTGAAATCAAGACCTCATGTTTAACCAGCTTGCTTGCTTGCTTGTTTGACTGGTGCTATATCACTTTAATCTGATTTTTTTTTTTTGCTGGTATTTTTGGAGCAGAATCTCTGCCCAGTCTGACTAGGTAGATCTCAGCCTTCTGAGCAATTAAAATTAGAGTTGTGCATCACTGGCACCCAGTTCTGGGGTGTGTTTTAAATGGTAGAACACTTGCCTGAGTTCAAATCCCAACACCACTAAAAACACAAAACAAAATGGAAAGAAGCAAACAACCCCCCACCCCCATCCCCCCCCAAAAAAAAACCCTTTCTTTACAAAAAAAAAGAAAAAGAAAACACTCAGGAGAGGGGACAACTCCTATACCTGGACTTGCTCTGCTTCTTCTCTTTCAGAGTTTGAATGGAAGGCAACCCCTGCCAAGAACCCTCTGGGGTTCCTTGGGGACACAGAGAAATGAAGGACTAATTTCTCCCTAAATCTCTTTGCAGACCTGACACTGCATATTTGTTATGGTTTTCAGAGTAACTGGGCTATACTTTTGAGGCTGACCAAATTAACTCAAGGCTTATGTATAATACAACTCAGACTTTACTTTGTACAAAGTCCCTCAGACCAGCTGCCTGGACAAAAGTCACTTGGCAGGAAGTTCTTTCTGACTGGTTTCAGCCAGAGTCTCAGCAGCTATGACCCAGCAGCATTGAGGTGCTGGCAGACAGGGAGGAGTGGGAAGTAATATAAAAGTATTCACAATCTTATCCTCAAGAGAACAGCCAGTGAGCATGAACCAATGAAAAAGGACTGTGGCAATAAGAGCTGCAATAAATGAACGTGCACAATAGGAGGTGGAGTGTGGAGAAAGGGCATTGGGTAAGGAGCCAGCACAGCAAATCCCAGGTCCCCATTCCCTCCATGACCTTGAGGGGAATCACGCCTGTGTTTCATCCACCTCCATGGCAGGGCTAGACAAGGAAACCTGGGTGAAATGTTTCCAGCCATCGACTTTGATGATTCAAAGATTTATATATCCTAGTAACTCAGGAGGCTAAGCTCGGAGGCCAATGGTTCAAAGTCAGCCTGGGCAAGGAAGTCCATGAGACTCTTATGTCCAATTAACCAACCAAAAGCTGGAAGTCAAGGTGTAGCTCAAGTAGTAAAGCATCAGCTTTGAGCAAAAAAGCTAAGGGACAAAGCCTGGCACTGGTGGCTCACATCTGTAATCCTAACTACTCCAGAGGCTGAGTTCTGATGATCGCAGCTCAAAGTCAGTCCAGGCAGAAAAGTCCGTGAGACTCTTCTCTCCAATTAACCACCAGAAAACTGGAAGTGGCACTGCGGCTCAAAGTGGTAGAGTGTTATCCTTGAGCAAAAGAGCTCAGGGACAGTGCCCAGGTCCTGAGTCCAAGCCCCATGACTGACAAAAAAGTAAAATAAAAAGCCAAGGGACAAGGGTCTGGGAATATGGCCTAGTGGTAGAGTGCTTGCATCCCATACATGAAGCCCTGGGCTTGATTCCTCATACCACATATATAGAAAAAGGCAGAAGTGGTGCTGTGGCTCAACTGATAGAGCAAAAAGAAGCCAGGGACAGTGCTCTGGCCCTGAGTTCAAGCCCCAGGACTGGAAAAAAGAAAGAAAGAAAGAGAAAGAAAGAAAGAAAGAAAGAAAGAAAGAAAGAAAGAAAGAAAAGAAAGAAAGAAAGAAAGGAAGGAAGGAAGGAAGGAAGGAAGGAAGGAAGGAAGGAAGGAAGGAAGGAAGGAAGGAAGGAGGAAGAAAGAAAGAAAGAAAGAAAGAAAGAAAGAAAGAAAGAAAGAAAGAAAGAAAGAGCGAGCTAAGGGACAGCTCCCAGGCCATGTGTTTGTAACAATCTCATCAAATAAGAGTATCAACATTTCCCATTATACATGTTCTTTACCCCTAAATATTCCTCAACTGTGGTTATCTGAGGCCATACCAGGGCTGTGGTTGTTCCTAAGGTCTCCTGTGAGGAAAGGGTGATGGCTTGTAGCCAATCAAAACAGTACCTCCGAGAGGCCATTATGTTAAGAGTACAGCAATATAGAAAGGCAACCAACATCTCTACCTTGTAGAATTGTCTATGAGGATTTGCTTGCTAACGTGTGACAGCTTAGTCAGTGGTGTCTGAAGTCACACTCCAAGGTTTTGCTTCAATTTCTATTAATTTTACTATAATTTTTTCACCTCCTAAGCAAAATGACCCAAAGTTGAATCCTTGAGGAATTATCATAGGGGAAATGAGACTCTAGGGTTAACGGAAACCTGGGTGTGGTTGAACTAATGATTCAGACCTCAGTGGTGACTCTACCAAGGTAATCCATTACCTAAAAAGACAGTACATGTAAGCACAGCATCTTTAAAGAGGGAAATGTCTAGGTGATTTTTTGAATGGCATTCCATTGATCCTTGATCCTCATAGTACCCTTTAATTTCAGAGTTCCAGAGTCTTATCAAAACTACCTGGGTAAGCTGTGCACTATAATCCAATCTACTCAGGAGGCTGAGATCTGCTGATCCTAATTCAATGCCATCCTTGGGAAGACAAATCTGAAAGCCTCTTATTTCCAATTAACCAGCAAAATAAAGCTGGGAGTGGAGGAATAACCTTAAGTGGTAGAGTGCCAGCCTTGAATGAAAAAAGCCAAGTGAGAGTGTGAGGTTCTGAGTTCAAGTTCCAGGACTTGAAACTGGTACACACACACACACACACACACACACACACACACACACACACACGCACACACACGAGTATAGCAGGGTGTGGCAATGGATGCCTGTAATCTCAGGCCTTAGAAGGCTGAAGCAAGATCATAAGTTCAAGATCAGACTTAACTATATAGCCTCTGTCTCAAAAAAAAAAATACATAGACTTACAGACAAGTAAGGAAAGGTGGTATAGTACTATAGCCTTCACTTAATTATGAGAAAATGTCCTCCTGCATACATTACACAATTTCCAATTGCAAGTAAATGAATACGCAGTTCAAACTAGTTTTAAAAACAAAGATTTTTATCTCTGATACTAATAACTAGCCATCTCCAAGGAGATTTAAAATGATGATTGATTTAGACATGATGGTAGCACATGCCTATAGCTTGGCAGCTCTACAGTCCAAGGCAGGAAGAAGAAAAGTTCAAGGCCAGTCTGGGATCACAGCAAAATCACAGACAAACAAGCAAATGTGAATGAAAAACACTGGCTCAGCAACACCACCCAGAAGCCAAATTTCTCTCAGCTCTTGTCTCCCCATCCTCTGAGCACTGGCATTGATCTCTGGCCACTTTTCGCATTGCTTGCTGTCAAGCCTCTCAGTAGTCCTGGTTTCACATATAGACCAGCAGGGAGCATTTCTTAGGTAGCCAGGCCATAACATTGCCAGACGTCCACCTGGTGGAAGTACTTCATAATTTCGCCTTTAAACTTGAGCTTCATAAGTGAAGAGCAGAGGTGTGCATAACCTACGTGCTTGCCTTCCTGCTTCTGTGGGTAGGTGGCGCTGATGAGGCCCCAGGAGCACAGAACCCCAGAGACCCAAGGAGGTGAGAGGCCAGCAGGACACAGAGGAGTGTGCAAAGTGCATGATCAAGTGAGTGGGAGCACTAGAGCCCCAAGATCCCAGCCTTTCTATCTGAACCCAGAAAGACCATAGAGTTCTGAAACTAGCCAAAGGACCAAGGAAGTCCATCCTTTCCTTCTGAACTCAGGTTACACTCCTCCAAAAATGATGCGTAGAAGAGGCATAACCATTAACTAATATTCTTCACTGAGCTGTTCTAAAAGAAACCCCAGTACGGTTCCAGCCTGGAACCTAAAGCCTTGGTTTCTTGCCTTAAACCTGTCCTTTGACTTTCCGCCTCCATCTTTGATCAACACAGCAGTACAATTACCTAGGTTGTATGCCCTGAAAACATCTGTCCAAAGTATCATCTTCCTAGAAGCTGGCTGGCTGGTGGCCTGTTCTTTGGTATAGTAGATGTTCCCCTAAAGTATCAAATCTCCAATTTCTTCAGCCCTCCTAAGACCATTTTGACAGAAAATAAGGATTCTCAACCCTGAACTAGGAGGAAGACTGACTTCTTTCTCCATAGATCCTTTTGAATATTTAAATTGCTTATTATGTGCATGGCTTTCCTATACAACCCTTCTTAAGAATTCAACATGTATGTTTAAAAAATTACTTCTTTGCATAAACAAAAGTGACTTTAAAGGGTTGGGTACCACTGGCCTTGTATGACCCTGAGACTGGAAATTTTGAACCCCTTAACATAGCACAATTGAGGACTACATCATTGTCATTGGCTATTTATTCATTTATTTATGTTTTTGTGTTTCCATACTAAAGCTTGAACTAAGGGCCTCCAGCTCTCATTTGGCTTTTCCTCTCAAGCTTGGTATTCTACCATTTGGACCACACCTCCATTTCCAGCTTTTTGCTAGTTAATTGGAAATACAAATTTCACAGACTTCTCTGCCCAGGCTGGCTTTCAACCTCAATCCTCAGTTCTTAGCCTTATAACTAGCTATAATTGCAGGTATGAGCCACTAGAGACTAGATCCTTATATTTGGGTTTTGGAGACTTTATGCAAACTTGTGGGCAATGGAGTAAATAATGGTGAGCTGCCCAGATCCGGTGTATAGAATTGCAGAAGAAGTTCAGTCTCCCAGGTCTTCATTTTGGGCTCTGGAGAAATAACTACAGACTTCACAAACCCCTGGAGCATGATGGTATATTGCTGATCTGTCCACATGGAGACAAAGGGGATGGTGAAGAGAGCTGGAAATATAGTAAATAAAATACAACATAATAAAATACAACATAAACAGATGGCTATGAGATGAATGGCACTAGTAGATGGAGGTCAGAATGGAGGTACCACAATCAGAAGTACACAAAAATTGGAAGGTGAGCGCATCCTGAAAATGGTCTTGTCTACTTTTGTAGGCAGGTATTGCATAGGTAGGATGTTGTGGTAGTCAGGGTAGATTCAGTCAGCCAGCTGGACAAGAAACATCCATTTCTGTGTATGGCTAGTTTGGGAGATAGGCTCAGCTAATCATCAAGTAAATAAATAATTTTGAGAGTTTCTTTTTTTTACTGTTGATTTTCTTTTTTAATTAAACGTTTCTCTTTATTGTCAAAGTGTTGTACAGAGGGGTTACAGAGTCATATGTAAGGCAGTGAGTACATTCTTGTTCAACTTGTTACCTCCTGCCTCATTTCCCCCCCCTCCCCCTTCCCTCCCCCCCTCTCCTCCCAAGAGTTGTTCAGTTGGAGAGTTTGTGTCTAACTTGTCTCCAGTAAGCACAGGTCATCTGTGGGTCTTATGGGAGTTGCAAGGACTGTTTGGGAGTGGACTTTTTAGTCTCTGAGGGCTGCTGTGCTGAATACCACAGACTGGAGCCCTGAATAATGGACATTTGTTTCCTCACAGTTCTGGAGGCTAAAGTCCAAGATTGTGGTATGGGCGGGGCAAGTTTCTCCTGAGGCTTCTTTCCCTAGTTTACAGATGGTATCTTCTTTCTGTGTCATCACACGTCACACGGACTTCCCCTGTGTAAATCTGTAACCTGGTCTCTCTCCCTCCCTCCCTCCCTCCTCCCTCCCTCCCTCCCTCCCTCCCTCCCTCCCTCCCTCCCTCCCTCCCTCCCTCCTTCCTTCCTTCCTTCTTCTTTTCTTTCTCCTTTTTAATTTTGTGCTAATACTGGAGCTTGAACTCATGGGCCTCATGCTCTCACTTGGCTTCTTCACTCAAGGCCGACACTTTACTACTTGAGCTACACCTTTGCTTCCTGCTTTTTGGAGATAAGAATCTGATTAATTTCAGCAGCACAGTAGCTACTCAGAAGGCTGAGATCTGAGGATAGAAGTTCAAAGCCAGCCCAGGCAAGGAAAGTCCAGGAGACTGGTATCTGCAATTAACCACCAAAATGCTGAAAATGGAGCTGTGGTTCAAGTGCTAGAGTGTATTAGCCTTAAGCAAAGAAGCTCAAGGACAGAACCCAGGCTCTGAGTTCAAGCCCCAGGAGCATCTCCCCATCCCCCCCCTCCCAAAAAAAGTCTTGCTTTCTTTCCTAGGCTGGTTTCAAACTGCTATTCTCAGATTTCAGCCCCTCAAGTAGCTCAAATTACAGGCATGAAAGCCGCCAGCACCTGGCTGTAGTCTCTTCTTAAAAGCACATCAGACACATTGGATTAAGCCTTACTCTAATGGCCTGATTTTAACATAACCACATCTTTCTGCACTTGTATTTGAATACTGTTAGCTCTGAGGTGCTGGGTTTGGGCTTTCCTTATGTGCCATCGGGGGACATACCAGAGGGTCTTATTTAGGCCTTATGGGGAAGTGTGGTTCTTCGCTGAAAGCCATTTCCCACAACAGTCAAGGGTGGGTGTTTTCTGATGTAAACGTGTGTGGGCACTATGCTCAGGTGAGGCCCTGTACCACCACCCAGGACAATGTCCCTTGGCATGCAGTGCTCCACCGCCCCCGCCCCAGACATGGTGTGTAGTACTCCACTGCTGTGCCCCATACAACGTCCCTTGGTGTGCAGTGCTCCACCTCAGGCCTCTATGGGTAGATTGGGCAGGAAGACAGGAAAGGAATTGTGAGGACACAGACAGGGACTAAACAGACTTGGGAAGGAAAAGGAAAGCAAACACCTGTAGAGCTGGAGGATGGAGGACTTGTGGCCTGTAGTTGACAAAGGGAGGGACAATGGGAGAGAGCAGCCGGAAGCTTTTACTTGCTTGGCATGACAAAAGTGCCACAAGTCCCTAAAAAGGGGAGGAGGGGCTGGAGAAAGGGATGTATAAAGGAAATTTTTCCCCAGAAGTCTCCATCCATATAATAGAGACTTTTCCAACTTCCACTGCTATTTCCAAAGGTCTAGGGTTCTATTCCTTTGTGCTGGGTGCTTGCTGAACAAGGCTGGAGGAGGCAGGGTAATCTGGAGGCATATTGTACTGGCCTCTCACTGAGTCACTCACCAGGACTCATGTGGGTGTTTGGCTTCCTCCTCCTGGGCTGTAAGCCCTACAGTCTGTGCCAGGACACTGTCTAGAGCCCTCTACCTTGAGTTCCTGGACTACAAACATGCATTAACTAGTCATATATGAATCAATCTAGACCCCTGATGCATCTGTTCACAATTTCCACTTGAATTACCTCTATAAACCAAAGTCATAATTCTTCCATAGCTACATGTCCTAGCCAGAAGAAAAATTTTCACACCATTGCAATCATTCTGCATTTGTAATCAAATGTGTACATGTAGAATCAGAAGCCAACAAGCCTTGTCCAATGGGTGGCAAAGGTGAAGAGGGACAGGCCTCTCAAAGTCCTTAGACAAAGTAAAGAAAATTGAGGAGGCCTTCCCCAGGCAAGTTTGCTGGGCCCTAAGGGCCCTAGACTTATTAGTATATACCTTCTTCGCCTGTGCTCCAAGCACCATTCCAATGGCCAGGAAGTTCAGTCTTTGATATAGAAATCTTCTAGGAAATAAGGTATTTGTAATGGGGGGGGAGGAGGGGACCAGAGCAACAGGGAAAGGTGATATCTCATCCAGTCACCTAGCATACCATCCTCCCAGTGCTCAGGCATTCATTGCTGTCACCCCAGTGAGCTGAGCTAGAGAGGGAAGAGAGAAGGCAGGAGAAGCAGAGGCTGGAAGCTGCCATGGGAGAGGTCTGGCCCTGAGTCTGAGTATGTTTTCTTTTCTGGAGATGCTGTGGGGCGTGCAAAACTGAGCAGTGATGGCTCACAGGAGCCTCAGCTGTGCCAGGATTTAGCTGACGCTGGGAGGGGAGGGGGGGTTGGGAGAACAGAGAACTTCTGCAGCTGAGCCAGGCAGAGTGGCTGTACAGAACGGTTTTTATAGCTCTGTTTGGCTTCATAGTTTTCAAATACAGACAAGCTGGGGGGTGGATGGTTTAAGATCCATGTGTGTGTTATTAAAGCACCCAGCCTGACTTCGAAGCCCGTCTTCTTTTGCATCCCCAACCTTTTCAGCTGAAATTTAAAAAAAAAATGAACTCAGAAAAAATACATTTGCCTTTGTGCCCACTAAATAATCACACCCCAGGAACACACTCTTCACTAACACAGTTAATCAAAACAAAGGCAGCAGATAGAGCAGACAGAGCAAAATGCAATGTCCTGCTGGTAGGTGTGGTCTCAGATCCACTTCTGGGAGTACAGAGCCATCCGTCCTCCCCACCAAGGCAGGGCGTCCATGAGGAACGCAAGTCACCACGCTCTGAAACTGTTTCATGAAGTATCTGCCATACTCGGCCCTGTCAAAGAATGTTTGCAGTAAGATTCAACCAACATGTATATATTAGGTTGGCAAATATGACTTTGAAAACAAACAGTCAAAAAAAGGACCAGGATACTAAAAGAATGGTTTCTCCTGTAAACCATGTTTATATCATGGGGATCTATGCTTCCAAGAATCTGTTTGCATGATGAGGCCATTGTCCCATAGCTACACACCACAGCCTTGCAGCCGCAGGAGCTGCCTGCATGGGGAGGTGGTCGCAACAGCTGCAGGGCAGCAAGAAAGCTTCAAGTAGCTCCCACTTCACTGCCCTGCTGAGCCCAGCCAGAGATGCTGAGCTGAGCTTCTTGCACACATGGAACTGGTGGGTCTGCTGAGGAAAGCCAAGAAATTATGAGACTCAGCAGCTGTCTCCAGAGTGATCAGAAGAACCTTCCCTGCTTCAAACCAGATCCCTAGATTCTGGCCTTCATTTCATTTCAAAAAGATGTTTACATATTATTTAAGGTCAGTAAAATAATGAGAAGAGGAGGTAAATGAAGGAAACCTACTTTTAAAAGCTATCACTTTTAGCCAGGCACTGATGGCTCAGATCTGTAATTCAAGCTAGCCAGAAGGCTGAAATTGGAAGATCACAGTGCAAAGCCAAGCTGAGCAAAAAAGTCTATGAGATTCTTATCTCTAATTAGCTGGCAAAATGCTAAAAGTTGATCTGTGGCTCAGGTGGTAGAGGTCCAGCCTTGAACAAAACAAAACCCTAACGCACAGCTCCCAGGCCCTGAATTCAATGCCCAGAATCAGTAGAAAAGAAAGAGGGATGGAGGAGGGGAGGAGGAGAAGTGATGGGAGGGGATGGAAGGAAGGAAATAAAACAAGGAAAACAGGAAAGAAGGAAAACTGGAAGGGAGGAAAGAAAACAGGAAGGAAGGAAAAGAAGCAAAATATCCCTAATTCACCAAGGGGAGCAAATCTCTGAATCTACAAGGGCTTAACAGTGATTAAGCCAGTGTATGTTTTGAGTTATGATTAACATACAATTAAGGATTTAAACTTGTTACTGTTGGCTCAAAAAAAATAGTGATTAAACCACTGGCTAGTTGTTGATCAGAAGCATTGGCCTCTATGAACAGGTACCTGTCACAGGACACACTGGACTATACTGGGCAAAGTCTTCAGGGTTGGTAGTGTAGCCTTGAGACTAACCCATAATATGATCAAGGGAATTTGTGCCCACAGCTGGAGGGCATGGGGGAGATCCATCCTGCGCAAAAAGTCACGAGGAAGCTCTTCCTCTTTTCCAGGACAATCCTCCAGTTACTGGATATAAGGCAACATCTTTTCCACTCCCAAGTGCTGAGACTGTCATGTAGGAGCCCAATGAGATGACACTCAGCACACTCAGTGGAATAGGGAAACCTCCATCTCCCACTGGCAATGTGAAAAAATTAGGGTTCACAGAGAATGGCCAGGCAGCAGCCTCTCCACTCTATATCTTTAAATTGTCAACCTATGATTACACAGCTGGGCATGGAGTATGAGCTATGTGTGAGAGCCATGCAGAATAACACAGCTTCTTTCCCTATTCCATTTTCTAAAAGTTTCCACCTCCTTTCCAATTCTATCCTAATATGTGCTAATGACAATAAGGTTGGAGCTATTGAGCTCTGCTTCCTCAACCCCTACAGAATTAATGAGCAGCAAAATTCATCTTTGAATAAAAAGGAGCCACAGGCTCTAAATAAAAGGCAAAGAAAGCCTTATGTCAGTGGCTCATGCTTGTAATACTATGTATTCAAAAGGCTGAAATATGAAGATCCAAGTTCAAAGACAGTCCAAGCAACAAAGTCCGTGAGACTGTCAACTTCCAGTAACCACCAAAAAGCTGAAGTGAAGCTATGGATCAGATGGTAGAGCATAAGCTTTGAGAAGGAAAAAAAGAAGCTAAGGGACAGCACTCAGGCCAGTGTACACACACACACACACACACACACACACACACACACACACACAGAGCAAGGGAATGCATAGCTGTTGGTGGTTTGCCAGCCATACATGGATGTGAAATCTGTCCCAGTGGGGGCTAAAGGGTTGACAGTCAGCAGAAATGTGCAGAAAAGGCCTCTTTTCCCTTGGGATGGTGCACAGGCTCACAGAGTGCCCAGAGGTCACAGATTCCAGAACTAAGGTCTGAATGTCCCCAAGGGTATGGGAAATGGAAAAGGTTTCTCTGGAGCACCCCAAGGGCATGCCCCTAGCAGGGAGGAAGGCTTCCACAGAGCTAGGAGGGCATAGCATTTCCAACACGGTGTTCAGCCATCCACAGCCAGATGCAGGAATGCAGCATGGGGCTGGACATGAGCTGAGAAGGGAGGAAGGCAGCAGCCCAAGCCAGGGAGGCCAGGGGTCAGCAAAGAACAGCAGTAAAGAAACCCTGTGATTAACCATTGCCCAGCCAGTTTGCCAACACCAATCTCAGCTTCCTAAGGTGTGCTAGTGGCTCAAGCCTGTAAGTTTAGCTACTCAGGATGCTGAGATGTGAGGATCATGGTGGAAGCCATCCCAGGCAGGAAAGT
Organism: Perognathus longimembris pacificus; assembly: GCF_023159225.1. Lineage (NCBI taxonomy): Eukaryota > Metazoa > Chordata > Mammalia > Rodentia > Heteromyidae > Perognathus > Perognathus longimembris. The sequence goes on along the minus strand of NC_063166.1, from coordinate 37,074,678 downwards.
CTATGTTACTGTTACCTCCAATTAACTACCAATCCCCCCAAAAGTAGAGGTGGTAGAGTGCAAGGCTTTGAGTGAAAAAGCCAAGTAAAAGCAGTACTGAGTGCAAGCCTCATTACTAACACACACACATACACACACACACACACACACACACACACACACACACACACACACACAGCCCCTAAGGAAACCAAGACCAAGATAAACAGAAATACAGTTGTTCCTTGGTTTGGTTTGGTTTGATTTTACATTTCTATGCACAACAAAGCACTTGCATTGCCTGGTGAGAATAAACATTCAACAGGACATTCATAACACTATTCTGGGTTTTCCCTTAGTTGAATAAGAGACCCTAGATCATTTCAAGATGCTCCTCTCTGATACTTCATACTTTGAAGGCCTCTAGAACTATCAGCTGGAGAATTGTTGCATCAGCATTTCCTTTGTTTCTGAAGCTCTAATAAGAACATGAATTCCACCTAAATGTTCATGAAAAAAAAGGAAACTCCTTTGTTGAGGAACTTTTCAGGTGGTCTGACTTCTTTTTTGTGCCTTAGATCTTCTCCCTTTTGTACCCCTTGAGTTCTGCTGTAGAAAAGATAGGGAATCCCTGCAACAACTGTATGCCAGGAAGAGGGCCAGTGGTTCTGAAACAACCTGGGGCTCAACTCAGGAGGAGTGGGGGCCAGCATATATCCTGCCACCAACTGGTTCTCATCTCCACAGGAGGAGAGGAAAGGAGAGAAAAAGGGAGAGGAGAGGAGAGGAGTAAGGATTAAAGGAGAAGAAAGGGAACAGAAAGGAAAAGATGAAGAGGGTAGAGGGAAAGGAAAGAGAGAGAAAAAAAGGGAAGGGAAGGAAAGCAGGGAGGGAAAGGGGTAGGATGGGATGGGAGGAAAGAAGAGAAGGGGAAGAAAGGAGAAGAGAGGAGAGGAGGGGAAGGAAGGGAGAGGAGAGGAAAGGAGAGGGGAAGGAAGGGGAGGAGAGGACAGGGCAGGGGAGGAGAGGGGAGGAGGAAAAGTTACAGGCCATGATTGATAAACGCGTTGCTTTGGGCCTGTAGTGAGGCAGCAGATCATGGTCGAAGCATGTGGTGAATCAAGTGGTTCACTTTATAGTGTCTAGGAAGTAAAAGGAGGCAGAGGAAGATACCAGAATCTCACAATCCCCCTCAAAGGCACAGTTCTAATGACCTAGCTTCCTCCCACTAAGCTCTACCTCCTAAAGGTTCTATCACCTCCCAATAGTGGTATAGGCTGGGAAACATGCAGGCCTGTGGAGAACACTTATCCAAAGCATAGATTAGCGGCCAGAGCAAAGGAAAAGTTAGGAAACCATGGTTTCTCAAACAGGATCTTGAGACAGAGACCACTCTTTGTTGTAGAGATTGTCCTGTACCTTATAGAACACCTAGCAACAACTCTAGCCTCTATTTACTAGATGCAAGTGTCAATTTTTTAAAAGCCTGCATACAGCAGGATTCTGAACTGAAGGCCAGCCTGAGCAACAGAATGAGACCTTGTCTCAAAAACAAAAATGTGAGCTGGGTTCTGATGGCTCACACTTGTAATCCTAACTACTCAAGAGGCTGTGATCTAAGGATTGCAGTTCAAAGCTAGCCTGGGCAGGAAAGGTCATGAGACTCTTATCTCCAATTAAGCACCAAGAAAGCTGGGAATAGAGATGTGCCTCAAGTGATAGAGTGCAAGTCTTGAGCAAAAAGGAACTTAAGACAGTGCTCAGGCCCCAAGACTGGAAAAAAAAAATGTGTACAGACATTGCCGTGTGTCTTCAGGACATGAGCTACTGAGTCCAGTTGAGAGCATTGGTGTAGAGCTGCACTGTCTAATCTGGAAGTCATGTGTGGTCACTGAAAATAAGATAGTCCAAATCACATGCCATGGATTTCAAACACCTCAAAGAAAAACAATTAATAAAAAAGTAAACAATTCCATGAATATTTTATAGTAGCTTCTATTTGCATTCTTTATATTGCATGCTGTAATAAAACAATTTTAATTTACTAATTTAAAATAAAATATAATTAATCAGCCAAGCACTGGTGGTTCACAACTGTAATCTTAGCTACTCAGGAGGCTGAGATCTGAGGAATGTGGTTCAAATCAGCCAGTGCAGAAAAGTTCCCTTGAGAATCTTATCTCCATTTAACCACTCAAAAACTGGAAGTAGAGCTATGGCTCAAAGTGGTAGAGCACTAGCTTTGAAGAAAAAGATCTGAGGAATAGCTCTCAGGCCCTGAGGTCAAGCCCCATGACTGACAAAAAAAGAATTCAATTCACCTTTGTTTAAACTTTGTATAATGTGATAATAAAAAACAAATGAAATAATCATATGGCTGCCATAGATCTCCATTGGTCAGCTAACACCCTCCCTGCTCAAGTAACTGACCAAAGGACTTTCAGGACTCTCAGGACAACGAAATGGTTTTCCAGTAGTCTCCACAGAAATCTGAAACCTAGCAAGAGTTTGGACACAGAATCTTATTGTCAGAAGTCTTCCCAGAGTAGCACTTGAATCTCTTTTTCCACAATAAACTTAGCAAAAGCATCATCATTATCCATCGGAAGCAATGTCCTGCCCATCACACAAGGAAGCAGCTCCCTGGTCAACATCCTGCTCTGGCAGGCTGATGAATGCCACAGAGCCCACTCTCGGTGCAGTCCAGGGCAGCCTACCTCATGGTGGGAAATTTCTACTGACTCCCTCTGGAATCGAGCCATCTCCCAACAGCACTGAGGTGCTTCATGATTGCTAAGTGCTCTCCACTTCTCTTCATTCCTACTGTAGTTACATTAGCTGAATGCTAGGATGTCTCCATTTCTATGTGGACAATGGGAATTTTGAGCCAGAAATGCAGGTCATAAGAAGTTATCTGGGCTCCAATGCTATAGAGCAGCAAGACATTCAGTGTCAGCCCTTTGTGCCACTGTCATGTTTCACCCCAGCTCTTGCACTTTATTGAAAAGTCCCAGGGTCAAAAGCAAAGGATACACTCTTGTGGCCTTTCTGGCTTTTTAACTTGCTGGACATCTCTAATGTGTCATTGTTTTCTACAATAGGCACCTAATGAAGTCCTCATGCTGATCACAGGAAACTCCAATGGCCATTTCCCTCCGATTGCTAACCAACTTCTGGTAAATGCCATGTGACAGCGCAGATCTGAAATTCCTAGGGCTCCCTCTGAAATCCCCAACCACTATAGGTTAGATATATGTTCGCCAAAAATCCATGTGTTAAAGACATAATCTCTAGCCTATGACATGACTGGAAGGTAATATAGTGATAGAATCTTTAGGAAGTGGGGCTTATTGGGAGGAAGTTAGGTCATTGGAGGTATATCCTTGAGAGGATATAGAAAGCTTGGCCGTCCCTTTCTCCTTCCTTCACCTTCTCTCTTACACTCCCTTGGGGTCTCCTTTCTGGCCACCATGAGGTGAGCAGCTTTGCTCCACCACGTTCTTTGCCCTGATATTCTGAATCACCACAGGCCCAACACCATGGACTGTGAGCCAAAATAAAACTTTTCTCTTGGGCTGGGGATATGGCCTAGTGGCAAGAGTACTCGCCTCGTATACAGGGGGTCCTAGGTTCAATTCCAGCACCACATATACAGAAAATGGCCAGAAGTGGCGCTGTGGCTCAAGTGGCAGAGTGCTATCCTTGAGCAAAAACAAGCCAGGGACAGTGCTCAGGCCCTGAGTCCAAACCCAGGACTGGCCAAAAAAACAAAACAAAAACAACAAAAAAAAACCTTTTCTCTTTTAAAGTTGATTTATCTCTGGTATTTTCACAGGGACATAAAGGTGACTGCTACTGGCCCCTGTCTCTCCTAACCACAGGAATACCTCACTGGCCTCTGATGAGCAGCTTGCTCCCCTTCCTGAAAACAAAAGCACAGCTCTCAGTTGCCTTTCCCCACACTCCGCCCCCAGCACACACCCTTCCTTGGACCCCCACCAGCATCATCTTCAGAGTTTTCAAAACAAAACCCACAAGGATGGGCTTGGATTTCACAAAACCAGTCTTCATTCCAAAGGTATAAACGCTCAGCCAGATAAAGGCTGAAAAGCCTGGCAGTGTTCTGGGACTGATGGGCAAAAATGATGGCAATCGAGATACAATTGAAGATCTCTGCAAGATATGCTGTTTCCAACAATGGAGAAATGGAGGCTCTGTGGTGTTGTCTCAATCAGTCATGGAATTTCTGCCAAGAGTCAGCAGGAAGAGGGGGGCCTCTGGCTCCACCTGTATGTGTCAGGTGCTGCTCCCCTAATCCAAGGTGGTCCTGACATCCCAGAGGGCAAGTGCTCAGCAAAGGCCAGAAAGAAATGTTCCTGACAACAATGGATGCCAACCAGGTGTTGGTGGCTTGTACCAGTTATTCTAGCTGCTCAGGAGGGTGACATCTGAGAATGGAGGATCAAAGCCAGCCCAGACAGGAAAGTCCACAAGACCCTAAGTTAGCCATCTAAAAACCAGAACTGACACAGTGGCTCAAAGTGGTAGAGTTCTAGTTTTGAGAGAAAAAAAAATGCTCAGGGAAAGCATGCAGGACCTGGGTTCAAACCCCATGACCATAAAAAATAAAGTAAAATAAATTACATTAACAGTGATGGGAAAAGGTGGTTCAGTGATAGCGCACTTGTCTGATATGTGGGAGGCCCAGGGTTGCATCTCCAGCATAATAGAAAAAGAGAAAAATCTATAGCAATAAACTTTGATTATCATAAACTCAAGTTGAAGGAAAGCTGAGTTGCAAGAAAGTTGAAGGTGAACAACAACAAAAATCCAGACACAAGCGTGCATACTAAATTGTTCCATGAACATCAAGTTTAAAAACAAGCAAAACTAGTTGTGGAACCCCAGCACAGTGGTTCCTCAGGAGTTCACTCCTATAATTCCAGCATTTGAGAGGATTTTTTTTTTTTTTTTTGCCAGTCGTGGGGCTTGGACTCAGGGCCTGAGCACTGCCCCTGGCTTCTTTTTGCTCAAGGCTAGCACTCTACCTCTTGAACCACAGCACTACTTCCAGCCTTTTCTGTTTATGTATGCTGAGGAATCGAACTCAAGGCTTCATGTACAGGAGGCAAGCACTCTACCACTAGGCCACATTCCCAGCCTTGAGAGGCTTAAGAAAGGAAAAATCATAAGTTCTAGGCCAGAATGGACTTCATAAAAAGTCCCTGCCTCAAAACATCACAGAAGTTAAAATAAAATAAAATGACAAATCTAAAACCAAATAAAGTATAAAATAAAGAAATCATCATATGATCCAGCAATTCTATTTCTGGTTGTACATCCAGAAAGATCTGAAATCAGGGTTTTCAAAGAACTATTTGTACACCTTTGTTCACAATAGCCTTAGTGACAAGAGCTCAAGAAGTAAGCTAACCAAATCTCCACTAAATAAAGAATAAACATAGAAAGATGTGAAAACCCAATGGGATCTACTCAGTCTTAAGAAGAGAGGAAATACTGACAACACAGAAGAGCCCTGGGAACATTTCACTGACTGAAACCAGTCTCAGAGGGACAGATACCACATGATTCCCCTCACACACAGCCCCTGGAGTGCTCAGCACTTTGAGACAGGAAACAGGATGCTAGTGAGGATGTCAGTGGCTGGGGGCAGGCTGAGTAGCTTTTAAGGGTTATAGAATTTGTTTTGAAAAATAAGCATGTTCTGGAGCCAGGCATTGATAGCTCATACCTGTAATCCTAAGTACTCAAAAGGCTGAGATCTGAGAATCATGGTTCAAAGTCAATCCAAGCAGAAAAGCTCGTAAGACTCTTAACGCCCAGTAACCACCACAAAGCTGGAAGGAGACATGTGGCTCACATAGTAGAGTGACAATCTTGAGTGGAAAAAGCCAAGTGAGAGCATGAGGATCTAGATTTAAGCCCCAATACTGGCACACACACACACTCACACACGTACACACATACAAAACCACTCTGGTTGTAATGATTGCACAACAACGTGTATTCACTTAAACCAGAAAACCAAACACTTAAAAACAGTTTAAATGATCCAGGCACTGGTGACTCTGTAATCCTAGGTACCTCAGGAAACTGAGATCTGAAGGATGCTGGTTTTGAGGCAAGCCAAGGCAAGAACATCCACTAGATTCCATCTCCAAAATAGCCATCAAAATGCAAGGCTGCAGGTGTGGCTCAAGTGGTAAAGTACCTGCTTAGCAAGCATAAGGCACTGAGTTCAAAGTCTAGTATTGTCCTCCAAAAAAGGTTAAAATTTTAGTTTTATGTTGTTATATGCTATTAAAAATTAAAATTCCAGGTTGGAGGTATAGCTCAGTGGGAGAACACTTGTACAAGACCCGAGGATGGTCCTCAGCACTTCAATTTTTTATGTGTGTATGTGCCATTTTGGGGGCTTGAATTCAGGGCCTGGGTACTGTGTCTGAACTTTTTCCTCAAGGCTCTATCACTTGAGCCAGTTTCCTGATGGTTAATTGTAGATAAGAGTCTCACCAACTTTCCTGACCAGGTTGGCTTTGAACTGCAATCTTCAGATCTCAGCCTCCTAAGTAGCTAGGATTACAGGCATGAGCCACCAACACCTGGCCACAAAACTTAGAAAAAAAAAGAGTAAAAACATATTCCAGGAGTAAGGATATGAGGGTTGGTGCTGGAGAAAGAGGATGAGTGGGACTCCCTAATAATGATGATGATGTTTCTCACTCAACGATGAAACATTTCAACTTACGAACTTTTTTTTTGGTGGTAGTAAGGATTGAACGCAGTGCCTCAAATTTGCTAGTCAAGTGCTTTACCATTTGAAGTATATCTCCAACACTTTTGTCGTAATCTTATTTTTAAGATAGTTTCTCAGCCAAGTGTCCAGTGACTCACACCTCTAATCCTAGCTTCTCAGGAGACTGAGATTTGAGGATCACAGTTCAAAGCCAGCCCAGGCAGAGAAGACCATGAGACTCTTACCTCAAATAAACTACTCAAAAAAAGGCAGAAGTGACACTGGCTCAAGTGGTAGAGTGCTATCCTTGAGCACAAAGAGTCACAGGGACAGCGCCTAGGCCATGAATTCAAGCCCCAGCACCAGCAAAAAAAAAAACCAAAACAACAACAAAAAAAACTTATGTGCAGGCTGGACTCAAACTTATGATCTTCCTCCTTCTGACTCCTGAAAAATTAAGATTATAGGTGTGCACTACTATGTTTGGTTCACCTTCTGAACTTTTAGTCAAATTGTATATTTATAATTTGGGGCATTTCTCTAAATACATACTTTTACTTTAAGCAAAAGTTCGTGAAATGCAATGGACAAAAGAAAAAAACCAAACAAACTACAAAAACCCTAATTTTACAAGAAAGTGCACAGGGTGAAAGATAAAGTCAGGTCTGTAACAATGCATAATATCTGGGTTCCCTCACACTCACATCTGTCTCCACAATTACTTCTGGAGCTCTCACGTTTGTAAAGCAAGGTTGATTTGTATTTTCCTGACCACTTCCATGTATAAGCAAGAACAAAACACCCACCAAAAAGTCAGATTACCTTTTCAACTTTCTCCTAAAAGTCCCCTCCCCCAAGGCTTCTCAGCACAACTCAGCTGTTACAGAGAGAGAAAAAAAAACAAACTAGAGATCTCAGGGTACAACAGTGCAGGATTAGATAAATCACAGGTGCACCCACACCTGAAGCATCCAGCAGCTTACTCATTAATCAGGTGTTTAACCGGCTGTAGCTCTAAGTTTCCCTCTCTGCTTGGCAGGCTGATGGCTCTGGATTGATTCCCAGTTTGGGGCCCTGACAGCTCCCCTTTCCCTCTTTTAAGCCAAAGCTCGCTGCAAGTGTGTGGCCCGTGAGCAGCGGCTTTGTGAGATTCTCTTGTGGGGACGCCCCCGCGCAGAGCTGGATTCTCAGGTTTTCTCTGTTCTCCTGCCCACTATTCTGCCACACAGTTCACACAGCTCAGCTTGTGATCTGAGCTGCTCTTCTCCACAGGGGGTCCCAGGTTTCTTTTCCTTTTTCCTCCTGTCTATCAAAGGTTTTCTTTCTACTGAGAGTTCAAAATTCACCTCCAATTCCAAAATTCACCCTCACCTGATCTCAAGCCTAAATACAGCCTAATGCTCACTGAGGCAGTTCTATTTTTAGTCTACCCTTGGGCTGAAGGTATGGCTAAGTGGAAGGGCATTTCACTACATGCCCCAAGTTGAATCCCCAGAACTGCAAAACACAACACAATAATAACAAAAGGCTGATAGAAAAAAAAATAGTGATACTTGTTAGGTTTTTAAAGTAGGTAGCTGGTAAAGGAGAACGCCAGGCAGTATTCAGGCAGGAAAGAAAGTTTATTACCGAACTGCTGGCATGTGGCCAAAATGATCCATGGCCGGAGAGAAGGGAGAGAGAGCGACCCCCACCCAGCCCTGCCTTATAGATCTAGAGCAGGGGCAAGGGGTGTGGCCAGGTGGATTAGGATGTGACCTCAGGGAAAGGGGAGGTAACTGCCTCCAGGTCTGCAGGTTACCCAGGTAACTGGGTGGAGACTTAATGAGGTGGGGGCATCTACATGTAGCCCAGGGAGAGAACCTAACAATACTGACATTTTACAATGTACTAAGCACTGAGTTCCTATAATGGGATTGCTCAGAGCATCTTTATTTTACCAGGGAGAAAACTGAGGCTCACAGAAATAATAATTTGCTGGGAGTTTACAAAAGTGATAAAGCCAAGATAAGGATTAGAGCCAGGCATGTCAGCACAATGCCTTTAATCCAGCATTTTTAAAAAAAAGATACAAGTTTGTGGTTATTGTTGTTTTGTTGGCTGTAGGGCTTGAACTCAAGGCCTGAGCACTTGAGCTATTTCACTCAATGCTAGTTCTCTACCATTTTGAGCCACAGTACCACTTCTGGTTCTCTTTTCTTTTCTTTCTTTCTTTTTTTTTTTTTGCCAGTCCTGGGCTTGGACTCATGGCCTGAGCACTGTCCCTGGCTTCTTTTTGCTCAAGGCTAGCACTCTGCCACTTGAGTCACAGAGCCACTTCTAGCCATTTTCTGTATATGTGGTGCTGGGGAATTATGTATATGAGGCAAGCACTCTTGCCACTAGGCTATATCTCCAGCCCCCACTTCTGGTTTTCTGGTGGTTAACTGGAGATAAGATTCTTATGGGCTTTCCTTCCCTGGCTGGCTTTGAACCACGATCCTCAGATCTCAGCCCCATGAGTAGCATTGTCTACTGGTGCCTGGCTAAGATGCAAAATTTTGCATACTACCTGTGACACCAGGTGCATTCTGCTGAGATGGAATCTTCCTGCTGGTGGTCATTGTCTCCAGAAAATGTAATGGATGGATCTTGTGGGCTTCTTCTAAGCACCATTAGAAAACTGACAGGAAATCATGAAATGACACAGACTGAAAGAACTCTTTAAAGCTGGGAGGGAGTCAGTGGCTCAAGGACACAGCACCTGCCTAGTATACACAGAGGCCTGGGTTCTATCTCCAACACTGCAAATAAATTTATATTTTATTATTATTATTATTATTATTATTATTATTGAACCACTTGACCTCCATTTGCTATACCATTTTACTTCAACATCACAATATAAGCTCGGACTTCTATTGACTTTTGATTTTACACAAAATAAAACCAGAGAGCAAATGTGTGCTAATTAGCTCACACTCCACTTTGGGAAACATTCCCGAATCACATAGCAATTGCCTTGTGGAAAAGGCTATGAGAATAAAAGGGTCCAGGCCAAACAGAAGGGAGAAAAGCTAGGGGAAGAAGGTGGCTATAAAATAACCCAAGTGTGTGTATGTGTGTGCGTGTGTGTGTATGTATGTGTGTGTTGGTACGAGAGCTTGAACTCAAGGATTAGGCACTATTCCTTATCTTTTTGTGTTGTTTTTAAGTGCTAGTCCTGGGCGTGAACTCAGAGTTTGAGTATTGCCCCTGAGTTGTTGTTGGTGTTGTTGTTTTCCCTCAAGAGTAGCACTCTATCACTTGAGCCACATATCTATTTCTGACTTTTTGATGACCAATTGGAGATAAGGCGCTCATGGACTTTTCTGCCTGGCCTGGCTTTGAACCTCAGTCCTCAGATCTCAGCCTCTTGAGTAGCTAGGATTATAGACATGAGCTACAGAGACTGACTCAACTAAATCGTTTTTTAAATTTTATTTTATTGTTATTATAAAAGTGATATACAGAGAGGTTACATTTACAGGTAATTGCCAGGTAATATGTACATTTTCTTTCACACAGTGTCATCTGTTCCCTCATTCTCTCTTAGCCCCTTCCTCCCATATCCACCCAAGTTGCATAGTTCATTTTCATCAATGTCCAATGAGCTCCACTACTGCACTTTCTCACCCTTTTTCCTTGGTTCTGTGCCTTTCCCCCATTCTCTCACAGAAATGCATGTGAATACACTGTATGTAAGGCAAAGAACATACAATAAATAGCAAAAGAAAAAAATTAAAAGAAGTCTTTTGTTTCCATATCTTTGGAGTTGTTTCAGTATGTATATTATTTTATGTACATATGAAGAGATGCTTGGGTATTGCACCTTTATGTTTCTCTCCTAAGAGTACCTTCCTTTGGTCTCACTGTATGTATCTAGAATCCGGTGCAATTTGTCATATCCCAGTGCATTTTAGATCTAATTTCCACATATCAGAGACAGCATACACCATTTGTCTCACTAATGTTGGTTTATCTTACTTACCATGATTGGTTCTAGTTCCATCTATTTCCTTTTCCCTGCAGATGACATTACTTTATTCTTTCTAATGGTTGTGTAAAATTACATTGTATATAAGTACGACATCTTTTGGACCTACTCACCTATTGCAGGACATGTGGGTTGTTTCCCTGTCATGGGTATTATGAATAGTGCGGCAATGAACATGGATGTGCAGGTTTCCTTATCATATGTTAGCACATGATGCTCAGGATAGATGCCCAGGAGTTGTATGGCTGGGTCGTAGGGAAAGTCTGTGTTTAGTTTTTTGAGGAACCGCCAGACTGCTTTCCAGAATGGTTGTACTAGTTTACATTCCCACCAGCAGTGCAGTAGGGTTCTTTTTTCCCCACAACTCTCCTAGTGTTTTTTGTTGTTTGAATTCAAAATGTTGGGGTGAGATGGATTCTCAATTCTGTTTTGATTTGCACTTTCTTTATGGCCAGGGATGATGTGCATTTTCTCATGTGTTCCTTTGCTATTCTTGTCTCATCACTTAGTAATTGGTGTATGAAGTTTGAAAGGGGTTAGTTTCTTGAGCTCCTGTATATATTGGATATTAGGCCGTTGTCTGATGTACTGCTGGCAACAATCTTTGCCCAATTGATTGACTGTCTTTCTAGTTTAGTAACTATGTCCTTAGCTGTGCAGACCATTTTTTTTTTAATGTAGTCCTACTTGTCAAGTCTCTCTCCTGTCTGTTTTGCTCCTGAGACTCTATTCAAGAAGTTCCTGCCTATACCTGTAAGTTCTAATGTTTCTCTTGCTCTCTCTTGAAGTCATTTCAGAGTTTTGGGTCTGACATTAAGGTCTATGATGCACTTTGAATTGATGTTGGTACATGGTGACAAACAGGGATCCACTTTTAGTCTTCTGCATATGACTGTCAAGTTTTCCCAACATCATTGTTGAAGAGGCTGTGTATTTTCCACTGTTTGTCTTTGGTTCTTTTGTCAAATATCATTTTACTGTAAGTATGTGGTTTTATTTCTGGGTCTTCTAACCTGTTTCATTGAACTTTGTGTCTTTTTTGTGCCAATACCAAGCTGTTTTTGTTATTATGGCTGCTTGAAATCTGGTATTGTGATACTGCCCATATTATTTTTGTTGTTGTTGTTTTGGTTTGGGTTTTGCCTAGAATTGCTTTGGCTATTCTAGGTCGTTTGTTGTTTCATGTGAATTTTGGATTGTTTTCTCTATCTCAATAAAGAACATCATTGGGATTTGATGGGGATTGCATTGACATGTATATCGTTTTTTGGCAGTTTGGCCATTTTCACAATATTGATTCTACCTATCCATGAACATGGAAGGTCTTTCCATTTCCTGGTGTCCTCTTTAATTTCTTTCTTCAGGTTTTTATAGTTTTTACTATAAAGATCTTTTACATCTTTGGCTAGGTTAATTCCTAGGGTGTCTTGGTTTTTTTTTTTTTTAGGTAATTGCAAATGGGGTTGTTTTCCCTTTCTGTTTGTACATTGTTAGCATATGGAAAGGGTACTGATTTTTGTGGGTTAATTTCTTTATCTTACTATTTTGCCAAAGTGGTTGATCAGCCCTAGGATTTTGGGGGTAGAATTTTGCTGGTTCCTTTAGGTATAAGATCATATCATCTGCAAATATAGTTTAATTTCTTTTTTCCCTATGTGAATTCCTTTTATGTCCTTTTCTTGCCTTACTGCTGTAGTTAAGGGTTCCAGAACTATATTGAAGAGGAGTGTAAAGAGTGGGAATCCTTGCCTTGTTCCTAATTTGGATAAATGATTTTAGTTTTTCCTCATTTTGCATGATATTGGATGTTGGCTCTCATATAAAGCCTTGAATGTTCCTTCTATTCCTAGTTTCTCCAAAGCTCTTATTATGAATGAATGTTGTATTTTGGTTTTTTTCCACCTACATCTATTGAGATGATCTATGGTTCTTGTCCTTGGCTCTGTTGACAGAGTGGATTACATTTGTTGATTTACATACATTAAACATTTGTGGGATGAAGCCTACTTGGTCATAATGTATGATTTTTTAAAATTTATTTCTGGATTCTACTGGCTAATATTTTATTGAAGAGCTTTGCATCTGTGTTCATCAGAGAAATTGGTCTGTTTTCTCTGTTTTTGTTGAATCCTTACCTGATTTGGGGATGAATGTGATAATGGCTTCATAGAATGAGTTTTGAATTAATCCCTCTGCTACTATTTCACAGAAATGCTTGAGGAGTACTGGTGTTAGTTCATCTTTAAAAATCTTATAGAATTCAGAAGTGAATTTATCTAAGCCTGGGATTTTTCTTGTAGGAAGATTTCCATTACTTCCTCTATCTGGCTGTGTGTTATTGGCTTGTTTAGCTGGTTTATATCTTCTTGTTTCAGTTTGGGAAGCTTGCATGTCTCTAAAACTTTGTCCATTTTTTGCTAGGTTTTCCTTCTTTTGTGAGCATAGGTTTTGAAAGTAATCTTTTATAATCATTTGAATTTCTTGAGTGTTTGTTGTAATGTTTCTTGTGGCATCTATGATCTCAATGATTTAAATTTCCTCTCTTCTTTTGTTCATTAATCTTGCAAGTGGTCTGTCAATTCTATTAATTTTTTCAAAAAAATAAGTGTTTTGGTTTTATTTTTGTACAGTTTCTTTATTTTCTATTTCATTGATTTCTGCCCTAGTCTTTGCTCTCTCTCTCCATCTAATAGTTTTAGATTTGATTTGTTCTTGCTTTTCCAGCAGTTTTAATTGCGTCATGAGGTTATTTACTTGAACTGTTTCTGTTTTCTTTATGTGTGTCCTTAGAGTTATAAACTTCCCCCTCAGCACTACTTTTGCTGTATCCCAGAGGTTCTGTTCTGATGTATTTTCATTTTCATTGAATTGTAAGAACTTTCTAATTTCTACCTTAATTTTTATATGAACCAGGTGTTACTCAGTAGTGTGTTATTCAGCCTCCATGTGCTTGAGTGATTTACATAGTATGTTTTGTTGTTGAGAACTAGTTTGATTCCACTGTGGTCAGATAGAGTGCAAAGAATTATGGTATTTGCTTAGATTCTTTGTGTGTATGATGATATGCTCTACCTTGGAGAATGTTCCATGGGCTGCTGGGAAGAATGTGAATTGGGTTATTGTTGGGTGGAAAACTCTGTAGATGTGTTAAGTCCATTTGGGTTATGGCATCATTTACTTCAGGGGCTTCTTTGCTTAACTTTTGTTTGGCTGACCTGAGTATTAAAATTTCACACTACTATTGTGTTTGGGTCTATCTTGTTCTATAAGTCCAAAAGTATTTGTTTAATGTACTTAGGTGGTCCACTATTTGGTGCATAGGTATTGACCACTATGACTTTCTCTACATGAGCCATTCCCTTTATTGCTATGTAATGACTGAAAGGATATGTCCCAGCCACCCCAGGGGACCATGCAGAGAGAGTCACAGACAAGAGAAGAAGGTTTTATAAGGTTTATTAGTGGGGCCATACCTCCCATGGGGGAGGGAACAACATGGCAGCAGCACCTTATCTAGGTGGCAGCTTCTCTGGGGCTAAAGGGGAAGTAGGTATGTCTTAATGGTGAGTAAGAGTGGCCCATTATAGTTCTAGGGCAGGAAGTTTAGGTATGGGTGGATCTAGGGCCTAATGGGAGGAGCTGAGGACCTAAAGTGGGGGAAATGCTAACAATGACTTATTTGACTCTTCTTACTAATTTAAATGAAAAGTCTATTTTTATCAGATATCAATATGGATACTTCTGCCTTCTTGCAAGGTGTATTTGCATGAAAAATCCTTTTTTCACTCAGAGGTTTGTTTGTTTTTTTATCTTTGGCTGTGAGATAGGTCTCTTGGAGACAACAAATGGATGGATCTTATTTTTTGATCCAATCTGCTGTTCTTTTTCTTGTGATTGGGGGAACTGAGTCCATTAATTTTTAGAGCTACTATAGAGAGATGTGTCATGTTTCCTACCATTTTCTTGATTTCCTGTATTTTGATTTTTTTTGTCTTCCTGTACTTACTAAATTGTTCTTCTAATGATTTTTATCTAATGTGTTTCCTTGATTTTGATTGTTTTCTTCAGATTTGTATGTTTCCCTTTAGTATGCTTTGTAATGCTGGTTTAGCGTTCATGAATTCATTTAATTTTTGTTTGTAATGGAAGGTTTTAGTTTCACCATCAAATGTAAATGATGACTTTGCTGGGTACACCTGTTTGGGTTGGCATTTGTTGATCTTCAGGGCTGGGGTTATACCATTCCAGGCACTCCTTTCATTGAGAATTTGTGTGGAGAGGTCTGCAGTTATTCTAATTTTCTTTCATTGTAATATAGCTCCTATGATTTTTTCATCATTTAAAGTCAATTCCTTGCTTTTCCAGTCTGATGCTTTTACTATAATGTGTCTAGAAGTGTTTCTTCTTGGGTCCTGTCTACTGGGGGTTCTGTATGCCTCTGTCGGATGGGTGAGATTTTCGCTCTTAAGATTGGGGAAGTTCTTTGTTATTTTACTGAATAGGTTTTCAATGCCTTTAGTATTCAATTCTTCCCCTTCATCAATCCCAACTATGGTTAAATTTGATCTTATGGCTGAGTCTGACAATTTTTGGATTCTCCTTTTGTAGGGTCTCAGTGTTTTTTTCTATACCTTTGACTTTTTGTTCTAGCTCTTTGTTTTATCCTCAACTCCTAATATTCTGTTTTCCATTTCACTTATTCTAATATCTAGGCATCCCACTGTGGTTTGCAATGTCCAATATCAGTTCTCATAGTGTTAATTTCATCTTTTAATGAAGTTTCTATTTTTATCTATTTTCAGAGTCTTAGATTTTCTTTATACTCTTGAAATTGTTTTTGCAATTCCCTTTTTATTTCATCAGCTAATTCAGCCACCGTTTCTGTAATGGTTCTTTTACCGCCCCCCCCCCCCCCCCCCTCCATCTCATCTTCACTCTTGCTGGGGTCCTTTCCTTGGATTGTTGCTGGCTTTTGGAATTTTTTTTATTTTCTTGGTTGTTCATGAATCTTGTCATCTTTCGTTGTGATTTATGCATGTGGGTTCAGGGATTGTCAGGGCTGTGGCTCAAGCTTGGCCTGCTCACACTCGACAGGTGGAGGCCTGGCCTTGACTTGAGCTAACTCACACTGCATGAACTAGCCCATGCTCAGCTCCTGGGCCAGCAAGCACTCAGCTGGCTGGTGCACACTTGGTCTGATCCACAGTAGGGGCTGGCAAGGCTGGGTTCAAGCCTCTGGGATAGGTGTGTGCTTCAGAAGGAGTGGGCTCCCATGGATGCATGGTAGTTTGTCTGTGGGTTTGCTGTCCTCTATCAGGTGTTTTGGGGAGAGTTGGGAGTTGTCATCTGCTGGTGCAGGGGTGGGACCTGGTTTTCTTGTCCCAGGTGCCTCCCTAGCTGCATGCCTCTCCAAGGGGCTTTCTGTCCATAGGCAGTGGGCATTTTGGGTAAATTTGGGAGTTATAGTTTGCTGGGGCTGTCTCCAAGGAGTCTTTCCTGGGTATCCCCAGAACATGTGGGTAAAGAATTTGGATCTTTGCCTTCTTCAAATATGTTCCCTCCCTCTGGGGCAGAGGATCCAGTCAGGGCACTTTGGGTCACCACAGGAAGCTAGTCCCCCAAGTGAGGGGTCCCCAGTAGGTTACTCACAGATTCTGGAGCCAGTGTTGAACTGGCCATCTGGTGAGGGGGCTCTCTGTCTGGATGTGGGAATCTGTGTCTCTCTCCTCCTCCACACCACACAACAGCAGCAGTAGCAGCAGCAGCCTCTTAGTAGGAGTCTGCATGCTGAATTGATATCTTCACTGGCTTCCCTTCCTGTGTTCCTGTGGTTAACATGGTGCAGTGTGATTTCTTCAGTATTAGAGTGGTCCTCTGTTTAAAGTATGATTGGTGGCTCTCCAGGCATGTCCTTCTGAATCTCCATACCCAGCCTGGGGCAGCGTGGGTCTTAGCTATAGCCACTCAGCAGATTCTACATGCTGCTTCTGAAATGGTCACTGTTTTCTGCTTTTGAGTTTCCATGGTGAGATTTTTTCTGTATTAGAATGAGTCTCTATCTGTTTAAAGTTTGATTGGTATGGATATCTTGAGGTGATGTGTGTGCTAGGACTCTAAATCTCTGTTTGGTCAGAGACACCAAGGGAGTTTACCTGTGTTGATGCCACCATTTTCCTGGAAGTCCCATCCAAATCTTAAAGTAGAAAATATGTGTATTTTTTTTTATTTTATTCACTCTATTTTCTATACTCTGTGCCCATTGGGTAAGCCAGAACTAAGAACTAGCTTTACCACTGACTCTCCAATCCCTTATTAGCTCAGGAGCAAGACCCATGGGCCCTGTTAAGCAGGGACAGGAAACACACTGGGCTCCCACAATCCACAGCTGAGTGAGCCAAATACAAACAAGGCCAAAATTACAGGTCAGCTCTGAGACAGAGAGAGACAGACAGAGAGAGAGGAGAGAACACAGAGGAGAGAGGAGAGAGGAGACTAACATGTATAAGATAACCATATTCGAACATGTCAAAATGAAACCCCCTTGCATAACTATTGCTGCTTATAAAAATGTGGAAATATATTTCTTATTTTATTTCTCAGTTTGTTCAGGATCATGAGAAAGGTGGGTAGGAATAAAAAGCCCTGCTTCATTTATAAAGTTGAGTGGGTCAAGGGGTAAGAAAAGCTTCATTGCCCTATGGCAGGCTTTTGCAATCAAAGATCCACATTGAAAAAAATGTTTTGTTTTATTGTTTCTTTTCCACTTCTACAAGGAAAAGGTTTGGCTGAGTTACCAATGGGGGAGGAGGGTGAGCTCCTGGCTTAAGTCTCAAGTGACAAGGATACTTGTTCCTTGTTCCTTTGTTTAAATTTCAACCCTAAGGTCTCCACTTCCTGCTTCTGGCCTGTGTCCTTCCTCCAGGGGGTAGGAGAGAGCAATAGTTTCTAAAATCATCCCCCACCACTCCAGCTCTTCCCATGGGGATTGCCCCATTATTCTCTATCACTACCAACAGCTCCATTTCACAAAAGCCTTAAGAAGGTCAGTTCTGCCGTGTCACACAAAGACTTTTTCCCCAGAAGCTCACCATGTGGAACCTTCCAAACTCATGAGCATTTACTTGGACACTATTTCCTACCCAGCAATAAAGTAAGTTTGTAGAATGATGCCCTCTGCTTTGGCAGAAATGGGGCTCCAGGGAGGAAAAGAGTCCTTCTTCCACCTCTTTCCTTTGCATCTGGAGACAAGCTTCCAAAACAGAAGTCTGTCCTAGCTTTTCTTCCCTACACCTAGGAACTTTGTCCCTTGATGGAGTTCTGGACTCCCCTCTGCACAGACCTGGACCACGTCTTCAGGTTCTTCAAATATTAACCCAGCAAATGTTTTTTTCAAGAGGTTTGTGTTTGGATCTCCAGGCTCCAAGTGGAAAGTCCAGGGGGTGGATCCCTAGCATTCACCCCACCCCCAGGCGGCTCCCTGAGCAGCAAGGCAGGAAAAGGAAGCCCCCTTTGTATGCACAAAGCTGCTGACAGGCACAGGCCTTTGCCAACTCAACAAGCTTTCCTTCCTTGAGCTGTGAGCTGGATGCTAGAGGGGGGGGCGAGTTGGGGTGGGGATAAGCCAAGCCTTCCTAAACTGATTGGGTTGGAAGCATTCCGGAAATGCTGCTACATCGGGCAGATAAAAGATGGATCTTTTCCTCCAGAGACAGACACACCAGATTGCCTGCCCTTTGGCTTGCATCTTTTCATGGATGAAGAACAGCCTAAGGGAAGAGAAGGCCAGCGGACCCAGGAGGAAGGAAAAGGCACCAGCTCAGACCCTGCAGGCAGGAAGGCTGGCCTATGGGCCTGCTCCCGGCCCCACCTGCGATGCCTCAACCAGCCGACAGAGGGGAGCACGGGTCTACCTTGCAGCCCTAAGCACGCTCCACTCCCCAGCGCCCCCACCCCCTCAGTTACAGGGTGTCTCTAAAAGCAAAAGCCCCAAAGACCTCAGCGTCAGCAGAAAAGCAAGGCAGAAAGACTCGGGGGGGGGGGGGGGGGTGGCGCTTTCCAGTCCCAAATGCAGCTTAGCCTAATCGGGCTGCAGCCTACCCCCTGCCCCCAGCCCAGCACCAGCAGATTAGCCATGAGGGCCCCACACCTCCTGCCCTGATGGCCCCATCTCCACCCCAGGCGCTGTGCCTGGGTCACTTTGTGTCACTTGGCCTCCAGGAACTCCAAGACAAAGGAGAGCCCCGCGTGCTGCCAGCAGCTGGAGGCACGGCTAGGTTTTACAAGGAAGGAGGAAACTTGATGCCCAGCAACTGGGACAGATCACCATGCTTGTCTTTGAGGTGACCCAGTTCTGAGGCCAGTAGCTGGGTTCTGCACACATGTGTATCACACGCCCCACTGAGAGCCCCTGGCCTTGCCAGCCAAGTCAGAACGTGGCATCCTTCCAGGGGTGAGCGTGCCCCACTCGAAGGGCCCAGAGGCGGCTAAGGTGGCCTTGGGCCTCTCCCTCCTGGGCACCTCTTCCTGGTTTACCAAAGCAGATCGGAAGGATGCCTGGGGCAGTACAGAACCGGCTTTGGGAGCCTTGGGGGCAAAGGAGCAAGAGCAGCAGAGGCTTTTGCAGCCTTATTATTTCTTACAAGTGACTCAGGATTCATGACCCCCTGACTGGAAGACCTTCGCAGGATGAACAGGTTGTGGTCCCCAGTCTTGGCTAGATTAAAGTGTCAAACTAATGGTGTCAGGTGACAAATCTCAAGCCTTGAGATCTCATCACTGGCTCACAAGGTCCCTTGGGCTGAAGTGAGGTGGAGTTCTTGCCTCCTTCTCCCCACCCCATCTCTGATGTTTGTCTGCTCCTCCTGAGATGACATCCCTCACCCCAGCCCAGGAACAAATCCCCAAGACACTAGATGCGGACCCTCTGAGCTACTAGTTCTGTGCCCTAGGTCTTTAGGATCTGGCCTTAGGACTCATTTCTCTTCATTCCACTTACCAGTCTCAGTTGAAAAGGACTTAGGGAGTGTCTAGACTGGGAGCAAGCTGGTTACAGACTTAGCCCTGTAGACGCCTATGGCTACTGAGCAGTGCCTGGGGAAGGCTTCCTGTTTACAGTAGCACTGAGCTAGTTACTCCAACTAAATTTCCCCACTGAAAATTGAAAGACTAGATACAATATAAAGGACTCTGGGTCTTCCATTTTCTTTATTGTTGTAACTTTAAATTTTTTCTATTGTTAACATAAAGATGATGTACAGAGGAGTTGCAGTGAAGTCAAGTAAAGAAAACATTTCTTTTTGGACAATGTCACCCCTTCCCCCAACTCCCAGTTTTTCCCTCCCATTCGCACCCACAAGTTCATTTCAACATAGTGTCTAGTGAGTATCACTGCTGCATCTGTTCACTCTTTATCCCTCCACTTCTATGCCCCCTTGCCCTTCCAAAGACAGATAAGTGAAAAAAACAAGACAGAAAGTAAAAATAGCAACAAAGAAAACAAAAAGCCCTCTTGTGTCCATTTCCTGGAGTTCATTTACATAAATACTGTTTAAATGATGAGGGTCACACAGGCATTGTGCCTTTGTGTTCCTCTCCTAAGAATATCCTCCTTTGATTTCACTGTGGGTGAATGTCTACAGTCCTGTACAATTTATCATGTCTCAGTGTATTTTTTTTTTTTTGCTGGTCCTGGGGCTTGAACTCAGGGCCTGGGGTCTGTCCCTGAGTGCCCCTGTGCTTAAGGCTAGCACTCTACCACTTGAGCCACAGCACCACTTCCAGGCTTTTCTGTTTATGTGGTACTGAGGAATCAAACCCAGGGCTTCATGCATGCAAAGCGAGCACTCTACCACTAATTCACATTCCCAGCCCCCAATATACTTTAGATCTAGTATGACATAAGACAGAATATGACATATGACACATGTGACAGAAACATGAACCATTTGTCTCTCTGAGCTTGGCTTACTTCACTTAACATGATTTGTACTAAATCTATCCATTTCCTTGAAAATGACACAATATTATTCTTTCTAGTGTCTGTGAAGAACCCAGTGCATAGGTACCATCTATTGTAGGGCATGTCTCCATTTATATTGTTGAATAGTAAGCAGTAATACTGAATAAACTGAATCATTCTTGCCAAGTGTCCAAGTATCAGAAACAAATTTATTAATGCTGCAATTTAAAAGTCAAACTAAGCCAGGCACTGTGGCTTACTCCTGTAACCCTAGCTACTCAGAAGGCTGAGATCTGAGGATTGCAATTCCCAGCCAGCCCAATCACCAAAGTCTGTGACAATCTTATCTCCAATAAACTCTTCAGAAAAAGCCAGAAGTGGAGCTGTGGCTCAAGTGGTGGAGAGATAGCCTTGAGCACAAAGAGGCCCAGGGACAGTGCCCAGGCCTCTTCAAGCCTCAGGACCAGCAAAACAAACAGTCAAACCAACACTTATAGTTTTAATGAAATTCCCCTTTAAAAAAAAAACTATTCAGCTGGAAAAATTAGATTGTTTGAATGTTTTGTAGGACTTTTTTAGTACATCAATTCCACCACAGAATGGTGGCATATTATCTGTAATCACATCCACATAGAAGGTACCAAACAGGAGGGCTGCCTTCAGAGGCCAACCAGGGCAAAGTTAGTGCAGGATACCATATGTGAATCACTGAAAACAAAAGGAGTCAGGGACGCAGGGTGACAGAGAGCTAGGCACAAGGCCCTTAGGGTCAAGCCCCAATATTCTCCCTCA
This sequence comes from Perognathus longimembris pacificus, assembly GCF_023159225.1. Taxonomy (NCBI): domain Eukaryota; kingdom Metazoa; phylum Chordata; class Mammalia; order Rodentia; family Heteromyidae; genus Perognathus; species Perognathus longimembris. The sequence continues at coordinate 37,053,177 of NC_063166.1, read as the reverse complement.
CAAAGAAGAAAAGACATTTTAAAAAAGAAAAGAAGGCTGGGAATATGGCCTAGTGGTAGAGTGCTTGCCTTGCATACATGAAGCTCTGGTTTCAATTCCTCAGCACCACATATATAGAAAAGGCCAGAAGTAGTGCTATGGCTCAAGTGGTAGAATACTAGCCTTGAGCAACAAGAAGCCAGGGACAGTGCTCAGGCCCTGCGTCCAAGCCTCAGGACTGGCAAACAAAAACAAAAACAAATTAAAAAAGAAAAGTAAAGAAAAGCTTTACCAGGGCTGGGGATATGGCCTAGTGGCAAGAGTGCTTGCCTCATATACATGAAGCCCTAGGTTTGATTCCACAGCACCACATATACAGAAAATGACCAGAAGAGGCGCTGTGGCTCAAGTGGCAGAGTGCTAGCCCTGAGCAAAAAGAAGCCAGGGACAGTGCTCAGGCCCTGAGTCCAAGCTCCAGGACTGGCAAAAAAAAAAAAAAAAAAAAAAAAAAAAGCTCTGCCATATTCCTCTGGCACCCCTCTTATCTCTCACACTGCTGTACAATCCAGCACAGAGACTCCAGAGTGCACCTGCCCTGTTGTTCAAGGCTTATCATGGAAGAAGGCGCTCACCTCCTCTCTAGCCCTCAACAGCAATAGAAAATTCCCACTATACGTTTTCTGGACTTGCTAGATTGCTTCTTCCTTTCACCAAAGAAACGTAATTCTTCACTGCTACGATTTATACACATTCCTCACCTTCCCCAGCCCATGTCCTCTTCTTTAAGATGGAGTAACCATAGTAATGACCAAATAGTGTTATTGAAGGGATCAAATAAGGTAATTGTTAGGTCCTCTCCCTGAGGGCTCCATGTAGATGCCCCCACCTCATTAAGTCTCCACCCAGTTACCTGGGTAACCTGCAGACCTGGAGGCAGTTACCTCCCCTTTCTCTGAGGTCACATCCTAACCCACCTGGCCACCCCTTGGCCCTGCCCTAGATATAAGGCAGGGATGGGTGGGGGTCTCTCTCTTCTCTGCCTTCTCTCCAGCCATGGATCATCTTGGCCACAGGCCAGCAGTTCGGTAATAAACTCTCTCCTGCCTGAATACCGCGTGGCGTTCTCTTTTACCGGCTACCTACTTTAAAAACCTAATATATATGGTGCCATGACTCGGATGGGGCTTAAGAGTCAGGACAGGCAGAATTCCCATCTATTTTTCTCCTTTTTCTGGGAGTATCCCCAGTCCTGATGGCCCTTTTTCCGCGAACCGAACTGCTGCGAGTCACCATGCGGCACTTTTCACTAATACCATTGCTGGCCTCCACATCCACCTCCACCTCCACACCACTTGTCTACCCTGGTGAGTAGCTGCTGCTCCGGTTCTCTGCCGCCCCGTCCGCCACTTCTGCTCGGTAAGGTCTCATCCACTCACCAGGCGCCTCCCTCTCGTGCTTTTTGGGTTTTGCATCACAGTCATACCCGAGCCGGGACACTGCTAGCACACCTCTTGACAGTGCAATGAGGCCTGCTCGAAATACTCACTCAGATACAGTTTTCGCCACTTCAATGGTAAATGGTCAGAAGTCACTTATATTCAGGCTCTCTCTCTCTTTCTCTTTTCCTCTCTTCCTTTTTCTCCCTCATCTGCCTGCTTACTTGCTTCCTTTGAAACTCCAAGCTGTACCATCCTGGTAATGTGCCTTGCTCACAAATCTGCCTCTTTTCACAGACCTTCGAAACTGAGGCTTGCCCACCAATGTGCTTTGTCAGCAAATATATCTAAAAGTTATTTTCTCTAGCATTGACCACGTGGTGGATATTGGGTTTAACAGGCACCAGCAAGCCATGCTACGTGTTCTCTGTTAGTGTGTTTGTGTCCTCCTGCCACCCCCCTCAACATGGCACCCCACTGGAGTTTATCAAAATATGGTTTCTCCATTTTATAATCTGAAAATTGTTGTTTGCTAGTAAAATTTTTTTCTAACCAACCACGTGGTTCTAAAATATTGGGCAAAAAATGTCATTTACTATTGGAATTCCAAAAGAGTCTACTGCTGAAATTCATTTTTGTATGCTGTAAAACCTATGTGCACAGTGATTGTCTGTGTAAATGTCATTTGTTAGTATGTCCATCTAGCTATATATCTGTGCTAAAACTCATCATATCTACTGAGTTTTTTCATTGCAGAATTCTGGCAAGTATTTGGTCAATTCTTGACAAGGTACAGGTAAGCTCTAGTCCCCTTGGTCTCCTTGTTTTAATTGGAAATAAAAAAGGGCTTTTGTGGCAAAGATACCTTGGATTGCAGTTCGAAGCCAGCCCAGGCAGAAAATCTCTCTCAAACTCCATCTCCCAACTAACCAGCGAAGAGCCAGGCTGGAAGCATGGCTGAAGAGACTTATCTCTTACCAGCCAAATGCTGGAAGTGGAGCTCAAGTGGTAGAGTACTAGCCTCAAGCAGAAGTGCTCAAGGGACAGTGTCCAGGCCCTGAGTTCAAATCCTGTAAATGCCAACGGGGGCAAGCCATCCCAGCAACAAGCACCTAGACCACTGGGACTCAGCCAGTTCCGGGAACAAGTATCATGGAGTGGAATAAGAGGAAAATGATCGCATCCAAAATGGAGTCACTTTGTCTCACCCTTCCAAAATTAATCAGAGCCGGGGGATCAAGAGATAGTAGCTTGTCCATCTAATGTCCATACCTGAGTATAAGAACTAGCCAAATCACCCAATTTTTAATTTTGTGCCCTAAGCCCTTCCTTTTGCCTTAATATTTTTTTTTGCCCAGCCCCTGCCTCATGAGACTTCTTCCAGGCTTCATTCAAGGACTGGCATCTACCAACAAGGGACCCTGTTGCTCGCCTTCTCCAGGAGGAGCCACATTTCTGCCTTTTACCCCTAATGCCGACACCCCTTGCCAGCAGGAAGCAGCCAGAGAGAGTCTTCACCCTTTTTCATAACTATTAAAAGGCTGGAATGTTAGGTCTTCTCCCTGAGGCTCCATGTAGATGCCCCCACCTCATTAAGTCTCCACCCAGTTACCTGTGTAACCTGCAGACCTGGAGGCAGTTACTTCCCCTTTCTCTGAGGTCACATCCTAATCCACCTGGCCACACCCCTTGCCCCTGCCCTAGATATAAGGCACGGCTGGGTGGGGGTCGCTCTCTCTCCCTTCTCTCTGGCCATGGATCAACTCTACCATAGGCCAGCAGTTCGGTAATAAACTTTCTCTCCTGCCTGAATACCACGTGGCATTCTCCTTTACCGGTTGGTTACCTACTTCAAAAACCTAACAATAATACAGATAAAACGTTCAACACCACATCCCCTGCCAACATTAAGTGCCCAATGGACATTACTTATCTCTACAGTTTACTGACCATCAGAGGTTAAGGATGGCATCTTGTTCAACCACATGCCCAATTTCTGAATCCCTTTGGAACCATTCCACCAAGAATTCAGTCTTTGTCAAAGAGAGGAGCCCATTCCCCATGACACAGACAATCCTGTGCCTGCTGTGAAATGAAATCCACGTCCATGAACACAGTCATCCTTGGAGCCATGGCTCTGAATTCCCTTCCTCAATATTTAAACAGAGTCACTGCATCCTTCTTGTTTCCACTTACCATCTCCAGTTCTTTCAACCTGCCCTGGTTTGTCCTGACAAACACAGATGGTGGCTGCTTCCTTCTTGGTTGTGGTGTCTGAGAAGCCTGGCTCATGCTATACCAGGTATTCTCTAAAGAACCCAACCTCAAATAAGTTCTTTGATTGTTTGTTTTTGTGTGTGGGGAGGGAATCATAAACTCTGCTTAGTTCCTTCTAACCCTACTTTTAGATAAAATCTTTTTACATACTTTTCATTGTTCAGTCACACCTGCCACATTCTGGGCTTGTGTAATTCATTTTCCACTCAGGTGAAAAAAATGACATACTTCCTTATTAGATTTAGCCAGTTTCCATCCTTCCAAGTCAGTTTTAGATTTTGCTTCTGGTACTGCAAGTTTGTGCTAATCTCTAGATGCTGAGTGACTGCTGTTGGCCTTGGGTCTAAGAGAACAGGAGGAAGTTGAAGCTTTGGGTGAAAGAAAAAAGGAAGCTTGTGTTGGGTAGGGGTGGCAGGAGCTGAAGTAGTGGAGAGGGTAAGGGAAAAAAGGAGGAGAAGGAGAGGAAGTAGAGGAGGAGGAAGGAGGAGGAAAGAGGAAGAAGAAGGAGAGGAGAAAAGAGGAGGAGGGGAGAAAGAGGAGAAGGAAGAGAAGGAGAAAGAGGAGGAGGAGGAGGAGGAGGAGAAGAAGAGGAGGAGAATGGGGAACACAGGGGCAGTAGGAGAGAGGAAACAAGTTTATACATAAATAAAAAGATGGGAGAAGAAAATATTAGAGGAAGTAGATGGGACTTAACCAAGGAGCTCACTCCCCAGGACGCAGACACACACCTGCTGAAGCAATTCAGGTTCCACGATGAAGGGATCCAGGAAATACATTTAATCTTCCTGAATGTGATACATGCAACCTGGTATTTGCTGCTCATTTTCATTGTTCTGCATCTATCCTGGAGGCTGAGATGTGAGTATTGTGGTTTGAAGCCAGGCAGGGCAACAAAGTCCATGAGAGCTTAATCTCTAATTAAACACTCAAAAGCCAGAAGTGGAGCTAGGGCTCAAGGGGTAGTGTGCTAACCTTAAGCAAAAAGCTCAGGGACATTGCCCAAGCCTTGAGTTCAAGCCCCAAGACCAGTGACTACATGCACACATGTGCGCGCACACACCCACCCACACCCACACATCTCTCTCTCTCTCTCTCTCTCTCTTTTTTTTTTTTTTTTTGCCAGTCCTGGGGCTTGGACTCAGGGCCTGAGCACTGTCCCTGGCTTCTTTTTGCTCAAGGCTAGCACTTTTGCCACTCAGGCCACTGTGCCACTTCTGACCGTTTTCTATATATGTGGTGTTGAGGAATACACACACCACATATCTATGTCTACACAAAACCATGTGAGTGAATGTTTGGAGAGGCTTTGTTCATGGTTGAACACAAGTAACATAAACAGCCAAAAGTAAAACCTTGAACAAGAAGGAACTACCGGATTCTCGCAGCAACTGCTCCAAACAATTTCCCCAGTACCGTTGTGGCTGTTTCTTATTGGCTACTAGAAGAGGAAAAGCTTGAATTATGGAGTTTCATTTGAAAAGTGAGCTATTCTGGCTGGTTACTGCCAGCCCTTTTCTGGCACTTAGAACCTTGTCAAGCACCTCTCAGGAGACAGGAGCCTACTTCTTGAAATAAATCCCATCATAACCCCCACCCAAACCTCAAGGCAAAACCAACCTTGTAGAAACAGGTAGATCAGACTCCTCCTTTTGCCCTCTGGCTGGCTTCAGCTCTCCGTCTCTCTTTCCTTGCCAAATTCTCTAAACTTAACTTCACACGACATCTTTCTTGACTCACTCTGTACCTTCCCATAGGTCGGCTTCTGCCTGTATCCTCTTCTCACGGCTTCTACTAAATCTCCAAGCTTGATGGATGTTTTCATTCCCAGATCAAGTGATTCTTTGTGGGGTGTTGACCTACCAGCCTTCCTTCTGGAACTGTCCTCCCCTGCCTTCCATGATGCCCTCTCTTTTGCTTCTCCTCCTCTCCATCTCACAGCCTCTCCTCCCCGGTCATCCCACAAGCTTCTTTCCTGCTGCCCACCCTCCTTAATGGGTAGGATCTCGTGCTTTCTCACTGCTCATCCCACAGGTCAGTACCCCGTAGGCATCCCAGCTATTGGTAACAAGGCTCCCAAAGTGAGAGGAGAGGTGAAGATCCAGGCTGGTGAGTGACCTAGACAATCAGCAAAGGCTGAGCCCTTTCAAGAGTAAGAAGGACAGTACACACTTTGCCCAGAGCCCTAGGCCAATCTGCTTCCCTCAGAAAGGACTTCTAAGAGCTTCATGGACTTAGTGAGGGATGGAAAGGGGAAAGGTTCCACCCTCAGATCAAACACAGTAAAGCCTGGTCTCTGCATTAGACCACAATACCGCCCCTCCCTCTCCCTCCCCACCCCAACCAACAGCACTCAGCTGTGACACACATCTGTTCTGGCTTCAGTCACACAAGTGCACTGGTTAAATCCACCACAAGAGCCTGCATCTGTTTTCTGCCTTGCTTGGGGGAGGAGGGAGAATTCCCTGTACTGAACGAACATTTGCTACTATTTAATTAGAACAAATGGAAAACATAGTTGCTGTGTCAAATGGAAATTGCCTGAAACACCAGCATGAACAGAATGGAAGACCACAACCTGCATGCTTGTCAATGGACATCACCAAATTCATAGCCACCAGTCCCATAGTGACTGCTGATTCCTGATCATCTACTGTAGACACACACCTACAATTATTTTGTCAAGACAGGTATGCGAACTTAGTCATTAGAATATACTGGGTACCAGTGTGACCCTTCAAGCAACATGGATGGAGTAGAAAAGCCAATCATTCTTGTTGAGTGACCAATAATCAAATAATAAGATTATGTCTACTGTAAAAATGTCAACAAACCAAAGAAGTGTTTGCACAGAAGAAAATTGGACCCAGATGATGCAAAAAGACAGACATGGTGATGCTGAGAGTTCTGTTTGGCTAAGGTCAAGATAGCAGAGATCTTTCAGGATATGTATGCTACCATAGTACCACTTCTGGCTGTAACAATTATAGGATGGACATGTCCACAGGTAGAGAAAGGCCACTAGTCCATCATGTGTGTACATCTATGGTCTAAAACCCCTGTAAGCCCCTGTGGTGTTAGGTGAGTGGTCAAGCAGAGGCAGGAGGTGACACAGGGACAGTGTCAGAAGAGAGTGAAACCATGTCCCATGAAGAAGCTCCATCTCTGCCTTTTTATTCTACAATTCCTATTTTTCATATTCTATATGATTCAGAAATGTATATCCTAGCCCTGATTTCTCCTCATAGCTCCAAACACCTATCTCTAACTACTTACCTGGTTTTCTGTAAGAGGTGTGTGTGTGTGTGTGTGTGTGTGTGTGTGTGTGTGTGTGTGTGTGTGTGTGTGTGTGTGTCAATAGGCTTAAATGCAGGGCCTCATGCTCTCACTTGGCCTCTCAAGACTGGCACTTTACCACTTGAGCTATACCTCTACTTCTGGCTTTTGCAGGTTAATTAGACAAAAGAGTCTCATGAACTTTTCTGTCTGGGGTAGGTTCAAATCAAGATCCTCAGCTTTCAGCCTCCTGAGTAGCCAGGATTATAGGCATGAGCATCCAGCACCTGATTTCTCCATCTTCTAACCAATGCAGTCCTCCCCCAGACTGCCTTGCTTCCATGGTGTCCCATACTACTCTGCCTTTCACACAAGAACCTTGCAGGAAGGCCTTGATTCTACCCACTAGCAGGCCACCTGACCTCTGTTGCCACTGGCTGGCCACTTGACCTCTGAGCCCGTTCACCAGTCTCAGATTTCCTACCTTTTACCACATCCAGGCCACTACCATAGCTGGCCTAGACTTGTGCCATGAGCCCCAAGTTGTCCCCTTGCTTCCATTCTCATCCACACCCCTTTTGGTCTCCGTAGGACCAACACAATGACTAATTTTAATTTGTTTATGCTGACACTAGGGCTTAAACTCAGGGCCTCACAGTCTCAGGAGGTTGTTCACTCAAGGTCAGCACTCCACCATTTGAGTCCATCTTCACTTCGAGATTTTTGGTGGTTCATTGGAAGTAAGAATCTCACCTGAGTCTGATGGCTTCCTGTGGTACTCAGCATGCATTCTAGATGATGAGATCTGGTCCCAGAGCACTTCTCATTTCTCCTTCTAACTCTCCAACCTGCACAGAAAACACAGTGTGGTGTGGTATGGTGTGTGTGTGTGTGTGTGTGTGTGTGTGTGTGTGTGTGTGTGTGTGTGTCTATCTGCCCATATTTCCATGCAGAAATCATTTCCCATTCTTGCTGAAATGTAAGAAGTTGGCTTATCTCCTAAGGCCAATACAGCCATCCTTGTAAAATCTCCCGCCTGCTTTAATCTTTTTGAAAAGCAATCTCCATTCCCAGCCTGACAACCTACCCACATCCTGCTACCCATAGCTGCCCCAGTACCATCTGGATCAGCACCACAGCTGGGCCTGCCTCTTCAGAAGCCGATGTTCTGGATTGGGTGGTGGATTTATGGACCAAGGTTACTGGATGTGTAAATATGGGCCTGAGGAGTTAAGGCTGTGACATTTTTACAATCTCCTCCTCCAAGCCCCTGCACGGACATGCAGCAACTGAGAGGAAGAACATCTGGTTTCACTTTTTTAATTCACTACCATGGTTCTCATCTAACAAAACCCTAGATCTTGACAGTGTTCTAATCCCTGGGCTGAATGAATGAGCATGGAGTTTGTGCTCTGCCAAAGGTCTTGATTTTCCTGTCTCATCATGCTATAAAAAAGCCACCAGGAATTAAAGGTCCCCACAAGCTACTGAAACAAGACATTTTCTGAGGCCAGGCTTGAGTGGTCAGCTGCTAGCTTGCCAGAAGTTAAAGAGGAACCCTTGAGAGAAGAGACAGGAACCTCATTCCCCTCTTGCAACAAGGAGTGTGGCCAGCAGACCTGCATGCAATGCATGCTAGGATTTGTAGTCTCTGGGGAAGGGGACCATACCAAATGCAATTGTTGGGTCTTTCTTAGTGCACACTCCTATAATCTTGGGCAGATCTCAACACAGTAATGAGTGGTGACTGAAGGTCCCATCTGCAAAGTATGTATGAAAATACACATCACTGTTGGACTCTACCCAAAGATAAGAAGCTGCTCTAATGAGGTGTGTCTTCTAGGCGTGACTGAATCTCATTTCAACGTGGCTTACTCAGAGCCTTTCTTCTTTCTTTCATCCGAGTTAGAATGCCATGTTGGAGCCAGTGGAGGAACACATGCCCCTCCTGCCTATCCAGCACTACTAGCAGTGTCTAACTATTAGTCTTCATCTATTCCTCAAGCCACACCTTGGCTTCAAGATGCCTGGAAAGCAAGTAAGCAAGACAAAATCATAGCAAAACCTCACACTGTAGCCCTATGAAGACATTCAAAGCAACCAGATCTGCCCCGGTGCAGACCTCCAATCCATTTGCTTGCTGCCAGGACTCTCAAAATAGAGCAAAGGTCACTCCTGCTCCAAATACCTCCAAAGCCCTCACAGCTATTCCATGAGCTCCTCTCTCTGTTTGTTTTTATTATATTATCTTGCTTCTCTCCTATTTGCATCCTAAATACTAGACAAGAAGGTGATTTGCTACTGTCAATAATGGCCTTTTGCAATGTGATTACTACTAAATGTATCTACCTATTAAATGCTACTGCTGGGCTGGGAATATAGCCTAGTGGCAAGAGTGCTTGCCTCATATACATTGAAACTCTGGGTTCAATTCTTCAGCACCACATAAAGGGGAAACGGCCAGAAGTGGCACTGTGGCTCAAGTGGCAGAGTGCTAGCCTTGAGCAAAAAGAAGCCAGGACAGTGCTCAGTCCCTGAGTCCAAGGCCCAGGACTGGCAAAAAAAAAAAAAAAAAAAAAAAAAAATTTAAATGCTACTGCTGTAGCATCTAGCTATATTAAGTATATGTATCTATTATAACATTTAATCCTGTAGCAACTGAGGTAGGTACTATTATGCCCATTTTTCAGGTAATAAAACCAAGACACTCTGTTGTGCCAAGTCGCAAGACCACCACCGAGACGCAGACATTCCGAAATGCAATAGCAAGGCAAGACTTTATTCAAGCGGGACCGCAGCCCGGGCCTTGTCCTACCCACCGACACAGCGGAGGTTAAGAGGCAGCCTCGAGCTGCGATTATACAGAGCTTATAAAGGCAAAAGACAAAGTTACAGCAATCAGGTGTTTAAGCAAGCAAGATTACAGGTACAAATCTGATTGGCTCAGGGCTCGAGGTATTCTAGGGGCAGTTAGAGTTAAGCATTCCCATTAGTTAGAATTCTCGACCGCTGGGCCCTAATAAGCTTGTCCTGGGTTTGCTCACAGGGCCTGCTTATTTCCAGGTTCACGTGGTAAAGTGGGGTTAGCGTGGTAAAGTGGGGCCTGACTTAAAGGCTGGCACTTCAACTCCATCTACTAACATCAGATCTGCAAGCCTTCTTCTGGAGATAAGTTCTTCTGGAGACAAGCATATAGCTAGGCAGACAGTCACCTCTCACTATTGCTTGGCAGCATGAGTAAATGCACTGAATTCTAGGGTCACTCTTTATCACCCCTTTACTAAAATCATCTCAACCACATCCAGAAATTTTGTAAATACAACTACAAGACCAACACTCAGACCCTTGTGTGCACTGTCTCCTCACACAGGTGGTATCTCCTTCAGATTGGCCCCTGCTCAGATTGATGGCTCATTTCATTACCTTAATGTCTCTCCAATATGTGCTCTAGTCTCACTGCTTGAAGAGACGATAATCTGTGCACTATTACAGATTACAACACTTTTTCCCAGAAAATAATCTCTTCTTTTAAAACCTCCATAAAGAGATATCTTAAGTTACATAAACCAGTTGTTAGACACACCTTTCTTTGAAAGGTGGAGTCTATGACTTTAACCTTGACTGTGAACTAAACTAGGCTTACTATTTATTCTCTTCTAGAGCAGAGAATTTGATTGGAGTGGTGGGAAAATGCTTTCTGAGGCCACCCTACCACTTTCCCCTTGTTCTTGTGGGTCATCCATCCTGGGGACAACCAGCTGTCACACTTGGAGGACAGCTAGATAGGGAACATGGTGGAAACATTCCCATGTTTCCAGGAACCAGAGACAATGCCTCAGGAAAGGCAGACAAGTGACTAAGGAGGACTCCCAAGCAGCTGGGACTGAACGCAGTGAGTGCAAAGCGATGAGCACAGCCAGAACATAAAAGAGTGTGGCAAGTACAAAGGGACAGTTCTCAAGCCAGGCCTTTACTGTGTTAGGAGAAATTTCCGCATACTCATCCAGGAGAGACTCACCATCACATGTAGAGGCAGCATGTTCTTGGGCATGTTCAGTTCAAAGTCATCCTTTTCATATATCCTATGACTAAAAAACATGGCAGATGGGTAACACATGGTGGATGGCTCTACCTTTGGGTGGGTCTACTCTAGGTCACCTAAAAAGAGTGAGTCTGTGTGATGAAAGGATTTAGAGTAGTTCCCAGTATATTTCTCTGGAGGGCCTTAACTGAAATAAGCAAATGAAAAGCTTGAAGGGGCTCAAGCTTTCCACACATTCAAGCACAGATAACTGCCCCATACGGGGTTAACGCCCTGTAGCCAGGCTTGTGTAGAGAGGAACCAGTGGTCCACCAACAGATGAAACTGAGCCACTTAAAAATGACCTGAGCTCCCATCAAGCTTTCCAGGGATCCAGTCTCTACCAGTATCTCCCAGCAGCCTCCTGGGAGTCAAATTTCTCAGCTAAGCAACTCTGGGAATCCTGGATCTGGCCCCTCCCTCACCATTGTTGAAGCATTCAGGTGATCTGTGATGCATGCATGGATGGCATCTAAGCCCTTATCTCTTTCCTCATTTGTCACAACCATGATGGTGTCATTCTCTTAGATTCCTTCCTGGCTCTCCATCACCTCCAGACCCATGGTGAAACTCACTGGAATAGCATCCAAGGCTCTTCTGGGTCTGGCCACTGACCTCACCTCTCAAGAGCTCACTTAGTTCTTTCTCCCCTGGCAGGCTAGGACTTGTTTTGTATCTGAACATCCATTCTCAGAGATCTTGTTTTAGTTGAAGTATCAGATCTCATGTCTAAGACTCATTATCTTTATCAGCACACTCATTAACATTGGCCAGTGAATCTACCCTACTCCTAACCAGGAAAAGATTGTCTTTATATCTATTTTCCTAGTACTGGAATAGTCCTAAGCTCAGAGACATCTAGAATCAATTTGAATGCAAGAGAAGCTAAAATGAATGGGGCGGGGGGTGGAATGGCCAAATATTGACCTCAAGAATCATTACAGACTGAATCAAAGAGCACAATTCAGACATTCTCTATCAGCTCATCTCAATAAAATCAACCTTGTGCAAGGTTCCTAGTGGGTTGTGCCTACAATTCAGGAGGTTGAGATCTGAGAAACATGATTCAAAGCAAGTTCTGGTTGGAAAGTCCATGAGATTCTTATCTCCAATTAACCACCCAAAAAAAGCCAGAAGTAAAGGTGTGCCTCAAGTGGTGCAGCACAAGCCTGAGTGAAAAGCCCTAGCCCTGAGTTCAAGCTACAGTACACACACACACACACACACACACACACACACACACACACACACACACTTATTCAAAAAAAACCTGTCTATTTTTGGAGGCTGACAAACCAACTCTGTGTGTTTTGCCTTTTTCAGGGCAACAGCTCTGTGGGTGGCGTGCCACTCTCCTTGTCCCCACCGTGGGCTTGATGCCTGATGCATCTCTCCAAGCAGACCTCACTGCTGGGTACCATTCAGAAGTGATGTGATATGAGGCTCAGCGCCACTTTGTGGAGTGTTTGTAGTGGGGAAATCTGGAAGAAAGCAGTTCTGATATGCTTGCTTTTACCACAAATTTGTTACAGGGTTTGAGGGAAGAGATTGCACATCCTTCCAAGAGTCCACCACTCAGAGACAGTCTCAAGCAAAAAGATGGATTTATTGGGGAAGCAAAATGCAAACTGACTGGCCAGGAACACAGCACAGACTTGGGAGCTAAAACTGCGACCCTAAAAAAGAGCGGGCTGACCGGCCAGGGACACAATGCAGACTTGGGAGCTAACACTGCAAACCCTAACAGTCCTCAAGCTGGGATTTATAAAGGTAAAAGCGTAGCACAGATGTAGGGGCTTGACGCAGGGGGTAGAGCAAGCAACAAACAAGTTAAGCAAGTCATTTACAGAAGCAGAATTCTGGGGTCAGGTTGACCTAATAATCAAGATGGAATCAGCTCTACTTGCCCCAACATTTCCTACCATGTTTCCCTAATCAAGATGGAGTCCGCTGTACTCCCTACAACAGGATATAGTTGGGACTTTACTAAGTCCACCACCTTGGGGGTCACTTATTTATTAATTTATTGCTAGTTAATTAGAGATAAGTTCCACAGACTTTTCTGTCCAGGCTGGCTTTGAACTGGGATCCTCAACTTTCAGTCTCCTGAGAAGCTGAGGTGTGAGTCATCAGCATCTGGCTACTTATTTACTACTGAAAACAATTTGAAAGTGTTATCTATTTTTTAATTAGCATATATATAATTTGTCAGATTTTATGGGGTAAAGTATAATAATTCAACACATGCATACAATATATAATGATCGGGGCAATTGGCATTTTCCTCTCCTAAAACATTTGTTATTTGTAAACTTTATAATCCTCTCTTCTATTTCATCATTTATTTATTTATTTATGCCAGTCCTAGGACTTGAAATTCAAGGTCTGGGCAACTTTAAGCTTTTGTGCTTAAGGCTAACATGCTACCACTTGAACCACAGATCCCCTGTGGCTGCTTTTGGAGGTAAGTCTCAAACATTCCTGCCCCAGGTGGCTTCCAACTGTGATCCTCAGATATGAGTATCCTGAGCAGCCAGTACTTAGGTGTGAGCCACCAGGGCCCAGCTCTTCTTTTTCTTTCTTTTTTTTTTCTTTTTTATTATTCTTAGTTTCTTTTGCCAGTCCTGGGGCTTGAACTCTAGGCTTGGGCACTGTCCCTGAGCCTCTTTTGCTAGCACTCTACCTCTTGAGCCACAGTGCCAATTCTTTTTCTCTGCATGTGGTACTAAGGAATCAACACAGGGCTTTCTGCATGCTAGGCAAGCACTCTACCACAAGCCACATTCCCAGCCCTAGACTTTCTATTTCTTAATACAACACATATAACATATAACAGATTGCTGTAAATTACAACTGTATGATTAATGTTGTAGCCCATTAGAGTTTATTCTTATTTTTGTTTGGCACCTACTGTCTTCTCTGTGTGTGTGTGTGTGTGTGTGTGTGTGTGTGTGTGTGAGTGTGTGTGTGTAGATATATGTAGATAGATATAGATACAGATTCCTACCCACTAGTGACCACTGTTCTAGTCTGCTTCTGTGAAATCATTTTTAGATCTCTTATATGATGGATCATCCAGAATCTCAGTCAGAATATTTTGCTGTGTCTGGCTTATCTCACTTAATGCAATGTCTTCTGTTCCCATAGATGACAAGACTTCATCCTTTGTGATGATGGAATGACATTCTACTGTATATTTCTTCAACCATTCATTGTGTGTGTGTGTGTGTGTGTGTGTGTGTGTGTGTGTGTGTGTGTATCAATTCTGTGGCTTGAATGTAGGGGCTAGACATTGTCCCTGATCTTCTATTTTCTCAAGCTAGTAGAGGTCTACTAGTCAGTCACAGCTCCACATGTGGCTTTTTTTTTCCCAGTAATTTATTAGAGATAAGAGTCTCCTGCCGAGGCTGGCTTCAAATTGTGTTCCTCGGATTCCAGCCTCCTGAGTATCTAGGATTATAGTCATAAACCACTAGCCCCCAGCTTAATCCTTCCTTCCTTCCTTCCTTCCTTCCTTCCTTCCTTCCTTCCTTCCTTCCTTCCTTCCTTCCTTCTTTCCTTCCTTCTTTCCTCTCTCCCTCCTTCTTTCTTTCCTTCCTTCCTTCCTTCCTTCTTTCCTTCCTTCCTTCCTTCCTTCCTTCCTTCCTTCCTTCCTTCCTTCCTTCCTTCCTTCCTTATTCTTCTTTTTGTCGATTGTGGGACCTGAACTCTGAGCTCTTCAGCTCAAGGCTAGTGCTCTACCACTTTGAGCCACAGTTCCATTTCTGGTTTTATGGTGGTTGATTGGAGGGAAATAAGAGTCTCACTGACTTTCCTGCCCAGGCTGGCTTTGAACTGCAGTCCTTAGATCTCAGCCTCTTGAGTAGCTAGGATTACAGGCATGAGCCACTGGTGCCTAGCTAAACCATTCATTTCTTTTTTTTAAATTAAACTTTTTTCTTTATTGTCAAAGTGTGGTACAGAGGGGTTACAAATTCATACTTGTTACCTCCTCCCTCATTTTCCCCCTCTCCCCTCGCCCTTACCCTCTCCCCCCAAGTTGTGCAGTTGATTTACACCAAATCGTTTTGTAGGTATTGCTTTTGGAATGGTTTGTCTTTTTGTCCTTTGTCTCTCAATTTTGGTATTCCCTTTCCCTTCTCCAGTTCTAATACCAATATAAACAGTATCCAGGGTATTTGGATGAGATATCGTGGTAGCGGGGTTACAACCACAGGAAAGGAATAATAGAGAAGCAAAACTGAACAAAACAATCAAACAAACAGACAAGGAAAAAATAATGAAAAATACAAAAGGTACGGTTTCACATGGGATGATGATAATAGTTACAACAATGGCATAACTCTTGTCACTGTAACATGGAGTTCATTTCACTTGGCATCATCTTATGTGATCAAATGGGTGCAGCTATTGGGGTATTTTGATCTTCTACCAGGACTGGCCTAATCCTGTACTAGCTATTGCCTATGAGGGACACCATCAAGTTTATGCTTCTTTGGGTCTGGGTCACTTCACCTAATATGATTTTTTTTCCAAGTCCTTCCATTTCCTTATGAATGGAACAGTGCCATTCCTTCTGATGGAGGCATAGAATTCCATTGTGTATATGTACCACACTTTCCTGATCCAATCGTCTACTGAGGGGCATCTAGGTTGGCTCCATATTTTAGCAATGATAAATTGTGCTGCAATGAACATAGTTGTGCTGGTGGCTTTAGTGTGGTCTTTCTTGTAGTCTTTTAGGTAGATGCCCAAAAGTGGGGCTGCTGGGTCATGGGAGAGCTCTATGTTTAGCCTTCTTAGGAACATCCCCACTGCTTTCCAGAGGGGTTGAACAAGATTGCATTTCCACCAACAGTATAGTAGGGTTCCCTTTTGGCCACATTCTTTCCAGCATTTGTTATTGTTGGATTTCCTGATAATGGACATTCTTACTGGGGTGAGGTGGAATCTTATTGTTGTTTTTATTTGCATTTCTTTTATGGCCAGTGATGTAGAGCACTTTTGCACGTGACTCTTGTGGCCATTCTCATTTCCTCTTCAGAGAAGTCTCTCTTTAGGTCTTTATCCCATTTGTTGAGAGGGCTGTTAGTTCTTTCATGATTTGTTTTGGAGGAATTTAAATTTTTGAGTTCTGTGTATATTGTTGATATCAGGCCTTTGTCCATCGCATGGCCGGTAAAAATCTTTTCCCAATCTGTGGGCTTTCTGTTTATCTTGGAAACTATGTCCTTTGCCCTGCAGAAGCTCTGCAGTTCGATACAGTCCCACTTGTTCAACCTTTCTTTGATTTGTAGCCTTTCTGGGTCTTTGTTAAGGAAGTTCCATCCTGTGCCAAGGAGCCCAAGTGTTTCTCCTACTCCTTCCTTTACTGTTTTCAGGGTATCTGTTTTGATTTCGAGGTCTTTGATCCATTTGGACTTGATTTTGGTGCAGGGTGATAAATAGAGATCTAGTTTTAGTTTGTTACAGGTGTTGACCCAGTTTTGCCATCACCATTTGTTGAAGAAGCTGTCTTTGTTCCAACCTATATTTTTATCTCCTTTGTCAAAGATTAGGTAGCTGTGGTCTTCCATTCTGTTCCATTGGTCCTTGGGTCTGTTCTTGTACCAGTACATAGCTGTTTTTGTTACTATAGCTTTGTAATACAACTTAAATTTTGGTATTGGTATTCCTTCTGCACTGTTCTTTCTACGTAGGATTGTTTTTGCTATTCAGGGTTTTTTATTGTTCCATGTGAATTTCTGAATTGCTTCCTCTATTTCATTGAAGAATGGTGTTGGGATATCGATGGGTATTGCATTGAATTTGTAGATAGTTTTTGGAAATATTGACATTTTCATGATGTTAATCCTCCCAATCCAGGAGCATGGAGGTTTTTCCATTTCTTGAGTTCTGCCTTAATTTCCTTTTTCAGGTTTTTAAAGTTATCATCATAGCGTTCCTTCACATCTTTGGTTACGGTTATTCCTAGGTATTTTATGTTATTTGAGGCTATTGCAAAAGGTGTTGTTTTTCTGATTTCAGCCTCGCTTTTCTTGTTGTTGGCGTATATAAAAACCATTGATTTTTGAGGATTTATTTTATATCCTGCTACTTTGCCAAAGTTTTGAATCAGCTCTAATAGCTTGGGAGTAGAGTCTATGGGGTTCTTTAGGTATAGAATCATGTCATCTGCAAAGAGAGAAAGTTTAACTTCATCTTTTCCTATTTGGATCCCCTTTATGTTTTCTTCTTGCCTAATTGCTCTGGCTCGGAATTCTAGTACTATGTTGAATAGGAGAGGAGAGAACAAACAACCTTGTCTTGCTCCTGATTTTAAAGGGAATGGCTTTAGCTTTTCACCATTTATTATGCTGGCTGTTGGTTTGTCATGGCAGCCTTTATTATATTCAAGAATGTTCCCTGGAATCCCAGTTTTTTCAGGGCTTTCATCATAAATGGGTGCTGGATTTTGTCGAACACCTTTTCCTCATCTAGGGATATAACCATGTGATTTTTTTTTTTTTTTTTTTTTTTTGGCCAATCCTGGGGCTTGGACTCAGGGCCTGAGCACTGTCCCTGGCTTCTTTTTGCTCAAAGCTAGCACTCTGCCACTCGAGCCACAGCACCACTTCTGGCCGTTTTCTGTATATGTGGTGCTGGGGAATCGAACCCAGGGCCTCATGTATACGAGGCAAGCACTCTTGCCACTAGGCCATATCCCCAGCCCGATCATGTGATTCTTTACCTTGCTCCGGTTGATGTGGTAGATTACATTGATTGACTTGCATATATTGAACCAAGTTTGCATCCCTGAAATGAATCCAGTTTGAACATAGTGTATAATTTTTTTGATGACTTGTTGAGGTCAGATGGCCAGAATTTTGTTGAGAAGCTTTGCATCGATGTTCATCAAGGAAATGGGTCAATAGTTCTCTTGATGAGTCCCTGTCTGGTTTTGTGATTTGTGTTATACTAGCACCATAGAATGTGCTTGGTAGTGAGCTTTTACTCTCTATTTTATTGAAGAGTTTGAGGAGTGTTGGTGTGAGATCTGTTTTGAAGGCCTTGTAGAATTCCACTGTGAATCCATCTGGACCTGGGCTTTTCTTAGAAGGGAGATCTTTTATTGCAGTTTCAATTTCATCACTGTACATGGATCTGTTCAGTAGATTTAAATCTTCTTAGTTGAGTTTGGGCATGTCAATTTTTGTTAGGAATATTTCCATTTCTTCTAGGTTCTCAAATTTGTTGGCGTACAGGTTTGCAAAATAGTCTGTTATTATATTCTGGATCTTTGTTGTTTCTGTGGTGATGTTACCTGTTTGTCTCTGATCTTGTTTATTTGGGTGTGCTGTCTTCATTTTTTGGTGAGGTTTGCTAGGGGTCTGTCTATCTTGTTAATTCTTTCAAAGAACCAACTCTTTGTTTTGTTGATTCTCTCTATGGTGTTTTTGGTGGGGTTTTTGTTTGTTTTGCCAGTCCTGGGCTTGGACTCAGGGTCTGAGCACTGTACTTGGCTTCTTTTTGCTCAAGGCTAGCACCCTGCCACTTGAGCCACAGTGCCACTTCTGGCCATATTTTATATGTGTGGTGCTGGGGAATCGAACCCAGGGTTTCATGAATATGAGGCAAGCACTCTTGCCATATTCCCAGCCCTCTGTGGTGTTTTTGGATTCTAAGTCATTTAATTATGATTTGATTTTAATTATTTGCTTCCGCCTATTGGCTTAGGGTTTGGCTTGTTGTTCTCTTTCAAGGAGCTTAAGGTGCTTTGTTAAGTTGTTGAATTGAGATTCCTCCAATTTGTTGATGTAGGCACTCAGGGCTATAAATTTTCCTCTGAGTACTGCCTTTGCTGTGTCCCAGAGGAGCTGGTAATTTGTGTGTTCATCTTGGTTTAATTCCACAAACATTTGAAATTCTGTTCTGATTTCCTCGATGATCCACTGGTGGTTCAGCAATGTATTGTTGAGTCTCCATGAGTTATGAGGTTTTCTTTGGTGGCCTTTGGCATTGAGCTCTAGTTTTATCCCATTGTGGTCTGAGAGAATGCAAGGAATGATTTCAATGTTTCTCAACTTGTGCAGGTTTGCTTTATGCCCTAACATGTGATCTATTTTGGAGAATGTTCCATGTGCTGCTGAGAAGAATGTATATTCTTGTGTTGCTGGATGGAATATTCTACAGATGTCAGTTAAGTCTAGATGGTCTATGCAGTTGTTTAGTTCTGAGGTTTCTTTACTCATCTGTCCAGTGGTGAGAATGGTATGTTAAAGTCTCTGACAATCAATGTGTATTTGGGTCTATGAGAATTTAATTTAGAGTCAGTAGTGATTGTTTGATGAAGTTGGGAGCTCCTGTATTTGGTGTGTGGATGTTTAGGATGGTTATGTCCTCCTGTAGGAGAGATCCCTTTATTAGTATGTAGTAGCCTTCTTTGTCTCTTTTTACTGTTTTTAGTTTGAAGTCAATTTTATCTGATACTAAGATTGAGACACCGGCCTGCTTGCGGGGGCCATTTGCTTGATAGATTTTACTCCAGCCTTTCACTTTTAGAATATGTTTGCTTTTGCTGGCAAGGTGTGTCTCTTGGAGGTAACAGAAAGATGGATTTTGTTTTTTGATCCAACTTGTCAATCTATGTCATTTAATTGGAGAGTTAAGTCCATTAATATTGAGAGTTAGGATTAAAAGGTGATTGCTTGTTCCTTTCATTGTATCTATCTTTGTAGGGGCTGTGTCTTCCCTTTTTGCTCTACTAATCTGGGGTTTTATTCATGGATGTTTTCCCTGTCTGGATTGTGGTCTTGGTGGTTTTCAGTGTGGAGGGCATCTTTGAGGATATTCTGTAGTGCTGGTTTTGGTGGAGATATAGTGGTTCAATTTTTCCTGGCTATGGAAGACTTTTATTCGACCTTTGACTATGAATGAGAGTTTAGCTGGATATAGAATTCTTGGTTGATAGTTATTTTTCTTTAGGATGTGGCAAATGTCATTCCAGGCTCTCTTTGCTTTCATGGTCTCCGCTGAAAAATCTGGGGTGATTCCAATTGGTTTTCTTTATATGTGATCGTTCTCTTGTTGTGCCAAGTCGCAAAACGACCACCAAGAAGGCCACCGAGACTCAGACATTCCGAAATGCAAAAGCAAGGCAAGGCTTTATTCAAGCGAGCTGCAACTCGGGCCTCATCCTACCCACCAACACAGTGGAGGTTAGGAGGGAGCCTCGAGCTGCGATTACACAGGGCTTATAAAGGCAAAAACAAAGTTACAGCAATCAGGTGTTCAAGCAAGCAAGATTAGGACACAGGTACAAATTTGATTGGCTCAGGGCTCGAGGCATTCTAGGGGTGGTCAGAGTTAAGCATTCCCAGCAGTTAGAGTTCTAGACCAGCTGGGCCCTATTAAGCTTGTCCTGGGTTTGCTCACAGGGCCTGCTTATCTCAGGTTCACATGGTAAAGTGGGGGTTCGCGTGGTAAAGTGGTGCCTGACTTCAAAGTCTGGCACTTCCCTCTTTTCCCTAGCAGCTTTAAGAATTCTTTCTTTGGCCTCTATTGATCCCCTGCTGGGAGCCCTGAATTAGCCCCAGGTGGAGGTCCCAATTTGGCTGCAGCAAGCCCTGGGCAGGAACCGTGAACTGGCTGTGTGGGCCCCAGGTGGGAGCCCCAAACTGCCTACATCAGGGCCCGGCCAGAGCCCCAAATTGCCTATGGTGGACCTTGGGCGCAAGCCCTGAGCTGGCTGTGGTGGGCCCCTAGTGGGAAGCTCAAACTGGCTTCCGTGGTCCAGGGAAGGATTCATGAGCTAGCTATGGCAGGCCCCGGGTGGGAGCCCCGAACTGCCTGCTGGGGCCCGGGCGAAGCCCCAAGCAGGCTGTGGCCTGCCCCTGGTGGGAGATCTGAGCTGACTTGCAGTGGGCCTGGGGCAGGAGCCCCAAGCTGGCTATTGCAGGCCCCTGGTGGGAGGCCCCAGCTGGCTGCGGCGGGCCCTGGGCAGGAACAATGAACTGCCTATGGCAGGCCCCTGGAGGAATCTGGGGGCTGCTGAAGACATTTACAGTGGGCTCTGACTGGAAAGATGGAGCTGCCTGTGGAGGAACTTCCGCCTACCTGACTGGGGCTGTCTTCTCCTGGGTGGAGCTGGCTGTGTTGTTCGCTGGGGTTTGTGGGTAAAGGCTAGTGCCCCCAGTCACAGGTGGACAACGTTTGGCCTGGAAAACCAGTCTCTTGTTGCCTCAGTGGCAGTTGCAGTGGTGGCGACTGAAGTAGAGTGGGGGTTCGCTACAATGAAATGGGGTCCCACCCAAGGGAGGGGATTCCTGGTTCCCCCAAGAGTCCACCACACAGTCTCCAGCTACAAGATGACAAAAAGACAGATTTATTGGGGAAGTAAAAAGTGAACAAAAAGTAAACCGACCGGCCTTGGTCGCAGCCTGGATTCGGGAGCCGAAACTGCCAACCACGTGTACAGGATCAGGGCCCACACTCGGGAGCTGGGACCGTCCGCACGTGTGCAGCCCAGACTCGGGAGCTGGAACTGCGCGTACTTGTGGCCTTCCAGCCTGGTTATAAGGCAAACATCACAGACAAACTTGCCACACGCAGGTGACCAATGAAGACACAACACTTACAGAGCATGCTAGGCCGCACACAGGTGGCCAATGGAGTTACAGTCTGTCTCATAGTATCTGTTTGAACCAACCTATCATTCTAGTTAGAATTGGCGCACAGATTTGGCAGGGCTCACATCATGCAGGAGGATAAGCCTACCCATGGGAGAGCACAGGTTCCCTTGAAGCTCCCAGGCCTCAGGTGGTCAATCTACATAACTTATCATAATAAAGGGGAGCTTCCTTGAATAGGTTGGGGGAGGGCTTAGTGGAGATGGAGTTGGCTTCTGCTCTGATCTGAGCTGGAGTCAACCTGAAGTCCCTCCACAGTTAATGATGGCACTGGCCAGATCTGACCTCCCTATTACAGTGACCTGGAAGCGAGCCTCTTGTTGTGTTTACTTGTGTTGAGGGGCCACTAGCCCTTCAGGAGGTTCCTCCTATTTGGGTGGGGAGTGCTTCCCCTGTGCGGAGCTGTGACTCACTGCTCTTGCACCTTTGCCCTTTTCAAAGATGGCCCCTTTGAACTTACTTTCCCCTGGCACACCTTATTTCCCATCTGCTCTGGTCGTCTATGCGAGAGACAAAGTGAACCTCCGTTCACTATGGAGGATGCGGGGAGGGCTACTTTCCGAATGGCATTCTGTGGTGCAGACTTGAGCAAGACTGTCTTTTGTGGAGTACTCATGATTCCTCTGGTTCTTCGTACCTTTCAGGCTCTGCTTGCAGACTGGTCTGTTTGCTGCCATCTGGCAGATTTCTTTCTGTCACTGGTGCATGCTGGATGTGGGTGTGGATTTGGTTCTGCCAGGTAAGAGGCAGGCTGGCAGCACTGCTGCCTGCAGCTGAAATCTGGATTCTTGGATCTGCTGTCTTGTCTTTTCCTTCCTTGCTGGAATCTCTATGCTCTGGATCTCTTCTAAAATAAAAATATATTTAAGTTACGATGCTAGACAGTCCCCTGGAAGATCATTGAAATTGGTAGTCACTTCACCAGAATGAAGGTCCTTAGGCTCCTGTACTTTGGAACCCCCACACCCAAACTGCTCTCCTTGGTTAACAAGAGCTCACAAAGCATCATGACTGCTCAAGTGACAGCTCAGCCTCCTCCCATTTCCCAGGGCTTTCTTTCTGGGGGACTTTATGTCCCCTCCTCTTGCAAATATTTTCAGGGTGGGTTCCTCCCAGCCACACAGCCCTAAGCTCAGATATCACTTCATCAGGGTCTTATTCCTGCCTCATTTTTCAGGAGAAGCCCCTCCTCTCTCCCTCCTTGCCACCCTTCCTCCCTATAAAACAGTCTGCAGAAAGGAATTTAAATTGGGCAGAGGAATCCCTGATAAGGACAACTGTGAAAGTATGAGAAACACATTTCTTCATGCCAACACGTTGATGGAGATGGTGCCTCATGGTGAGAACTACTTTAGTTCCTGCTCTTTCCTTCCTCAGTTTGTGCTTACAGGATTTACTGCACAAGGAGATCTTACATGCCCCTGGTTCTACTGTACTAGGTCATTTGATTTCAAGTATTTTCCCACTTGCCTTCAATCAGCACAAGGTGAAAAGTGCTGGGGCTTACTTACATGCTGATGGTACTTGGTCAGTATTTCACCTGACTTGAGGCATGGGGTAGCTGTGTGCTCTCGAGTGGGAAGAGGAAGAGGTAGAACAGCCAGTCTCCTCCCAGGAACAAGTTTCAGAGGTCAGAGGAGAAAGTTCTTTGTGTTTGTGTGCCAGCACTGGGGCTTAAGAAAGGAAAGGTTTTATTGTAAAGGTGATGTACAGAGGTGTTACAGTAATATAGTCAGGTACTGAGTACATTTCTTTTTTGAACATACCACCCCCTCAGTACTGGGCGTGAGCTCTTACTTGGCTCTTACTTAGGTATGAACCACCTAGATCTGAGAAAAAAGTTCTTAGCTGATCACTAACAGCAGTATGGAATCTCAGCAACTGTTAAAAGTCTGACT
Organism: Perognathus longimembris pacificus; assembly: GCF_023159225.1. Taxonomy (NCBI): domain Eukaryota; kingdom Metazoa; phylum Chordata; class Mammalia; order Rodentia; family Heteromyidae; genus Perognathus; species Perognathus longimembris. The sequence goes on along the minus strand of NC_063166.1, from coordinate 37,029,566 downwards.
TGTGGAATCCGTTACCTCATGAGTGACTCTCAGTTTAACTGTAGGCTTCTAGTCTTATGTTTTAAAAACAAATATCTCTTGATAAAATGTGAGGGGTTTATTTTCCTTTTTTCTTTTTAAAGTAAAATAACCAGCTACAACACCTCTCTGTCTGCTCCATTCTGAGCCTGCATCTGTAGTGTGCTGGCAAGTTAGCTGTACAAGGGGAAGGAGGAGAAAGGGGAGAGGGGCAAGTCCAATAGTCAGGCGCTGGTAGCTCATACCTGTAATCCTAGCTACTTAGGAGATGGAAATCTGAGGATCAGCCTGAGCAAGAAAGTCCATGAGACTCTTATCTCTAGTGAACCACCAGGAAACTAGAAGTGGTGCTGTACTTCAAAGTGGTAGAGTGCTAGCCTTGAGCAGAAAAGCTCAGGGATAGCACCCAGGTCCTGAGTTCAGCTCCACAAAGGAAGGAAGGAAGGAAGGGAGGGAGGGAGGGAGGCAGGGAGGGAGGGAGGGAGGGAGGGAGGGGGAGGGAAGGAAGGAAGGAAGGAAGGAAGGAAGGAAGGAAGGAAGGAAGGAAGGAAGGAAGGAAGGGAGGAAGGAAGGGAGGGAGGGAGGGAGGGAGGGAGGGAGGGAGGGAGGGAGGGAGGGAGGAAGGAAGGAAGGAAGGAAGGATTCAATTCACAACTCATAGGAACCATCACAGGGCCATTGCAAATCCCCATTCCCCTCCATTCTCCTCCCACATGCCCATTCCCCTCCTCTCCCCCTGCCCCCCTCTGCCATGCCTGGTCCCCTCCTCTCCCCCTGCCCCCCTCTGCCATGCCTGGTCCCCTCCTCCCCCCACCCATGCCCATTCTGGAGCTCCTACCCCAGGTCCTAACTGCACCTCCTCCACAAATATTAGCAGCCCTTTTGTTTGGGGAGAGGTCTAAACTAGCTCTCCAAAATCTTGATAAGAGATAACTTCTTAGGTAATAATTCAAGATCCCTACAAACAAATCAGTTCAATAAGGAGATGGTTTAATTACATGCCTCTCCCAATTGTTGGTTGTAGCTGACTGTGAAGAACAGGGAGAGTCACTTGAAGGCTTCGTGCTCCTTCCCTTCCATCCTGGTAAGAAAATGAAACTCAAAATAGACAGTGTCCCTCACTGAGGGAGATAAGCAGTTTAAGATCCACAACTTGTGCAGAGTTAGATCAAAACCAGGGGTGGACTTAACCCATTTAAGGAACCAGAATTGAATCTCATATGTGTAACTGATGCTAACAGCTTTCATCTAGATGGCTAAACAAGGCAAAGAAAGGTTGATGAAGCCTGACCTGCCTCTAGCTCAAAGCTTAATCATATACCTGGACCTGTCCTAGAAAAAACGGAAATTTCAAGGTTAGGCTAGGTATAGGCTGGAGGCGTGACAGAAAGACAGAGACAGAGAGACAAAGAGAGTTAAGACTTACATGTCACTCCTCACTCTACCCACTCCCCAACAATGCTAACTACATCCCACCCCAGCTGAAGGGGCAGAAAACAAGATGAAAGCTAAAAGGCTTCAAAAAGGGAAAAAAAAAAAAAAAAAAACTTCCTGCTAGGGAATGGCTCTGTACTCCTATTGGCTAGTGAAAAACAAAATCTATGTGAGATATAAATGTCCTGCCCCCAAATGTGGCATGTGGATAAAAACAATGAGTCTGTTGTTTCCTGGGCTGGTTGTAAGAACTTTCATGGGGCTCTTTCTGGGTACCACTGACTGGAAAAAAAAGCTGAGCATACAAAAGTCAAAAGGACAGTCTGTGTTCCCCTCTCACTGACTGGCAAGCACAGCTGTGCCCCTGAAGAAAGGGGTCTGGTAACTCACTCTCTCGGAGGGCTTATCTGTGTGTGCAGAATCTGAAGGGAGCAGAAGATGGAGCCAGAAGCAAAGCCAGGGTTCCAGTGAACACACAGCCCTGCACAAGGCAAAGAAAAGCCCAGGCAAGGAAGCCATAGCAGAAGGAGGTGGGAAGTCTCTGTAAGGCCAGGGGCTGTAGAGTGGAGAGTAAAAGACTGCAGGACTCCCCATATGATAGATAGCAAAGGACCCTCTGTTCTCCCCTAGTTGGAAGAGAGCAATTCAGATCACTACCCTCTGGTTCGGGGTTCTCATTGTCAATTGTTCAACAAATCCAAGATACCATCCATAAAACTGCCTTTTTTTTTTTTGGTGTTAATGCTGGGGCTTGAATTTGCTGGGCTGGTACTCTACCATTTGAGCCACACCTCTAGCCTCCCATAACATCATCCATAATACTCTATTATGTGGCATGACACTAAGAAGGAGACATCCTAACCAATTTATGACCCATCATCAATTTTACAGGCATTCTCATTTCAGAAGCAGCCAATAAAGGAATATATATATTAGTGGGATATAGACAATTGAAGGAAATACCATTTGGAAACATATTGAAAGTGAATTGCCAGAATAGATTGAATATTGGCTTACCTTTTGGCTGTACTTTTATATCATTGGGAATCCTGGAAAATTGTGGAGACAGACAAGGTACCACAAAAAGCAGAAGAAAGGAGGAGGAGGAAGAGGAGAGGAGGAGGAAGAAGAAGAAAAGGAAGAGGAAGAGGAAGAAGGAGGAGGAGGAGGAGGAGGAGGAGGAGGAGGAGGAGGAGGAGGAGGAGGAGGAGAAAGAGCTAATATGGTAACCACTGGCTTAGCTTTTCTCTAGGAAAATAAAATCTATTATAGATTCAAAAGTGTTAGTTAAGAAGCCTTATAAATTTGAGTCTTTATGCCCTGCTCTTCAATTTTTCTACACTCTGCTTTTTTCTCTCAAATCATATCCAGGATGGATATAATGTTTGAAACTTAATGAATCCTGAATGGCTAAAGAGAACATCAGCTGTATGAATGAAGCCTTGTAACCTGTGTGCTTTCCTCAACCCTGTAATACTAGTTATTATCATGACTGAGATGTGAGGATCTTGGTTTGAACCTAGGCCAGGCAGAAAAGTTCATGAGAATCTTTTCTCCAACTAACCAGCAAAAAGCCAGAATTGGAGATATGGCACAAGTGTTTAGTAAAAAAGCCAATGAGAGTACGAAGCCCTTAGTTAAATCCAGTTCTGGCATGAGGGGAACAGCAGGGCAGGGCAAGGCAGGGCAGGGCAGGGCAGGGCAGGGAAGGGCAGGGAAGGGCAGGGAAGGGAAGGGAAGGGAAGGGAAGGGAAGGGAAGGGAAGGGAAGGGAAGGGAAGGGAAGGGAAGGGAAGGGAAGGGAAGGGAAGGGAAGGGAAGGGAAGGGAAGGGAAGGGAAGGACAGATATTGCTGAGGCCACTCTCCTGTGCCACATTTCCCTGTGCCACTGGTCACTGCAGGGTCCTGTTCACACTGCGGTGTCACAGGATCCAGCCAGCCTGCAGAGCACTGCCAGCAAGGAAGGGCCCCTGCCCTACTCATGCCGAATGGCAGGTCTCAGACACAGAGCCCACACTGAGACCAGGATGCAGGAAGTGGGTTGGCCTGAAAACGTGCCTTCTGAATCACTGTATTCAGGGTGGAAGAGCCTGCATTTGCCAAGAGAAATGGAGGGAGGCTGTGTCCTGGGCAGTGCCCCCTTCCCCCCATCACTGTGACACTGCCCTAGAAGAAACCAGAAGAGCCCCTCCTCCAGTGGCCTGCAGAAGGCTGCCAGCTGATAAGGACAGTAGGTCTGTGTCTGGTTCTGCTCAGCCGCTGTCTTTGAGGTCACTGAGCGCCACAAATGGAAACATAAATGGCAGTTGCTATGATGAGAGCAGGTGGCTGGCTGAGACCTGGGGTGGGGGGAAGGCAGGATTATTTATGTGGCCTGAGAAATAAGCACATAAATAGTGTGTACAGGCATATTCATGTCTGCCTGCAAGGGTAGACATGTGAGTTCATGAGCTGTAAACTTCTGAATCTCTCTCTCTCTCTCTCTCACACACACACACACACTCCACACACCCAGTTTATAGTGTCCACAGAGATGCCCAAATAGCAAGCAGCCTGTATGTTTGTTAGATACTGAAGGAAGGTGGGAAAATAGGAGGGTGAATGGATCAGCCTGTGAAATAGACACAGCTTCTCTGAAGGATAGAATCCAGAATTTGAATGGTGGCCCCAGAAAGCACCACTAAAGTGTTTAAGAAAATGAATTAAAACACACAGGAGGCCAAAGCTCATGAAAAACCCTTTCAAAGAATGAAAGAAACCCAGGAGCAATACTTCCCAGCCTCATCATCTGAGTATGACTGATGGGATATGAAGATGAGGCAATTTAGAAAATCAAAAGTAGCTAGGAGCAATGGCTAACACCTGTAATCCTAGCTCAGGAGGCTGTGATTTGAGGATTGAGTTCAAAGCTAGTCGGGGCAAAAAAAGAAGTCCTAATTTGAGATGCTTATCTCCAATTAACCAGGAAAAGACCAGAAGGAGAGCTGTGCTCAAATGGTAGAATGCCAACCTTGAGCAAAAAAGCCAAGGGAGAGCATTAGGTCCTGAGTTCAAACCCAAGTATTGGCACAATACATACATATATGCATGCATACATACATGCACACATAAAATCAAAAGAGAAACACCCCATGCATTTGTTATTAAATGTTCTTGTTTACCAATATACATATATCTGTGTGTGTATATACATGTGTGTACACACCATACATACACAGGCTACATCCAAACACATGCCGCATGCATCTATTTATATATACACTATGTATCGTCTGTATATAGTATATGATAGTGTATATATTTACATATGTATATGGAATATATAATAAATAAAATGGTGGTGCATATATGTGCTGGCTATTTCCAGGCACAAAGATTCCTAATTTAACCTAATTTCAATACCGATATTATAAATCACTATCCTCATTCAGAACCACTTGAGCTCTGGCAGAATTTCCTAGGATTGTGGCTAAAAAGAAGAAAAATAAAAGCCTTCAAACCCCTGTGTCTCATGCCAGCTTAACCCTAATTACCTACAGTAAGTCCAATTAGTGGCAATCAGATTTCCCCTTCATTTCTCTGATGAAGTCAGCTTTGGCACAAGCATCTGCCCACAATGACAGGGAGACGAGAGAGAAAGAAGAACAAGGTTGCAGGGATAGAGTGTGGCCCCCAAGAGTGAACTCAGCCTTCCTTCCCTGAGTCCTATAGGCTGGCACCTTGATGGGCTGCTGTCTGGGGTGTCATACACCCTCCTTCCTTCTTTTTCTTCTCACTTCCTCTCTCCTTGCTGTCCTACCAAGCAAGCCTTCTTCATGTTCCCACAATTCCTTTCTAACTGATTGGCCTTTCTTGCAACAAGTTTTCTTGAATGGAGTGTGCAGTGTAAGACTCTAACCAATCAGGGACAGTCCCAGGAAAAGTCACTTGGCACTCCTGGTCTCTCTCTTCCCTCTACCTATAACAAGGTGTGCAGCCCCTCAGCCTGTGCGGCCCCACAGGCCTGAATGCAGGTGCCAGGCTGGAGGATGCAAGATGTCAGCCAGAGCAACAGCACTGACACCAGGGCACAGACAGCAGCAGCTCTGGCTCCATGTGAAACACGTCCTGCCCAAGCCTTCCCTCTTTGCTGCTCAAGGTCACAAAACAGATTACGAAAGAGTGGAAAAGCACTGCTCAGAAAATGGGCCATGGGGACTTTCCTCTGGTGAGGAAGAAGAGAACAATGCCCTGAGCAGTGGCAGCTCATCTGAACCCTTGCAGAGGAAGGAAGCATGGCCTGTGGGATCCCTTGGTGTATTTGTCTTACCTCCCTTTCCAAGGGCTCTGGCCAAATGTGATTTGGAGACAGTGTGAAAGCTCAGATCCTTGTAAAACTCCTTCTAAGGTGTTTTGATGGAGAAGAAATTCTGTCATGAACATTAAAGTTTCACAAGAACCAAAGGGTGGTTCGTGGTGGTTACTATTTTTATTCCTTTGCAAATTAAGGTGAGACAAACGTCCTCAAGAAACATTTCTCCCTCTTTGGGAATCACAGGTTAATCAATCTTTGCTATTCTTCAAAAATTATTTTAGAACAGCAGATAAAATAGATCCTCAAGTGCCCAGAAAGGAGAATGGCAGCTAAGCCTTGTGATTGATTGAAGAGTTCACATTGTTTCACCACAACAGCCAAGGCCACACTAAGAGACAGTATGTATGATGATGCAGTTACAACCCTTCATGTCCTGACTTCAAAAATACAAAACTGCTGGGTACCAGCAGCCCCTGCCTGTAAGGCTACCTAGCTCCCCAGAAGGCTGCGATCTGGGGATTGCAGTTTGAAGCCAGTCCAAGCAGGAAAGTCTATGAGACTTTTATCTCCAATTAACCGGCAAAAAAAAAACCATCCCAAACCAACTTGGAAGTGGAGGTGTGGCTCAAGTGGTAGAGAACCAGTCTTGAGCAAAATAGCTAAAGGACAGCTTCCAGGCCCTGAGTTTAAGCTCCAGTTCTGGCTCACAGAAAAGGATACAAACCCACAAAAATACATTTCCTCCATTATTAACACTTTATTTATTTTTAAGTGAGCACCACTGTTGCATTTGTTCACTCTTTGTTCCTCTAATTCTATGTTCTACCTTACTTTAATTTTTTTCAAATCCAAGTTACACTCATGAGTTTGAAAACATCTTGGGGTCCTTACTCTTTTTCAAAAGCATGACTAATGTTTACAGAGTAAAACTGGACCCTGAGGGGGTCCAAAGCATTGGGAATTTACTCTCTGGGCAATTTCTCAGCAATTGAGCAATAAGGTTGCCATGTTATAAGATCATTCTTTGGAAGCAAATTGTCCAGAGGAGGCAGCCAGAAACAGAGTTAGGGATTCAGAGGTGTTTCTAGGCTCTGCCTTCTGCCCACCCCATGTGCTTCTCCTAACTTGTCCTCCTGGCATCCCTTGGGAGCTGCCAGTCTGCAAACCAGTCTTACCGGTTCCCCAACAGTAGCCACCTTCCCTGAATGTCTGAACTAAGGCCCCTTTTCCTGTAGCAAGTAATCCTGCAGGGACAGCCAAACTGGGAGCCAAAGTTCAACCAGGATGTCCTGGCCAGAGAATACCACACTGTCCAAAGAAGCTGTTGCAGATCACTGCCACACAGAGTGATGCTTATATTATGCAGGCCCCTCCTGGGAGAGCCACACCCTTTCCAGAGCAGAACAGATCACCCTGCAAGCCATGGAACTTGGGACCTGGAAACCTAGCAGGGGTATCTCAGCTTGAGGTTATTTGTCTTCCCTCTGTGACTTCAGAACAGTCTCCCCAGAATTTGCAGAGGCAGGGACTTCCTGGGGATTCCATGTGGATGGCTGTTTGTAGCAGGCTCCAGCAGAGCCAGTGAAGGAATGTGCTGCCTTCCTCCACTGCAGTCCTGATTCAGCCAGGGAGCTGAAGGTCTAGCCTGGCCTGCCCAGGATTTCTCAGTGTGCCAAAGCCAAGTGCAAAGTTCACAGCTAGTACACACAACTGTATACTTGTAGGCAGAGCTAGGGGACACGGGAAGCAGACCTTCACCTTTGATACCTCTGAATCCAACGTTCCTGCTCCTGTCTGCAATTTCACAGTTGGGAAAAGATGTCAGCAAAGCCCTGGTGAAAGTGCACTGGTAAAATGGCCAGTTCTTTCTGTTTTAAGTGTTTGTTTTCTTAATTATAAAGTGTGTGTGTGTGTGTGTGTCTGTGTGTATTCAGACCTAGAGCTTGAACTCGGCCTGAGCACTGTCCCTGGCTTCTTTTTGCTCAAGGCTAGCACTCTACCACTTGAGTCACAGCACCACTTCTGGCTTTTTCTCTCTATATATGGTACTGAGGAATTGAACCCAGGGCTTCATGTATGCCAGGCAAGCACTTTACCACTAGGCCATATTCCCAGCCCTATAAAATAATTTAATATGCAGAAATAACAGAGCAAAAGCCCAAGAACCTACCAGTCTTTTCTTTTTCTTTCACATTTTACCACATTTACGTGTGGGTGAGAGAGAGAGAGAGAGAGACAGAGACAGAGAGAGAGAGAAAGAGAGAAAGAGAGAGAGTACTGGGGTTTGAACCTAGGGTCTCTCGCTCTTGCTTAGCTTTTCTAGCTCAAGGCTGGTGGTCTACCACTTGAGCCACATCTCACTTCTGGCTTTTTGCTAGTGAATTGGAGATAAGAGTCTCATGGAATTTTCTGCCCAGCTTGGCTTCAAATCATGAAACCTCCAATCTCAGCCTCCTGAGGAGCTGAGATGATAGATATGAGCCATCAGCACCTGGCCTTTAAGTCTTTTCTTTTAAAAGATAACTGCTGGGTTCCAGTTACTCATGCCTGTCATTCCAGCTACATAGGAGGCTGAGATGAGAAGATCCAAGTTCAAAGCCAGCTGGGTAGGGAAGTCCTTGAGACTTTGCTCTCCAATTAACTACCAAAAAACCAGAAGTGAAGCTGTGGCGCAAGTGGTAGAGTGCTAGCCTTGAGCAAAGAAGCTCATGAGCAGTGTTCAGAGTGGGAGTTCAAGACCCAGGACAGGCACATATCCACAAAACTTCATTCAGTCAACCAAGCACATAGGAGTTCCCTAAGGGATCAGAAGAAACATCGTTACTAATTACAAGGCTACATTAGACCCAGTTCTCAAGCAATAGCTGGGCTCTGAGGAGCTTTTCCTGGGTCCTTTCTGCTGTGTGGGGGCCACCGGAACAGTGCTCCCAAGTCCAGGCTCTGAGTTGATACTGGCATGGATGCCTGGGTTCCTAGTGCCCGTCCTGCCTTCCAGGGCTGTCTGTTCCAGGCACAAATGCAAAAAGCAATGCTAAACAGAACCAGTGAGCATCAGCCTCTGACTCCCCTGCCCCTGAGCCCACCACTGTCTGTCCATAGGGACCATGTGGCTCCAATTCCACATCCAAAACATGTCCATGAACCTCGGCTTTGTAGGATGTTTACTAAATCAATCATGAATCCCCTAGGAGCACTCCAGCCAAGCACTGCAAGCACTGTGGTACATGTATATAATCTTAGCACTCAGGAGTCAGAGGCAAGATGATCTCCAGTTTGAGGCCAGCCTGGGCTATGCAGCAAGACCTAGTGTAAAGAAACAAAAAAACAGTACCTTGCTAGCTCTGGGCTGTCACAAGTGGCAATGCAGCCTTCAGGGCTGAGGCCACTTAAATGAGGCTGAAGCAGCTGGAAACTGCAAGACAGAAGAGAGCTCCTCTCCTTACTTCAGACTCCATAGCCTGAGGAGGAGGAGGAAGAGGTAGCCTGGCCGTGCACTGTAGGTAACTCCAAATCTCACCAGAGCATCTGAGCACCCCACAAATATGGGTTGGGAGGAGAGACTAGGCGCTGCATGCCAGGGAGCAGCATACTCCTCCCAATATCTAGCCATTGATTTTTACCAGATCCTGAGTCTCCATGGGCCTTTCAACAACCAAACTGACCTCGTGTTTTCAAAGTGAGAAGAATGCCAGCCAGCTGGGGAGGAGGGCAGGGAGCCAGAGGACTAAAGGCTCAACAAACCCAACACTGTCGCAATTTCCAAAGAAGTCCCACATCTGGGTCAGAGGGTGGCAGTGTCTCAGAAGGCGCAGAGAGCTGAACAGCAGCCACCTCCTTCCTTTCCAGCTTGAGGGATGCCTGCTTTACTTCTGTCTCCAGAGCCTACTGCATGCTGAATAAACAGGGCTGGGGCTATGAGTGACAGCTTGACCGTTCCATTTTCCAGAAAGGAAATGGACCCAAGGCCCCAGACTGTGGTGGAATCTGTAACAGATCATTTCTCCCTGTGTCTGTGTCCTGTTTATGTGCCGTCACACACACTCCATAGCACACACATCAAGTTAGAGGGGGGTCAGACCTAGCCCTGTCCCACTTCTGCTGATACAGTCTGACATGCCCTCCACAGACATGCCTGGCTACCTGGTAGGCCAGGTGGCATGTGAGACAAGCCACTTTTTGTATGTGTCAAAACTGGGGCTTGGACTCCGCTTTGTATTCTTTCTTGCTTTCTTGTTTACAGCTGGCACTCCACCACTTGAGCCATGTGTCAGTATATCATTTTGAGAGCTCATTGGAGATGCGGTTTCATGGACTTTCCTGTGGGGATGGTATCAAACCTTGATCCTCATATCTCAGCCTCCTGAGTAGCTAGAATTCCAGATGTGAACCACCAGTGCCCATTGAGACTAGCCAAGCTCAAAAAAAAAGTCCACAGGGCTGACAACCACACCAAATACAAGGCTTCCCATTTGGGATACAGGGTACCACTCCATTTTGTCTTTTCTCTGGACCCTGACAAATAGAGTTCCCCAACAGTGAGAGGGTGGTTTCTAGAAGCACAGGAACTCACAGCAATGGACTAAAAACTGTAGTGCAGACCCTTGGTATCCCCAGAGGAATACCAGAGGTCTGGGAGAATGTAAGCTTTCCAAACAAGATTGTTCTAGAAATCTACCAGCTCTGCAGCTAAGGTAGTGAAGGGAGATTGCTGACAAGGAGTCTTGTTGGGAGCAGAGAGGAGGGAGGCAGAGAAGAAGGGAGGGAAAGGAAAAGAGAGAAGGAAGGAAAGAAGGAAGGAGAGGGATAGAGGAGAAATGGAGGGAGAAAGGGAGGAGATAGATAAGGAGAGAAAGCAAAGGAGGGATAGGGAGGGAAGGAAGAGGAGGGGAGTGGAGGAAAGGGAGGAAGGAAAGGGATGCATAACCACTAACCATGCTATCCAAGAAGCATCAACTATTTTCTTTCCTTTTTAAATATTCATTTAACAGTGGTAATGACACCAGCCTGCCTAGGACTTTGCACTCAGAACCCTCTTCATCCTTAAATCAAACCCCCTTGCCTTCCACATTGCCAGTTCTACAGGACTTTATTTTTATGGCTCAACATCAGTTAGTAAACCTTCCAAGCAGATTCTAAATCCTATCTTAGCCACTAAGCCATCCCTGAAGGCAGGCACTCTGGAGCCAGCTCAGTCCATGTGACCACCCCCGGGTTATAGCTTGTGTAGGAAAGCACACCTGAGAGTCCAGCACCTCCACCTAGCTGTGAACACGGCACAGAGCGCACGATGGTTTGATATGGTGATTTGTAATAAGAAATAGGTATGTTGATCTTTGTCCTCAATTCCTGCCACAGAGCTCCCAAAACTCTTAAAAGTTCCCCAGCAACAGGAAATATCCTTTGACCTCACACTTGATTCCTAACTCAAAGTTTCTAAATCCTGAGATATCCTGGCTGATAAAAGTGTGTGTGTGTGTGTGTGTGTGTGTGTGTGTGTGTGTGTGTGAATATGCAATTCCTGGTGGAGCCTTGGATGAGGGCTGGCCACAGAAAGGCAAAGCAATAATTAGAATTTGAAACTTCTTTTGGTCCTAGTGCCTGTCCTCTAGCAAAGGGAGAGGGCTGGAGGCTGGGGCCTAGGCGTGGAAGCCTCTGACACATACCTAACTGCCGGGCCAATGTCACTCCCTACAGGACAAGTTACCATGTCCCTGCCCCTATGCATGTCCCTATACCTCTCTTCAATTTGGCTGTTCATAAATCATATCCTTTTATAATAAATGGGTGAAACTAAGTATCATTTCCATGACTTCTGTGAGCCATGCTAGCAACAGAATCTGTGATTAACTTGGGAATATGCTGCTTACACTCAAAAGACTGAGTTCTGGGGCTGGGAATATGGCCTAGTGGCAAGAGTGCTTGCCTCCTATACATGAGGCCCTGGGTTTGATTCCTCAGCACCACATATACAGAAAATGGCCAGAAGTGACGCTGTGGCTCAAGTGGCAGAGTGCTAGCCTTGAGCAAAAAAGAAGCCAGGGACAGTGCTCAGGCCCTGAGTTCATGGCCTAGGACTGTCCAAAAAAAAAAGACTGAGCTCTTTTAAAAATTGTTTCAGTTTGTGTATTATCTTTAAGTAGTTGTACAAAGGAGTTTCAAGTCAACATGTCAATTAGTGATTACAATGCACCTTGACCACTGTCATCCCTTTCATCATTTGGGACTGAGCTCTAACCCTCAGACTCCACACAGACAGTGTCAGAAGTGAAAGGCAGGACCCCCAACTGGTGGCGGAGAATCAAGTGATCGGCAGAGAACCCCACATGTCTGGATACAGAGGCACCCTGTGCTCTGAGTGAAGGCACAGAGTAGGAAAGAAGTCAATGTTCCCTGCTTGTTACCAGTGGTCAGCCCACAGCCTTCAGAGACCTGGGGCGTAAAAGGACATCTAAACATTGTCTAAAACAGCACATCCAACAGCTACAAGGAGACAGTTGGCCACTGGGATGTGTTCAAAGTATAAATACACATGAGATTGCAAAGATCTACTGTGAAAAACTAGACCATAATAACTTTCTAATATTAGGCTATTAGTTAATAATATATTATTAAAATAGTTCTTTTTATTGGGACAAAATTGACCACTTTAAACATTTGAAGTGTGCAGATAAGAGTGTTACCTTCAACCTTATTGTTATCCTTTCCATGCACAGAACTATTATATGTCCCCTAACTGACTTTGGACCCACAAAGCAATAAGACTGTTTCCCTTCCCTTGAATTTAACTGTTTGACTTATCTATTGTAAATGAAATCATGAAATATTTATCCTTTCATGGCAAACTTATTTTATCTAAATTGTGACCCCTATCAGTGTGTGTGTGTGTGTGTGTGTGTGTGTATGCAAGTATGGGGGCTTGAACTCAAGCCTTCATGCTCTTGCTTGGATTTTGGCTCAAAACTGATGCTGTATGATTTTAGACACACCTACACTTCCAGCATTATTTATTTGTTTGTTTTTGCTGGCTAATTGGGAAATAAGAGTCTTGTGATTTGTCTACCCTGAGCTGACTTTGAACCACAATCCTTAGATCTCAGCTTCCTGAGTAGCTAGGATTACAGATATAATTCTATGGGCATCCAGCTCCTTCATTTTAAGACTGAATTATATCCTTTTGTGCACATGGATCACATTTTGTGTGCCTGTTTATCTGTTCTTGGAAACTTGAGAGGCTTACACCTGAGCATGATGCTTGTATGAATGTGGCTGGACAAATATTTGTTCAAGTTCTAGCTCTCTTTACTATAGGGCATGTGACTAGATGGGGGATTCCTAGATCATGCCCTAATTCCATTTTAAAAATTTTGAGAGTCAGGCAACACTGGCACCACAGGCTCACGCCTGCAATCCTAGCTACCCAAGAGGCTGAGATTGAGGATTGAGGTTCAAAGCCAACCCAAGCAGGAAGGTCAGTGAGACTCTTATCTCCAATTAACCACCAGAAAGCCAGAAGTAGTTTTGTGGCTCAAGTGGTAGAGCACTGGCCTTGAGCTGAAGAGCTCAGAGACAGCACCCAGGCCCAGAGTTCAAGCCCCATGACCAACAAAAAAATTTTTTTTGAGAAATCATATAACCTTTTTCACAGTAGCTATAACATTTTACATCCCCACCAGTGAGGTACAAGAATTAGAATATCTTTCCACCCTTACTTGATATGAATTATTCATCCTATTATATATGCAGTGTACCTCACAGTGACTTTTTGCATTTCCGTAATGATTAGTGATGCTCACTAGCCATTTGTATATGCTTTATGCAGAATAACTGGCATCCTTTTGCTTTTTTTTCAATGAGTCTACTAAAAATGCATACCACATTTCACTCACAATTTATTTCCTTTGGAAAGGTCTAGTTTACAGTGAATAAAGGTATAATTTACAGCCAAGTGCTAGTGGTTCGTGCCTAGAATCCTAATTGGGGAGCTGAGATCCTGAGGATTCAAGTTTGAAGCTAGCCTGGACCAAAAAGTCCAAGAGAGTCCATCTCCAAAATAAACAGCTAAAAGCCAGGCAAGAGACATGTTTCAAGTGATGGAGTAAACTTAAGCCCCTAAGTTTAAACACTGGTACTACCAAAAACAAACAAACAAATAAAAGGGTACAATTGCTATCACATAAGAATGCTTTGACATTGAAAAGGACTCTTAATATTTACAATGTGAAATGAGGTTCTAATTTATGTTCTCTAAGTTTTTGTGGGGTTTTTCTTTAGGAGATAATACTTTTGCTTTCTGCTCTAAGCACCTAAAATGTCTAAGTACCTAAGTGTCAAGGAAATCAGGAACAATTCTGCTAAAGCCCAAAAGACCCATTTCTTCACCCATCTATAAAAAGCATGAGAGGAAGAAATGTACCCAAGGCCTAATGTATGGATCTGTAACCTCTCTATGCATCAATTTGACAATAAAATTAAAAAAAAAAAAAAAGCAGGAGAGGTTCAAGGGTTTCCTTGTCTGTGGGGTGGCTCCTTCCCCTAATGAGAGCTGATGGCTCCAGCACTCTCCTCAGTTCTGTAGTGTGTCTGTAATTCAGCTGCTAAGAATTTGCACTGAGGGAAGAACCCCTAGAGCTGAGAAGAGAACTTGGTTCTGTAGAATCCTCAGCAGGACCTATACCTCCTAAAGACAGGTGGATCTTTTCCAAGGGAGGGGCTGGATGCCTTCACAATGTTCTCCCTGGTTTAAGGGTGTAGACTGCAAATATGCTTAAAAGGAAAACAAGTGCATTCCTTGATTCTCTGAAATACCCCATCTGCAGAGGCGGCTTCATCCACACAGCCTGAGTTCTCAACTGTCTCTAGCAGAAGAAGACTGCTATTTCTTTCTACCATTGAACAATTGGCTAGGCACATGGATGCCCACCTGTAATCCTAATTACTTGGGAGGCAGAGGTAGAAGGATTACAGCCAGTCTGGGCAAAATCACAAGACCCTATCTAAAAAACAACCTGAGGATAAGAAGGACTGGGAGTATGGCTCAAGTAAGACAGCTCTTATCTATAAGCTTAAGGTCCTAAGTTCAACAGAAAAAGAGAGAGAGAGAGAGAGAGAGAGAGAGAGAGAGAGAGAGAGAAAATGGATTCCAAAGTATCGCTCCTGTTCTTAAGTTTCCCTTTTGCCCCAAGGAGGCAGTATCATGGGTCCAAATTGTCTTCCTTTTATCTTCATAAAGATCTCAATAGTTCATGGTAACACACTAGAGACATAACAGAAGGGGTACGAGTATCATAACCTGTGACTTCATTTTTATTTCATGTGGTATGTATGTATGTATGCATTTATGTATGTATGTGCATATGTATTTAGTGATGTTGATGATGGGACCCAGGCTCTTGTGCATTCCAGGCAAACTCTCTACTGTTGAGCAGTAGCTACTAGCATCAGTCCACCTGGGACTTAACTTAAAGGAAGGACAGGGGAGAGGAGGAGGAAAAGGAAGAGGAGAATTGTTGACACAGCTTTAAAGGGAAATGATGGCAATATTTACATACCAGCTAACAAAATAAAGATGACACAAAAATTAGGAAACTTAACTTTAGGGGGCAGCAGTACTAGGGGTAAACTCAAGCCTAGATACTCTACTACTTGAACCCCTAAATCTTAGGAATCTTTTTTTTTTTTTTAAGTAGTACTAAAAATTTGAGTTCAGGGCCTTGCTCTTGCAAGATTGGCATATCATTGAGCCATACATACCTCTAGCTCTGCTTCATCGTTTTTGTTGTTTGTTACTAGTTAACAAACCCAACTCACGTGCCAGTGACTCACACCTTTAATCCTAGCTACTCAGCAGGCTGAGATCTGAGGATCATCCATGGCTTGAAGCCAGCCTGGGCAGGAAACTCCGTGAGACTCTGATGTCCAATAAACTACTCAGAAAAACTTGGAAGTGGCACTGAGGCTCAAGTGGTAGAGCTCTAGCCTTGAGCACAGAGAGGCTCAGGGACAGTGCCCACGCCCTGAGTTCAAGCCCCAGGACCAGCAAAAGAAAAAAACAAAAAATGCAAGCCTAAATGAAGATGTGCCTATTATAAAAATTCTCTTGGTCACTGGGATCACAGGAGGTTGCCACTACATCCAGCTTCCTTCCTTATTAGGAATCAAATTTTAAAACACACTCTGGTCACCTAATATGAACATGTGTTGTAAATAATACTAAATAGGAGGCAGGAGTTTGGCCTAGTGGTAGAGTGCTTGCCTAGCCTGCAGGGAGCCCTGGGTTCAATTCCTCAGCACCACATACACAGAAAAAACTGGAAATGGCACTGTGATTTAAGTGGTAGAGTGTTAGCCTTGAGCAAAAAGAGCACAATGACAGTGACAGTGCTCAGGCCCTGAGTTCAAGCCCCAGGATTGGAAAAAAAAAAAAACAACTAAATAGGGGATGCTTGATACATTGTGGGGGAAGTGCTCTATAAATAAAAGCATTATGAAGTATGTATAAAATAAAGCTTATAGAAAGAAGTGTTCCTTATGATCTAGATTCATGTTAACACAAGGGATCTGGTAGGTTAGAAATAGGAGTAATAACTCATACCTTGATAATTCCCTTTTAACCCAATCTGTCAAACCCATAATTTCCATGCAATAAACATCATCTAATTTTCCTTATGTCAGTTTCCTCATTGGAAGAATTAATTAAAAGATAGAATTTTCCATATATGATTTTGGTTAAAATACCTAATGAGATTGTTAACAGATGTGAAAACACTTCAAAAGCTGATAATATAATAAAAATTATTATTATGAAAATACAGTAATGCCTGGGTATGTGCAGAGCATTGGTCCCAGGACCCCCCCCACAGCCAGAAAAGCATCTCTGCACTACTTAAAACACCTACTACAGTGCAAACACTATGTGAATAGTTGGGCTGTGCTGCTTACGAAGAATGACAAGAAAGATATCTGTACATACTCAGTAAACATGCAACTTTCCCTCAATCTTTTTGATCCATAATTAAGTAAATCTGTAGATGAAGAACTCTCAGATAGAGAGAGCTGACTGCATATATGGTTTGTTACACTTGATTTCCTATTGGAAGGGTTGAGAAGAGATTGGTTTTTATACAGAAAAATGAGGAAGAGGAGGGAAGAAGAAGAGAGGATAAGGGAATGGAGGAAGAGGCAGAGCCGGATTCATACCCTCTCCCCAGCTTACTTGGGTCATCTTAATGAACAAAATATTTTCTTTAGCTAGATGTGGGTGGCTCATATCTGTAACCTTCGCTACTCAGGAGTCTGAGATCTGAAGATCCTGATTCAAAGCCAGCCTGAGAAGGAAAACCTGTGAGACTCTTATCTCCAGTTAACTACCCCCAAAAAAGCCCTAAATAAGAGCTGTGGCTCAAGTGGTAGAACCCAGGAAGGACCTGCACAAAAATAAGTAAATTAAAAATTTTTTAATCTTTTCTAAAGCAACCTAGATGAGAATGGAAGAGATTTAACCAAAGAAACCAAAATCATACTAGAATTTCGGGTGTTAAATGAAGAAAGTTTCCTGCAAGTAGCAGCCAAGTTCCTGGGGAGAAAAAAAAAGTGTGTGTGTGTGTGTGTGTGTGTGTGTGTGTGTGTGTGTGTGCCTTTAGCAGACACAAAACTCCTAGGAACTGTGTGTTTTAGGATGGCCTTTCTCCACGCATCCTTCTTTCCAAAAACGGAAGCAGCTGTAATATGAGCAGCACAAGTCTCAGAAATCCTCAAGCTCCTGCCTTTGGTTCTGATGGAATAATTAAAGCAAGGAGTAGCCCAGGGTGGCACAACCCACTCCTCTGGCATGGCTGGCATCTCAGCCTGTAGCAGGTGTGGCAGTAACATAGGTTATTTGTTTATCAGGGTCAGGTTGGCACATTTCTAGCCTAGGGCTCTGGGTTAATGTTTGGATTTCATTTTCAGTCATCTGCCTTCAGTTCCTCAGCATCAAAGGCAGGCCCCTGCATGCTGCCTTCCTACCCCCTTTGTCTCCTCCCCTAAGGTGAAGAATGCCAAGGAATGGGGGGAGGGGGCAGAGAAAAGCCAGTAAGGAGCACATGGGGGCCACTGCTGCATCTCCAACTTTCCCCAAGAACCTTTCTCAGGTCCACCATCTTCCTCCTCCTTCCTCTGTTTGCTTGCCATGCCCCAGCACTGGAAATTGGGCTTGTTTACACAGCTTTCTTCTCGCTTTGCAGTTGCTATAGCAACCACCAGGGGTCAGTTTATAGAAGGCAAGGAAGTTCACTTTCAGGGAGTTAGCTCTCCAGCTCCCGTGCAAAGCCCAGCTAGAACACAAAGGCCAAATGCCCATGAGGAAACACATTGGAAAGCTTCCTATGAGTGTCAGTGTGACTGGGGCATGAAAACTTCACTCATCAGTACCACAGAGCTTCCTGGTTGATAGGAGAAGGGAGGGCTTGCACTCTTCAGGTTTTCCTCTTTCCCAAAGGTTTCTGTTAGTAAAAAATAACAAAGATGAAGGCCCAGGCTCATTTCATGCAATTACTTTAATTAAGATTGTGTATTAACTGAGAATCAGAGAGATCTTTGCAAACTCTATCATGCCTATTTTAGTCATGGCATGAGGGACAACACACAACACCAGGTGATCTTAAGGTCCAAGCCAAATCTAGTGGGGCTCTAAGCCCTCTGCAGAGCATGCTGGGAAAACTCCCACACCCTCTGCAGGGCATGCTGGGAAAACTTTCAGGATGATTGTCCGCACTACTCTACCTAGCTAACCCACTTTACAAATTAACACACATACATACACAACAAATTGTTTGATTTTCATAGAAACAATTATTAAAGAAAAATCTCAGCTAAGTTTAACAAAGTATGTTTGGATTAGAAAAAGATTGTAGAAATAGGCAGCACTCTTTTGGGGAGTTGAAGGAAAGTTGGTTCAGAACGGACCCCAAAGCCTGTCAGATGTACAAGCCAATAAAAGAGTGTACACAAATAGCCTGACTGGCTAGAATCAGCATTTGCCTTAAGTAGTTATGATTTGTCAGCTCTCAGCCTCTGATTGGCTGGGAGTTTAGCCAGTTGCAATTTGCTTGTTCATCAAGCTAGGTTTCAGTTCACCATATGGCGGCTACTTTGAGCCAAATATTTCACTCAAGATCAGCCTAAATTTACAAATTTAACACAATGAATAAATTTTTGGCTGCCCCACAATATTTAGGACATATATAGAGACACAAGCCTGTAAATATAGACTTATCTACATAGATATAGATGGACACATGTTAGATAGAAGGCAATCTAACTTAATCTAAATCGTTCCTAAGCCCTCTTCTCACTACCATGACATCCTCAAAAGTCCAACAGATGAGTTCTTTTCGACAAATCAGAAAAGTTCCATATTACCATTCAGCATCCGCGTAATCTAACATTTGAATTATCCTATTGGTCACAGAAAAACAAAACATGAAAAGAGCTGGTTTACATACATGCAAATCAAGAACCAGAAGCAAGCCAACCTGGTCACAGACAGTTAAAGTATACTAATCCTTTCTCATAAGTAACTGACTTAAGTTACTTGACTGACAAAGGGAAAAAAAAATTGTATTGCATTTTTTTATTTAAGTGCATCTGCTTTTTCTCCAATAATAAAAACTTAGCTTAGCTTTCTAATAGATGATGGATTTTATCTCTTTGACAGGAAAAATACATTGTGAGTATGCTGAGGGATCAGAGGTATTTGTTTCAGAACATTAAATTGGGAACCTATGACTGGAGAACAAAGCTGGATGAGCTGGTATATTGTCTAAATCTGTGTGTGTCTGTATGTGTTTGTGTGTGTCCTGAACCCTTATATAGAAGCAGACAATCACATTTGCACTTATCAAAGTCACACTCTTCCCAGCATGTCTTGTGTGTGTTAGTACTGGTGGGCTTGGACTTAGGGCCTGGGTGCTGCCCTAAGCTTTTTCAGTAAAGACTAGTGCTCTGCCACTTGAGTCATCACTTCATTTCTGGCTTTTTGACCAGGCTGACTTCAAATGGAAATGCTCAGATATCGGCCTCCTGAGTAGCTAGGATTACAGGCATAAGCTACCAGTGCCCAGCCCAGCATGCTTTTTGGTAAAAAGATTTTCTTACTTCTTCACCAAGAAGTCTGGTTCAGAAAAATTTGGCTGAGTTTTAGAAAACCTAAACCATTGGTTATATAATGCAGTAATTTGTGATGGCTTTACATCTATTTTTGATCCTAAATCTAAATCCACGCATTCAAAACTGAAGACAAAGAAATCAAGTAGGGGCATAGTGGGGTATGCCTATAATCACAACACTTGAGAAACTTAGGCAGGAGTACAAGTTCAAGGCCAGCCTAAGGCTATATGGTGAGAACCTTTCTCAAAGAACAATCAAAATGAAGGTTGGGAGAGTAGCAGTAGAGTGTGTTTTTAGTATGTGTAAAGTCTGGGCTCAATCCTCAGTATCTAAATAAGTAGGAATCAAGATGCACAAACTTCTATGAAAACAGGGCACTAATATATCCAACAGGCCCATGCCAACTAACACTGGAAGGATTCCCGGAGCTCTAGTCCATAACAGACAATTAAAGGAAAACTGTCAAGAAAAACATCATATACTATAAAAATGTTCTCACCTGATACTAATTCTAAAAATATCAATAAAGTTTCCACCAGGAAAAAAAAAAGGAGGGATTGTTATTTTAGAAGTGAACGCTTCAAGTTCACAGCTGTGGGTTTGTGCGCTTGTCACTGTGACCCTGTGAAAGACACTCGGGTGGCTCTGTGACTTAGTTTCTCCAAAGGTAGCATGCAGCTCCAGTTAGCATCAGGCTGTAACTGGGTTTGCTTAACTGAATGGGTATTGTAAGAATACCTATAAATCTCTGTGTTGTTCACACAAAAGCCAGGATGTATGAAATGTGATTATTTGTGTTGTTCATTTTTCAAACAGGCATCTTGATTTAGGAGTTGAGATCTCTTTAGTTTGGTTAAAGCACCTGGAAAAGACCTCGTTTTTGAAATCCTGTTTTTGTTTACTTAAAAACACCAAAATTGTTCTTTCTTCTTACTTAATCATTTGTTAATAAGCCCTGAAGCTCAAGCTGTCAGATAGAGTCTATTAACACGATTGAACAGCTGTTCAATGGGATAATCACCTGTTTATCCCCATGTCACTAATTCAGATGCTAATTGCACTCCAGACTCTGGCTTACTCTCCCACTCAAGCCAGACCTGGTGTAGGACAGGCTGAGGGGAGGCTTCAGGATCATGGTCTCTGTCCTGTTCCTTCCAGTGGCACAGATGAAACATGGCTGCACACACACATGCACATACATTCACATGTGCATGGACCCCCCTCACCTACACGTGAACACATGGGCACATGCACATACACACATACACATGAACCAACATGCAGCTCCTAACTGTGAAAAAGTAGATCAGACCTACATGCCAAATGACCATGAAATAAACCAAAGTAAGCAACCATGGAATGCAGTGTTATGCAATCATTAAATGGACATTTATGAATATGACTAAATAACACATCAAAATACCTACTTATGTTGGGTGGGAAATTACTATGGAAAACTATTATAAGATTATAAATATAAGGGAAAATTGCATGGATAGAGGCTTGGGGATGTATAGCATTTGCCTAATAATGAGAGAAGCCTTGGGTTTATTTCCAGCAGAAGGAAAGGTAAGAAAGGATGGAGGGAGGGTGGAAGGAGGGGGAAAAAAGAGAGAACAAGAGAGAAAGAAAGAACAAGAGGAAGGGAGAGAGAGAGAGAAAGGAAGGAAGGAAGGAAGGGAGGGAGGGAAGGAGGGAGGGAGGGAGGGAGGGAGGGAGGGAAAGTGCAAGATAATTTCAAAACTAAAAACACTTATACACTAAGAATAAGGATCTAGGGGCTGGTGATACATTCTTGTCTTCCTGGAACTTGTATTTAGAGGAGAAAGACAAAACACAACTCAATAAGCAAGATATAGTCATAGCAAGGGTCTTCAAAAGAAAATGTGCAAAGCACTAGGAAGGGCAGGGAGCACTGCAGCAAGTCTGCTTTAACATGAGACATGAAGGAGGCACTCACAGGACACTTAGAGAACGAGAAAGCCGACATGGGCATGGCTTGGCTTGGTTAAGGACCAAGCAGCTGGTTAAGTGTAGTGAGCTGAGTGAGGCCTAGAAGGTAAGTCTGGAGAGATGGGCAGGAGCCAGATCCTGTTGAGGAGGGAGGGAAAGGATGGAAAGAGAACGATCTGTCATTGCAGAGGCTCCAAGGCAAGGAGGGTGAGGATGGCAATGGTCAGTAGATTCCAGGACATACTATATGTTTGTGGAGTACTGGGGATGAATCCCAAGGTATGCATACATATATGTGTGTGTATGTATATATGTATATATGTATGCATGTATATACCTATGTATGTATATGTATGTGTGTATTATCTCAGTTTTACTGAGAAACTCCATCACATTCATATTGGGCAGACACATCAACAAGGACACATTTTGAACATGGATCGAGCATGAACTATTTATGAAGGTAATTTTGGATGGGCAGGGTAGGAAGACACTGAAAACATCTTATGTAACTCCTGGATTGGGGGCCTCAATGAATGGGACCTGTGGGTGTTTGATTTTTCCCCCCACTTACTGAGTTGGGAATGACTACTGGAAAGAATGGTTTGGTTTGTAGTGGGAAACCAAGGGTGTGTTTTGGCTATTGTGTGCTTGAAATGCTTCCTAAATATCCCACCATGAATGTTGGGTAAGCCGCTTGGTGCCTGAACCTCAGGAAGGAGTTGGGAGTGATTTGTATGCTGAAAGGTCCAGTTCACACTGCTATAACAAAACCCCTGGACTGTGGAATGAAAGCCCAGTAATATCTTTAGTTCTGGAGGCTGGGGGAGTCCAAGATTAAGGGGACTTCATCTAATGGGAATCTTCATGCTGTACCATCCCATGGCAGAAGGCAGAAGGAAAAGACAAGCAAAAGAATAGCAGGGAGCTAAATTACCTTTAGTAACTCCTATTCTGCCATAGCAATGCCAATCCATTCCTAAGGACAGAGTCCTAATTACCTCTTAAAAATGCCTCCTCTCGGGCTGGGGATATAGCCTAGTGGCAAGAGTGCCTGCCTCGGATACACGAGGCCCTAGGTTCGATTCCCCAGCACCACATATACAGAAAACGGCCAGAAGTGGCACTGTGGCTCAAGTGGCAGAGTGCTAGCCTTGAGCGGGAAGAAGCCAGGGACAGTGCTCAGGCCCTGAGTCCAAGGCCCAGGACTGGCAAAAAAAAAAAAAAAAAAATGCCTCCTCTCCATTATTCATTTGTAATACATTTTAATACTGATAAGAATAATCTAGTTAAAAAAAGGAATGACTCTGTACATCACCTTTATAATAACAATTTAAAGATATTTAATTTTTAAAAAGATAGTGGAGGAAAGAGGGGAAAAAGAGCTAAGTGACAGGGAAGTAAGGTGGTAGGGACCTAGAACAGTGGGGACTGGACCTTCAGTGGGGACAGAGAGAGAAGTAGAGGGAGAGAGGCAAGGGAGGCATGGGACCAGTTCTGGTAGAACAGGAGATCTGAGAGGACAACACAGGGGAATTATTTTCTGATTTTTTTTTGGTGTACCATAAAACAAACTCATCAGTGGAGAGCTCTCAGCTTGGCCACAGACATAAAAGTTGACACAGATACTACTGAAATGAACACATGTGGCTGTGTGTCAATTAAACTTTGTATAGACACTAAAATTTGAATTTCATGTTAATAAAATATTCTTCTTTTGAGTGAGGAACTGGTGGCTCAAACCTGTAATCCTAGATAATCAGGAGGTTAAGATCTGAGGATAGGGGCTGGGGATATGGCCTAGTGGCAAGAGTGCCTGCCTCATATACATGAGGCCCTGGGTTCGATTCCCCAGCACCACATATACAGAAAATGGCCAGAAGTGGCGCTGTGGCTCAAGTGGCAGAGTGCTAGCCTTGAGCAAAAAGAAGCCAGGGACAGTGCTCAGGCCCTGAGTCCAAGCCCCAGGACTGGCAAAAAAAAAAAAAAAAAAGATCTGAGGATAGAGGTTTGAAGCGCCAGCCCAGACAGGAAAAACCATGAGACTCTCATCTCCAATTAACCACCAAAAAAGCTGGAAGTAGAGCTGTGGCTCAAGTGGTAGAGGGCTAAGGGAGAGCACCCAGGTGCTCTCTCTCTCTCTCTCTCTCTCTCTCTCTCTCCTCTCTCTCTCTCTCTCTCTCTCTCTCTCTCTCTCCTTTCTTTTGGATTACAGGCATGGCTCAAGAGACAGAAAACTTGTCGAGCATGTTCCAGACCCATGATTCAATCCCAGTACTATAGCACAAAAGTAGATAACTAAGATTAAAATATTTTTCTTTCCATTTTTTTCAGGCATTTGAAAATGGAAATGTGAGTCCCAGCTCATGGGCCTTGCAGACACAGGTGGGAGTTCAGTGTGACCTGCAGGCCATGATCTGCTGACACTGTGTCAGATGAAATTAAAGTGTACATCCATTTTGGTGCCTGATTGAGAAGTGAGCTAGGCCTTCTCTGCAGGGGTGTGGCCATGGGGAGGGCCTTCTAAGCAAGATGGGAAATGACTGGGATTCCTCTTACGACCTACTACCAGATACATGTCTATTTCTTCTTACCAAATTGTCTTTAAAAATCTCTAGATTGTAAAAACTATAGTCTTTAGATGACCTTTTGTAATGTGTTATGGGTCCATTTTCCCAGAATAGCTTAAACTGAAGCAGTTTCCCCTGTTTGGAAATTTTGTAGTTAATTTTAATTTTGACTATGTTTGGAAAAGATGGGCTGTCTGTGTAGATATGAAGTATAGTTTTTTTCCATAAAACAGATGTTTATTTTGTATTAAAAATACCACTGTACTTGTTTTACACCATTTGTATACATGTGGTGATATTAATGCTGAACTGTAAAATTCAGGAATTAAAATGTGACCCTGTAATTCCAAAAAAAAAAAAAAAATCTCTAGATTGGGGCTAGGAATGTGGCTTAGTGGTAGAGTGCTTGCCTAGCATGAACGAAGCCCTGGGTTCAATTCCTCAGTACCATATAAACAGAAAAGGCCAGATGTGATGCTGTAGCTCAAGTGTTAGTCTTGAGCAAAAGAAGCTCAGGGACAGTACCTAGGCCCTGAGTTCAAGCCAGAGAGAGAGGGGGCAGAGGAGGGAGGAAGAGAGAGGGAGAGAGAGAGAGAGAGAGAGAGAGAGAGAGAGAGAGAGAGAGAGAGAGAGAGAGAGAGAGAGAGAGAGAGAGAGAGAGAGAGAGAGAGACTAGATTCATTGGAGCACTAAAAAGTTAGGGAGAAATGACTAGTCCTATTGTTGAACACAGCTGACCTGTTCCTTCATGTGGGGCCTGGTGTTGGGGAGAATGGGTGTCTTGTGGAGTATGAGTACTGACTTCCCACATGAGCAGCAGTCAACTTGTGAAGTTCACTCTGGTGCTTGTAAAGTCCATTCCAGTGTTTAGTCCATTCCACCCATTGCCTTGAAATTCCAGAACTGTTCATTTATTGCTATTTGGATAAAATACTGTTATGAGTATATTTTAATAATTGAATTGAAAAATCTGACATGAGAACATTCAGATTCAACATTGATAATATTCAAATAGTCAAATTGCAATCGATTTTTTCTTCTTTTCAAAAACAAGTATTAGCAAGCTGGGCACTATAATTCTGGCTACTCAGAAGGTTGAGATCTGAAGACCAAGGTTCAAAGCCAGCCAGGGCAGGAAAGTCTGTGAGACTCTTATATCCAATAAACTATCAGAAAAAATGGAACTGGAGCTTTGACTCAAGTGGTAGAGCACTAGCCTTGAGCAAAAGGAGTTCAGGCACAGTGCCCAAGCCCTGAGTTCAAGGCCCAGGACTGGCCAAAAAAAAGTATTAGCATAAATTATATAAAAGGGTTTCACTGTGATGTTTAAATACATGTACATAATGTGCTTTGATAAATTTATCCTGTCTATACTGTATTGCTCTTTCTTAACCCCTTTCTCTCCTTCACTCTCCTTTTTTTTTTTTTTGCCAGTCCTGGGACTTGAACTCAGGGCCTGAGCACTTGTCCCTGGCTTCATTTTGCTCAAGGCTAGCACTCTGCCACTTGAGCCACAGTGCCACCTCTGGCCTTTTCTATATATGTAGTGCTGAGGAATCAAACTCAGGGCTTCATGTACATGAGGCAAGCACTCTTCCCACTAGGCCATATTCCCAGCCCCCTCAATCTCCTTTTAAACAGTTTTTAGTGGGTTTTGTTATGCTGTTTTCATATACACATGTTACATATTGCTATTTTATTCACACACACCCCTGTCATCCACTCCTTTTCTCCTTCCCTCCTTCTGGCCCTGCTTCCTACAAAACAGCTGTTCTTTTGGGGGCAGGGGGAGAGCATCCTGGGGCTTGAACTAAGGGCTTGGGTGCTGTCCCTGAGCTTTCCTGCCCAGGATGTCTTTGAACCACACTCCTCAGATCTCAGCCTCCTGAGCAGCTAGGATTACAGGCATGAGCTACCAGCATTTGGCTTCATCTGCTCTTTTAAGTTGTGTCATATTTATTATTATTATTATTATTATTATTATTATTTTAGGGCTAGATTCTACATTTGAGCAAAAATGTGGTATTTGCCTTCCTGAGACTGGCTTACCGATGCGTTATTTTCTTTAAAAAAAAAATCTACTCGGGGCTGGGAATATGGCCTAGTAGCAAGAGTGCCTTATATACATGAAGCCCTGGGTTCGATTCCCCAGCACCACATATATAGAAAATGGCCAGAAGTGGCGCTGTGGCTCAAGTGGTAGAGTGCTAGCCTTGAGCAAAAAAGAAGCCAGGGACAGTGCTCAGGCCCTGAGTCCAAGCCCAGGACTGGCAAAAAAAAAAAAAAAATCTACTCAAATTTGTTTTGCTTTGGTTTTAGGGATAGTGTCTCATGATGTCGGTCAAATTGGCCTCAAAGTTTTGAGCTTCAATTTACTAATGCTGGGATTGCAGACAAGTGTGCCATGCTCAGCTTCAAATTTTGTTTAAATCCTCTGGATCTTCCAGTGTGAAAAAGAATGTGAAAATGGTTTTAAATAAAAGATGGCACCTAGAACTAGGGAAAAATTTAAAAAGTATGGCAATTGTAATTTCTTTCTTTTAGACAAATTTATAACGAAGATAAGTTCAACTATAAAACCAAAGTGAATTTAACATAATGTTCATTTATCTAAACAACTATTTTTGGTGCCTGGGACTGGGCCTGAAATAAGTCTCATCTTCTCACTCACAATTGGTGTTCTACCATTTAATCCATACCTCCAATCTGTCAATTTGCTGTTTGATTGGAGATGGAGTCTCCAAATCTTGAATCTGGGCTGGCTTCGAACTGCAGCCCTCCAAGTCTCAGCTTCTTGAACAGCTGTGATTACAAGTGTGTGTGTGAGCCACTGGTGCCTGGCTCTGAACAATTTTGGTGTGTGTATGCCAGTCCTGGGGTTTGAACTCAGGGCCTGGATACTGTCCTTGAGCCTTTTTTTCCTGGTGATTAATTGGAGATAAGAGTCTCACAGACTTTTCCTGTCTGGGTTGGCTTCAAACCATGATCCTCAGGTCTCAGCCTGCTTAGTAGCTAGGATTATGTGTTTTTTAAAACCATGGTAAATTTTCCAATGTTTCACTTTTTACAAACACTGAATTTTACATTTTTCTAGGCACAATTTCATGTTTTAATTTCTTTCGAGTCATTAAAGTAAAATTAAATATTAATTCCATTTAACTAAAGCAATAAAATTAAACAAAAAATTTGAAGATTAATCATAAGAATGACACAATAATTTTATGCCATTTTTAAGTGGACACCTGTGGACATACTTTGAGGGAGTTAGGGATCTATCTACACTGAGAATACATTTCAATTCAGTCCCTGCCTATCCCTATTTATAGCTTTGAAAATGGCTGTGTAAGAGTCTGGACAAGGAGGAATTTATGATTCTGTTTGAGGAAGTTTGAAGTACAGTAATACACAAAGCATAGGATCTGCAACTCTGGTCTCTAGACAAGCAGCCCATCTTTTTCTTTTTCTTTTCTTTCTTTCCTTTTTTTTTTTTTTTTTTTTTTTTTTTTTGGTGCCAGTACTGGGGCTTGAGCTCAGATCCTCCTGATTTCACTTAGTATTTTCCTCAAGGTTGGCACACTACCATACCTCCACTCTCAGCTTTTCTGCTGATTAATTAGAGATACGAGTCTTCTGAACTTTCCTGCATGGGCTAGCATCGAACAATGATCCTCTGATCTCAGCCTCTCAAGTAGCCATCATTGCAGGTGTTAGCCACAGATGACTGAGCCCTGAATTAAACCTTAACACAGGGAAAAGATGATACATAACCCTGGAGACTGCTGGCATGATTAAACAGACAACATGACAAGCTCCTAAGTTGCCTGGGAAGCAGCAAATTCTCCCACATGGAGCGAGGTGCACACGGTCTGTATGTGAATGTGTCCAAGGTTCTAATAGTCTCTGTGCCTCATGCAGAAGGGACAAAGCAGAAGCTTGGCACTTATTCCACATTCAATAAACATTTGGAGGTTGGTGGGTTAATTAACTGGCAATTAATATAACCAAAGGCCTTCCATAAAAGAACAACAAAATCACAATGCTTTGTTTCACTGGATGCTTTACAGTCTCCCTGATGAATGAGTCATGTCTACAGGGCCCCATGTTGCAACAAGGAGGCAGTGCCAGGGTTGTGAGCTGTGGAGGACATTTCTCTCTTCATTTCTAACCCATCCATTCTTGCATCCATTTGTCTTTCAATCAGTATTCTCAACTTGCCTAATGGCTGCCCACTGAAATCTATTGAAAAGATAATCCTACATACCACAGGACTCCCCCCCCCCCACACACTTCTCTCCTTTCCTAGCACACCTCTACTCCTTCCTCCATAGTACTTAGTTAGGGCAATGGGGACAAAAGGTTGCCAGAATCAAAAATGAATTTAATCACAGCACCCAGAGGCTGAGGTAGGAGGATCATGAATTCAAGGCCAGTCTGAGCTCATAGCAAGACTCTCCTTTAAAAAGGAAGGGAGGCTGGGGCTGGTGGTGTCTCATGTCTGTAATCCCAGCTACTCAGGAGGCTGAGATCCTCAGATCTCAGCTCAAAGTCAGCCAGGGCTGGAAAGTACGTGAGACTCTTACCTCCATTTAACCACCAGAAAACCAGAAGTGGGGCTGTGGCTCAAGTGGTAGAGCACTAGCCTGAGCTGAAGAGCTCAGGGACAGAGCCCAGGCCCAGAGCGCAAGCCCCACAACCAACTCCCCATCCCCCAAAAAGGGAAAAGTTGGGGAAAGAAAGGGGTAAAGAGGAGGAGGAGGGTAAAGGAGAGTCTAGAAGGAAGCTAACGGAAATGGAGGATAAAGGAGGGGAGGAGGAGGGAGGAGGACCAAGGAGGAGAAGGGAGGGGAGGGAGAAAGTTTGCCATTCTGTCTTTTCCAAAATATTGAAATGAGAGGTATAAATACAACTGGCAGATGACCATGAACTCTGTAGCTATTAACAATGGCAGAAAGTCAAAATTGGTGACATTACTGAGCCATGTTCAAAGTAAGTCATCAAAGAAAGTTGGTTGACACTTTGGAGAACAGTATGGAGGTTCCTCAAAAAGCTCAGCATAGACAAACTATGACCCATCCATACCACTCCTAGGCTTCTATCCTGAACAACAGGTCTCAGGATACCATAAAGACCATCTACACATCCATGTTTATCACTGCACAATTCACAATAGCCTAAACATGGAAACAACCCAGATGCCCCACTACAGATGAATGGATCCAAAAAATGTGGTACCTATATACAATGGAATATGACATAGCAATTAGAAATGATAAAATATTGGTATTCGCAGGGAAATAGTCAGAGCTTGAACAAATAATGTCGAGTGAGACAAGCCTAGAACACAGAGAACAAAGGCACATGGTCTCCTTGATATATGACTATTGGGGGTGAGGCGGAGGAGAACAGTAGAGACCAGGTCTGCAAAACAACAAACTTCTTTTCAAATGGTATTTCCACATATTTGGGTCAGTGACTTTACATTATGTATCTAAAACCAAACAACTACTAAACAAACATAAAAAGGTCTAGGATAGACCTATTAGAGGATCACAATAGCTCAACAGCTATGTACACATGATTATATAAGATGAGGATAAGCAAAAAGAACTCCAAGAGAAGGACACAGGAGGATTCTATTGTTGTCATTACGTTTAATGTTCTAGGTGAATTTCCTATGGCCTACCCCACGTGGTTACTGTATATGATTTGGGTACACTGGATATTGTATATAAGCTTACCTGAACTAGGGAAAGGGGAAGAAAAATGAGGGAGGGTGTAATAAATATGACAAGAAATTACTCACTAGCTTATTATGTAACTGCACCCACTCTGCACATCACCTTATCAATAAAATTTAATAAAAAAAGAAAGTTGGTTGAAATGGAAGAAGAGGAGGAGGTAGAAGGGTAGGAGGAGGAAGGAGGAGGAGGAGGAGGAAGAAGAAGAAGAAGAGGAAGAAGAGGAGGAGGAGGAGGAGGAAGAAGAAGAAGAAGAAATGGAAACAACAGCTGCCGCTGGCTGGGTGAGCGAGGACTGTACTGTTCTGTTTCTGTTTACCCTCCAGAGTCTGTGAGAGGTGGAAGTGTGCTACAACACAATATGGCTCCAGAACAGAGTGGATTCCCAGCTCTTTCCAATTGTCCCATGCTGGGTTAAAAACACAAGGCCTAGGCCTTCCAGTATAGCAGCAGGGGATGCAGTCTTTCTACGAACAAAGGAACAGCTAAACAAAACATTCAAGTTACAGAGAGTAGAATAGTATTCAGTCTTTTATAGATTTTTTTTTCAGAGCTGAGGACCGAACTCAGGGCCTTGTGCTCGCCAGGCAGGAGCTCTTCTGCTGAGCTAAATCCCCAGCCCCTTATTCAGACTTAAAAAGCAAAAAGTCTGGCACCAACTACAACATTGATATTGTGAAATAAAGCCAGTTCTGAAAGGACAAATGTGCAATTGCACTTAAAAGAAGATCCCAGAGGAGGCCAGGTACAAGTGAGTCACACCTAGCTACTCACGAGGCTACGATTTGAGGATCAAGGGTTCAAAGCCAGCCCAGGCAGGAAAGTCTGTGGACTCTTACCTCCAATAGGCCACTAGAAAGCTGAAAGTAGAGTTGTGGCTCTAGTGGTAGAGCATTAGCCTTGAGTGAAAAAGGTAAGGGACAGGGCTTATGCTCTGAGTTCAAACCCTAGACCAGTACCGAAGAAGGAGGAGGAAGAGGAGGAGGAGGAGGAGGGGGGGGGGGAGGGGGAAGGAAGAGGGAAGAGGGAAGAAGAAGAAGAAGAAGAAGAAGAAGAAGAAGAAGAAGAAGAAGAAGAAGAAGAAGAAGAAGAAGAAGAAGAAGAAGAAGAAGAAGAAATTACTTCGAATCGTCAAATTCAGACAGAGTAGAGTGGGGTTACCAGGAGTGCTAAGGAAGGAGATAAAGGATGCTAGCATTAATAGGGTGAAAGTAGGGAAAAGTTCTGGGGACAGTTGGTAATGAGGGGGAGAGATAGTCCAGTTGTATTTAATGCCACTGAATGTACATTGAAAAAAATGGTTAAGATGGTATATTTCACAATGCATTTGTTTAAGCACAAGAAATCCAGTTAGCCAGGTGCTAGTGGGTTATGCTGGTAATCCTAGCTACTCAACAGGCTGAAATCTGAGGATCTTGGTTGAAAGCTAGCTCAGGCAAACAAATCTAAGAGACTCTTTTATCTCCAACTAACCAGCAAAATGTTGGAAGAGAAGCTGTGGCTCATGTGATAGAGCATTATCCCCCCCCCCCCCACACACACACATCCACAAACATTATGTTCCTACTTTTTTGTGTGTGTATGTG
The DNA here is from genome assembly GCF_023159225.1 of Perognathus longimembris pacificus. Classification (NCBI taxonomy): domain Eukaryota; kingdom Metazoa; phylum Chordata; class Mammalia; order Rodentia; family Heteromyidae; genus Perognathus; species Perognathus longimembris. The sequence continues at coordinate 36,997,828 of NC_063166.1, read as the reverse complement.
AGCTGGTCTTGGGGTTTGAACTCAAGGCCTGGCTGCTGTCCCTTAGTCTTTTCACTCAAAGCAAGTGCCACAGCTTCACTTCTGTCCTTTCTGGTGGTTAATTGGAGATAAAAGTCTCAATGACTTTCCTGCTTAAGCTGGCTTCAAACTATGATCCTCAAATCTCAGTCTCCTAAGTAGCTAGGATTACAAGCATGAGCCATAAACACACAATTCCCGCATGTTTTGGGGGTTTTGTTGTTGTTGTTGTTGTTGTTGTTGTTGTTTTGCCAGTCCTGGGGCTTGGGACTCAAGGCTTGAGCACAGTCCCTGGCTTCCTTTGCTCAAGGCTAGCACGCTGCCACTTGAGCCACAGCACCACTTCCAGCTTTTTCTGTTTATGTGGTGCTGAGGAATAGAGCCCATGGCTTCCTGCTTTCTAGGCAAGCACTGTACCACTAAGCCACAATCCCAGCCCCCCCATGTTTTTGTTTTGTTTTGTTTTGTTTTTGTTGGTTGTTTTTTTATGGTGAGGGTGTTTGTTTTCTTCTTTTAAGTGTACATTTAAAGATAGGAAGGTAAACAGTAAGAGATCATCTCAGAAGGGTGTGATACTTCCTCTCCGGTTCTCTGGACACAGAACTTCAGCCAAGAGAAGCCAGGCTGGAAAAGGGAGAAGGAAAGGAGAAAGAAAAGGCATGGGAGGCGAGAATCAGAACAGGCTCAGAGAGGCTGGGATGTGGCTCAGTGGTAGAGTGCTCATCTGCCATGTACAAGGCCCTGGGTTCTATCCCCTTCTCTATAAACAAAAACAAAGAAACTTTAAGATGGGCATCAGTGGCTCATGCCTATAATCATAGCTACTCAGGAAGCTGAGATCTGAGGATGGAGGTTCAAAGCCAGCCAGGGCAGGAAAGTCCATGAGACTTTTATCTCCAATTAACCAGCACAAAATCATGAGTGAATCTGTGGTTCAAGTGGTAGAGCACTAGCCTTGAGATGAAGAGCTCAGGGACAGCACCCAGGCCCAGAGAAAAAGAAGCAGAACAGGGTCAGTTCTCTTAGTTCCTTAAATTCAGTATCCCTCTTTCCCCAGGCCCCCTTGTCTTTGCTCAGCCTCTGCAAGCAGGCAGGAGGCATCCTCCTGCCCAGTAGAGGATTGCCCAACCAACAGGTGGAATGAAAGAGGTACAATCGGGCTCACATGTGGAACGATTCTCATTAATGAAGGGCTTTCATCAGAGTGAGTTTGAACTTTGGAGAAAAGGCTTGAAAGGTCTCACAGTAGCTCTCAATAAAAGCTGGCTTGTCTAGCCTCACTGCAATGTCATCGCCATTACTCACAAATGTTTATGTTATTCTCTGATATGCCAGAACTGCTTTGTACCTCTAAGTAGATGTTTCTAGATGTCTTCTTCTTCCTCTTCTTTTCTCTTCTTCTTCCTCTTCCTCTTCTTTCTCTTTCTTCTTCATCTTTCTTCATCTTCTTCCTCTTCCTCTTTTTCTTCCTCTTCTTCTCCTTATTCTTCCTCTTCCTCCTTCTTTTCTCCTCCTTCTCTTCCTCTTCCTCCTTCTTCTTGTTCTTTCTCTTCCTCTCCTCTTCCTCCTTCTCCTTCTCATCCTCCTTTGTGTAGATAACCCAGGGCCTGAACACTATCCATTAGCTTTTTTCTTTCTTTTTTCTGTGCCAGTTATAGGGCTTGAACTCAAGGTGTGGGTGCTGTCCCTGAGTATCTTTGGCTCAAGATCAGCACTCTACCACTTGAGCTACAAGCCCCACTTGTAGCATTTTGTTGGCTCCTTGGAGATAGGAATCTCATGGACTTTCCTGCCCAGGCTGGCTTCCCAAATCCTCAGATCTCAGCCTCCTGAGTAGCTAGGATTACAGGCGGGAGCCATGAGCGCCTGAACTGAATTCCTATTTTATTGTACAAGGCTATTTGCCTTAAGAAGCTTCCATGTTTCCATGACAATGATGTTCTCTGGCTTCAGGCTTGGCTCCAGATAGGATCTTCTCACCAAGGTTGGTGATGGTGCTGAGACAGGAAAGGCCTTGTCCTCTGGCTCAGGTGCCTCTTGCTCTGCTACCTTAGCTTGTGGTCCCTGGAACAGGGCTGTGAGACAGCCATGCCTGCAGGATGATCGTGGGGACTTGCAAGGCAGAGAGAGGACCCTGCAACTGATGGAGTTGACTGCCACCAGGGCCTCGGCCGGCCCTACTGGGATGGCCCTCCAAGCAGCAATATTGAAAAAGGAAGCAGAGCCTAGTACCCTCAAGTCAACCAGACATCACCCAAAGATGAAGAGCAGCTTCTAGCGAGAGATACAACCATGAGCCATGAGCAGCCAATAACTGAGGGGCAGTAGTGTTGTACCCTGGAAGATGAGGTGATATCCACTCTGCACAGCTGCTCATTCCACCCCCACCGCGGCACCTGTCACCTCCTACCTTCCTTACAATGTAAAATGCTGTAACCGTTGTTTATTGACCTTCCCAGCTCTCTCTGACATCACCCTCGCTAGCCTGCAAATGGGGACACCAAAAGCAATGCTCAACATGTAGGAAGTCCTCCCTAAATCTTTGCCAATGAATGAAAGGGTTCATGTGTCCGCACCTAAATACTTAGATAAGGCTCAGGGCTTTTGCCCGCCCCCCCCCTCCCAGCTCACCCCATTAGTCATCATTGTAAGGAAGGGAGGGGGAGACTTTTCTGTTTCCAAAGCAAACATGATACACAAACTATTATAAACTAGTGGTTTATTTGCCCTGTTTGCTTGGTAAATCACAAATTGCATTACCTTGCACTAGCTTCTTTTTCCTTACTGAACTTTCTCTTCAGTGGATTAGTATCATCAAAGTCACAGTCATGGGTTCTACCGCTTTTTTCAGTGGATTTTTTCTAAGAATTTGGTTATTGACCAGCATTCTATTAGCCCGTTGAGACCTCCAATTCTAAAATTCTGTGAAGCAAATTCATTGCCACACAAAGCACTCTTTTTCTCATCCTTCATGATTAGGTAACTGTAGATCCTGCTCTGGACTTGCAACACAAGGACTTACAACACCAGGGAGCATGTTCTAGACCATGCAGACACACAGCTGAAAAGCCATCCTCTTTTCTAAATTCTTCCCACTATAATTAAATCTGTGCCTTTGCAAAGAATTATTTTTCCACTAACGTTTGAGAGCTTTTTTAATTTATTTTTTCTTCATCTTTATTGTCAAAGTGAAGTACAGAGGGGTTACAGTTTCATATGTAAGGCAAGTACATTTCTTATCCAACTTGTTAACTCCTTCCTCATTTTTCCCTGTCTCCCCCCTCCAGTTTCCCTCTCCCCCTCCCCATGAGTTGTATAGATGGTTTACACCAATTGGTTTTTTAAGTGTTGCTATTGCAATGGCTTGTCTTTTTATCCTTTGTCTTTGAGAGCTTTTTTTATAAGAAACAAATGGTACCTTACTTGGGGCCTCTGGACATGTCAGTAACGCTGCCCGCTATGGGCAAATCTTTAAATTCAGCATTCTCTCTTCCCAGTAAATCAACTTAATTAAAACAACTAGGCTACATTCAAACAACATTGTCTAGCAATACATAAGGTCAGTTATATAGAAGCTTATTTTGTCTCTCACTTGAGCTAGATTACAGGCATGAGCCACCTGTGCCCAACTTTGGGCTTTGCTTGTTTTTGTTTGCCTTTTCTGGTTTGGTCTCCTGGTTTTGGTTTCCTTGTTTGTTTTGACACTACCAGGGTTTGAACTCAGTGCCTTGTACTTGCTGAACAAAGCTCTCACTTGAACCATACTACCAGCTCAGCTTTGTGCGGGTAGTTTGGAAATGGAATCTTGAAGACTTTATTACTCAGGCTGGCTTTAAACTGTGACCCTCTGGATCTCAGCTAGTATCTCAGAAGCTAGTATTACAGGCATGTAATGCTACCTAGGTTAGAAAATCTTTTTTAACAACTGTCTCTTTTATGTCACTTCTTTTAATTTTTCTCTGTCACTGTTTCTATCACTCTGTCGGCCTGTGTAGCTCTCTCTCTCTCTCTCACACACACACACACATGCACACACACACACACACACACACACAACTCTCTTTCTGGTGAGTCAATCTTTTATTTACATATAGTAAACCTTGAGAAAATTTTATGAATATAGAGCTTCATTCTGCCACCTGCCCCTAAAGTTCCAATCACATCTGTCAGTCTCTCTTTCTTTTTCTTTTTTTGCAGGGTGGGGGGGAGGGGATGGCCAGTCATGGGGTTTGAACTCAGGGCCTGAGTGCCATCTCTGAGCTTTTTTGCTCAAGGCTAGCACTCCACCACTTGAGCCAGAGCTCCACTTGCAGCTTTTCTTGGGATAGTTTATTGGAGATAAGACACTCAGACCTTTCCTGCCCAGTCTGGCTTCAAGCCACAATGTTCAGATCTTAGCTTCCTGAGTAGCTAGGATTATGGGCACTAGCCACAGGCACCTGGTTCAACAACATATTTCTTTTTTTTTTTTCAAATTTTTATTATCAAACTGATGTACAGAGAGGTTACAGTTTCATACTTTAGGCATTGGATACATTACTTGTACTGTTTGTTACCTCCTCCCTCATACCCACCTCCCTCCTCCCCCTTTCCCTTTTCCCTTTTCCCCATGAGGTGTTCAGTTCACTTAGACCAAACAGTTTTGCAAGTATTGCTTTTGTAGTTGTTTGTCTTTTTTTACCCTGTGTCTCTCAATTTTGGTATTCCCTTTCAATTTCCTACTTCTAATACCAGTATACATGGTTTCCAATATACTCAGATAAGATTACAGAGGTAGTGTAGGTACAACCACAGGAAGGTGATACAAGAACATCATCAATAATAGAAACTACACATACACATAGGACGTTGAAAGTAGTTACAACTGTGATATGACAATCGTTTCCATAACATGTAGTTCATTTCACTTAGCATCATCTTATGTGTTCATAAGGGTATAGCTATTGGGCTCTTGTGATCCACTGCTGTGACTTGCCTAAACCTGTACTAATTATTCCCAATAAGGGAGACCATAGAGTCCATGTTTCTTTGGGTCTGGCTCACTTCACTTAGTATAATTTTTTCCAAGTCCTTCCATTTCCTTACAAATGGGGCAATGTCATTCTTTCTGATAGAGGCATAATATTCCATTGTGTATATGTACCACATTTTCCTGATCCATTCGTCTACTGAGGGGCATCTGGGTTGGTTCCAGATTTTCGCTATGACAAATTGTTCTGCGATGAACATTGTAGTGCTGGTGGCTTTACTGTGATTTTGTTTGTGGTCTTTTGGATAGATACCCAAAAGTGGGGCTGCTGGGTCATAGGGGAGTTCTATATTTAGCCTTCTGAGGAATCTCCATACTGCTTGCCAGAGTGGCTGAACCAGTTTACATTCCCACCAACAATGAAGTAGGATTCCCTTTTGGCCACATCCCCTCCAACAATTGTTATTATTAGTTTTCTTGATATATGACATTCTTACCGGGGTGAGATGGAATCTCAATGTTGTTTTGATTTGCATTTCTTTTATGGCCAGTGATGTAGAGCACTTTTTCATATGTCTCTTGGCCATTCTCATTTCCTCATCAGAGAAGTCTCTTTGTAAGTCTTTAGCCCACTTGATGAGGGGGCTATTGGTTCTTTGTGGTTTTGTTTTGGAGGAAGGTAATTTTTTTAGTTCTGCATATATTTTAGTTCTGCATATATTCAACGGCCTTTGTCCGTTGAATGGCCGGTAAAGATCTTCTCCCAGTCTGTGGGCTTTCTGTTTATCTTGGGAGCTATGTCCTTTGCCCTGCAGAAGCTCTGCAGTTTCAACAACATATTTCTAAGCCCCCACAGTGAAGCAAGTTAGAAGTTGCCACATTGAATATGAGGCTATGGGGAAAATGGCAGAAAAGGGAAGCACCATGCTACCATAATGAAAGACAAAAAACAAACTACACACCTAGACTAGCAACCATCCTTTGGTATGGGACAGGGATGACTGTACTGTACCCTGCTCTTTCCCACTCCTTCTCACAGGAGCCCCTTGACCTGCTCTGCAAGATCTCTTAGCATGTTCCCCTCAGCCAGAGGTCTTCTGCATGGGGCGGATGGACAGTAGAGTATGTGGTTGGAGCTGTGTCTTTTTCCTCTTTGGAGTTGGCAGTCTTATTTTTGTTATTTCATTCTTGGAGCTGAATAGTAATTCACAAATTCTTTTTTTTTTTCTTTAGACCCAAACATGAACTCAGATTCTGATACATTTTCTCATTGGCTGGCACTCCCTCACCTGAGCCACACCTCCAATCCCTCATAAATTCTTAGTCATACCAATGGACTAGTCTGAGAAAGGTGGGAACTTGCAACCTATGGACACAAGATGGAAGAGACACATGGGCTTCTCAGCCAGCTTCCTGATAATTTTGCATGGGCCATGATGTTATAAATATCCAACAGCCCTTGGTAGAGAAAAGGTTCCCAATTCCTGGCACTTGTGAGTCAGACCAGGTTACCATGACCTTGGGGCCCGGGTATACTTGATCCCAAGCCCAAATCTCCCTCCTACTATTAGACACCAAGGCCATGGACAGACTTTAGCTACAAAAATGATTGCTGATACTCAGTAACAGTAACCAATACCCACCAGAGATTCAGTTCCTCAACATTTGCTTAGAATCTAAGGTCCTAGGACTGCAGAGTGGCTCAAGCAGTAGAGAGACAGCTCTGAGTGGAAGAGCTGAGTGAGAGTGTGAGGCCCTGAGTGCCAGCCTACATACCAGGGCCCTCTAATACAAAGAAGTACACAGTGGATTTTCCTAGTCACTATCATCATCACTACCAAGCCCAGAGGTAGCTATGATTATTCACAACTCACATCAATACTTCTGTCTTATAGACAGAAAATCACCCCTAGTAGGTGTAATCAAACAGCAAAAGCTTCTAAAGGCACTTTCACAATGAGTGAGAAAAGATGACCAAGAAGAAAGAGAACTATGGCTAAAGGATGTGGTGGTCATAAATCAGGTAAAGAAAATAGTTTGGGGTAAGCCCTAAATGAAGAGTCTTAGGTGAACAGGAAGGTAAGAGTTGACAGGGCCAGGACACTGGTGGCTCATGCCTCTCAATCCTCAGAAGCCACTCAGAAGGCTGACATCTGAGAATCATGGTTCAAAGCCAGCCTGAATAGAATATTTTATGAGACTCTCATCTCCAATTAACCAGCAAAATGCTGTAAGTAGAACTGTGGCTCAAGTGGTAGAGCATCAGCCTTGAACAAGAAAAGCCAAATGAGAGCATCAGGCCCAGAGTTCAAGTCTTAGAGAGAAAGAGGAGAGAGGGAGAGAGAGACAGAGAGACAGAGAAACAGAGACAGAGACAAAGAGAGACAGAGAAACAGAGACAGAGACAAAGAGAGACAGAGAGAGAGAGTTAATCGAGACCAAATTAACCTAAAAGAAAGAGAACTGAGAAAATTCAGCCAGAGGGCTAGTGAGGAGGGTGGCTCAGAATGAGGAAGGGGTGGGGTATACCAGAAATCACCACACAAGAGAATCTCTTCAATCTCTTCTCCCCTTTCCTCCTGGTGGGTTCTAGAAGTGGTGAATACAACACATTTTGGGGGTTGCCTATTATACGGGCTGAGAAAACCTCTTTCCCCCTAGCCCTACCTAATACAGCCTATCACTCTATTTTGGTTTCTCCAACATACATACATACATACATACATACACACACACACACACACACACACACACACACACACATATAAAATCATAGAAGAAGGATAAGACAAGGAACACTCACACCAACCAGCTATATTTAACAACTGCCATCACTTTCCCCCACATGAACAAACACTACTTTCTGGCATGGTCTGGATTTCCTATAACCACAATTCAATCTCTGCATCTCAGAAAACTACCCATAATTCCCAGATTTTGGGGGAGGGGTTTAGTGGTAATTGAGACACTGGGATCAATCCGCAGCACAAGAAAATAATAACTTCATATTAACAATACTCTTATCACTGCTATCATCTCATATCCAGTCTATAGTCCAATCTTTCCCCAAATGTGTCTTACAGTTGCTCTTGTTTTGTTTTCTATTCTATCTTGTTTTTCTATTTGCTGTGTTTTGACCCTGGATCTGATCAAGATTAAATATACCCGTCTTGATTGTTGTATCTCTCTAGACTCCAATCTTTTCATCTAAAACAGTCTCTCCACATATATCAGTTTTCATTCATGTTGTTCTTTTCTTTTTTCTTTTTTCCCATGAGTCCAGGACAATTTTGTTGAAGAGTTTCCACAATCTGTTATTTGAAGGCTAAGTCTAGACAAGAGCCTTGCTTGGACTCAGGTTAAATGTTTTTGTCAAGAACGCTTGGTGGGCAAAGCTAAATACTTTCTAGTGCATTATAGCAGGAGATACAGAAAGTTGAGTTGTCTCACTGTTCACGTACACTTTAGTGTACACTTTAGTCACATGTTGACAGCCAACCCTCGCTATTATAAAGACACTTGTCCCCCATGCAGCTGCTAAGTAAGTGTGGAGAGCACCTCTGGGTCCAGGTGGGTATCCTGGCCCTCCTAACTCTCCCGCCCACAGTCTGACATCCACCTGTCATCCCCACCAGTAACAATTACCATGTGATCCTCCCAATCTCAGCTTCCCAAGTTGCTGAGATTACAGGTGTGAGTCACCAGTGCTTAGCTATAAAGCACAGTTCTCTTTGAAGATACCAGTATTGAAATCTGTTCTGATTGAGAGGCATTCCAATCCAACCTTCAACAAGAATCCTAACCCCTGAAACAGAAACTGAAGTTGATGTTGAACCACATATGGAGCTAGCTGAGGCCACCTGGCAGAGTTGAAAGTAACAGGGGAGGTGGGTTACCGTGTTCTCCAGGTGCTGCAGAATAGAGCTTGGCAGTCCTCAGGAGGCTGGGGGAGGGCCCTGCAGTCAGAGGTTGCTTCTCTGACCTGAGAATCAGAAAAGGTGTCTCCTGGGGACTGCCTGGGAAGGGAAGACCGTCCCTCACTGTGGAAGGGACTCCAGGATGTCAGCCAATACTGTCACCAGGTCAGGCTGAAGGTCTGAAGACAGGCTAGCTCTCTCCACGCAGTGCTTTTATGACTTCCTAGAGAGATAACAGGGATTTCCTGGGAGAATGTTTTATAAACCTTGCAAAGAGGAAGAAGAAAGAGGAGAGGGTGGAGGAGGAAGAGAGGGAAGGAGAGAGGGAGGGGAGGGGGAGGGGGAAGGGGGAGAGGGAAGAAGGAGAGAAGAAGGAGAAGGAGCAGGGAGGAGAAGGAGGGGGAGAGGGAACATGGGGAGGAGGAGGAGGAGGAGGAGGAGGAGGAGGAGGAGGAGGAGGAGGAGGAGGAGGAGGAGGAGGAGGAGGAGGAGGAGGAGGAGGAGGAGGATCCACGGCACCAGTGGTTCATGCCTGAAATCCTGGCTATTCAGGAGGCTGAGATCTGATAATAATGGTTAGAAGCCAATACAGGCAGAAAAGTCTGTAAGACTTGCATCTCCAATTGTCAAAAAGCTCCAATTGTCAAAAGTGGAGCTGCAGTAGAGTGCTAGCCTTGAACAAAACAGCTCAGGGACAGCTCAGGACCTGCACATAAATGTGTTTTTCCAGGTCCTAGGGCTTGAACTAAGGACCTGGGCACTGTCCCTGAGCTTTGGTGCTCAAGGCTAGCTCTCTACCACTTGAGCCACAGTACTACTTCTGCCTTTTTAAAGTAGTTTACTGGAGATCAGAGTCTCATGGACTTTCCTGCCCTACCTGGCTTTGAACCTCAATCCTCAGATCTCAGCCTTCTGAGTACTTTCGATTACAGGTGTGAGCCACCAGCACTTGGCTCAAAAAAATTTTTTTTAATGCACTGGGCACCAGTGGCTCATGCCTGTAACCCTAGCTACTCAGGAGGCTGAGATTTGAAGATCGTGGTTCAAAGCCTGCCCAGGTAGGACAGTCCATGAGACTCATCTTTAATTAATCAGAAAAAAACTAGAAGTCAGCTACAGCTCAAGTGGTAGAATAGCCAGCCTTGATTTAAAAGCCTAAAGGACAGTGTCCAGGCCCTGAGTTCAAGTCCTAATACTGCCACAAAAAGGAAAATAAAAATTACTTCAAGACTATGCAGATTTAAATTCACTTTAGCTTCTCTTAATATATGCACTAAGTTTAGGAAGAGAACGTGTTTAGAGACAGGAGTGAACTCATTAAGTAAACTGCTACAACCCCTAATGAACTGGGAAATTGCAGGCACTACCCCCAAACAACAGACACTGGATAAATGCTGAGTGGATGAAGTCTGCAGATTACTTTTTCATACAACTGCATTGTCTCCTTTCCACAATTTACCCTACTTCCAGCTTACTGTCCCAACCAGTCTTCAGTTCCCTGTCTTGTCTGCTGTTCCCAGGACCCACAAGCTAAGTTCTTGTCAGCCTTCCATTTCTCTCCTGCAGAGGTGGACAAAAATTTGTTAGAGATGAACTTGGCAGTGGCTCTGAAAAGAACAACTAAAGCAAACATCCTAACTGTTCAAAATGGAGTTGTCACGGAAGAAATGTAATGCCAATCTCACTATCACTCTCAGCTATGGTGCACTTTAGGCCCTGGGAGCCAATTTTGACTTTAAAAATAAAATCCAGATTGGGGGGGGTGGTCACAGCTAGATGCCGTGGATGCACCAGAACACCCTGAGATCTTTCTAATCATCTTCTATCTCATGGTGAGAGGAAACGAGCTTCTTCTCTAGGACCCAGACTGCTGAGATGTAAAAAGCCCCCTCCTGTCTTCCTTTGCCCTTTCGATCATATTCTCTTTTTGTCACCCTTTTCTTCATTAAGCAATCAAACTTGTATCATCTTTTGTTGTATGTGACATCTGACTATGCCACAAAGAGACCCCATGTCTACCTCATCTGCTAAAACAGAGCAGCTTCAATCTTGGCAGCCTCTTTGTTCCAGCAAAGTCTCAGGACCAGGACACCAAGCCTCCTTATATAAAGGAATTTCTCCAGCTCCCTTGAAATGCCCTTACTGTACTGAAGACTAGTTCCTTTTTCTTTGCTTCCAAACACAACAGGGGCCGCCCAGGAGACATCAAAATAGTGCGTTGCCCACAGCGGGGTTTTCTAACTACCTCGGTTCAGTATCGATTCATGTGCTACTCACTTTTCCATTGTTGTGACAAAATACCTGAGAAAAACAACTTAGAGAAGAAAACTTTATTTGGTCTAGGTTAAGAATACAATTGAGTTCATAATCAAGTGGTGTTGTTTTTTTTTTGCTATGGAGTAAGAAAACTAATGCATGTTTGTTTAGGAAGGAGGAAGGATATGTTGCAATAAGTACCCAGATGCCACTTTGGGGAAGGCCATCTCTACAGACACAAGTCCTTGCTGTGTATGGAGGTGCTGTAGTTCACAATGTACAGAATCACCCCAGAGACCCACATGTCAGAAGGTTGGTCCCTGGCCTTTGGTGCTTGGAGTGGCAGGAAAGGGAAGGGGGGAAAGGGGAGTAGGGAATCTTTAAGAAGTGGGGTCTAAGCTGGGTGCTAGTGGCTTAAGCCTGTGGTCTTAGCTACTCAAGAGGCCTAGATATGAGTCTCACAGTTTAAAGCCAGTCTTGGCAAGAAAGTCCATGAGACTTTGATCTTCAATTAGTCAGCAAAAAGCTGGAAGTAGAGCTGTGGCTCAAGTGGTAGAACTTCAATCTTGAATGAAAAAGCTAAGAAACAGTGGCCAGGCCCTGAGTTCAAGTCCCAGTATCTGCACACAATGTTGTTGTTTTTTTCTAAGTGGGGCCTAATGAGATAAAGTAGGGTTATTGGGATTTTTCCTTTGAAGGAGATTATGGGACACTGTCCTCTCTTTTGATCTTCCTTCCTTCTCTCCTTCCTTCCATCCATCCTCCCTTCCTCCCTCTCTCCCTTCCTTCCTTCCTTCCTACCTTCCTTCCTTCCTTCCTTCCTTCCTTCCTCCCTCCCTCCCTTCCTTCCCTTCATTTTGGTGGTATGAGGTTAGAACTGAAGGCCTCATGCTTGCTAGGAAGGAGTTTTACCACTTGAGCTATGCCCCCAGTGTCAGGACATTGTTTTTCTCCTCTCTCTCTCTCTCTCTCTCTCTCTCTCTCTCTCTCTCTCTCTCTCTCTCTCTCTCTCTTTCTCTCTCTCTCTCTCTTGCTTCAGCCATGAGGTGAACATCTATTTCTGCCATGCTTTTCTCACCATGATGAGCTGCCTCACTATAGGCCCCAAAGCTGACTGAAACCACCCACATTGTAAGCCCAAATAACCCTCTCCAGCTGAGTACTGGAGCTCACATCTATAATCCTAGCTACTCAGGAGTCTGAGATCTGATTATCTAAATTCAGAGCCAGCTCAGGCAGACAAACCCATGAGACTATAATCTCCAATTGGCCAGTAAAAAGGCTGTGTAAGGGCTTACTTGAAAACTGGAGTAACTAAATATAAGTTTTAGTGTTAAAATTATAACAGCTTCTAAACTCTGGTGATGACTCCATGCTAGAGGGCTGCACCCCCACCCATGAGACTAGTTTCTTGTAGTTTGACATTTAAAAATGTAGGGAGCACTTGTTCACCTCTATACCTGGGTAGCAACCATGGTAACGGACAGTAAAAAATGATAATAGTCATAGACTATAGAAATAACCATAATAGTAGTAGAAATGCCATGGTAACTGTTGGGTTGGTTTATTTATGATTGAGTACTGGATTGTTTTAGCCCACTCAAGCTTGCTTAGTGGTAATGGGAAAACATGGTCGCAATTGTTCAAATAAAGTTGGTACTAGGCCAGCCTGACCGCAATATTCTGCTTCTGTAAACGGCTTGCTTAACCCATTTGTGACTTGCTCTACCCCCTGCACTAACCCCCTGCATCAGTGCTACGTGACCACCTGTTGTCAATTCCTGATATCGAGGCCAGTTCCCGATATCAAAGCCAAAATAGGTAACTGAAAGGGTAGATAGCCAATGGAAATAGGACAAGACTTGCTTGCTAAATGTCATCCAATCAAGTATCTGCCAAGTTGGAAATACCCTGCCCCTGTTGTAATCACAATAAAAACCCTGCCTATCTGAGGGTCGAGGCTCTCAATTCAGATCCGCTGTATTGGTGACAGTTGGGAGTCCAGGCTCGAGCCTGCAATAAAGACTCTCGTGCGTTTGCATCGGTGTCAGCTCCTTGGTGGTCTTTGGGGACCGGAAATCTGGCATAACAGCTGGAAGTAGAGGTGTACCTCAAGTGGTAGAGTATCGGCCATGAAAAAGCCAAGTGAAAGCTTGAGGCCCTGAGTTCAATTTCTAGTACTGGCATAAAAGTAGATAAATAAACAAACAAGTAAGTAAATGAAGTTTTTCTCTCTTTAAGTTGATGATCTCAAGTATTTGTTACCATGATGGAAAACTAACTAAAAGATAGCAGAGACAAATTCCACCTATAAAGTAACAGTGAAACTAGGTAGTTATTGCTATTGTTTATAGTCTCATTTAGCAAGATAAAATATTGTGTTACCTACATCAGCATCCTAAAGTTTTGAGGGACTCTCCACTGGGTTATAAAATCCACATGGAGCATTACACTATTTCTCAGCTACCTTAATAGCTTCCTAAAGAGTATCTCCTCTTTCAAGAAATTTTTCCCCATCCATCTTACACATTGTTGCCAAATTAATGTTTCTAAAATGTTGGTAACGACATTACAGTATTTCCTTGTTAAAATCTGCAAGGGCTTGGCCTTGGTTATGAAGTAATATAGGAGCCCATCCTTGTACATGGATGGACCTGACCTCCAAGCTCCTACCCCCTGTCTCTTCCACCAGGAAGGTTGTCACCTTCCTCAGCCCTTCCCACTGCCTGTCTTCCCAGGCCAGTTACCCTCCGTGCGTCCCCAGGACCCTCACCCCAGTGAATCGCTCCTGACTCCAGATTCCTCTTATCCTGTCATCTGTGAATGTTTGGGACCCTGTTCCATTCTCTGCTTTCCTTGCTTTGTGAGTTTCCATTCATAACAGACCTGGGAGCAGCCACACAAGCTGAAGATAGAACCACCAAACAGACCATCTATGGCCGAGGTCTTAGTGCTGTGACATTTCACCTTCTTGGCTAGACTGGGCCCCTTGTGGCAGCTGTTTCTGGTCCCTCAAGTTGCTTGCAGGCAGAGCTGAGCAGCACATTGCTTCATACCTTGCATCACATGCCTCTCACCTCCTGCCCCAGGCCGGTCCTGTTGCTGCTGAGGAGCAAGGCACCATGGGACTTATTCTCAAGCAGGCACACCACATGCAGGCCAGATGTCTGGGTCATAGATGGTGTCTCCTCACTCCTTCTGGCTCCCCAGCCATCTCCATGGCTGTGATTCATGGCACAGACTCTGTTACTGCCATGGCAGAGTCAGCTTTCCCTGCTTCTTCTTGCAAGACATCCCATACAGAGAATGTGGCGGTCCCCCCAGAAAGCTTACTTTGCATGGGCAAATTCTTCCCTATCCTCCTCTTCTATACTTAGTGTTCAAGCCCTAGCAGGACTTCAGGTGCTACACCAGGAGAGTAAACAATTAGCTGTACTTGTGAAAAGCTGTCTATCAGTACACTCCTTTATATCCTCACCCCTTTCCCTCTCATTAGCTTCCTGAACTTGTGTTTCTCAAGAAAATCCAGTGTACTTGTTCCACTGTTAGATAACCTGAGCCAAGAGTAAGACACACATGGGAAAAGGCCAGGAGGTGAGGGGAAATAGCCAGCGACCTGGGAACTGTGCATCTTGGGGCCTCTGACCTTACAGAAACTTAGTGTGTTTAATCTTCAGCAGTTTGGAGTTTCACCGGTTTGTACTGTCCTTCAACCTCATCCTGATGGATGCTGCTACAGTGCAAATCACCCATGGTTGCAATTCCCCAGAGCAGTCACGAGGCAATAAAATCTATCTCTCCACTCTCATTCCTATTTGCTTCCATTGACCTTACTTCATTGGATTCATACAACATTCCTATAGCAGGTAAGTTGAACAGGTATAATTTTGTCTTTCCACTTGCTCCACTTTTAGCTACCTACCAAACTGGCATCTAAAGGATACGAGAACAAGGTCTCTTGAGCAGGCTCTGTGATTTGCCTGAGAGCAAAATCTAACCAAGTCCTCACCTTTGGGCCTCTAGACAGTTAGCTCAGAACGTACCTACCACCCTTCCACACTGCTCCTTCTGGGCTGCAGAGTTGGGAGATCACCAGGTTCCTAATTCCCCCACCCCCAGGCAATCTATGTTCACTTGAAATTAGAAATGGCCTGTGTGCATCAGGTGTAATGGTATGTGCTTGGAGTCCCAGCCACTCAAGGAGGCGAAGGCAGAAAGATCACTTGAGCCCAGAAGTTTGAGACCAGCCTGGACAACAAGGCAAAATGATGGCTCTTAAAATATAAAGAAGGAAAAAGGAGGGGAAGGGAGAGAAGGGGAGGGGAGTTCTAGTTTAGACCTGGAAGTGAAAAGTTCTTGGGCATAAGCTCCCAAAATCAGTTTCTCTCCCCTCTATCTTAGAATGAGAAGTGCTGGGAATGGGGTCTGCCCTGCTGTGGGGCCTGAAATGAGGCTGACATGGTGAAGGGTGCCAGTGCGTCTATGTCGTATGTGGCGAGATGGGACAGTGCACAATCGTAGTCCCTTGACACACCTGCACTCTCAGAGATTCCAGTTCCCTACAGTCACCTATAATCTGAGATATTAAATGGACAGTTCTAGGGATAGGGCAGATACATTCCCTTATAAATGGCCTGTGGCATTGTGAGTAACTTAATGAAATCTTGCTTTGTCTTGCCTCATCACTCCTGGGACAGGAGCTATCCTCTGCCCAGCATGGCCACACTGTATATGCCACACACCCATCAGCCAGTCAGTTATAACACTGACTGACATGTAGGGAACCCTGATTTTACTTAGTAAAGGAACTTACTAAAAGTACTAATGTGGCTGGGTACCAGTAGCTCATGGCTATAATCCTAGCTATTGAGGAGGTGGAGATCTAAGGACTGAAGTTTGAAGCCATCCCAGGAAAGAAAGTCAGTGAGATTTTTTTTTTTTTGGCCAGTTTTGGGGCTTGAACTCAGAGCTTGGGCACTGTCCCTGAGCTCTTTTGTTCAAGGTTAGCACTCAATCACTTTGAGCCACAGATCAATTTCTGCTTTTGAGTGGTTAGAGATAAGAGTCTCACAGGGACTTTTCTGCCCAGACTGGCTTTGAACCATGGTCCTCAGACAGATCTCCTCCTCTTGAGTAGCTAAGATTACAAGTATGAACCTTATGAGGTTCTTATCTCCAAAAACTGCCAAAAAGCCAGAAGTGGAGTTGCAGCTCAGATGGTAGAGCTCTAGCCTTGAGCAAAAGAAACTCGGAACAGCACCTAGACTTTGAGTTCATACCCCAGGACTGGCACACACAAAAATAGTGCTGATGTAAAAGAAGCAACTGGGCACAACCCATGAAGGAGCAGATTAACCCTAGGTCTGATCTGGGCAGGGTGCTGAAGGACATACAGGATATATACATCTAGGGTTTCAGGCACCCACTGAGGGTTTTGGATATATCCTCTGTGGATAAGTACAGATTGCTATTAACCCTTCGGTTTTTAAGCCTTTAAGATTGTGGAGGTTAACCTGGGTGTAGGATGGGGGATATTTGTTTACCACAGCCTAACAGCTCCATATGGTTGATATATGCACTAAACAGACAGGTCTTGTCAGAAGATTCTAGCTCATTTAGTTCATTTTCAAAGGGAACCAATCCAAGGCAGTTTTATTACAATATCAAATCCTGACATCCCCAGGCCCTCAGGAAGGATGTGTTGGTGTTGGTTAGAGCATCCCAGCTAGGGTTCTGCAAAGCCCTAGAGAGAAAAGCCAGGGAGCTGTGCTTTCATTCCTGTGCTGGCAGGTCTGCTCCAAAGAGGACCAGCTCCAAGCTCCCTGTCACCTAACTCTTAACAGCTTTAACTCATGATCAAGTCAGACTCATCCAAACTAGTTGCCTAAAAGAGATTTTGTAGTATGTGAGGAATTTCTACTTTCATGTTTACAGACAAATGACACAATAATGGTCCACCTAGTCTCTAACCCAAGGTTCTTGAGTTATTACGTCCTGAGGTGGTCTACTTCCAGTGGCTGAGAGATGGCAAATATGACGTTAAACAAAACAGGAGAAAATAAATCCCTCCTGCACTCCCCCACCCTACACACACACCCCTTTCCGGAAGAAGTATAGTTCTTGCCTGGTTTCCTTCATAATGACTCTGGATGTGTTTTACATGGTGTATCAGTCATCTTTCTGCCACTGTAACAAATGCCACAAATATTCAGCTTATACGGAAAGGGGTTCTTTTGACTTAGAGTTTGGCCATTGCTTTGGGCCTGTGTCAAGGCAAAATATCACGGTGGGGGAAAAATATTGCTCACCTCCTGACCAGGAAGTGAAATTCAAGAGAGGAGGAAAGTGGCATCCCCTCCAAAGGCCCCCAGTGACATGAGTGCCTCCCTCCAGGCACCCACTCTCTCTTAAAGGCTCCATCACCTCCCACCACATACTAAGGACCAACCTCAAATACATAGACTTTTGGGGAACACATCAAAACCCCAGAAGGATGGAAGAAAATTTGTCCTAAAGGAATCAGGATAGCCCTGATACAAGCTCTTCAGCATCAATGAAAACTTACCACAATATGGAATGCAAATAGTTTAAGATTGTGGAATTGTCAGAAACTCTAAGCTCTTCCCTTCAGAAAAAGGCACTTTTGGTACATTTGAGTTTGTAATCTTTGGGATGCCTTTGTGTACCATTCCTCTACTTAGAGCTGATACCTCTCAAAGCATTCATCCCTTGTTCAGGCCGAGTGTATAACCTTTCCATCATCAGGGAGCCTTCCTTTGTTTTTTTATTTCTGGTTTCTTTGTGAGGGGAGGAGAGAGGTTGTGGGGCTTGAACTCAGGGCCCAGGGTGCTGTCTCTGAGCTTTTTCTGCTCAAGGCTAGCACTCTATCACTTTGAGCCACACTGCCACTTCTGGTTTTCTGGTGATTAATTGGAGATAAGAATGTTTGAACCATGATCCTCAGATCTCATCCTCCTGAGTAGCAATGATTACAAGTGTGAGCAACTGCACCCAGCCTTTTTTTTCTTTTGTTCTGGTACTGAGGCTTGAAATCAGGGCTTTGTACTCTTGCTTAGTTTTTTAGCTCACATCTACCACTCTACCACTTGAGCCATACCTCCATTCCCAATTTTTTGCTGGTTAATTGGAAATAAAGAATCTCTCAGATTTATCTGCCCAGACTCACTTTGACCATAGATGCTTAGATTTCAGCCTCTGGAGTATCTAGGATTATGTGTGTGAGTCACTGTTGCCAAGCTAAGAGGGCCTTCTCTTGTTCCCTGGGAGGAGGGCCAAACAAGCTTTCCTCTTCTGTGTAATTTTGAGCCCCTTAGCTCCCTCTCACTGATGCTGTTTTACTCAATATCAAGCCATTAACAGAATCTCTAACACTTAGTGAGTGTAATTCATTGTCTCAACATGCCATTTCCTTATCCAGCTTCCTTACACATACAGGAGGTTGGAGGCCAGTGACTCATACCTATAATCCTAGCTATTCCAGAGGCTGAGATATGAGGATGGAAGTTGGAAGACAGCCCAGGCAAGCAAGTCCATGCAACTCTTATCTCCAAAAGCTAGAAGTAGAGGTGTGGCTTAAATGGTAGAGTGCCAGCCTTGAGCCAGAAAAGTTAGGAGACAGCACACTGGCCCAATGTGGAAGCCCCAGTCCAAACACAGATTTTAAAAAAAGAAACAACAAACAAAGAAACAAGTTACTATACACATGGCTCAGTTTTCTTTTTCTTTTATCCTGCCTATGAGCATTTTTCTGGGGTTGTGACAGTCACTCAGCAATACTGTCTGCTTCGTTTCACAAAGAGGTTGAAATCAAGTCTGTTTGCTCTTTGTCTTTATTTGAACATTTTTGAGGGTCAGAGTACCAACAACCAACATCACTGGAGTCCAAAGGTCACAGACCCCCCTACCTGCCAGAATATGGTGAGGACCCTGTGGGCCACACTCCACGGAGTCGCTGTCTCTTCCTGTCAATCCCTCTTCTGAGAAGCTCCCATAGCTTTCCCCTGGAAACCTTCTGGTCTTGTGGCACTATTGTCCATGTTAGCTGAGAGCTCTGTTTTCTGCTGATCAAGTGGTAAAAGGGCAAGCAAGCTACCGGACTGACAGAACCTGGAAACCAGGCCTGTCCTGGCCTCTCTCAGCAGCAGATCCCAGGCCCACAACACAGGGACTAAGCAAGGTCAAACAGGAATTGTGACTCCCCTAAGCTTGACAGTGCAGCTTCCGTTCCAGTTCTGCACAAAGGCTCCTGAGAAGTGCCTGGACTCTTGGCTTGGATTGGCATATGGCAGCAGCCCTTCACTTCATTCAAGTCTGAGGAGGTGGCCTCCTTTTGCCCTCCAGGTAAAATGAAGTGAAGGGAGATGGGAGTGCTTGCCTTCTCTAGCTACCTCTGACCCCACAGTGGTCACAAGCTGGAGCCCTCCCTAGCTTTAGTCCATGTTTGGAGGAAGAGTCTTGTCCTGTGAAAAGCTCACAGGTATGTCGGGAGGTTAATACTTTCCAGGGCGTGACAGGAGCCTTCTGCTTAACATACCTACCCATCTGTCTGGTAAACAAAGGCACATATACACATGTATACACACACACACACACACACACACACACACACACAGAGATGAGGAAGCCCCATGATAGATCATGCTGACGTACCCCACGTGAGGCCAAGCCAGGCTCAAAAAGGTCAATTGGTAGGTGGGAGAGGATATGGGTACAAAGACCAGAAGCTAGCAGAAGGTCTCACAAGAAAGGAGGACTGAAGCCCCAATAGGGGTTGTTGATCTCAGGGCTTTACCTGGCAGAAAAACAACCAAGTTGTCTCTCCCAAGATCCAGGTATGCAGGGTCTTTTAACAAAGAGGGGACCAGGATTGCTGACCTTCCATATGCAGTCCCTCATAAGCTCAGGACCTTGTTCCCCACTCCCCACCTCCACCAGTGTTTGAAGGGCCAAGGTGCTGAGGACTCTCAAAGCTCCCAAGAAGTGAAAAGTATAGTCCTCCAAAAAATTACATAGATAGATAGATAGATAGATAGATAGATAGATAGATAGATAGATATGATGGATACTACCTTGGTTGATTCATAGAGATAAGTCAGGTGAGGCAATCAACACAATCTTTGCAATTGTAATTGGATAAAGGCCACTGCCAGACCAGCAGATAACTCATGCATAAACCTTACACTCATCATCTACCTACAATAAGTGGGTGGAAATGCATGCGATTCTCTGGATTACTGTGATTAAATGAGAAGCATATGCTGCCTGAAGCATAGGAAGTACTCATTAGTTCCTACCATTCATCTCTATCTCCTGATGGGAAAATGGATCTCCCCATCCACATGAGGAGGCAGAAGGCCTAGAATAGGATTGAGAACTAGAAACTGAGTCTTTGACACATAGTCTTTGACACAGTCTGAAGACTGTGAATGGATGGAGTTAGACCTGGGAAAGCAAAGTGTTTACACAAGAACCACAGAACCATGGGACAGCAAGCATCCCAGTGGGAACGGGGAGCCTGGCATGGTCCTGCCATAAGGGAATGGGTTGGAGAAGAGCCCCAGTGACACTGGGGCAAAGGGAGATGCTCCATGGCTGCAGAGGGCAGGTGTAGAGCCAGCGCCCCTTGCCAATGAGAAGTATGGGAACTGCAAAGCCATCCCACATGCTGAGGTTCCTGGTGACTGACAGCTGATATAAATCACAGCACAGCACAGCACAGTCTTTGCCTATTGCAGAAAGGATAAGAACACTAAGGGAATAAAATGCTGGCTTGGAGACAAAGCCCACAACTGTGCCTGGTGAGAATGCTCTAAGGCCCAGAGGAGGATGAAGAAGGGGCCAGGTGTGATTTGGAGGCTGGGCAAGGTCTAGAAGGCGTTAGAATGAAATGGTCCTCCCCAGACAGAAGGACCTCTTTGTAGACAGGTCCTTCCCAGACTTCCTCCCAACTTTTCCTCTCATGGCTTGTCCCAGCCAGACTGTTAAAATTTGTGTTATTATTATAAATTTGATGTAGGGGGGAGGCTACAATTACATAAGTCAGGTAATGAATACATTTCTTTTTGGATTATAGCACCCATTCCCTCGCTCTCTCCCAGTTTTTCCCTCCCATCCCCACCCACAAGTTGTATAGTTCATTTTCTTTTTTTTTTTTAAAGGAATATAAAACTATTTATTGACCACTGTTCACCATTATTTACAATAAAGTAAACAATATACAGTTGGGTAACATTCTGATTACTGCAAAGTTGTTTCTCTGGCTTTTGTGGAACCAGTAATCCAATACTGAAAACAATTGAGCCTATATGTAAGGAATGAGTTGGGGTAAAGAAAAAGCATGCAGGTCAATAATTATAAAATTCTGTCCATTCATTTAGGCCAGTAGGTCCTAAATAGTCATATCTCTAACCAGCTGATTTTACATTTCCATGAGCTGAGTGTTAGATAGCCCATGACCCAATATTTTGTAAAGGAATGCTCACTAAAGAAAATTTTAGTGAAAGGAAATCAAGATTTGTCTTTTCTCATCTGGGTGAGGGAAGTTGTTATTAGCTTAATTTTTTTCCTTTCAAGAAGTTTTGCAAAGTTATTGCATTTGCATATCTATGGCAGTGGCAGGAGGACCTAAAGTTCGAGGCTAGCTAGCCTGGCTACCTAGGAAGTTCAAGGTGAACCTGAGCTGCCTAGAGACCCTGTCTCAAAAATCAACAAAAAACTAAAACAAGGGCCAGGGATGTAACTAAGTGATACATCATTTACCTACATATGCAAGGCTGTGGGTCTGATGCCCAACACCTCTAAACAAGCAAAATCTCCAAAACAAAAAACTACCTATGTAAGTATTTTGTTTACACACACACAAACACAAAAAAGAAAATTCAGGATGGTCCTTCAACATAGCAGTTAAAGACAAGTGTTCTGATTAAGTAATGACCCCCCAAAATTGCCTAATATTAAAAAAAGCCACAATCTGTTTCTGAATGCAGAGGAAATATACCATGGTATTTAACATTCTTTTCTGATAAAGCAACTACAGAAAGCCTTTATTAGCTTTGTTCAAAGTAACCAGTGCTATTGAGGAAAAAAGAAAAACTTCAACTCCCCCAATACTACTTTCAAAACCAACATGTCATACTTGATTTTCCTTAGAATGTAGTTATTGTTTCACACCATTAATTCAAAAACCAAGACTTAGCAAACAATTATTGAGCTTCATCTTCTGGACAAGAATGCCAAGTTAGTCTCTCTTCATAGAAAGCAATCACAATCTGAGGACACTTCATATTCGCCTCTTTTGCCAGCACCAAGTCAGCTTCATCTGAATCTTTCCATTTCATAAGAAACATCAATTCTCCACTGCTGTCTGTGGCACCAATTATTCATTCAGGATCCAGACCCCAAGCAAACGCCGTTGGTTTGTCAGCAGCATCTCTTTTCTTCTTTGATTTGCTATTATCAGATTCACTGTCCAATAAAGATTTTTTTTGTACTATTCTTTTCTTAACCAGCTTTTTGAGAATTAAGAAATGCTTCAATTAATTCTGGACAATCTAAATTTTCTTCAGGTTCCCAAGTATTATCAGCATCTGTAAATCCCTTCCACTTCAGGAAATATTCTACCTTCCCACTCACTACGCGTCGGTCCAGTACTTTTTCTACAACAAATTCTTCAGGCTCTGCTTCTTCAACTTTTTTACTCTCTCCATTCTGTTTCTTTTCCATTTTTTGCAATGTAGTCTTCTTAGAGGCTATTTTTAATTGTAGACTTGAAGAGCTATTACTCAGAAGCTCCGGTCACGATCCTGCAGCAGCACCATCTCCGGCCCGCGGGCTTCCAGCTCCAGTCTGTATAGTTCATTTTCAACATAGTGTCTAGTGAGTGAAGTGCCAGACTTTGAAGTCAGGCCCCACTTTACCCCGCGAACCCCACTTTACCATGTGAACCTGAGATAAGCAGGCCCTGTGAGCAGACCCAGGGCAAGCTTATTAGGGCCCAGCCGGTCAAGAACTCTAACCGCTGGGAATGCTTAACTCTGACCACCCCTAGAATGCCTCAAGCCCTATGCCTCGAGCCCTGAGCCAATCAGATTTGTACCTGTGTCCTAATCTTGCTTGCTTGAACACTTGATTGCTGTAACTTTGTTTTTGCCTTTATAAGCCCTGTGTAACCGCAGCTTGGGGCTCCCTCCTAACCTCCGCTGTGTCGGTGGGTAGGACAAGGCCCGAGTTGCAGCTCGCTTTAATAAAGCCTTGCCTTGCTTTTGCATTTCAGAATGTCTGAGTCTCGGTGGCCTTCTTGGTGGTCGTCTTGCGATTTGGCACAACATTTGGGGTTTCATCCGGGATCGCCCCAGAGACCCCCCGAGACCCCAGACTCCGAAGGTAAGGAAACAGCGCTGTTGATTTGTCTTGTCCTGTAATTTGTCTGTTTGTCTATTTTGCTTTTGCTTATTTCTTAAAAGGGTTCTTTAAGGGGTTGTCGAAGCGGACGCGCTTACTCGGCAATTCCGAGGAGACTGGAGGATGCCTCAGACTCTCCACCCTTACCTGAGTCCACTTAGGTCCACTCCTACTGCACCCTTGTGGGAGGTTGGGCTAATTAGGTCTGCTCCTGCTGCTTAGCTTGCAGGAGGAGGCTTGTGGGCCAACCTAGGAGATCTCCAACTCATAGCTTTTCTTATTCTCAGGCCTGTGTGTTGTGTTGTTTGTTTTTTTGTAGCCTTTTGAACTAAACATCTGATCAGAGCTATGGGTAAAGTTCTATCTTGGGGACCAACATCTAGCCCCTTAGATTTGACCCTAACTCACAGGAGGGAGGTCAAGGAGATAGCTCAGAACCGAGGTGTGGCCCATAAGGAGGAAAATCACCCTGTGCAAGTCAGAATGGCCCATCCTTGAGGCTAATTGGCCACCCGAGGAGAGCTTTGAATCTGAATCGACGCCCCTCATTTAGGCTATCTAGACCAGATTTCTTATATAGACACCTGGAGGGAACTAGTTGAAAGGGACACTCCAGCTTGGGTTCGGCCCTTCTTAAAATGTTTCAGCTATGCCCTCTGCTCTGGAGGGTCCCAACCAGTCCTGGCACGGCAGCCCAGGGTACAGAGGCGTTGGCCCCGAGTCCTGACCCATAGCCACCGCTGACAGGGGCAGACATGGGGCCAGCCCAAGCCACCAGCAGGCGGTGGGGAGTGACTCCACCTCGCAGCGCTGTCATCTGTGTTTGTAAGTCTAACAGTCTCTTTTGTGTCAAACCTGTATGAGACATACAGGCGACAACTCACAATCAGTGTGAGTGTCCCCCCCGCAAAAAAAGAACTCTGGGGGGACCCCCACCCAGCCTTCTTAAGCAGAAAATTATTTGGTGTGCTAAGATGTTTTACTAAGACTAAAAATGTTTTACTAAGACTATCAAGCCCTGGAAAATGAGGCTGGAGAATGCTAAAATCATTTGTTAAAGGTTTTGGTCTTAAAATTTGGGTGTTGCAAGAGTAAGATACCTTTTGCCACTGAAAAATGTACGGCCGATGCTTATTCTGCATGCTTTAAGATCTTTTGAATATGTATGTGTGTGTGCATGTGTGAGTGTGAACATGTTCAAGACTGTTAGTATGATGTAAAATTGAGTGAGTTGAAGTTTAAATTCAAATGGTCATCAAGTTTGGGCATTACCAAATGCTTTAAAGGATTATTGCATTGTTTTAAAGAGGAACTATAGTTAAAAAATGTTTAATTAAAAAAAATCAGAGCTAAGTGTCAGAAATTTGGATGTAAAAGGATATATATTAAACTAATAGGGATAGAAGTAAACTCCCATTAACTCTATGTATGGAGGAAGAAATGGCAAAATGGGCCAATGTTTCTCACTAATATATTGGAAAGCTGAATGGATAAGTATTTCTAATTGTAATTCTTGCATTAAGGAAAAATTGTCATTTGAGTTCAAAGGTCTTCATGCCATGCAGTAACTGGGACTGAAGAAAAAAAAAAAAAAAGAGGCTCTTTGAAACAAGCAGCCCATAGGCAAAGGGCGGCACCTGGTTTCAGAATGCCTGTGAGCTTCAGTTTTTCCAATGCAGATAAAAGCTAAAGTGTTGGGTTAGTGTTAAAAAGGCTTTGGAAATCAAGAATACATTTCTAGATAAGAAATTTGGAAGTAAAATTGTCCTAAATAATTATTGCAAAGTGAGAAAAGGAGAATTATGGCTACCAAAATGTTTAATTGCCATTCCAGCTTCTTTGTAGGTTTTTTGTAACAGTTTCCAGCAGGCATACAGAGAAGCACAGGTGATTCCTACAAGTTTGTTAAGATCTAATACTGGCCCTTAATAAGTTCCAGGTAAGAGCATGCTTAAAAACTACTTCTGTGTGGACCACCTTGTTGCTTTAATTGGAGTAAAGTGGCCTCTTGTAAGACTCACTGATCTGAAATCTGTAGTTCGAAGCCAGCCTGGGCAGAGAAAAGTCCCTGTGAGAGACTTGTCTCTAATCAGCCAGCAGAGTGCTGGGAACGGAGTTGTGTGGAGCTCAAAGTGGTAGGGTGCTAGTCTTGAGCTGGAGAGCTGGGGCCAGTGCTCAGGCCCTGAGTCTAAGTCCAGTGGAAAGTCACTCCTCCTGGGACAAAAGTGATGGAGCATCCAGAGGCAGTAAGCCACTGCTTGGATGGCAGAGATGGTGTCAGATCCTAGAGTCACTCCCATTTGGCCTTTCAAAAGTTAATCAAAGCCGGGAAGTCCTAGAAGAATAGTTCATAAGCATGCCTTTCTAATGCCCATGTCTGGCTACTGGGCAGGAACTTGCCAGTCATCTGTGATAGTGGGTAGTAAGGGTAAGTTTGTCAAATGAGAGGATAGTTTAAAATCCCAACCCCCACATCTACTCAAAGACCTGACTGGCAGTGAGGATTTTAAGCTGATATATCTGTTCAGGAAAGAAAGCTTGTAGACCTGAGATTGTGTCCTTATTGAGATCTGTTAAAGGCCTGCAAAGGTCATCAGAGATCAGTTCCCCAGCCAGTCAGGAAAAAGCTTTTACAAACTAGAATGTTAAAAGGCACAAATTTGTAAACCTGAAGTCACCCATCTGGGCTTCATATTAAAAGAGGGCAAGCGTTGGCTGTCAGATGCACGTAAAGAGACTGTGCTGAAAATCCCTGTGCCTAAGTCAGCCAGACAAGTCAGAGTTCCTGGGAACAGCAGGCTTTTGCCGGCTGTGGATACCTGGGTTTGCTGAGATGGCCAAGCTTCTATATGAAGCCACCAAAAACCTCCCAGAATTTCAATGGACTGAGCAGATGCAAAAAGCCTTTGAGGCAATCTAGAAAAGCCTTCTGGAAGCCCCTGCCTTAGGCCTACTTGACATGAATACCAAGAGAGGGGGCTACTGACAGGCGAAGGAAAGGCCATTAGAAACAAGCAGGAGATTTTAAGCCTCATCCAGGCCCTATGGGAACCAGCAAAGATTGCCATTATGCACTGTCTGGGTCATCAAAAGGGAGTTGATTCGGTGACTAGAGGGAATAATCTGGCCGACCAGGCAGCTAAGAAAGCAGCCCTGCAGCCCAGAGAAGTATTGAATCTAGTAGACCCAGAGCCACAAGCTTTGCCTCCTGTGCCCCAGTATTCCCAAGAAGACTTGGAGTGGATAAAGAAAATTCCCATGTCCCACAAAACCCCGGACAGAGAAGGAACAATGACTGGTGGAAAACTTGTGAAGAGAAACTTATCTTGCCACAAGGGCTGGGTAAGGGGATCCTTAAGAGAATCCACTGAGTTTCTCACATGGGAACCCAAAGAATGCAGGACTTGCTCCAACACTCCAAAGTGAAAATTAGAAAGCAGATCAACTTATTGAAAATATTGTTAAAAATTGTAAGGCCTGTCAGCTCACCAATGCCCCCAATCAACCAGTTACTAAAGGAGCTCGCTTCTGTGGGGATAGGCCAGGCATGTATTGGGAAGTAGATTTCACAGACATTAAACCTGGAAAATTTGGATACAAATATTTGCTAGTTTTTGTAGACACCTTTTCAGGACGGTTGAAGCTTATCCCACAAAGCATGAGACCGCGAATGTAGTGGCTAAGAGGATCCTGGAAGAAGTCCTACCCAGGTATGGCTTCCATCCACCATTGGGTCAGACAACGGACCAGCCTTCACCTCAAAAGTAAGTCAGGGGGCTGGGAATATGGCCTAGTGGCAAGAGTGCTTGCCTCCTACACATGAAGCTCTCGGTTCGATTCCCTGGCACCACATATATGGAAAATGGCCAGAAGGGGCGCTGTGGCTCAGGTGGCAGAGTGCTAGCCTTGAGCGGGAAGAAGCCAGGGATGGTGCTCAGGCCCTGAGTCCAAGGCCCAGGACTGGCCAAAAAAAAAAAGTCACAAAAGTTAGTCAGGGAATAGCCACTGCACTGAGGTCGGATTGGAAATAGCATTGTGTGCTTATAGACCCCAGAGTTCAGGACAGGTAGAGAGAATGAATCGGACTCTAAAAGAGACCTTAACTAAATTGGCCTTAGAGAATGGTGCAGACTGGGTGTCATTCCTCCCTTCTGCTCTTAGAGTAAGAAATTCTCCCTATCAGCTTGGCTTTATTCCTTTTGAAATAATGTACGGGTAACCCCGCCCATTATCCCTATCCTTCAGACTGAATTGCTTGCTGATTTGATGATGCTGAATTTTTGTGTAAACTTGATTATTTGCAGCTCATGCACAAGAATATGTGGCCCCAACTTAAGGCATTATATGATTCTGCTTCTGTCCCTACCCCCCATTTATTCAGACCAGGGGACTGGGTGTTCGTCCGGAGGCATAACCCCAAATCCTTAGAACCACGGTGGAAGGGACCCTACGTAGTGCTACTGACTAAGGTAGATGGCATCACCACGGGTCCATTGCTCCCACGCCAGGCCAGCTGACCCCTTTGCCCTGGACAACGACTATCGTGGTGGAACATGGGAGGTCTCCAAACACCCAACTGAGCTGCTTCACCTTCGCCTCAAGAAAAGAAAGTTAGACTGCATATTGTTATAATTTTCTTTTTGCCTTCTTTCCTTGCTACCCTGGCTAATGTTGACGTTAACCCTCACCAGCCTTTCCAATTATTTTGGCAGCTCACTCCAAAGTGGTTTGACCCCCTTATTTTAGCAACTAAGGAAGCCCCCTTAGGAACCTGGTGGCCAGACTTAATAGTAGACTTATGTGATCTGGCCACAGGCAACTGGGATGTGCCAGATCACTTGGGCCCGAACCTGTATAAGCGACTTCCCGAGTGTGATGAGCAGGAGTCCTGTCCAGTTTTATGTGTGCAGTCCCTTGGTAAAGTAGACTAAGGTTATAGGTTCCTGGCTAGGTAAGGTCAACGCCCCTGAGTCAGCCTGAAGAAGTTACAGAAGTTGGATGATCTTCACCCATCAGCCCCCCTTTAAAACCAAGGGACCAGAGTTGTTTTTGGGAAGATGAGGCAGGATAAACTAGAGGCATGCAAAACAGAAGTACAGAGACTGTACTTGTGAGAAATGGTGACAGGCCCTTTGGTTACTACTTTGGGCCCTATTGGCCCATGCCTTAACTCTATATCATCCCCTAGACATGCAAACCATTGAAATGGACAGAATGGAGCCATGATTGGCTCCCAAGGTACCAAAAAAAAAAAAAAGGGAAATGAAGTGCCAGACTTTGAAATCAGGCCCTACTTTACCACGCGAACCCCACTTTACCACGTGAACCTGAGATAAGCAGGCCCTGTGAGCAGACCCAGGGCAAGCTTATTAGGGCCCAGCCAGTCTAGAACTCTAACCGCTGGGAATACTTAACTCTGACCACCTCTAGAATGCCTCAAGCCCTATGCCTCGAGCCCTGAGCCAATCAGATTTGTACCTGTGTCCTAATCTTGCTTGCTTGAACACCTGATTGTTGTAACTTTGTTTTTTGCCTGTATAAGCCCTGTGTAATCGCAGCTCGAGGCTTCCTCCTAACCTCCGCTGTGTCGGTGGGTAGGACGAGGCCCGAGTTGCAGCTCGCTTTAATAAAGCCTTGCATTGCTTTTGCATTTCGGAATGTCTGAGTCTCGGTGGCCTTCTTGGTGGTCATCTCATGACTTGGCACAACAGTGAGTACCATTGCTGCGTTTGTTCATCCCAAGCATTCTTTAAATACAGTCTTAGGAGTGGAGGTCGGGACTGGAGTCTGAGTGGGACCAGTCATCAGCCTGCAGGGCATGGGGCCAAAAGAAGAGGTGTAAGTGGGAAGGAGAAGAGAACAAGGAGGAGAAAACTGGAAGAAAGGAGGGAGGGGAAAGGAGGAAGGGAGGGAGGGAAGGAGGGACTTTCTGCCTGAAGAGCAAATCTAGGTACTGCTCTCTTCAGTAACAAGGGAGGGTAGGGTGCAATGGGGACAGGACCGTGGCTCCCTTGTTGCTACGTGGGATATACCCTTGTCACCATCCTCATTACTTCTGAGGAGACAGAAATCCAGCCTTAGACATTCACACTCATGCAGGCTGCCATTAACGGGAGCCCAAGCACACCTGTGACAGTAGAACAGCATTGTGGGCTTTCCAAGGACCCTGCTGCCCCTCACAGGGCTTAGCACTAACCAGCTGTGTGCCATGTGTCTGTGCTCTACATGACTGTACTTCATTTGTTCCACTGAGTGTGTCCTTATTATGCAGCCAGGACCACAGCTGGATTGGTTTGTGAAATCAGCAAAGATCTTTGCTGCTCTTTCTCCCTCTAACACATATTTATTCATGGGCTTCTAACTGAAAGAAAAACTGTCTCGTGCAAAAGACAGAGTACTGTCTTTTTATGCCCATGTATATTTTATGCCCATGTTCTTGGCGGGGAGGGCTACAAGGGCTTGAACTCAAGCCCTCATGCTTGTTCCGCTGGTATTCTGCCTCTTGAGCCATGCCTCCAACCCTACTTTTTAACTTGTTAGGTTGGAGATGGAGTCTAGTGAACTTTTCTGTTCTGACTAGCCTCAAGCTGCAATCCTCCGGATCTTAATCTCCTAAGACACTAGAATTACATGTGGTATCAATGTGTTAGCCAGATTTCTGCTACTATAACAAATACTTGAGATAGTCATCTTAAAAAGAGGGAAGGTTGCTGGGCATTGGTGGCTCATGCCCGTAATCCTAACTGACATTTTATGATTGAGGTTCAAAGTTAGTCTGGGCAGGAAAGTCTGTGCAACTCTTATCTCCTACTAATCACCAAAAAGGTAGGAAAAGCACTGTGGCTCAAAGTAGTAGAACACTGGCCTTGAGCACAAAAGCTTTGTTCAAGCCTCAGGAATAGTACAGAAACTGGAGGTTTCAAACAGCCCAGGGCTGACTGGGCTGCTTTGGCCTATAGTAAGAAAACACATTGTGGTGGGGAGCTCATGGCTCATGGTGGAGCAAAGCTGCCCAATTCAGTGCAACTGGGAAGCAGAGAGAAGAAGACTGACCTCCCTAGCCCCATTCAAGGGCATGTCCCCAATGCCTCAAGATCTCCCTTAGGTCCCACCTCTTATAGTCCCTCTATCTTTCTATGGCCAAGGACCTAGCTCATAACATATGGCTGGGAGACATTCCAGATCCCAAATAACAGATCCCAGTGAGATGAGCCACTCACCCATAGTAAGAGCGAAGGAAAGAAACATCTAAGGACATTGTCCAAGGGAATTGGTTCCAACCCTGCTCCCCACGGATACCAAATACAGGGGCCTGGAACACCTCCTATAAAGTAACACACCATTTGCATAAGCCCTCACACAACCTTTCATAGCTTTAATCGCCTCAAGATCTCTTAGAATACCTAATACAATGTAAATTATAGGTAAATCACTGTTGTGCTGTATTGTTTAGGGAAAAATGACACCTTCTGGGTATCGGTGCATTTTCTTTTTTGTAATGTTTTCAGCTACAGTTCAGTGAACTCAAGGAATGGAACAGCAGGTCAACTATACCTGGAAACAATTACATAAAGGTCTCCTGGCTTACACACCAAGGAAGGACCAAAGATGGCACACTAGAACCTAGTTTTTCCGAATATTGTCTCCTTCCTTCCCTCCTTTTCTCTTCTGTCTTTCTCCTTCCTTTTTACCTTCTCTTCCTCCCTCCCTCTCTTCACCTACCCTTCTCTCCCTCCCTCTTTTCTTTGCCTCCTCCCCTTTCTTCCTCCCTCTCAACAGCCATTAGTAAACCATTCATGCTTTCTACAAGCACTGTGCCCATCACTGGCTAGGCCCTGGTCCAGGTGCTGGGATGCAATTCATTCAGTATGCAGACAGGCTTCGTTCTCAAGTTTAGTCATTTTAGTCACAGGATTACTGAGCAAGCAGGGATTTCATAACATCTGCCATTTTCTCTGTCAGGGACATTGGTATTCCACAAGTATTTCCTCATAAATACTCACAAGTTCCCATTTTCCCCTAGAGGAGACCAGGACACAACAAAGTCAAATAAAAGTAAAGTTCTTTCATTGCTATTAGAAAATGAGACAGTGGCAGAAGCCACGCAGATCACAACCCCGCTCCAACTGCAACCATGAGAAAAAGAATTCAAGATCAAATCATGATTGAACTGAAATCATTATGCAGAGAGAGAGAGAGAGAGAGAGAGAGAGAGAGAGAGACTAAGGGTCCAGTCTACTCATCTGACCCCCCTCTCCCATACTATCTTGATTAAAAGCTGCCTGGTAAGAGTCAGAAAGTTGTGCTGTACCTCCACAGGGAAATTCATGCTTGAACTTTGGAGCCCAGTGATGGTACAATGAAGTATGTTTGTGAGGTTTTCTTTTTTTATATTTTTTATTTTTTGCCAGTTCTGGGGCTTGAACTCAGGGCCTGGGCCCTCGTTGTGCTTCCGGCTAGCACTCTACCACTTGACCCAGCCCCGCTTCTGGCTTTTCCTGTTTATGTGGTACTGAGGAATTGAAATTAGGGTTTCATGCATGGTAGGCAAACACTCTACAACTAAGCCACATTCCCAGCCCCTGTTTGTGGAGTTCTCTAGGAGAAAACCTAATTCATCTGTAAGACGAATGGTAAGAGTGAGACTGTTCATTCATTCCTAGATCATAACGTAATCTTGCCTTTCAAAGTGTCGACGAGGAACTAGGCACTGGTGACTTACACTGATGTCCTACCTGTTCAGGATACTGAGACCCTGAGGGTAGACATTTGAAGTCATCTTGGACAGAAATGTCTGAAAGACTTCCTCTCCAAACTAACTAGCACCAAGCAGGGTTGGAGGTGTGGCTCAAGTGGTAGAGCACCAGCCAATCAAGCAAGTTAGCCAAGTGAACATGATGCCTTGAGTTCAAGTACTAGAACCAGCCAAAACAATAAAAATAATACAACAGGTAAGAGGGCAATAATTAATATTCTTTGCTCAATAGCAGAAGGCCAGATACCTGGGAAGCTCAAAGGTGCTATGGACCTTGCTCTCAGGACTATCACTACTCAACAGCAGATATATACACATATCTGTGTGTGTGTGTGTTTGTGTTGTTGTCGTTTCAGAATAGTTGGAGAAGGCATTAAAAGACTGAGGCCCTGCGAACACAGAGACTGCATATGGTAGAATTTTCCCATAGTGCTCTGTAGAATCTGACAGCTCAGTTAGTTCCCAAATCATCCATTCCTCACCTCTTCCATTCACCTGAGACTACAGCAGTCTCATGGGCAGCAGTCTTCACTTAGTGCTCACTTACTGCTCAAGCCCTTTGGGTATTTACCATGTGTGTTCCTTCATTAAGAACTCAGAAGAAGCTGCTGGTGGCTCGTACCATAATCCCAGCTACTCAAGAGGCAGAGGTAGAGGAATCACTCTCTAAGACCCAGGCAAAAGTGAGAGAGACCTTGTCTGCAAAACAAACTGAAACAAAAAGGGCAGAATGTGTGGCTTCACTGGGAGTGAGCTTGCCTAGCAAGTGTAAAGCCTGAGTTCATATAAGCATGTGCTTCAGGCCCAGAAGTCCCTATCCAAATACTTGGGGCAGGTGTGCTATCAAATGCAGCATTGTTCAGATTTCAAGAAAGACAATGAAGTACAAATACCATATGTTCTGTAAATATTGTTTGAGATGTGGCCTTCTAATTTGAAGTTCTAACCTAGAAAGAAATACTAATGCAGACAGGCTCTTTTCCCAGTTTTCAAGGGACCAGTAAGTTTCTACTGAAACTCCCACAACACAATAATTTTTTGCCTTAATGAATAAAGCCTACCATTACACAACACACAGCATTTGGCCCCAGTGCAGATCAAACAGAGTCAGGTGGCCCCAATTCAATGATGGTTGTCATAGCCAATCAAGTGTAGCAGACTTCAATATAATACTTAAGGGCTTTAGTGGCTCATACCTGTTATCCTTGCTATTTAAGTGACTGAGTTCTGAAGATCAAGGTTCGAAATCAGCCCAGGAAGTAAAGCCCATAAGAATCTCATTTCCAATTAACTACCAAAAATCCAAATGGTTCAAGTGATTGAATGAGTGAGTGAATGAGCCTTGAGTGAAAAAGCTGAGAGTACCGTGGCCCTGAGTTCAGTACTTCTCACTGATGTCCTAATCCAGTTGAAATATCAAGATCATGGCTTCCCTGCACAAGCCATGGATGCATTGACATGAAGCTCTGGGACAGCATTTGATTTATGCCTCTACTTCAGACAACACTGTGCCTACTTCTCACACTCATCAGTTTCACAAATGTTTTCAAAGATTTGCAGACTTAAGATCTCGCTGGTGTCAGTCATCCTTCCCCAGATTTAAAGCCTCTTAGTGTCAGCATGTAGCAATTCCAATCAGACTTCCCAGATAACAGACCAAATAGATTGTCACTAGAAACCTAATCTCACCAGATCATCAAGTTTATTAATCTCAAAAAGAATTTCCTAACTCTCATATAGAGCTGGGAATTAAGGCCAATGAATTCCACTCCACCAAACTTTAATTATTATTATTATATTTTGGAACCAGTACTGGGGCTTGAACTCAGGGCCTCATGCTCTCACTTGGCTTTTTCCACTCACAGCTGGTGTTATACCACTTAAGCCACACTTCCACTTCCCTATTCTTTAATTCTACAAAGGTACTTGCAATGGTTTTATTTCTCTCCAAGTCCTCAGCAGTGAACACAGAGGCAGCTACAGACAGTGATGTCAATGGTGAAGGTAATTTGCATACAGCTCCCAGACGAGGCCTACCATCTGAGCAACCCAAGGCATGAGAAAAGTTTGCCAGTCCACTTTTCATCCTTGCCACAAATACTCATGATAATCATCTTGTGGGGGGAAAAAAAAGGCTTCCCATTTTGGAGATTTCCATCAGTAGTTGGTTGACTATTGCTTTTCAACCTGTGGAGAAGCATCATGCCATGGTATGATAGAGCTGGTGTGGAACTTATCCCATTGTCAGTATGCAAAAGAGAGAAAGGAAAGCCTGGAGTCCCAAAATCCACAGCAAGGCCACCAAGGTCACACCCCCAATGACTTAACTTCCTTCCTTTTAACTTAACTTTTAACTTAACTTTTAAAAGGCCCGACCTTTTAAAAGGTCCCATTACCTCCATAGCACCACCTTAGAGAGTAAGATTTTAACACATGGACCATTGGAAACATTCAGCATCCAAACTCTAGCACAGAAAAGCAGACAGAAACCCTGAAGCTCTCTAACCAAGGGGAAGAAAAATCAAATCTGACCATTAGTAGCCAGGGATCAATCTAGTCCTCTGAGTAGCTGGAGATCTTGCTATAAGGGGACTGATCCAATGTGATATTCCAAAGACATAAAGAATATGAGTCAGCCTCATGCTTGCAAACATAGATAGCTGTTCAGGAGGCTGAGATTCAGAGAAGAGTGGATCAAGCCAGTCTGAACAGAAATGTCCATGAGACTCCATTTCCAAACTAACCTCAAAAGCCAGAGTAGGATACCAGCCAAGCAAAGGTAAGGCTCTAAATTCAAACAGCAGCACAGCCAAAACTAAACAAATGAAAAATTAAAATCAAATAGAGTCTGAGCTATGTGGCAGGGGAGGGAGGCGCCCTGGATTGAGGCAGCTCCCCAGGCACCATCTGCAGCAACCCACATCCAACTTTTGTATCAGGATCCAGTTTCTTCACTCCACCATCAGTGCCCCTCCCCCTCAAGCTCAAAGCACTCTACTTGGGAACACTTGTGTGAAAATTCTTAGGTCAGAATATGGCATTGAGATAATCAAGAACTGGTCTTTGATTCAAAGACAAATTAGAAAGAAGAAACAGCAGTCCTGCCTGAAAGGGCCACAGCCACAGCTGAACAAACTGCACCTGACACCCAAGGACAAGGCCATCAAGAAGTTCATCATTCAAAACGCAGCCAAGGCCACAGCCATGAGGAAAGATTCAGGGCTGGTATCTCCAACAGCTATGCTCTTGCCAAAGATGTCTATACTGCTCTCCTGCTGTCCACCAAGTGCCTTTATCAGCAAAGTAATCAGGAATGCTTTCAAAAAGTGGGGATCAGTCTCCTCTACTCTTGAACTCAGGGCCAGGATGCTGTCCCTGAGCTTTTTCTTTTTCCTCAAAGTTGGCACTCTACCACTTGAACTACAGCTCCACTTCCAACTTTTTGATGGTTAATTGGAGATAAGAGACTCACAGACTTTCCTGACCAGTCTGGCTTTGAAACACAATCCTTAGATTTCAGCCTCCTGAGTAGCTAGTATTACAGGTGTGAGCCACAGGCACCCAGCTGATCAAAAAATTTTTAAACAATTAAATTTTCATCTATTTTCTTAAAATAACAAAATCACCAGCCACCAGCAGCTCAT
This sequence comes from Perognathus longimembris pacificus, assembly GCF_023159225.1. Taxonomy (NCBI): domain Eukaryota; kingdom Metazoa; phylum Chordata; class Mammalia; order Rodentia; family Heteromyidae; genus Perognathus; species Perognathus longimembris. Next base: position 36,961,849 of record NC_063166.1, on the reverse strand, counting down.
GCCTGTCATCCCAGCTAGACAGGCAAAAAAATTTCACAAGAACCTATCTCAACAGAAAATCACTGGATGCAGTAGTGCATGTATGCCATCCCAGCTACAGTAAAAATCAGAGAGAGGAGGGTTTCAGCCTTGAGTGACCGAGGCAAAAAGTCTCAAAAATAACCAGAGCAGAAAAGGGTGGAGATGTGGCTCAAGTGATGGAATACCAACCTAGTAGCCACAAAGTCCTGAATTCAAATGTCTTTACCACCAAACAATAATTATAGAGCTTAAGAAGGGTTGAGTGGTTAGAATGGTTGGATAAAGAGGAAGATGAAGGGTGGGAGAGAGCTGTGATGATGGAGCTTATTGGGAACATAATTGCAAGATCGGTGCATTTCATGTGACTTAGTGCAGAGAACTTTTTGCTTAGAATTTTTCAGCTTTATGAAGGTAAAAGAATGCTATGCATCCAGTAGAGACCCTACTTGAAAGTCTGAATTTGAATCTTTCCCCAGGCCAGCAATATGTGGCTCCCCTCCTCCACCCCCACCCCTTACTCCCTTTCTGCTGGGCAGTGTGGCACAGTTCTCAGAAAACCCATGGTCATGAGGAAAAACAACCACACACACACCTCAGGGGCCATGTAGATAAATGAGGACATGTGGTAGGCAGGAGGATTCAATGTATTTTCAAAATAATTCTTTCCACTTCTCATGGGCTATTCTGGAAATAACTTCATCATAAACTGGGGACACCTGTACACTCACATCTGCAAAGGGTGCAGGGGAAACTGGTGAGATCTGAATGAACTCTGTGGGTTGTACCAATATCAACTTCCAATCTCGATAGCATGCCTTTCTGTAAGGTATCACCTGGGGAAAAGTGATAAAGGGTACAGGGTTCCCATATATTGCTTTGTAACTTTCTATAAATTTATAGTTTTCTCATAATAAACATTTTAAAGTATGTAAATTACATGCACAATTTGTTAAAGAGCCCATGTAAGCATAGGCAGATATATATTGTAGAGGATCTAATAATATCTACTGTTTTGTTGTGATGTTAAATTTCCACAGATCCCTCACAAAGGGGTTAGGAAAAGACTTACGCAGAACTATCACTTTGCAAATGGAATTGTGCAGTGTTCAATCTGTTCAATAATGCACAAGCAAGCCTGTTTTTAGCCATCTACTTCAAAGGGGAAAAAAACTCAAGTCCCTTTTTTCCATTTCCATCATTCTGGCTGCATGATCTACTTGGTATTTCACAGGACTCCACCTTTCAAACCAGTCTGGATTGAAATGACTACATCTTTGTATCAGTCTTGCTGTTTGGAGTCCAGAGAAATCTCAAGTTTTTCAGTCTGCAATTGCTCAAATTTCAGGCTTAAAGATAGCTCTTATTTATTTAATTCCATGACCTTTAGTGAGCACTTACTAAAGTTCTAAAGCTCTACTCCTGTGCACACATGTAATCCCTGTGCTGAGTATGCTTGTACAGGAGGAACTTGGAGCTAGCCTGGTCTACATAAGGAAACTCTGCCTTAAAAACAAAACAAAACAAACAAAAAATTGACAAAAACATAAAGGGAAGAAAATAGTCCTCTCTGCATTGCTGTTACTCTGCCTGTGATGGACCATAAGTCAAATATGCAGTCACATCCTTCCATAAGTGGTCTCCAGACTCTCACAACCCATCAAATCTAAGGCTGTTCAAGTCCCTCGTGTGTCACTGGCCTGTTAGCTATGCGCACCTTTCCAAATACTGAAACTGTCTTTACATCATTAAACACTCATCATACACAACACACTCTAAAGACTATCCATGATGGCTCTACTCTATTGCTTAGAAGATAATAACAAGGAAAACGTCTGTGTGTGTACAGACACACATACCATGCAGGTGAACATGTTCTATACATGTCCAATACAGGGCCTGCTTTTTTCCCTGGGCATTTTACATCCAACATTGGCTGACCATGGCCTCGGGACGCATGAGTATGGAGGGGCAGCAGTTGCCAGCCCAGCCTTGTTGTATGAGGTGTCTTCCCCTCTGAGGGCCACTCTACAAAAAAGACCTTCTTCCGGAGAAACTGCTCAGCAAGGTAACTCGTATCTAGATTCCTAATTGTTGGCAAAACCAGCATATCCAGAGGAAAAGCTTCCTGAAACAAGACCCTACCCACTGTGCAGCATTTGCCTCTGAATTTCTCTATGGAGTCAGTCCTCACCTTCAGCTGCTCTGGCTTGTCATCATCGACCACTTCAGCACAAGGATATGTGGGCTACCCTGTGCCTCCATGGGTCACACAGGCCTAAACCCAGCATAAACTCATGAAGGGGCGCAGATCTGGAGGAAGCCACATCCTGGCCAAGTCAGGAGGTAGTGGCAGGGCTGGCTCTGGGAAGAGGGCTGGGCAGGTGAAGCAGTGATTCATGAGGGCTCCCCTTGGTCAGAAGGGTGGGGCCCGGGACAGCAAACCCACACTCAGCCCTGGCTCCTCCCTGATCCTCAACTTCTGCCCCCATTTCCCAGCACGCACAGGTGCAAGGGATGCACAAAGCTGGTTTGGAGCTGCATGTTACAACACAGTCAACAGGGGATCCCAGGTTTGGTGCTTTCCCTAGGCTCCTGAAAGAAGACTACGAATATTTTCATAAGCATCTAGAGAGTGAATAAAGGGAGTGAGTAAAAGGAAGAGGGACAATGTGGCCTTCAGATCCTGGATGCAGTTTCCTATAGCAGCTTGCAACTCAACTCACCCTGCTACTACCACCACCACCACACACCTAGGGTCTTCTATTCACTTAGCTATCACTACCCACCAGCCCTACTCCCTAATGCAGGAGAGAGACAGTGTGCCAGAGGGCCAAGGACTCAGCTTTTCCAGTTTAGGGAAGAGTGAGAAAGAGAGCCATAGAATGAGAGAAACAGCAACAGCAACAGTCAGAGACAGAGAGACATGGAAATAAGCTGGCTGAAAAAGATTTTGCTTTGATTTAGCTGACCTAGCCTAGCAGGAAAAGAAAAGGCTACCTAATCAAGAAGAGGAAAGGACTGAGGGTGAGACTTGTCTAGCAAGCATTAAGGCCATGTGTTTGATCCTCAGTTCTAAAAAATAAATGAAAGAAAGAAAAACAGAAGAACAGAGAAGCCTCCTCTTACCTTAACCATAAGACAAGTTTGGATCCTAGATACATCACTTACTAACTGTACAACTTCCACAAGTTCCTTTATCCACTGTGTCTTCCTTTGTTTGTAAAATGGAGACAATGTCTTTGTACATCACCTCTATAATAACAATAAAAAATTAAAAATGTAAATGGTGATGATGGTTATAATGATGGTGGTGGTGCTGGTAATGATGATGATGGTAGTGGTAGTGGTGGTTGTGGTGATGTTGATGGTAGTAATAATGATGATGGTGGTGATGATGATGGTGGTGGTGGTGGTGGTAGTAATAATGCTGGTGGTGATGACGGTGGTGGTTGTGATGATGGTGATGTGATGAAGATAGTAATAATTATGGTAATAGTCATAGTGATGATGATTATACTATCCAATAGTCACCCAGTCTCAAAAAATCTCTTGAGATTCTTAGTTTTAGCTCCTAGCTTACACATGATTTTAAACAGGTTTCTCTTGTGGTTTTAGTGTAGACCTTTGAGTCCTGGAGTGAATATGCATGCACGTGCACACACATAGATTTTGTGCAGATAAACATAAAATACAAGAAGTTCATCTTCTGTATTTGGATCACCATGATGTTAAGTATTTTTCCTTTGTAATATTCACCTTTGTGCAGGAAGGAAGGAAGAGAAAGAAGAGAAAGGGGAAGGATTGGCTCAAAATAAAAATAAAAACTTTATATGGATTCCACTGATCAGGCCTCATGGATAAAAAGGAGTCTGAACAATTCTTTTTTTTTTTTGGCCAGTCCTGGGGTGTGGACTCAGGGCCTGAGCACTGTCCCTGGCTTCGTTTTTTGCTCAAGGCTAGCACTCTGTCACTTGAGCCACAGCGCCACTTCTGGACGTTTTCTGTATATGTGGTGCTGGGGAATTGAACCCATGGCTTCATGTATATGAGGCAAGCACTCTTGCCACTAGGCCATATTCCCAGCCCCTGAACAATTCTTTTTGACAAACAGGAAGAGGCCTGGACCTTAAGACTCAGACTAGCTGGAAACCTGCAACCTCCAGCGGCTTACCCACCAGACAGGGATGTCTCCACTGAACGATGACGGAACTGGTTGTGCAAGAGAGTGACAGGATGCCCCAGCTCCAGAGGATGCTTAGGGATAAAATGCCCCCCAGCAGCCCCACTCATATCTGTCCTCCATCTAGAGTGAAGCAGACCCTGTTCCCAAGACTAGGAAATGGAGGAACAAAAGCCATGGCCTTGCTTTGGAAATGGCAAGTGTCTTGTGCATCTCAGCAAGATGCCTGCTCCTGGTTCATTTCCTGTGACCTCTGAGAGCTGACAGACAAAAGACAATGAATGCCCCACCCTGCTTGGTGACCCTCCAGAGTTGGTGACAGCTCCAGGTGTTGGGGGCTGTTAGAGGCTAATCAGGCCTTATAAAGGAAGAACTTCTCTGGAAGGGGTCTTGGATGTTTCTATTTTCTACCATTTATTAATACCAATGGTATTCTGGTCTCCAGGGGAAGCATAGATAGGTAGATTTAGTGGGCTGGCATGAGTAGAGAGAGACAGATGCTTGGCATTTGAAGCTGTGAGGAAACATGCCAATCACAGCCAGGGAGCTGCCTATGTCTGTGTCATCAATTCAAGAGTTGTTCTCAGAACTTTCCACTCCATGCTTTAGCCACAGGATAAGTCAAATTCTACTTACATCTTGGCCCCAGCATGCTAGGGACTCCCCAGGCCACATGCCTGGCCCCTTCACTCTAGGTGCCCTTTGTCATAAAGTGACAAATGGAAGTGGTGAATAGCCTCAGCCTTCTTCCCAGGCCCTCAATGTTGGACTAGCCTGCTCTTCCCCTATACCAAGGCAAGGGAGGATTTACATTAGCCCAGAAGCAAAGCCACCACTGTGGAAGGGGCTAGCTGGTGCTACAGGAGGGCGTTGCACAGCAAAGGAAGTAGGATGAGATTCCTAGTTGCTGCTTCCTTCAGACTCCAGTGTAGGTGTCAAGATGGAGGTGTGGGCTGGTGATGAGCTCCTAGTGTGTGGCTTCATTGCTCTGAACAGGCACTGGATCACACTGAAGCTTTACCTTGATTTCAGGTCATCTCTAGGTTTGATTCTTCACCTGCAAAGTGAAGGGTGTGGGTTGAATGGGCCTTCAGAGGTCCCTTGAGCTCACTGACACAACCAGGTGAGCAGAGTCTAGCCCTGCATGCCTCTGAAAGCAGAGTAGTGTCCTCTGGATCCAACACAGTGGCGCTGGAGGCAGCCTGGCCCCCTCCCTGGCAACGGACTGAGGTGAAGATCTGGAGAGGGTGAGGGGATGTCTTTCCCACTGGTGGCACTCCTCATCCATTACTCACCATGGAACCTGGCCAGGTCCCCTGGGTTTGGCTTCTCTAGGGAGCATTCTTGCTCACTTTGCAAACTGAATTATGGCAGCCAAGAAGAATGCCCCCCACCTCCAGCATGCCTGCAAGTCAGTGCCCTGCCACCCCTTCCCCAAGTGCCACCCCTGGGGAGTTGTCCCTGGTGTCAGCTGTTCTGAGCCTGAGATGCTCTTGAGTTACCAAACACAGGACATGGAAATTGAAATTGGAGAAGCTGCCTGTAGGAGCCAGAGGGCTCCTGGGGCAGCTCTGAAAAGAAAAGCCAGCCAGAGCCACAACGTTATTTACTGGTTCTCTTGGGGAGACATATATGGTTATGACAAGAACCTCTTCTTATCACAAGATGCCACACACACACACCTTCTCATCCCCACCCTTGCTCAAAGACATGGCCAGGTGTGGGGAGTACCTGACACTGCATGTCAACCCCACAGAGCTTGTGTCCTAGGTGCCTCATAGGAGGTCGGGAAGAAGCCATCCATTTCACAGTAAGGAGGAGGAAAGAACCCATCCAAGGGCTGGAGCTTTCTCTGGTACAATCAGTGCACCCAGGCCGAACTGTGTGCCTCCTTGCCACGTCACACCCTCCCTACCCAGGGAACAGACTGAGGACTAGGGATATTCTGAGAATCAAAGGGAGTGTGCCCCCACAAAAGAGTCCAGGGCACCCCCAGCATGCCACCAACTGCCACCTAAGACTGCTGAGGGCTATGGGGGAGAGGAGAGGGGCAATGGTGAGGAGAAAGGCTAGCCCATTGGAAATGATGTCACATAGCTGCAGCTGAAAAAAGCAGCCTACTGCTGAGCTGTGGGGTGTAAATGCCAGGGCGGCACCGCCTGGCCTGGGAATGGGTTCACGAGGTTGGATAGAGTGGTTGCTTTCCTGGAAATGGAGCTTCTAGTTCTGGGGTGGTAAGCCCTAGAGATTGGGTCCTTCAGCCTTCATGGGAAAGCACTCACATTGCAGAAGTGCTGGGACATAGGAACAGCAGCCATGGATTAATGACCACAGCTACACAGCCTGAGGGACTCAGATTACTAACTCTGTGTGCAGCCAAAGAAGCAGAAGGTCCATGCACCTGAGACACAGAGATGGCCATCCCAAAAGGAAACAGGTCACTCTCACTCTGGCAGATAATGAGCTGGCACAGAGAGTGCGCTGCAGCCAGCCACTCCTGAATACTTCCTGGCTATGGATGCCATTGTGCCAGCACATGGATGCTGTGGGGAAGGGGAGGAATCAGACAGGGCAGAAAAGCAGACACTCTACAGCCAGGCACCAGAAGCTGCCTACTATGGACAGAATCCGCACCCATAGATGTGGACAAAAGGTCAGTCGTCTGGGGGGGCTAACTGTTTATAACTGTGCTGAGTCTTAGGGTTTGGGGTGGGGCCTGCCTTTGAAGGGAAATAGGGGTTCAGCAAATATCCCTTTGCCAGAGTCCCAGGCTGACTTATACTTACTCCCTCCCTGCCCTATAATAGCATTGTAACAAGGTCACAGTGCAATCCACCAGGCAACCTTGGGCCTGGAATGTGCAAAGCTTAGACTCCTTCTGGAAGGACCCACATCCACCACTGTCTTTCACAAGATAGCCACAGACCTTGTTGCATCGAACTAGTGATCTTAGTTTTTCTCTTATATCCTCCACAGGGGGCCACAAGCTCCCAGTAAGCCATCATGAATGTCTGCTCAGGCCAAGAGGACTCAAACCCCCAGTGGGGCCATGAGGGGACATCTGGTGAGGATGTCCAGTCCAATCTCTGCCCTAACAATGAAGGAAAAGCTGGTCCTCTGATCCCTACAGATTTCCCTGGAGACCTGACTGTGATGCAAAGAACAACGACAACAATGGGGGGTGAGGGAGAGAGCAAAGGAAAGAGAAAGGGGAAGAACCTACACAAGTAACCCATGAGATAAGATATAGAGAGACCAGAAAATAAGGGGACTAGCCATCAGATGGGAACCTGCCACCAAGTGGGAACCCATGGTATGCACTTGGAAAAGAATGCAGAATAGAGAGGAGGAAGATGGCGCCACCACAGTAGGGAGGCACCCCAGCTCGCTCCAACTGAATAGTGAGCTGGGAACTCCAGCACCCAACACCCCATCAAGAACCCAGCAAAACCAGCAGCCAGAAGCAATAGAGAAACGCAGGAAATGAAAAAGAACAAAAAAAGAAGAGCCTATAACCGGCACACAGCCAGAAAATCTCCGCACTCTTACAGTCAGCTGATATTCGACAAAGGAGCTAAAGACATACAATGGAATAAACATAGCCTCTTCAACTACTGGTGCTGGGAGAACTGGGCAGCCATATGCAGAAAACTCAAAGTAGACCCAAGCCTATCACCATGCACCAAGATCAGTTCAAAATGGATCAAGGACCTCAATATCAGACCTGAATCATTGAAACTACTGAAGGACAGAGTAGGAAAGACGCTAGAACTTCCTGAATATAGTCCAGGGGCACAACAAATAGGGGAGAGACTCCATAAATGGGACTACTACAAATTAAAAACTTTCTGCACAGCTAAGGACATAGCCACCAAAATAGAAAGACAGCCAACCATATGGGAAAGGATCTTTACCAGCACAGCAACAGACAAAGGCCTAATATCTGTCATCTACAGAGAACTCAAAAAACTAAGCCCCTCCAAGCCCAGTAAACCAGTTAGGAGATAGGCAAAGGAGCTAAAGAGAGACTTCACAAGAGAAGAGATAAAAATGGCAAAGAAACATATGAGGAAATGTTCAACATCCCTGGCAGTAAAGGAAATGCAAATAAAAACAACCCTGAGATACCACCTCACTGCAGTTATGGCCTATACTCTGAACTCAGGCAACAACAAATGCTGGAGGGGGTGTGGGGAAAGAGGAATCCATCTCCACTGTTGGTGGGAGTGCAAATTAGTACAACCACTTTGGAGAACAGTATGGAGGTTTCTCAAAAAGCTCAATATAGACCTACCCTATGACCCAGCCATACCACTCCTAGGCATCTATCCTAAACAGCAAGTCCCAAGATATCAAAAAGACATCTGCACTTCCATGTTTATCGCTGCACAATTCACAATAGCCAACATATGGAATCAACCCAGATGCCCCTCCACAGATGAATGGCTCCAAAAAATATGGTACCTATACACAATGGACTACTACATACCGATTAGGGATGGTGAAATATTGTTATTCTCAGGGAAATGGTCAGAACTTGAACAAATAATGTTGAGCGAGACAAGCCTAGAACACAGAAAACAAAGGGGCATGATCTCCCTGATATATGACTGTTAAGATGGGGTGACGGAGAGACAGTAGAGACCAGGTCTGTGAAACCAAAAACTGCTTGTCAAATGGTATTTCCCACAGGATTGGGTCAGCGACCCAACACTATGTAACTAAAACCAAACAACTACTCAACATATAAAGGTCAAAAATTGACCTCTCAGTGGAATACAATAGCTCAAAACCTATGTATGTATATTCATGTAAGACTACTGTCGACATATTGTCTAATGTTGACATTACATTTAAAGCCCTAGGAGAATTTTCTTTGGCGTAGGCCACGTGGCTACTGTATATGTTGTTGGTACATTGTGTATTGTATGTATGTCTACTTGACCTAGGGAAGGGAAAGAAAAACAGGGTGTAAGATATCACAAGAAATGTACACACTGCCCTACTATGTAACTGTACCCTTTTTGCACAACACCTTGTCAAAAAAATTTTGTTTAATTAATAAATAAACTACAAAAAAAGAATGCAGAATACAATGTTAGATAAATCTACATTTTTTAAGTAGGAAAGATTGAGCTGGGCACCCATGGCTCACACATGAAATCCTAGCTACTCAGAAGGCTGAGGTCTGAGAATCACAGTTCAAAGTCAGCCCAAGCAGAAAAGTCTGAGACTCTTATCTCCAATTAAACACCAAAAAGCTCAAAGTAGAGATGTGGCTCAAGTGGTAGAGCACTAGCTTTGAGCAAAAAAAAGCCAAGTAAGAGCATGAGGCCCTGAGATCAAGCCCCATTACTGGCACAAAAAATTGAAATATGAAAGATTGAAAGGAATGATGGAAATGTTGAGGGGGAAAAATTAGACCACTTAGACACAAGGCTATAGAAGTGAGATAGATATCAAGTTGCAAACTCAGAAACATATAACTATATATTCCCACAAACATACAAACAAGTAGCTTAAAGTGGTAGAGTGCTAGCCTTGAGCAAAAGAGTTCAGGGATAGCTGAGGTCAAGCGACACAACTAACAACAACAAAAAAAAACCACATTCAAATATATATAGGATATATGCATACAGACAAACAAGAAGCAAGCAGTTGATCAGAGCAAACATTTTGATACCAGGACGTTAACATCAATAAATAGGAAATTCCAATAATGATAACACTGGTTTGGCATCTTTGTGTACACTACTTGTGGCATGGCATAACACTCTGTGTCCAGGTGATGTTGTAGGTTAGCTGTCTTATAGCCCTGTATATGTGTATAAATCAGGACATAAATCAAGCTCATTTAAAGTGGTAGTTCTTGGAAAGAAGGAAGCAGGACTTAGAGATTAAACAGGGAAATAAAGGAAATAAAACAAATGTCTTTCCCATACCCATAAGGATAGAACATCATGAGCTGAAAAACAAGAAACTGGCTTCTCGCTACTCTCTCCAAGTAGGTGAGGGTGTGTGTGTGTGTGTGTGTGTGTGTGTGTGTGTGTGTGTGTGTGTGTGTGTGTGTGTGTTTAAGCCAAAGTTGATTCACTCCAACAGATGCATTATGAAGAGTAATTTGCTGTCTTCTGCCCTGATTGGCCAAACTTGCCTTAATTTCATCCCTCCCAAGCCCTGGCTTTCCTCATTCCTTCCATTCAGTGAGTTTGCCCACATCCTTCCAGTAAATACTATTTTTCCTCCAAAATGATAGCAGAAGTAACTTTTATTTTCTGCCACTGAAATGCCCAATGAGTCTTCAGTAAACTCATCATTGAGAGACAGTGAGAGTCTTCTGATCAACAGACTTCTGGGTAAAAAGAGGAAGTGGCCATTTAGTTCCACTCCCAGTATCTAAGACCCTGTCAGCACTGCTTTGCAACAGTCATGCTTCAGAACACAGCATCGTTAGTCCCCAGTACAGTGCCCAACACACAGGAAGAGGTCAATAAGTGTGTGTGTGTGTGTGTGTGTGTGTGTGTGTGTGTGTGTGTGTGTGTCCTGGCTTGAACTCAGGGTCTAGGTGCTGTCCCTGAGCTTTTGAAATCAAGGCCAATGTTCTACCATGTACAAGCCACAGCTCCACTTCTAGCTTTTTGATAGTTAATTAGAGCTGAGAGAATCTCATGGTCTTTTCTGCCCACGCTAGCTTTGAATCACAATCCTCAGCTATCAGTCTCCTGAATTACCAAGATCATAGGTATGAGCCACCAGCACTCAGCAAATAAAGGCCTTTTAAGTGAATGACTTCATGAAAGCACAAATAAGTGAGTTTAACATAGCTGCTGTTGTCAATTTGCCATTTTCACAGAACCCAACCTTGTCAGCTGTTTCTGATAATAATCGTGGTATAACATCAGGTCTTCAGTAAATAATGTGGTTGGGCCAAATTGCCATGAGTTAGCTTCATTGATGCATTCTGTGCAACTGCACGGGCCCCATGATCCAAACTTCTGTTTGATTTAATGCTCTGACTTCACCATTTTGAAACCCCTTATACATATTTTTTACAAAGGAGGTGCTATGGTTTGAATCTTAAGTGTCACCCAAAGGTCCATGTGTTAAAGGCTTGTTGGCCAGAATGGTGTTATTAGGAGGTAGTAGAATCTTTAAGAGGTGGAGCCTCAGGACAGGTGTGGTGGTATATGTCTTAATCTCAGCCCCTTAGGAGGCAGTGAAAGTAGGCGAGGAGTCATGACCCAAGGCTGACCTAGACATAGCCTAAGACCTTATCTTCTTTTTTATTTTATCTATTTATTCTTTTTTTTTTTTTTAGTAAAGTCAGGTTGTAAGCACAATGCTTCTTGGCAAGACTATCTTCTAAAGCACAAACAAAAAGCTAAAAGAATTAGGTGCACAGCAGACATGGTAAAACACTTGCCTAGTAAGAGGTCCTGAGATCAAATTTCAGTCATGCAAAAGAAAAGATATGGGGTCTTCTGTGAGGTCTTTAGGTCAGTAAGGGTGGGCCTCAGGGGGAACTGGAGGACCTCAGCTCCTTCTCATTCTCCTTCACCTTGGCTGTAAGGTGGGTGGGTTTGTTCCAAAAGCCAGCTGATCGTGGACTGGAACCTAAACCATGAGCCAAAGTCCATGATCTTGGGTATTTGTTAAAAGGGCAGAAAACAATCTGTACTCCCATATTGCCCAGGACCCTGCAGTTCATGTAACTAAACCTAGTTATCTCTGTCCTGTACACACCAGCTGGAAACTCAAAATAAATGAAAGCATCACCCATCAACCACCATTCTGCAGGTGTCCATTATGACAACCTTCAGTAGCAAAGGAATTTCTTCTTTTCCAAGGCTGTGCCCCTTGGGATCACAGCCTTTCCTCCTTACTTCTATAGAGCTGGAGTTCCATTAACTCCTCTCCTAGAGACCCACTCAATAGAAATGTGAGGCACAGAGTGCACACATGATAACTACTAGTGTGGTACTATGGCACAAAAGAGCTTGGAATCATCACTTGGATTCGAAGACCTTTTCCATTTCCATTTCTGGAGAAGAGGTAATATTTGGTAGAAAATGAGAATTTAGGAACTAAGAGGAAGAGCAGCTTTAATCTTCCCTTGAAGATATATATATATATATGTATATATATATGTATATATATACATATATATATATAAACTTGGGTGAGATATTTAACTTCTTATAATCTTAGACTTTCATTTTTACAACAAGAATGATTATAAAATTATTGGTGATGCCAGGCCCCAGTGGCTACTCAGGAGGCTGAGATTGAGGTTTGAAGCCAGCCCAGGCAGAAAAGTCAGTGGGACTTTTTATATCCTATTAACAAGCAAAGAGCCAAAAGTGGAGGTGTAGCTCAGCTCAAGAGGTAGAGCACCAGCCTTGAGCAAAATAAATAAATAAAGAGTATAATACCCTGAAGCTTTAGTACTGGCATGTGTGCCACGTGGGGGGGGGGGTTGGCACACACACACTTATTGGGGAAAAATAAGTTGTAAATAAAAGAAAGAGGAAGGAGGGAGAGAGAAAAGGAGGGTAGGAAAAAGCAGAAATGAAAGTAGGAGATGGGGGGAAGGAGGGAAGAAATAACTAACAACGCTAAAATGTGGCCAGTGTCAAGCACATGAGAACTACATTCCTTTGCCCCCTTTACTCCCAATTCAAAAGACAGCTCTCTTGGAGGGTGGGGGGCAAATGCCTTGGATCCATTCTCAAACAACTCCTGAAACTAATCAGCACACAGGACACCCTGAGATCAAGACTCCCTTCCCCAACCCATATTCTAATACCACCTAAATATTCAGGCATTTTGTGCCTCCTTAAAATTACTTTCCCAGTGCTTCTTATCAGTACACATCCAATCATACTTCTAATCAGTACACCACCAGTCATACTCACCCCCACCCCCTCAATAACCATGTCCAACCCAACACCACCTCACCAGGAATCCATACTTCCCTTCTTCAGAAACCTTGGCTCTCCTGGGGTGAGAGCTGCAGGTCTCATTTCTTGGCCTCCTGACTCTGTGGGTAGCAGAACATTTTGATAAGGGTAGACTCAGTATAATAATGATTCTCTGTTACCTGAGTTGGATGGAGACATAAAATACTGCTTTTTTACAGGTCTCTGATTAGAATTCCTTACAGAAGAACCACACTCAGTCTTTACCCACCTCCCAGGAGGCTCAGAGAACAATTGGGAAATTGTTTTATCTTGCTCTATTTATTGTATATCAGTCATTCTAGGAACAACCTGTTATTCTATCATGAACAACCTCTTACAAGAAATTTTTAAAAGGAGGGAGTACAAGGAAGGCCAGATAAGGAGGAATTTCTATAACAGAAAAAAAAAAAGAAAGATGATTTAATTTGTACCGTTTAAATTTCATTTACCCTAGAGCAAAATGAAATTCAACCACTCCTAAAAGATATGAGAAGCTTTAAGATAGCATGATATAAAAGAAAGAGATGGTGATGGTTTTTCAGTTAATAAAATTTCAAAGCTTGCTTTCGGTGAAGTACAAATATGACCCCAGAATTTTATCTCAGAGGGTGCAGATGTTGGTAATGTGGAAACCCAAGCAAGCTGCCCCTGGATGGGGCACTGGCCCATCTGGCAGTGGACCCTGTGGTTATGAGGAAAGTGTTCAGTTTACCTTTTAAGAGATATTTTACATAGCATTCAGTGTCTTTGTGGGGTGGGAGGTTCTGCAGCTACATAATAGCAGCAGCATTTGACATTTTTATGGTGTGTGTGTGTGTGTGTGTGTGTGTGTGTGTGTGTGTGTGTGTGTGTAGTGAGCACTCCAGGAGGAGGCTTGAACTCAGGGCTTGGCTGGTGCTTTTCCTTAGCTGTTTCACTGAAAGCTGCTTTATTACTTGAGCCACAACTCCACTTCTGGCTTTTTTTTTCCTGGTTAATTGGAGATAAGATCTCAGTCTTCTGATTAGTTAAGGTTAACCCTCTGTATATCCCTTTGATAATTAATTTTAAAGGTTACAGGCTGGAATCACCAACCATGGCAGCAGCAACATTTTTATGAGTGAAGTATGCTCTTGATGAAAGCAGAGAAGTCAGGCTGAGTCTGAAATACCAAGGCTGGTTTGTTTCTCTATTTCCTTTCCATATTGGTTATATTTTATGGGCATTTGTGGAAGAGAATGCAGAATGTACCTGTCATAGATATGCAAATGGTATTTTACACACCAGAGGTGCAGGAGCTGAGGAGAATGGAAACTGGCGCTCAGGAAAGGCAAATGAGGGGTTAATTCATGACGTTTGCTTCATGCTTTATTGTTTGCAATGTGAATGTTAGTGCTGTTTACTCCATGTTTTGTTGTGAGTTTTTCAAACTTTAACCTTTACATCATGACTTTGTCTTTTGTCTGTCATACAAAAATGTGCAAGCAAGTGCACGCACACACACACACAGCAACAGAGTAAAAATTTCACAAGCTGATACTACCCTTACTGTATGCAAGCCTCTGTGTTATGTTCTACTTTACTCCTTCGATTTCTTTTTCAGTACTTGCCAAAACTGTCCAAATTGATTTCATAAGGCACTGCTGGGACACAGTCCTCAGCTTTCAATGACCCTTTTACTCAGTGGGCAGAACACTCTTGGCACTTGCCCTCCACTCTGCCCCCATCTCTGCTCTTGCCTGAGTTCCCAGGACCACAAGCCTAGGGACTTCACTTCCTCTACTATCTTCTCAGCAGTTCGTTTCCTTCCAGTCCTCTTCAAGGTCAGGGGACAAGCAGAAGGTAGATGTGGTTTATCCTTCTCCAGCAGTCCCAACAGCCAACCCTCAGAGGCTCACAGGTAAGAGCAGCCTCTTACTAGAGCCAAGGCCAGTAGTCCCCGCACACAATAGTCCCACAGTAGTCCCCACATCCCGTAGTCCCAGCACACAGTTGCCCCAGGACAGCAGTGCTTGACTTCTGGGAGGAGGCAGCAGCCTTGCAGCCCCACAGCAAGCCAGTGGTATGTCTCTTGAGTCCCTTCCTCCCAGTCTTACCTGTAGATTTTAAGCACCTAGGGCTGTATGAAATGTCTTTTTGACTCAACTATTGATTTCCAATTTTCTGGTTGAAGCTTAGTTGATGGGTAAATCATCTGGAAATTCATAGCTTACTTTCACAACGAACTTCCACTCAAAGAGATCAAATGACTCAAGCAAGTGGCATATAAATTTACTTCTTTTAGCTGAGTGCCGGTAGCTCACACTTATAATCCTAGCTACTCAGGAGGCTGGAATCTGAGATTCCTGGTTCAAAGGCAGCCCAGGAAGGAAAGTCCATGAGACTCTTATCTCCAACTAGCACCAATAATCAAGCAGAGCTGTGGCTCAAATGGTAGAACCGCAGCCTTGTGTGAAAAAGTTGAGACAGCACGAAGGCCCTGAGTTCAAGCCCCATTACTAGCACAAAACAAATAATAAATTGACTTCTTTTATCACTAGCTATGTATGTGTTAAACAGAGTGGCGAATGTTTTTGTTTATACAAAGTTATATTTTTATGTCTGAATTATGATCAAACCCAGGCTACTAGCATCAACCTCACCTGAGAACTTGCTAGAAATGTACATTATTGGGCTCCACTAGACATGAGATGAAACCTGCAGGGCTGATCAGGTAACTCTGGCACTCACTGCAGTTAGAAGCAGCTTTGCTTTAGATGTTTGAATTGAACCAGAACATCCATGGCCACTTTAGCAACCATCCTAGGCTGTATAAAAACAAGAAAAACTGACTTCTAACAGAGGGGAACCAGCTCCACATGTGACATACAGCCTCACCTTGCACAAGTCTGGTGTCTCATCCCGGGTCCACTAAACTAGAAAACAAGAACCACCATGCATATATCAGGGCTGCTGTCTGAATTAGTAGAAGTGCTCAAGGCAGAGGTGATTGTTTGGTTGATTCCTTGGCTCTCCCCAGCCACACAATGGTCTTTGGCTACCAGGATAATATCCTCTCTCCCTTTCAGACAGATGAGTAAAACAAAATTACATTGAAGTGGGGAAACAGGATGAAGACAGCAAATGAATAGAGAGCCCTCGAGAGGGAAAGACAGCTGAAAGGAAAGCAAAAACCAGAAGAGCAAAAGGATCTAGGAAACAGGAAAAAGTTCAGCTTGAGTAGAGAAAGGAGCCTGTGAATTGGAAGTCGATTGGTGAGAGAGAAAAGATGGAGGAGACAGCAGTGGATAGGAGGATGAGTTAACATGTCCTGGTTCAGCCTGGAAACTCTTCTCCTAGCATGGCACTTAATTTAATTAATTTCTCTGTTTCCTGAAGCTGCTTGAGGCCTGGAAAGCATTCTTGTGCTTAGAAAAGGTCCTGTACACATTATCCATGCAGTAGGTTCCACTGAATCTCCAACTATGCAGCCTGTGTCACTCACAGATGGGCAGACGTGCCAGCAGCTGGGTGTGGAGGCAGACACACCCCTTCCTCCTAGACCCTACCCAGGAGCAAGGAAAGGGCTAGAAACCAAAGCACATCCTATTCTGTTTTCTTATATTTCCTTTTTTCTAAGCTTTGTCTCCCCAGACCAGCCTGGATGAGCAAATATTCAATGCTTTCAGATGAAAAGGTGAGTAAGAGGAAGAGAGGAAGGATAGGGGAGAGAAAGGAGAAGATGAGAAGGAATGTCAGGGCAGGACAGGGCAGGGCAGGGCGGGGCAGGGAGGAGAGGGGAAGGGGGAAGAGAAATTATTTGTTCACTCTCTAACTGGCTTTACTTGTGGAATACCTAGATAAGCATTCAGATATTTTTTAGCATTTCATTTTCTCTTTGCCTTTCTTTTCCTTTCTTTATTTTAACATCCCCTTTTACAAGCAGGAATTGTTGCAAGAGTGTCCTAAGGGAAGATGTATCACACTGCCAGGAGAAAGACCATCATATGTCTGGAAATCACAGGAAGAATCAAGAAAAACCACAAGTGCCTAACACCCAGTGTAATATGAAAACATGTCAACGCTTGAGGAAAGACAGGTAGGAGAGAAAGGCCCTCCCAACCAGCAGATTAATTCCTGATTGTTGGCCCAGATCTATCTCACACCCATCCTGCTAACTTTAGAGGACTCCATAGCCCAACCTCTACCCACCATGCCATACAGCTCTACAAAATGATTGGTCTCACCAACCAACCATCATGGGAATTTGCAGAGAAAATGTGTTAAAGCATCAGGAAGAGGGAGGAAAAGAAAAACAATGCAAATATCAAGTATATGGTAGATTTAAAGTAGATTAAAGAGGTAGATCTTAACTGAAAGGTAAAAAAGCAAAATAAAACTGCATAAGTTCATTTGGGAAGTTTGTAGAAATGGTTCATTCATGCACATTACATTTTGGCAGCTGAAAAGGTTCCAGAAGACCCTTAGGTTTAAAAGAGGTCATCAGAGCCTTACAGGATGAGATGGATGGGTGGTGTGAAATGGAAGGGGTGAAATAGATGAAATGAGAGGATAGAATGGGATGGCTGGCATGAGACAGGATGGATGTGACAGGACAAGTAGGATAGGACCCATGGGGTACATGGGCCAGACAAGATAGGTGGGATGGATGACATGGTAGAAGAGGATGATGGGAGGAGGGGTGGATGAGGTGGAATGGGATGGGTGAGATAGAGTGGGATGGGATGGGGTAGGATGGAGTTGGGAGTGAGATGGGATGAGATGGGGTGGGGTGAGATTGATGAGATGGATGGAATGGTGGGGTGGATAGAGTGGGATGGAAGGGATGGAATAGATGGGATCATGGAATAGATGGGATGAGATGTAACAGGGCTGATAGGGTAGGATGAATGGGTAGAGAGGATTGGATGCATAGAATGAGCTGGACAAAATGAGTGGGCTCGATGGGATGGTATACATGGGATAAATGGGGGGGGTGAATAGGTGAAATGGAGTTGATGGGATTGATGGTGTGATGGACAGGGTAGGATAGGCTAGATGGGGTGGAATGAGGTAGGATGGCTGACTAGGTAAGAGGCTGGGTGGGGTAGGATGGATGATAGACAGGGATGGGTGAAGTGGGATACACAGAATGGGTAGGCATGGAATGGGATGGTAGAGTGGGTCAAAATTCCGAAAGGAGATTCAAGACCAAGAAATTGTCTTCTATGGGAAAGCTATATTTGTAATTCACCAAGGTTCAGCAGAGCTGTCTTCCGAGTTTCATTTCTGCATCATCTTCATGGCCAAGGCAAGATGGTCTTAGCATAGCCTCAGAGGAAACTGGAAATCAGCACATCTTTTTGCTCATCCTCAAAAGCATTCAAGCAACAGCATACACAGCGTGCATGCTAAAGACTTTGCAAGCCTCTCCAAGGAAATATATTTACAAATATGCTAAGCTGCTGTTAATTACCCAAGATGCTTGAATAATTGCAGTTCCTCTTTAACAGTGAAACAAGCCCAACTCCTTCTGTTATCACAAGTCGCGAAATGATCACCAAGAAGGCCACCGAGACTCAGACATTCCGAAATGCAAAAGCAAGGCAAGGCTTTATTCAGGCGGGCTACAATTCGGGCCTCGTCCTACCCACCGACACAGCGGAGGTTAGGAGGAAGCCACGAACTGTGATTGCACAGGGCTTATAAAAGCAAAAAACAAAGTTACAACAATCAGGTGTTCAAGCAAGCAAGATTAGGGCTCAGGGCTCAAGGCATTCTGGGGGCGGTTAGAGTTAAGCATTCCCAGGCAGTTAGAGTTCTTGATCGGCTGGGCCCTAATAAGCTTGCCCTGGGTTTGCTCATAGTTTAAACAGACAACAAAACGAGGGCTGCCTGAAAATGGGGTTTACTTTAACTCTTCATTCCCCTCTTCATTCCCCCGTTAAGATAGGTAACTCAAGAACCAATCGTGGTTCTCCTTGCTTATTAGTTTGATTCTGACTGAGAATCGGTAGGGATAGATTGGTATTGTGCCCGCAATACCATCTGTAAGATTCACCCCCAGGAGGGCTCCATGAAGATGCCCCCAACAGTTTAAATCTCTGTCCAGTTACCTTGGTACCTGGCACACCTGATGGCAGTTACCTCCCTCTCTTCTCTGAGGTCACACCCTAATCCATCTGGACACATTCTAATACTCTTGGACACACCTCCCACCCCAGGCATTTCCTGGAAATGACTCTCCAGCCAGTCATACATGCTTTGAATTTAGCAGCAGGCCAGTCTGCTTGAAAATTTCTTACAATATCCAATTTTCTTAATAGAGCTAGTTAACTCCAGTCAACTCAAGAATGTTCCCCCAAAATTTGTTTTAGCAGATCCAAAGCACTTTCCAGCAGAAATCAGCTGTGTGTGATGAGAGTCCCATCTGAAGATGTAGATTCTTCCAGATGACTGTTAGACTCTCCTTGATACTCACTCAAATACAATGGGCAGGGGCCACGATGGTGTCAGGCAGCAGTGGTTCCCAATGGTTCCAGTAGAATGTCACACCTTCTGGGTTACCTGCAACTTTCTCCATAGACTGGTTAGAGAAACTTAACCTAAGTTAACCTAAAGCCTAACTTTAGTCAAATTTCCTAGTATTTTCCTGATTCCTTCTTTCTTTTTTTTTTTTTTCTTTTTGCCAGTCCTGGGCCTTGGACTCAGGGCCTGAGCACTGTCCCTGGCTTCTTTTTGCTCAAGGCTAGTACTCTGCCACCTGAGCCACAGCGCCCCTTCTGGCCATTTTCCATATATGTGGTGCTGGGGAATGGAACCAAGAGCTTCATGTGTCGGAGGCAAGCACTCTTCCCACTAGGCCACATTCCCAGCCCTCCTGATTCCTTCTTAAGCACACTAGCTTTTGCAGGTTGGCACATCCTGAGAGTCAAGACAGCTTTAGGCAATCAATGGCCCTTGGGTCATTTTGCCAGGGCAATACGTTTAAATCAGATATTTCCAATAAGGCTAGGATTTTTTTTATTAAGCCAACATAGAAGGCTTGGCCTGTAACCATTTCTCACAAGTGCAGTCTCTGTATACTGTTACCTCTGTTTTACATGCCTCTAGTTTATCCTGCCTCATCTTCCCAAAAACAACTCTGGTCCCTTGGTCCTAAAGGGGGGCTGATGGGCAAAGATCATCCATCTTCTGTAACTTCTTCAGGCTGATTCAGGGGTGTTGACCTTACCTACCCAGGAAGGTTATAGACTAAGGTTATAGAACCTTAGTCTCTTTTACCAAGGGGCTGCAGGATCAGATGTACATTAGGAGCTTCCAAACTGGAAATTACATTCAACATTTTAACTTTCAACTATACAGACTTCTTTTTGGGCTATCGCAGTGTAGCCTTTTAACATTCTAGTTTGTAAAAGCTTTTTTCTGACTCGCTAGGGAACTGATCTCTGATGACCTAAAAAAATGCCTATATTACCGTTGCAGGCCTTTAACAGATCTCAGTAAGGACACAATCTCAGGTCTACAAGCTTTCTTTCCTGAACAGATGTATCAGCTTAAAATTCTCACTGCCAGTCATGGCTTTGAGTAGATGCGGGGATTGGGATTTTAAACTATCCTCTCATTTGACACTTACCCTTACTACCCACTATCACAGATGACTGGCAAGTTCCTGCCCAGTAGACAGACATGGGCATTAGTAAAGCATGCTAATGAACTATTCTTCTAGGACTTCCCGGCTTTGATTAACTTTTGAAAGGCCAAACAGGCGTGACTCTTGGGTCTGACACCATCTCTGCCATCCAAGCAGTGGCTTACTGCCTCTGGATGCTCCATCACTTTTGTCCCAGGAGGAGTGACTTTTCACTGGACTTGGACTCAGGGCCTGAGTGCTGTCCCTCAGCTCTCCAGCTCAAGACTAGCACCCTACCACTTTTGAGCTCCACACAACTTCGTTCCCAGCACTCTGCTGGCTGATAAGAGGCAAGTCTCTCACAGGGACCTTTCTCTGCCCGGGCTGGCTTCGAACCGCTTCAGATCAGTGAGTCTTACAAGAGGCCACTTTACTCCAATTAAAAGCAACAAGGTGGTCCACACAGAAGTAGTTTTTAAGCATTCTCTTACCTGGAACTTATTAAGGGCCAATGTTAGATCTTGACAAACTTGTAGGAATCACCTGTGCTTCTCTGTGGGCCTGCTGAAGACTGTTACAAAAAAACCTACAGAGAAACTGGAATGGCAATTAAACATTTTGGTAGCCATAATTCTCCTTTTCTCACTTTGCAATAATCATTTAGGACAATTTTACTTCCAAATTTCTTATCTAGAAATGCATTCTTGATTTCCAAAGCCTTTTTACTAACCTCTGCTTTAACAATAACACAACACTTTCGCTTTTATCTGCATTGGAAAAACTCTGAAGCTCACAGGCATTCTGAAACCAGATGCCGCCCTTTGCCTCTGGGCTGCTTGTTTCAAAAGAGCCTCTTTTTTTTTTTTTTTTTCAGTCCCAGTTACTGCATGGCATGTAGACCTTTGAACTCAAATGACAATTTTTCCTTAATGCAAGAATTACAATTACAGAATTAGAAATACTTATCCATTCAGCTTTCCAATAAATTAGTGAGAAACGCTGGCCTATTTTGCCATTTCTTCCTACATGCATAGAGTTAATGAGAGTTTACTCCTATCCCCATTAGTTTAATATATGTCCTTTAAAATCCAAATTACAAAAATAGCACAGGAATCGAATCACATCAAATAAACTTTCTAACCATTTAAAAAAAAAACTTTTCCAATTCTTAGTACCTCTCAAGGGGCAGTTTTAGAAATTCCAGTCAAATCATTCATTTTTACCACAAGGTTTCCAAAGTTCACCTGAAAACAAAAGAGACAAAAGAGAGGCCTCCATTGGCCTATCCTACCAAATGGCCTATCTCCATCCTACTCCTCAGAGCTTGATGAACTGTCTTGGTGCCGGCTTGTCCTCTTCCACCATGAATGGACACCCCCTTATGGCTGTCCCACAACGTGGATTCCTTCCAGGGTCTGTGCCACCACGTGGGCTGGCTAAGCTGCACCTTTGCCAGACCACCCCTCACTCCTGTGGATAGCACACAGGCCCATCCCAGGTTTTTCCTGTCCTTTCCTATTGGTCTTTGAACTGAGAAACCCAAGCATTTTTTTAACAGTGATAAACCTTTACATCCAAATTTCTGACACTTAGCTCTGATTTTTTTAGTTAAACAATTTTTTTAACTATAGTTCCTGTTCTTTTAAGACATTTGGTAATGCCCAAACTTGATGGCCAATTGAATTTAAACTTAAAACTTAATTTTGCATCATACTCAAGTCTAGGGGGCTAGATGGAGGTTCCCATGATAGAACGTTACCCGTAGCTCTGATCAGATGTTCAGTCCAAAAGGCTACAAAAAACAAAACAATTATAACAATACAAAAGGAGGAAAACACACAGGCCTGAGAACAAGAAAAGCTATGAGTTGAAGATGGAAATCTCCCAAGTTGGCCCACAACCTCCTGCAAGGGTGCAGAAGGAGAGGATCCAAGTTGAAGGCGGGGCTCCAGGGGTCCCCCTTCAAGGGTAGAGAGTCTGGGGCATCCCCCAGTCTCCCCAGGATTGCCGAGTAGGCACGTCTGCTTCGACAACCCCTTCAAGAAATAAGCAAAAGCAAAACAGACAAACAGACACATTACAAGACAAGACAAATGAACAGGGCTGTTTTCTTACCTTCAGAGTCTGGGGACTCGGGGGTCTCTGAGGCTATCCCGGACGAAACCCCAAATGTTATGCCAAGTCGTGAAACGACCACCAAGAAGTCCACCGAGACTCAGACATTCCGAAATGCAAAAGCAAGGCTTTATTCAGGCGTGCTACAATTCAGGCCTCGTCCTACCCACCAACACAGCGGAGGTTAGGAGGAAGCCACAAACTGTGATTGCACAGGGCTATAAGCCAAAAAACAAAGTTACAGCAATCAGGTGTTCAAGCAAGCAAGATTAGGGCTCAGGGCTCAAGGCATTCTGGGGGCGGTTAGAGTTAAGCATTCCCAGGCGGTTAGAGTTCTTGATCGGCGGGGCCCTAATAAGCTTGCCCTGGGTTTGCTCATAGTTTAAACAGACAACAAAACGGGGGCTGCCTGAAAATGGGGTTTACTTTAACTCTTCATTCCCCCCTTCACTTCAAGAACTGCCTTTGGCAGGGATGTCCACTCTCTCCCCTGCTCTTCAACATACTACTAGAATTCCTAGCCAGAGCAATTAGGCAAGAAGAAAATATAAAGGGGATCCAAATAGGAAAAGATGAAGTTAAACTTCCTCTCTTCACAGATGACATGATTCTATACCTAAAGAACCCCATAGACTCTACCCCCAAGCTAATAGAGCTGATCCAAAACTTTGGCAAAGTGGCAGGATATAAAATAAACCCTCAAAATTCAATGGCCTTTCTCTATGCTAATGACCCAAAGACCGAGGCTGAAATCAGGAAAGCAACTCCTTTTGCAATAGCCCCCAAAAACATAAAATACCTAGGAATAACCTTAACAAAAGAAGTGAAAGACCTCTTTGAGAAGAACTTTAAAAGCTTGAAAAATGAAATTAAGGCAGAACTAAGGAAATGGAAAACCTCCCATACTCCTGGATTGGGAGGATTAATATAATCAAAATGGCAATATTGCCAAAGGCTATCTACAAATTCAATGCAATACCCATTAATATCCCAACACCATTTTTTAATGAAATAGAGGAAGCAATCCAGAAATTCATATGGAACAATAAAAGACCTAGAATAGCAAAAACAATCCTAAGCAGAAAGAACAGTGCTGGAAGAATTACAATACCCAACTTCAAGCTGTATTATAAAGCTATAGTAATAAAAAAAAAAGCTTGGTATTGGCACCAGAAGAGGCCTGAAGACCAATGGAACAGAATTGAAGACCCACAAATGAACCCACAGAACTACGCCTACTTAATCTTTTTTTTTTTTTTTTTTTTTTGGCCAGTCCTGGGCCTTGGACTCAGGGCCTGAGCACTGTCCCTGGCTTCTTCCCGCTCAAGGCTAGCACTCTGCCACTTGAGCCACAGCGCCGCTTCTGGCCGTTTTTTCTGTATATGTGGTGCTGGGGAATCGAACCTAGGGCCTCGTGTATCTGAGGCAGGCACTCTTGCCACTAGGCTATATCCCCAGCCCGTACTTAATCTTTGATAAAGGAGCTAAAACAATAGTTTGGAAGAAAGATAGCCTCTTTAACAAATGGTGCTGGCAAAACTGGCTCAACACATGCAACAAACTAAAACTAGATCCTTATATATCACCCTGCACCAAAATCAATTCCAAATGGATTAAAGACCTCGAAATCAAAACAGACACCCTGAAAACACTAAAGGAAGGAGTAGGAGAAACACTTGGGCTCCTTGGCACAGGATGGTACTTCCTTAACAATGACCCAGAAAGGCTACAAATCAAAGATGGACAAATGGGAGTGCATCAAACTGCAGAGCTTCTGCACGGCAAAGGACATAGCTCGCAAGATAAACAGAAAGCCCACACACTGGGAAAAGATCTTTACCAGCCATTCAATGGACAAAGGCCTCATATCTAAAATATATGCAGAACTAAAAAAAATTACCTTCTTCCAAAACAAAACCATAAAGAACCAATAGCCCCCTCATCAAGTGGGCTAAAGACTTACAAAGAGACTTCTCTGATGAGGAAATGAGAATGGCCAAGAGACATATGAAAAAGTGCTCTACATCACTGGCCATAAAAGAAATGCAAATCAAAACAACATTGAGATTCCATCTCACCCCAGTAAGAATGTCATATATCAAGAAAACTAACAATAACAATTGTTGGAGGGGATGTGGCCAAAAGGGAATCCTACTTCATTGTTGGTGGGAATGTAAACTGGTTCAGCCACTCTGGCAAGCAGTATGAAGATTCCTCAGAAGGCTAAATATAGAACTCCCCTATGACCCAGCAGCCCCACTTTTGGGTATCTATCCAAAAGACCACAAACAAAATCACAGTAAAGCCACCAGCACAACAATGTTCATCGCAGAACAATTTGTCATAGCTAGAATCTGGAACCAACCCAGATGCCCCTCAGTAGACGAATGGATCAGGAAAATGTGGTACATATACACAATGGAATATTATGCCTCTATCAGAAAGAACGACATTGCCCCATTTGTAAGGAAATGGAAGGACTTGGAAAAAATTATACTAAGTGAAGTGAGCCAGACCCAAAGAAACATGGACTCTATGGTCTCCCTTATTGGGAATAATTAGTACAGGTTTAGGCAAGTTATAGCAGAGCATCACAAGAGCCCAATAGCTATACCCTTATGAACACATAAGATGATGCTAAGTGAAATGAACTCCATGTTATGGAAATGATTGTTATATCACAGTTGTAACTACTTTCAACGTCCCATCTGTATCTGTAGCTTCTATTATTGATGATGTTCTTGTATCACCTTCCTGTGGTTGTAACTACACTAGCTCTGTAATCTTATCTGAGTATATTGGAAACCATGTATACTGGTATTAGAACTAGGAAATTGAAAGGGAATACCAAAATTGAGAGACACAGGGTAAAAAAAGACAAACAACTACAAAAGCAATACTTGCAAAACTGTTTGGTGTAAGTGAACTGAACACCTCAGGGGGGGAAAGGGAAAGGGGGAGGAGGGAGGGGGGTATGAGGGACAAGGTACCAAACAGTACAAGAAATGTATCCAATGCCTAACGTATGAACTGTAACCTCTCTGTACATCAGTTTGATAATAAAAATTTGAAAAAAAAAAAAAAAACAAGAACTGCCTTTGGAAAGGTAATACGCCCAGTACTTGGAAAGTTGAGGCAACAGGCTCATCAACTCAAGCCAAATTGGATACACAGAAAAATAGAAACAAAGACTGGGTATGCGGCTTAGCAGTAGAATGCTTGTCTAACATGCATTAAGTCCTTGGTTCGATTCCTCAGTACCACATGGACAGAAAAAGCTGGATGTGGCACTGTGGCTCAAGTGATAGAATGCTAGCCTTGAGCCCAGAAAGGTTCAGGGACAGAGCGGAGGCCCTGAGTTCAAGCCCTAGGACTAGAAAGAAAAGAAAAACAGCCAGACACTGGTGGTTCGTGTTGTAGAGAGTACAGCTGATGCTGTCTTGATTAGGGAAACATGGTAGGAAATGTTGGGGGGAGTAGATTAGGTCAACCTGACCCCAAAATTCTGCTTATGTAAATGGCTTGCCTAACTTGTTGTTTGCTCTACCCCCTGGGTCAACCTCCTACATCCGTGGTGCCACTCTTGCTTGTTGTTTGCTCTACCCCCTGCGTCAAGCCCCTACATCTGTGCTACACTTTTACCTTTATAAACCCCAATTTGAGGACTGCTCGGGGTCACAGTGGCAACTCTGGAGTCTGCACTGTGTCCGTGGCCAGTCAGCCCGCTTTTCACTGTCACTGTAGAACATTACGGGGTTTGAGGGAGGGGAGTTCCCATCCCTCCAAGAGTCCACCACACAGAGACAGTCTCAAGCAAAAAGATGGATTTATTGGGGAAGCAAAAAACGAACTGACCAGCCAGGGACACAGTGCAGACTTGGGAGCTGCCACTGTGATCCCACAGTTCTCAAATTGGGATTTATAAAGGTAAAAGCATAGCACAGATGTAGGGGCTTGACACAGGGGGTAGAGCAAGCAACAAACAAGTTAAGCAAGCCATGTACAGAAGCAGAATTTTGGGGTCTGTTTGACCTAATCTACTCCCCCCAACATTTCCTACCATGTTTCCCTAATCAAGATGGCATCAGCTATACCCCCTATAACATCTCCTTTTCTTTCAGCCTAGTCAATCCCTTGACTCATTTTATTAACATTGAAGGGTGTATACTGGATGCATAGGACCATCAGTTCTATGGCCCCAATGCTTTGTATAAATGACAGTGCATTAACATATGGCCAGTCCAGTTTCCTATGCCTCTACGTGCCTAAAGTTGGGCAGTGATATCTGTGAGGTCCACCCCCAGGAGGGCTCCATGCAGGTGCTCTTAAATCTCCATCCAGTTACCTAGGTAACTGGCACACCTGTAGGCTGTTACCTCCCTCCCTTCTCTGAAGTCACACTAATCCATCTGGACACACTCTAATACACCAGGACACAACTCCCACCCCAGGCATCGCCTGGGAGTGACTCTAGCCTGCCACACATGCTTTATCCAATTTTCTTAATTAGAGCGAGTCAACTCCAATCAACTCAGAGGAGTGAGGAGGTAACCACAGAAAGCA
Organism: Perognathus longimembris pacificus; assembly: GCF_023159225.1. Classification (NCBI taxonomy): domain Eukaryota; kingdom Metazoa; phylum Chordata; class Mammalia; order Rodentia; family Heteromyidae; genus Perognathus; species Perognathus longimembris. Next base: position 36,934,419 of record NC_063166.1, on the reverse strand, counting down.
TGTCCCCCAAAAATCTTAGTTTCAGAAGATCCAAAGCAGCCTTCCAGCAGAAATCAGCTGCATGTGATAGAGACTCTTCTGCTTTTACCACGGTAGAGGTGCTCAGGGTGAAGATGTAGTTTCCTCCAGGTGTCTCTCAGGCCATCCTTGATCTTACTCCAAATAGAATGGGCAGGGACAGTGGCTCCCAGTGGCTCCAACAGAATGTCACACCTTCTTCTGGGTTGCCTGCAACTTTCTGAATAGACTGGTTAAAGAACCATCTCTCACAAGTGCAAATCTCCACTCTTGTACATTTGTTACCATTGTTTTCCATGCCTCTAAATTATCCCGCCTCATCTTCCCAAAAATGACTCCGGTACCTTGATCTTAAAGGGGAGCTGATTGGCGAAGATCATCCATCTTCTGTAACTTCTTCAGGCTAACTCAGGGACACTGACCCTACCTATCCAGGAACTTATAACCTTACTTAGCCTACTTTCCCAATGGGTTGCCAGTATCAGATGTCCATTAGGAGTTTTACTACAGACTGGAAATTACATACAACAGTTACCTTTAAACAACTGCACAGACCTCTTCTTAGGCTACAACATTGTATAGTCTTTTAGCACTCTGGTTTACAGAAACATTTTCCTGACTGGCTGGGGAAACTGATCTCTGATGACCTACCAATGCCTAAATTACCTTTGCAGGCCTTAGACAGATCTCAATAAAGACATGATCTCAGGTCCACAAGCTTTCTTTCCTGAACAGATATGCCAGCTCAAAATTCACTGTTAGGGTTTGAACAGCTGCTGGGGGTTGGGATTGTACACTATACCCCCATTTGACAAACTTAGCTTTACTACCTATTATCACAGATGACCAGCAAGTTCCTGCCCAGTTACAAAGCAGACAGACATGGCATTTGAAAGGCATGCTTACAAACTATTCTTCTAGGACCTCTAAGCTCTGATTAACTTTTGAAGGGCCAAACACACATGACTCTAAGATCTGACACCCATCTCTGCCATCCCAGCAGTGGCTTACTGCCTCTGGATGCTCCATCATTTTTGTCCCAGGAGTGACTTTTCCACTTTTATGTCGCTACACTTAAACTCAGGGCCTCCGTGCTATCCCTCAGCTCTCCAGCTCAAGGCTAGCACTCTGCCACTTTGAGCTCCACACAACTCACAACTCTGTTCCAGCACTCTGTTGGCTGATTAGAGGCGAAGACTCTCACAAGGACCTTTCTCTGCCCAGGCTGGCTTGAACCACAGATCTCAGATCAATGAGTCTTACAAAAGGCCACTTTACTCCAATTAAAAGCAACAAGGTGGTCCACACAGGAGTAGTTTTTAAGCATGTTCTTACCTGGAACTTATTAAAGGTCAAAGTTACATCTGACAAACTTGTAGGAATTGTCTGTTCTTCCCTGCATCCTGTCTGCAATTTTTACAGAAAACCTGCAAGGCAAATGAGTAGCAATTAAGCAATCATCTTGGTAGCCCTAATTTTTTCTTTATCCAATTTGAAAACAATTTAGGGCAATTTTATTTCCAAATTTTATATTTAGAAATCCATTCTTGATTTTTAAAGCCTTTTACTAACCTCTGCTTTAACACTTACACTTTGGCTTTCATTTGAAGATCTCTGAAGCCTAGAGACACAGGTGCAATGCATTGCTTCAGGCTGGTTTTAGAAGAGCCATTTTTTTCTTCAGTCTGAGTTACTGCCTAGAACATCTGAACTCAATTGAGTTTTTCCCTTAATGCAAGAATTACAAATACCAGAATTACAAGCACAAAAATCCATGAAATGCTCAAGTTCGTATCCCCCGAAAGACCTCGAGACCAAGACCAATGCAAGCGGCAAAAAGAGCATTTATTTCGAGCTAGCTCAGTCCTCCATGCACTCAGCACACTGGTGATACTAAGAGGCCCTGAGCCTCGGGCTCCCCGCTGTTTTATACATTTTGGGAGGAAGGCAGGGACTTAGCATACATCATAGCATCTTTTAACAAATCAACACACACCGCGGGAAAATTAAAAAATAATCCTAAAGCATGTTTGGCACATTTGGTGGTGGGAAGGAATCTGGAAAGGGTCATTGGTCAGATCAAGGGACTGACACATTTAAAATTGATTGGTTAAGCCTAGGGGTATAGCAAGGGGAATGCGTGCACAGCTGCAGGTTGTTTTTTTTTTTTTTAATTTATTTGTTTATTAATTGAACACAAATTTTTTGACAAGGTGTTGTGCAAAAAGGGTACAGTTACATAGTAGGGCAGTGTGTACATTTCTTGTGATATCTTACGTCCTGTTTTTCTATCTCTTCTCTAGGTCAGGTAGACATATATACAATATACAATGTATCAAGAACATATACAGTAGCCACGTGGCCATGGCCCAAGAAAGTTTGCCTAGGGCTTTAAATGTAATGTCGATATTAGACCATATGTCGACAGTAGTCTTATATGAACGCACATACCTAGCTTTTGAGCTATTGTATTCCCCTGAGAGGTCAATTTTTGACCTTTATATGTTGAATAATTGTTTGGTTTTAGTTACATATTGTTGGGTCGCTGCCTCAATCCTGTGGGGAATACTACTTGACAAGCAGTTTTTGGTTTCACAGACTTGGTCTCTACTGTCTCTCCGTCTCCCTTTGTTAACAGTCATATATCAGGGAGATCATGCCCCTTTGTTTTCTGTGTTCTAGGCTTGTCTCGCTCAACATTATTTGTTCAAGTTCTGACCATTTCCCTGCGAATAACAATATTTCACCATTCCTAATCGCTATGTAGTATTCCATTGTGTGTAAGTGCAGGTTTTTAATTAGATACCAGAAACCACACCTGGGTGGGGGAGTCCTGGCATAACTCCAAAACTTGTTTTTCTTCTCTGCCGGTCACTCTTATGGGTGTTTATGGTTTTTCTGAGAATTCCCTGTCCCAGGGCGTTTTATGGTCTTTAGGGCTTACAGTAAGGTCAGTCAGGTACAGAATGGGGTCTTAGTACAATATGGAGTTACTCTGGTCCTTCACTCTGGCTCTACATCCAGACTTAGCATCTTTGCTTTTTTAATACATCCAAATTGCAAAATAGCACAGAATCAAGTGACATCATAAAAATAAACCTTTTTAACCATCCTTTAAGATTTTCCAATTTTAATCCATCCTAAGGGGCAGTTTTAGAAATGCCAATAAAATCATTATTACCATCAGGTTTCCAGTGTTCATCTGAAAGCAAAAGACAGGATGAAGAAAGGCCTCCATTGGCCTGTCCTATAGAATGGGCATATACTCATTAGAGCTTGATGAACTGCCTTGGTGCCAGCTTACCCTCTTCCACCATGCATGGACTCCCCCAATGTCCTGTCCCACTATGCGTGGACTCCCCACTCAGGCCTGTACCGCCATGTGTGGATTGGCTAAGCTACACCTTTACCAGATCACCCCTCACTCCTGAGGATAGGCACACAGGACTGCCCCAGGTTTTTCCTGTCTTTTTCTCTTGATCTTTTGAGAAACCCAAGCACTTCTTTATAACAGTGATAAACAAATCTTCACATTCAAATTTTTTTACATCCAAATTTCTTACATTTAGCCCCAAATTTTAACAGAAGGAAATAAATTAAGTTCCCAATGCCCTTTGCTAAACCAGGTAGTGTTATGCCCAAGTCACAAGATGACCACCAAGAAGACCACCAAGAGCCAGACATTCTGAAATGCAAAAGCAAGGCTTTATTCAGGTGGGCTGCAGCTCGGGCCTCGTCCTATACTCCGACGCAGTAGAGGTTAGGAGGAAGGCCCCAAGCTGAAATTTCACCAGGCTTATAAAGGCAAAAAACCACAAAGTTACAGCAATCAGGTGTTCAAGCAAGATTAGGATACAGGTACAAATCTGATTGGCTCTGGGCTAGAGGCAACATTCTGGGGTGGTTAGAGTTAAGCATTCCCAGGCGGTTAGAGTAAAGTAGGGAGTTTCTTGACCGGCTGGGCCCTAATAAGCTTGTTCTGCTAGCCAGGATAATTGGTGGCCTGGGTTACTCATAGTTTAAATAGTCAACAAAATGGCTACTGGCTCAAAAATGGGGTTTACTTCAACTCTACATTCCCTCCTTGATTTATGGACATGAAGCACAATCCTGTGGTTCAGGCCCAAAACTAAACTCCAACAGCTCTCTGTCCAGAATTGGTGTGTACCTACTTCACTGTACCATTAGCTGTATAGTGTTTAATCTGTCTTTGATAAAGTGGACCAATCTTTCCACAGTGGGCCCATGGTCTCACGACTCCAGCAGTAGGAGCAATTATAGTGGCCAGGGGAGTTACAGTAGCTCGGGCTGGAGGCCGGGAAAGATATATAAATATTCTATCATCCCCAAGCCGCAGGTCCACCCATAGGTAGGGTTTATGGGTGTCTAGGATCTCTCCCTACCTACAGAAGCACCAACCATACATAGCAGGCCTAGCAAGGTAAAGTTAACCAAGTCCATCTTTTGGTACACGGCCTCTGTTGTGGCTAATCTGCCACCGGGGTAAAATGTTCTCTCTCACTGTGAATGAGTCCACTGGCTCCAGTCATTTCGATGGCATGGGTGAAGAGAATCCAGGTCACAACTCCATCCACCCTGAGTGTGGTAGGAGTCGTTAGCATCAGGATACAAGGTCCCCTCCAACGTGTTCCAGGTTTCCTTGTTGGTGGCACTTTACTCAGTTGGTAGTGGGTGTGACTCAGGAGGAGGTCCAGTCTCATAAAGGGCCTTTAGCTTGGGCCAGATCTCCTGGTGGATCTGCTATAGGGATCTGAGGGGGGATAAAAGCTCATAACAAATGCGATTGCAAGTTAGGAATTATGGGAGGGGATCCCAAACCTGATCCTAAGGCTACACATGAGCAAATCCAGGCTTTACCTACAAAACCATCTCAGCGAGGGAATCAAGCAGTTAAAGATATTTACATGAGATCTTTCTGGCTAACATTTAGATGACATCACATAAGTCCATTAGACCTGCAGATGCAGGTACAAATAAATATAGTTTCACACTGAAGCCCCAATTCTGACCCTATTTATATTTTAACCAATTTGATTACATACCAACTTTATTCATAAGCTCTAATTTTAAGACTTACTGATACCATTTGCTACATACTCAAACTTTCTGGGGATTGTCTTCCTCACTTTTAACATGCCCATAACCTTTTAATCTAAAGGAAATCATTTTTGTTTTCCCAATTCTCTTTCTGAAGTCTTTTCTTATACTGTTTTATAAGCTGTGTCTTATAAAACTTAACACATCCCCCCTCACACCATCTTCTACTTCCTCACATCATCAGCGACTTACTCAAGCATTCTGTGACAATTGAAGACAATCCTTACTTTTACACTGGCTCTTGCAGACTGACTCCACACTGGTGTAGGGAGTGGCCCTTATATTCATTTCTCTGGGCCCTGATCTTTAAAGGGGAGCTGATGGGCAAAGATCATCTATCTTCTGTAACTTCTCCAGGCTGACTCAGGGGCATTGGCCTTTTCTAGCCAGGAACCTATAGAACCTTAGCCTACATTACCAAGGGATTGCCAGGATCAGATGTCCATTGGGAGCTTTACTCCAAACTGGAAATTACATTTAACATTTAACTTTTAACAACTATATAGACTTTTCCTTGGGCTATGGCAGTGTATCCTTTTAACATCTTAGTTTGTAAAAGCTTTTTCCTGACTGGCTGGAGAACTGATCTCTGATGACCTAAAAAAATGCCTAGATTACCTTTGCAGGCCTTTAACAGACCTCAATAAGGACACAATCTCAGGTCTACAAGCTTTCTTTCCTGAACAGATGTACCAGCTCAAAATTCACTGCCAGTTAGGGCTTTGAGCAGATACAGGGGGTTGGGATTTTTAAACTATCCCCCATTTAACAAACATAGCTTTACTGCCCACTATCACAGATGACTGGCAAGTTCCTGTCCAGTTACAAAGTAGATAGACATGGGCAATACAAGGCATGCTTACGAAATATTCTTCTAGGACCTCCCGGCTCTGATTAACTTTTGAAAGGTCGAACAGGAGTGACTCTAGGATCTGACACCATCTCTGCCATCCAAGCAGTGGCTTACTGCCTCTGGATGCTCCATCACTTTTGTCCCAGGAGGAGTGACTTTTCAATGGACTTGGACTCAGGGCCTGAGTGCTGTCCCTCAGCTCTCTACCTCAAGACCAGCACCCTACCACTTTGAGCCTCAAAGCGACTCACAACTCTGTTCCCAGCACTCTGCTGGCCAACTAGAGATGAAGACTCTCACAGGGACCTTTCTCTGCCTGGGCTGGCTTTGAACTTCAGATTTCAGATCAATGAGTCTTACAAGAGGCCACTTTACTCCAATTAAAAGCAACAAGGTGGTCCACACAGAAGTAGTTTTTAAGCATGCTCTTACCTGGAACTTATTAAGGGCCAATGTTACATCTTGACAAACTTGTAGGAATCACCTGTCCTTCTCTGTGGGCCTGCTGGAAACTGTTACAAAAAAAAAACTACAAACAAACTGGAACAGCAATAAAACGCTCATTTTGGTAGCCATAATTTTCCTTTATCCAACTTAAAACAAACATTTAGGACAAGTTTTATTTCCAAATTTCATATCTAGAAATCCATTTTGTTTTAATTTAAAGTCTTTAACATTTACTCTTTAGCCCTCTGGCTGTTCAAATTCTTTTTCTAGAAATGCATTCTTAATTTTCAAAGCCTTTTACTAACCTCTGTTTTAACACTAACACTTTAGCTTTTATCTGGAAAAACTCTGAAGCTTACAGGCACTCTGAAACCAGGTACCGCCCCTTGCCTCTGGGCTGCCTGTTTTAAAAGAGCCTTTTTTTTTTCTTTTAGTCCCAGTTACTGCATGAAGACCTTTGAACTCAAATGACAATTTTTCCTTTTTTTTTTTTTTTCAAATTTTTATTATCAAACTGATGTACAGAGAGGTTACAGTTTCATACATTAGGCATTGGATACATTACTTGTACTGTTTGTTACCTCGTCCCTCATACCCCCCTCTCTCCTCCCCCTTTCCCTTCCCCCCCCCACATGAGGTGTTCAGTTCACTTACACCAAACAGTTTTGCAAGTATTGCTTTTGTAAAAATATGGAATGCTTCACGAATTTGCGTGTCATCCTTGCGCAGGGGCCATGCTAATCTTCTCTGTATCATTCCAATTTTAGTATATGTGCTGCCGAAGCGAGCACGACAATTTTTCCTTAATGCAAGAATTACAATTACAAAATTAGAAAGACTTATCCATTCAGCTTTTCATTTAATTAGTGAGAAACATTAGCACGTTTTGCCATTTCTTCCTACATACAGAGAGTTAATGAGAGTTTACTTCTATCCCCATTAGTTTAATATATATCCTTTAAAATACTTGCCTGATTATATGTAAATTAAGATAGTTAGGAGTCTTACTATTACATCACAGTATACACATAAAATTCAGTACCTGAATCATTAAACTGATACCCAAAACAGTTGTAACAAAAGTACTTTTAACAGTGTTCACCAGAGTTACAAACACAAGAAATCCAGTCTCAGCACCTTTGCTTTTTCAAACATCCAAATTGCAAAAATAACACAGGAATCAAATCATATCAGATAAATAAACTTTTTAACCATTTAAAAAACATTTCCAATTCTTAGTACCTCTCAAGGGGCAGTTTTAGAAATTCCAGTCAAATCATTCATTTTTACCACACGGTTTCCAAAGTTCACCTGAAAACAAAGAGACAAAATGGCCACTCCCATGGCTGTCCCATCACGTGGGGTGGCTACACAACCAGTTGTTGGTTTTTTTTTAACAGTGACAAACCTTTATATCCAAATTTCTGATATTTAGCAGTGAAGGAAAATAAATTTCAAGTTCCCAATGCCCTTTGCTAAACTGGGTAACTTGATGACAGTGCAAACATCTTAATTCATTAAGATACCCACTTTTTTTACTGCAAATTAAAGGACCCTCAGAAATCCTTTTGTAACTCTAGTTCCTGTTTTTTAAAAACAATGCACTAATCTTTTAAAACATTTGGTAATGCCCAAACTTGATGGCTTCCTGAAGGTTAAGCTTAAACTTGAAGTAGAGTGGGGGTTCGCTACAATGAAACAGGGTTCCCCCCAAGGGAGGGGATTCCTGGTTCCCCCAAGAGTCCACCACACAGTCTCCAGCTACAAGGTGACAAAAAAACAGTTTTATTGGGGAAGTAAAAAGTGAACAAAAAGTGAACCGACCGGCCTTGGTCGCAGCCCGGACTCAGGAGCCGAAACTGCCGACCACGCGTGGAGCCCAGACTCGGGAGCTGGGCTTGTACACACCTGGGCGGCCCAGAATCGGGAGCTGGGACCGCCCCCGTGTGGCCTTCCAGCCTGGTTATAAGGCAAACATCACAGACAAACTTGTCACACGCAGGTGACCAATGAAGATACAACACTTACAGAGCATGCTAGGCCGCACGCAGGTGGCCAATGGAGTTACAGTCTGTCTCATAGTATTCATTTGAACTAACCTATCATTCTAGTTAGAATTGATGCATGGGTTTGGCGGGGCTCACATGATGCAGGCGGATATGCCTACTCACAGCCGGTTCCCTTGAAGCTCCCAGGCCTCAGGTGGTTAATCTACATAACTTATCATAATAAAGAGGAGGACACAGGTTCTCTTGAAGCTCCCAGGCCTCAGGTAGTCAATCTACATAGTAAAGGGAGCTTCCCTGAATAGGGTGGGGGAGGGCTTAGTGGAGATGGAGTTAGCTTCTGCTCTAATCTGAGCTGGAGTCAACCTGAAGTCCCTCCACAGCTATTAATGGCACTGGGCAGATCTGGCCTCCCCATTACAAAACTCACCCATTTTTGCATCACCCAGTCACATTCATACACATACATACACCTGTGTGCGCACACACATACATACATACTCATTCACAAATATTTGTTTCAAAACTTAAAAGCGTGCTAAATAAATACTGGCTGTACATATTTAGGGGCAGGAGGTATTTTTGCCAATCTTACTCTTGCAAAAACCAGAATTTAAAATAAAACCTTTAATAAATGATTTTAGCTTTTTTTTTAGTCTTATTTTCCAGGGCATGATAGTTTTAGCAAAACATTTTAGCACGCCAAATAATTTTCTCCTTAAGAAGGCTGGGTGGGGGTCACCCAGCGTTTGTTTCGCTGACACTTACACTCTGATTGTGAGCTGTCGCCTGTACATCTTTCCAATGAGCTAGGGTCAAGTCTAGGGGGCTGGATGGGACATTGCCCATGGCTATCAGTCTCATCAGTCATTCAGTCCACAGAATAACAAGAGGTAAGTCAATCCCAACAAAACAGAAAAAAACAATACACACAGGCCTGATATTTAAAAGACTTAAAAGATGGAGATCTCCCAAGTTGATCCACTGGCTTCTGTGAAGGAACAGAAGGAGCAGACCCAATATCAAGGTGGGCGGGGTGAGCCTTGGTTAGGAGGCCCTCCGGGTCAGTTCTGGCCAAAAACCGAACTGACTTGCACCCTACAAGTATCAAGGTGGGGTTCCAGGGGTCCCCCTTCAAGGGTGGAAGATCTGGGACATCTCCCAGTTCCTCCATATGCTCCATGTGCAAGCACATATGCTTCAATAATCCCTTCAAGAAATATGAGTCGAAACGGGCGTCCTCAAAAGGAAAAGTGAAAGCAAAACGGACAAACAGACAAATGACAGGACAAAACAAATCAACAGCATTGTGTTCTTACCTTTGGGGTCTGGGGTTTCGGGGGTCTCTGGGGCTATCCCGGATGAGCCCCCAACTGCTATGCCCAAGTCATGAGACAACCACCAAGAAGACCACCGAAAGCCAGACATTTTGAAATGCAAAAGCAAGGCTTTATTTAGGTGGGCTGCAGCTCTGGCCTTCCTTCTAACCCCCACTGAGTGTAGGACGATTGCGGTTCCTTGAACTAAGATTCAGCCCACCCAGTACTTGACTCTAGTTTTTAGCCCAGTTTACTAAAGCATTTTACTATCAATTGACCCTTTAAGTACCTTCCCTTGGAAGAAGGGAGGTTACCTGAGGCTGATCTCTTAGCCCACCAGGTGGCCTGACTATCTTAGGCCAATTTTAGCCAGGAACACTTTACAATTTCAATTTGTTAACTTTAGCTAGACATTAGTACAAAGTCCTCAGCTGCCTGCACACTCCCAACTGCCTCATTGCAGAAGGGGACACAGCACAAAGCAGGCTCTGATTTCCCCTATAGAGACTCAAAACTGAACACAAGAGACTCAAGACTAAGGATAACACAGAATTCAGAAAAACAAGATAACACAAAACAGGACAGAGACACAGAGACTTACTTCTGAAAGATTTCTAAGTAACTCCAAAAAAGATTTGTTTTTTTCCTTTTTTTTTTTTTTTTTTTTTTTTTTTGATGGCATGTCCGGCATTGACAAACTGGCTGTCAAAGCAGTGGAAAGACCACAGGGCCCTAGAAATTCCCAAGGGGCGTGCTTTTTTCTACCCCAGCCTTTTCATCCACGAACTAGGGAAAAGGCTTGTGGACATTCTCCTGGCCCTTTGGTAAGTTCCGCGTTTTTTCTGCTACTTCCTCTTTCCTTCTCTGGCCTCCTCTCACAGGGCTCAAACTCCTCTTCCTTATCTGTTGTTCTTGACAAATTGATTGGGCTCTTTCCAGTGACCCAGAGAACCCCCAGAAGAGTCTGGAGCCACTCCCTACCCTCCCTACCAGCGAATTCGGGTTCCAGTCCTGATTCTGTGAGGGGAGGGCTTCCTCTGTCTCAAGGGGGGTCTTCTGATGCCTTGCCTTTGTGTCCTGGGACCAGCTTCTTGGCTTCCAGGAGAATCTGGCCTTTCTCTTCAGTGGTGACGAGAACATCTAAGAGTTGTTGAACCTCGGCCCAGCTGGGTCAGTGACTCAGAAAAAGTTTCTAACAAAATATTTAGTGCCTGAGGTTTCTTGGAGAAGAGGGATTCTATTGTTTCCAATTGAATAGATCACTAGAGGAGAAGGGGACATGGATCTCATGGAAGGATATCCTCCTCCTCCAGCAGGGGAGGAAAAATGGCCTTTAGCTGTTTAGGAAGCAGTGGCCATAATTTCAAGGCCAAGTGTTTTTTCAGGAACATGGGCCACCCAGTGCCAAGGGTGGGCCATGCAATACAGCTGAAAACAGTCAGTTTTCCTGGCAAGACACAATCACCAGATAACTTAGCTCTACTTTTTCAAAATCTTTAAAATATTAAGACCAGGTCTAGGGGAAGTTCCTCAGCAGATGCCACTTGTCCCATGTCTTTCTGTAAAATACATCCAATCACAATAATAGCAAGCAAAAGCAGAATCAACAAACACAGACACAACCATACACAGAATGAGGAACAAGATCAACATACACGTCCTCCACTATGAGGGCCTTCAGAAGGGGGTCAAGGTATCCCTTGACCACCCTGGCCTTAGAGAGCTCCTACATCCAGCTTCTCTGTCTCTGGCCCACAAACAGTGCACTTTTCCGATACAGAAACAAAGACAAAAACAAAGCTCAGACACACACCTACATCTCCAGAGGTTTCTTTTCTTCACCCAGGCATCTCCCATTCCCCCCCCCCCGCCCAAAAAAAAGAAGGTGGTTAAGGATTCTTCCCAGTCAGGGAACCAATGTTACAGCGTTCGAGGGGGGAATTCCCTGCCCCTCCAAGAGCCCACCACTCAGAGACAGTCTCAAGCAAAAAGATGGGTTTATTGGGGAAGCATAAAGCACACTGACTGGTCAGGGACGCTGCACAGACTCGGTAGCTGAAACTGCGACAGTGAAAAGAGGACTGACCAGCCAGGGACAAAGTGCAGACTCCGGAGCTGCCACCGTGACCCTACAGAAGCAGAATTTTGGGGTCAGGTTGGAATAATCTACTCCCCCCAAAATTTCCTACCATGTTTCCCTAGTCAAGATGGAGTCAGCTGTACTCCCTACAACAGTTCAAACCTGTAATCCTAGCAACTCAGGAGGCTGAGATCTGAGAACTATGTTTCAAAACCAGCCCAGTCCATGAGACTCTTATCTCCAATTAACCACCAAAAGGCCAGAAGTAGAGCACTAGCCTTGAGCACAAAAGCTCAGGGACAGCTTCCTGGCCCTAAATTCAAGCCCCAGGAGTGGCTAAATAAATAAAGTTGTTCCTTATGCTGCTCATTATGCTTCAAAGGTTGAAGGGATAAGGAGGAGACTCCCAGAGCCATTGTTGAAGTCACTCAAGTTCCAGGAGACCCATCTTATTCTGCAGCCTTTCAAAGCCACAGATTAACCCGTCCATCTGAAAAGCTGGGAACACCCCAGGAGGTAGGTCCAAATGCTAACAATGTCCTTTGGTCATACCTTCCTAAGCTTGTAACTTCGTGTTCCTGGAAAATTGGGTTGAAAAACATGGTTACTATTTCACAAGTTGATAGGGTTTGAATGGACCTTCCCACTAAAGGTTAGCATGTTACAGGCTTGATCCTCTGGGTGGTAATGTTGAATTGGGAGATGGTGGAGCTTACTGCAAGGTAATTAGTTATTAGAAGGGCTGTCTTTGGAAAGAGTTAATACAGCTTTTTTTGTTTTGTTTTCAGAAGTTGACTCAATCCTGAGTGTGGATTAATATGAAAAAAAAAAAGTGTGTCCTCTCTTCAGTCCATCTCCCATGAAAATTGAGCTGTCTTGCCATAATGCCATCTGCCTTGGTGACATGTGGCCAAGAATGGTGTCATCAAAGCTGAATCCATTGTGCCACCTGAACTTATTTTTATAGGATTTTTTTTTTTGCTAGTCCTGGGACTTGAACTCAGGGCCTGAGCACTGTTCGTGGCTTCTTTTTGCTCAAGGCTAGCACTCTACCACTTGAGCCATAGCTCCACATCTGGCTTTTTCTGTTTATGTGTTACTGAGGAATTGAACCCAGGGCTTCATGGATATGAGGCAACCACTCTACCACTAGGCCATATTCTCAACCCCCTTATTTTTATATATAAAATACCCAACCTCAGGCAATTTTGCTATAACAGAAAATTAATTCATACATAGATTTGAAATGAAAACCGTTTATGGAGAAAACAATGCACAATTCCCACATTTCCCAACACCCAATTCCCTCATTACCTTCTTACATTAGTATGGTACATTTGGTACAATTAATAAACCAGTGTTACAGTGAGACCAAAAGAGGATACTGTTAAGAGAGGAACAGAAGGCACAATGCCTATGTGCATCTGATCATACAAAATAATATTTATTGAAATGAACTCCAAGAAATGGAAATAGGGCTTTTTTTCCTTTTTGCTGTTTTTTTCCTTTTCTTTTTGTTCTGTTTGTTTGTTTATCTGTCTTTGGGAGGGTAATGGAAGGCACAGAAATGAAGGGACAAAGGGTAAACCAATGCAGCAATGATACTCACAAGACACTGTAAAAAATGAACTATACAACTTGTGGGTGGGGGTTGGGAGGAAAAACTGGAAGAGAGTGAGGGAAAGGGTTACATTTTATCTGACATATGTAACTATAACCCCTCTGTACATCACTCTTACAATAACAATTAAAAAATTACAAATAAATAAATACTGTTGATATATTATTATTCACTGAAATCCATGCTTTAATTAAATCTCCATGTTTTTAACTTTAGGTATTTTTGTTTGTTTTCTTTTCAGGATACCACATTCCATTTAGCGACCTTGTTTCCTTAATTAGGCTCCACTTACTTGTGATAGTTTCTCAGATTCTTCTTGTTTGGGATGACCTTGATAGTATGGATGAGAGTTGGGAATTTGTAATAGTCCTCAGTTTGGTTTGGCTGCTTTTTTTCTCATGATGAGGCTGAGTTATAGTTGTTTTTTCAAAGACTCAGAGGTAAAAGCTATTGTTGCCACCTTGTTTCAAGGTCACATGCGAACCACATGACAATCAACCTTGGTCAAGAGGCAGAGGTGCTGCTGGTCAGATTTCCCCATGGTAAAGTTCTGTTTTCCTACTTTCTCCATACCTTATTCTTCAGGAGACAGGTGCAGCTGACAAACTGTGGGGAAATTAAGATTGCTCTCTCTGAGGATAAAGTATTACATCAACTCAATCATTTTTGATAGCATAGTTATTTTGAATTACTATAATCTAGTACTATTTTGTTATTCAATTGAGTCGACTTTAGCCATTGGGAGCTAGTTCAGTAAGAAGCTATGTCCCTTTCATAGATTCCATCAATTCTGTGGGATAGGATGGGATCTGAACTGCTAAGTAGTGCCACTGAGGGAGAGCTTTATTAACTTTAGCACAGTGGTTATATGCAGGGCCATTGGCTTCTAGTCTTACACATACTCATTTTCAGTGCTACTAAGCCAGCCCCACTGTGAGTAGGAGCCAGGAAAGAAGGCCAGTGGATCTAGGTGCATTGGGAATGGAGAATATCACAGCTACTGATAGACAACTAATAAGGTGGCTGATAGCTATTTGAATGAGTTTTGTTTTGTCTCACTATGGAATTCAGGTTGGCCTTGAACTTTCAACTCTTCTGCCTCCTGGGGGCTGCAATTAATGGTTGCACTATATCTGGCTGCTGTTTTTCTTAAGAGGCTTTTTTTTTTAAAGAGCTATTGTAGTGTCACAGCAAAATAGAGCAGAAAGTAAAGTCCCAGCTATCTCCTGGTCCCACGCATAGTAGCCCCTGTCCCCAGCCTGCACTTGCCAGAGCAGCCTGTTGTAGGGAGTACAGCTGATGCCATCTTCATTAAGGAAACATGGTAGGAAATGTTGGGGTAAGTAGATTAGGTCAACCTGACCCCAAAATTCTGCTTCTGTAAATGACTTGCTTAACTTGTTTGTTGCTTGCTCTACCCCCTGGATCAACTTCCTACATCTGTGCCATGCCTGCTTGGCTTGTTTATTGCTTGCTCTACCCCCTGCGTCAAGCCCCTACATCTGTGCTACGTTTTTACCTTTATAAACCCCAACTTGAAAAATAAATAAATAAATAAACCCCAACTTGAGGAGTGCGGGGTCACAGTGGCAGCTCCCAAGTCTGCGCTGTGTTCCTGGCTGGTCAGCCTGCTTTTCACTGTCGCAGTTCAGCTCCCAAGTATGTGCTATGTCCCTGGCCAGTCAGTTCACTTTTTGCTTCCCCAATAAATCCACTTTTTCTTGAGACTGTCACTGAGTGGTAGACTCTTGGAGGGGCAAAGAACCCCCTCCCTCGAGCCCACTTGTTACAATTGGTGAAACTGGTAGACACAGCAATCTCTTTTCAAATTCTATGGGCTGGACAAATGCATAATAATGAGCACCCAACATCCTGGTCCATATATAGTAGTCTCAGTAACAATATTCTTTTCTGTGTGCCCCCTATTTGTCTCTCCTTCCCTTGAAGTTCGAGAACCACTGGTCTCTCCTATCTTTTTTTACAATGTGAAATGGTTAGGATTGTGCAATAGGTAGAGGGGTGTGTGTGAAGGTGTGTGCGAATGGGGGGGTTATGCTTGAACTCCGGGCCTGGGCTCTGTCCCTTAGTTATTTCACTCAAGGCTACTGTTCTAACACTTGAGCCATCTCCTTTTCTGAATTTTTGCTGGTTAACTGGAGAAGAGAGTGGCATGAACTCGTTTGGCTTCAAACCACAATCCTCAGATCTCAGCCTCCTGAATAGCTAGAATTACAGGCATGAGATACTGGTGCCTGGCTTGAACAGCATAAATTAAAGAAATATAAGGAATGCTTGACCATTTTCCCCATCTGGGCAACTGCCCTTGCCCTTATGCCTTTGTGTCAGAAGGCCAAGCATCAGCTGTGGAAGAAGCACTCTTCAAGGTCACGGTGATATATCATCTGGGCTCTGTCTCTGACTCTCCTGCTAGAATTCCCTGTGCCAGTGACTTCAGTCCTCTTCTAAGGTCCAACAGACTTCCTCTTGGATCTGTCTTCCCAAGGACAGGCCTTTCCAGAACAAATGTCCCCCTAAACCTTAGTAATATTAGGAGGAGTGAGGATGAAGTAGACATGAGTTGGGCTGCCAACACATGTACAAGGAAGCTACAGTGAAGAAAGAGACAGGGCCAAGTTGCCATTTGTCTTCTGAGATTGAGTCCAATACTCACAAGGTCAAGTGCAGGCTGCCTTCCACACAACCCCACGCTCCAGAATAGCAGAAACAGTATGGTGCTGATTCTTCACTTTTCTCTATGCATTCTTATAGAACTATAAACATACATGGAAAGGGTTTCTTTTTCTCTCATCTCCATTTTTATAAAACTCTCATCTCAATATGCAGTATAATTTAGATCTGTCATCTCTCTCCCACATTAGCCCATGACATGACTTTGGGTGGATGCATATTTCTTCATGATTGGATCCTCAATGTGACTTCTCAAAATGCCCCCGCCTGAAGAAAAAAAAACAAAAATCCTGAAACTGTCTTTATCCTTAGGCTCTTGCATTCTGAGGATTTCTTTTCTCTCTCTCTCTTTCTTTCTTCCTTCCTTCCTTCCTTCTTTCCTTCCTTCCTTCCTTCTTTCCTTCCTTCCTTCCTTCCTTCCTTCCTTCCTTCCTTCCTTCCTTCCTTCCTTCCTTCCTTCCTTCTTCCTTTCTTTCTTTCTTTCTTTCTTTCTTTCTTTCTTTCTTTCTTTTCCAGTCCTGGGGCTTGAACTGTCCCTGGCTTTTTCTTGCTCAAGAGTAGCACTCTACCACTTGAGCCACAGCGCCACTTCTGGCTTTTTCTATTTATGCGATGCTGAGGAATTGAACCCAGGGATTCATGTATGCTAGGTAAGCACTCTACTACTAGGCCATATTCCCAGCCCTTTTCTTTCTTTTTTTTAAAATTTCTGTAAATAGTTTGGGTGGTTCCTTTAAAGGATATAAACATCATATGCTTTATAGATGTTTCCAGGCTGCTTTAGTAAATATTGATAGCAGTGGATAAAAAGCCCATTTCACCATCCTCCCTGCTGGATGTAATAGACCACTTTAAATTTTGAAAATTGGAGAGGTAAAATTGACAGAGGCTTGGCCTCTTTCATATACTGACACTGGCTTCTCCTCTGCTCTAAGCTGCCTATTTTTATCCTTTCTCCCTTTTTATTGGGAAGTTAGGTTTCTTGTGTCAAATGATGAACTTTTGCCAGTTAGTAAAACTCTGTGGGGATAAGTATGAATGAGCCCTCCTCCCAGTCTGTCAACTTTATTTAGGTATGTTTTCCCATGAAGGTTTTGATAGCTATATCTACCCAATTATCATATCTGTCACTTTTTTCTTTTGTAATGTTCTCTGTGTCTTCTGTCACATTTAAAAGGGAACCCTTTCTGATCCTCATTTTCCTCTCCTCCTTTTATTGCCCTTTGCTTCTGTCCTTGCTTTGTAATGCAGCCAATTTAGGAGGCCAAGGATCTCTCAGAGAACCCTTGCTCCCAGGTCTTTTCCCCACCAAGACTTCAAAATGTCTTACCTCCCAACTTCATTTAAAATGTAAGGGAATCCACAGTAGTAACACCTCAAGGCCTTGGCAGCAAATCAGGCTGGAGTTCATGAGAGCTTTCCAAGGACAGATGCCTTGTAAAACATGAAAGGTCAATGATAGAAGGAGGAAGAAAGGCAATATGAGGGAGGGCTCTCTGTGCTTACAGCCATAAGTCAAGGCCCCCTTCTGTGTAAGGCAGTGTGGGCCTACTACAAAAAAGTAAGTAGCAGGAACTACACAGTTCCTGGCACCCCGGGGTTTGTAGTTTTGAGAGGGAAGGCAAAGCACACACTTTAGAAACACTGAAATAAAAGACAAAATACACAAAAGGGCAGAAAAGAATGGAGATCTTATCTGGCTATATGATGAAGGAAAACTTCAAAGCAGGGAGTAGGGGAGTGGATGAGGTTTTAATCATGGATGCCATTTCACCAGGCAAAAGAGGACGCCTTCCAAAAGAAAATGATACAGGGGCTGAGAATATGGCCTAGTGGTAAAGTGCTCACCTCGTATACACGAAGCCCTGGGTTTGATTCCTCAGCACCACATATATATGGAAAAAGCGGCAAATGGCACTGTGGCTTAAGTGGTAGAGTGCTAGCCTTGAGCAAAAAAAAGAAGCCAGGGACAGTGCTCAGGCCTTGAGTCCAAGCCCCAGGACTGGCAAAAAAAAGAAAAAAGAAAATGATACAAGTAAGGTCTAGAAAGTAGAAAAGTAGAAAAGGAATAGAGCATTTGAGGCAAGCACCTTTCTAGACAGACCAGTAAAAACTGAATGTAGAAAACTGCATGAGAGAGAAGCTGGAATTGTCCCATAGCCCAGGCCAGAGGTGCGAGCAGTCTGAACCTGATTCTGTAGGCAACCTGCACATAGCTTCCACAAATAGAAGTGACAGACAGGCCTACTTCACTTTGTGGTGGAACAGGGCCATATCTGAGGAGTTCCAACTCTAGATGCCATCCCAGACCATGAGATACAATGAAGCTTTGCTGTTGGTTCAGTCAGAGATGCAAAAAGAATGACTTTTTTTTTCTGTTGTATTTGAACCGGGAAACCCTTCACCTTGAGATTATCGGCAATCCTCTTGCAAAGGGAGAAAGATAGGACTGTGAAGGAGACAAATGCTAGAAGAAATAGCCAGGTTAAGACTGTAACACTTCAGATTTGAGTAATGTCATAGGTGAAGCTACACCTTAGGCCAAGTAGATTAAATATATTTAGATTAGACGTCCTGTCCACCTGTAACGGAAGGAATTATGGCTGCTAGTCACAAAGTCCTTGAAAGAATCTAGCAACTTTAAGCACAAGGAAAACAGGAAATTTTTATCTTCTTTACAATGAAATAAAACTTTTGCCTTTCTTTGCAAGAAGTCACCAGCAACTTATGGTATTCTTGGAAATTCAGAAGTTGCTAGAAGTGGCAAATTAAATAGAAATGAAACGAATGAAAATGAAATTTCTTTGTTCAGCTGAAGAACACTCTCCTGATAATAGATAGTAATTCTGTCTTTGTGATTCTTTTATCAGATTGAGATCTGACGAAGTGTTTAAGTGGCACTGTTGTAAATACGTGTGTGTGTGTGTGTGTGTGTGTGTGTGTATTTTAAGAGGCAGATAAATGGAGAAAGGAAGGATGGGCAAATATAGTCATTATATTCAATGTACATATGTGAAAATGGAACCATGTAACCTGTGGGTAGGGGTGGAATTGGGAAAGATTGAGGGAGAACGATAGAAGGGGTGACATTAATCAAGATGCTTTATCTCAATATTTGATTTACTGAATTGGAACTTCTTTGTACAACTACTTAAATACATACATACACATACACACACACACACACACACACACACATAATCTGTAATCACAGCACTTGGGACGCTGAGGCAGAAGGAACAAGACTTTGAGGCCAACCTGGGCTACATAGTAAGACCTTGACTCAAAAAATGTTTTTTGTTATATATCATTTGGGAAGAATTGCTCTAGGATAAAGATTCATAATTCCTAAAAACAGACATTAAAAAGGAGGGTTTACTTGTAGTGTATGGGCTACAATGGGGGCTTAGCTGTCTATGAACAGCCAAGGATAGTTATAGAGGAATATAAAAGTGAATAAATAGCACTAGAAATAATTTAATGAGCCTAGCAGAAATGTAGAAAGTACTTTGCAGAGGAAGGAAATTAGGATGACTGTGTATTTTAATAAATGGGACAGTAACTCTTTTTTTTTTTTTTTTTTTTTTTTTGCCAGTCCTGGGCCTTGGACTCAGGGCCTGAGCACCATCCCTGGCTTCTTTTTGCTCAAGGCTAGCACTCTGCCACTTGAGCCACAGCGCCACTTCTGGCTTTTTCTATATATATGGTGCTGAGGAATCGAACCCAGGGCTTCAAGTATACGAGGCGAGCGCTCTTGCCACTAGGCCATCCTCCCAGCCCTGGGACAGTAACTCTTTTTGTGCCAGTGCTGGGCTAGAACTAAAGGCCTAGGAATTGTCCTTTTAGGTTTGTCATTCAAGGCTGGTGCTCTACCACTTGAGCCACAATTTCACTTCCAACTTTTTGGTAGTTAATTGGAGATAAGAGTCTCGTGGAAACCAGGCCTGGTGGCTCAGGCTAGTAATTAGCTACTCCAGAGGCTGAGATCTGAGGATTGCAGCTCAAAGTCAGCTCAAGCAGGAAAATCCATGAAAACTTTCATCTCCAATTATCAACCAGAAAACCAGAAGTGGCACTAGTCTTGAGTGAAAGAGCTCAGGAAGGGTGCCCAGCCCCTGAGCTCAAGCCCCACACAGACAAAAAAGATCCTTAAGGACTTTCCTGCCTAGGATGGCTTCAATCAGTCCTCAAATCTCAATCTCCTGAGCAGCTAGAATTACAGGCATAAGCAACCCAGCAGAGGCACAAAATAACTTCAGAGCAGGAAAACAGTTACCTTCACAATTGGCTATATTGGGTGAAGGAAGGGCAGTTAGCATTGATGCACCCTGCAGCCCTTTCTGCCTACTTTATATTTCTGTGTCTGTACTAAGCAACTATGCATTAAGATCTGCTCTATCTGCCACCATGTTCTGGGACAGAATGTGGTTATTTGCCAGGTGCCAGTTTGACATACCATTCTTGTGTGCTCTTACTTTGTCATGAAATTATTAAAGGGACATTTTCCTGATTTCTATTCTACCTTCCTAGTATGTCCCTCCTACTTGTCCTCTATCCAATCCCTCCAAAAGTCAGGGTGCTCGAACTTGTATTGTTTCGTATGACAGAATTGGGGTACTTGCTGTCATCTAAGTAGGAAGCAATGCAATTCTAGAATCTCATCCTGAGCATCTTCCAGAGCCGCTCTGGTATCAAATGTTTTAAATAGTTGTAACAGTTAGATTTTTCCACACAGTGTACTATCTCCAAACTCAATGGTTTTGAAAAGTAACCTTCTCTTTAGCTCATGATTATGTAGGGTTGTTTCCTTGCTTTATCTGCATTATGTATATTTTTATTCCACAGTACAGAGCTAGGGGAAAGCTCTTCAAATTTATGCCTTCAACATCTTTTAGAACAGAGCATCCACTGGCTTTGTCAATAAGGACTTATTAAAAAGACCAATTTTTAAATTTTTATTTTATTTTTCCAGTCTGGGGTCTTAGACTCAGGGCCTGAACACTATCCCTGGCTTCTTTTTGCTCAAGGCTAGCACTCTACCACTTGAGCCACAGCACCACTTCTGGCTTTTTCTGTTTATGTGGTGCCGAGAAATCAGGCCCAGGGATTCATGCATGCAAGGCAAACACTCCTACCACTAGGCCATATTCCCATCCCTAAAACAGACCAATTTTTGTATTATCTATGGCTGCCTTCATACATCAAGGGCAGACTTGTGTCTGGGGCTTCTGTTTAAGCTGATGCTAACAGTTTGTCCTATGTGGCCCTGTATAGAAAAAGTTTTAAGATCCCTGCTCTAGAACTTAAGTCTCTGATGAAGTCACCTTATTTAAACCAGTATTGAAAACAGATGTTCTAAGCTAAACTTTAAAGATTAAACAAAGATAGACCCCAAGCAAGTGGGCAGTGCTTGCAAAATTGGAGCTCAACTAGTTCCTTTTTCTCCTCTGTTACTAAACTCTTCAGTTTTAAGTGAGATATTGAAAACTGAAAGCCCATTTATTTAAAACTTTTTTTTAGCAGTACTAGGGATTGAACTCAAATCCTCATGCTGTTAGGTATGTCTCCAGCTGTGCCCTCGGCCCTTTTTTTGCTTATTTAGATAATATCTTACAGGTTTTTTTTTAACCAACCAACCCTTGGCTCTGGACTATAGAGCCACTTGTGGACAACAGAAGTGGTAGTGTGGCTCAAGTGGTAGAGTGCTTGCCTTGAGCAACAAAGATGAGGGAGAGCTTGAGGCCCTGAGTTCAAGTCCTAGTAACAGCACAAAGAGAGAGAGAGAGAGAGAGAGAGAGAGGAGAGAGAGAGAGAGGGAAAGAGGAAAAGAGAGTATCAATCTTGTGATTCTATATAAAGTCTAAATGCAATCATTCATTCAGCAAGTATTTACCTAGCTTCTGTGAGTGTGAGTGGAGCTCAATAGAGTACCCTCCTTCTAAAGCACTGAGACTGAGGAGTAACAGGCCAGGCAGGTATCTGGCTCCCAGGATCTTCTGAATTCTAGAAGAGGCTGATAGAAACTAGTGAACAAAAGCATTTGTAACTTAATAGCAGTGAGTGTAACCTAGATAGCTGTAAATATTAAGAAAACTGAAATTGAGGAGAAGATGGGGTCCTGGGTGGGTTTGTCACATCACACACTGTGATCTGCAAGGAGCCAGCTCTGGGGGAGCTGGGAAGATCCATGAGAGGAGCGCCTTGAGGCAAGAAAAGGTTTGAGAGTTGGTGAAATAGACAAGAAAGAGATGAGAACAGAGTAACACAGGCTCTTGGACTGAGCAGAGCACACAGAGTCCTCAAACACCACAGACCGGAGTGTACATTCTATTTTAAATGTGGCTGAGAGCCAGCAGGGACTTTCAGCGGGGATTTTAAAGCAGCTGTATTTTTCAGTGCTGCATTAGAGACTTCTGAAGAAAGAAAAAGGAAGCAAACCAGTGGTGAGTGGAAGGGGTCGCTAGCTGTGGTCCTGTCGTCTGCTTCTCAGCTGTATCCCTGTGGTATTTAGGAAGCGCTGATGGAAAGGATTAGTAAAATCCAGGCCTGGGGGAGTGACTCAAGTGAGTGGTGTGATGGGACTGGGTATTTGCTGGAGGAGGGCTGGGTGGGGTAGGGTATGTTCCTGGCAGAGCTGGAGGAAGTCAGGTACAGCAGCAGCAGGAACAGTGACTGATGGGGGTGAGAAGAGGAGACACCTTCAGGTGACCAGGTGGCAGCTTGGCTGGGGAATGCACATCCTCAGGGCTGGTCTGCCTTGCCTTGCTTTGGGGCTCAGGCCCTCCTTCCTTAACCAAGGGCCTGCTGAGTTTTTTTTACTTTCTCCTGGGCACACACTAACAAGTTCCTCCCAGTTCCCCCTTTCTGTGAAGTGTACGAAAGACACGGGGTGAGCCAAATTCCCCCCACACCCTGGGTCTATCCATCCGGAAGTACTGAGTCAACCACCCTTTCCCAGAATCCACCTCAGCTTCCCCCACCCCCCAACACACACACCGCTCCCACGCACACCTCAGCTGGACTGCTCCCAGGAATGAGGTGGGGCAGGATGAGAGAGCCAGGTGTGTCCCCATGTGCAGAATCTTGAGGTGGGAGAGCTGGGAGCTGTGGGCGGAGGCTTCCTCCCCTTGGCCTTGCACTCGAAGCATCTCGAAGACAGCCTGTCAGCACAGATCACTGGGTTCCAACCCTGGGGCTTCTGACTGTAGGTTTGCAGGTGTGAACTGCCATTTCCCATCAGCTCCCAGGATGCAAGGCTTCCTAAATCACCCTTTGAGACAACTATGACACCAGGGTGAGGCTGGCAGGAGAGCCATGATAAATACAGCCATGATTTGCAAAATGCCAAGCTCTGGGCTAAGGGCATTATGTGAATATCTCTTCTAATCCTCCCCCCAGCCCTGGGTGTTGGCACCACATTTGTGCCTATTTAACAGATGGGACTTAGAAAGACAGGAAAACGTGCCCAAGTGATACTGGCCCCTAACTGCTGACTCTTTTGCCTGAACTATTAGGAGAAATGTTTAAGGGAAGAAAAAGTTTAATTGCACATCCAAACATTCAGCAAAGGAATCTATAACTACACTCTCCACTCCAATCAATCAAGATGGAAAATAGCTGTGACATCTGTGTGTCTTAAAAAAGAGAAAAAAAAAAACTAAGTAGGCTGGAGGCGGGGCTCAGTGATGCAGGCTTACCTAGCATGAGCATGAGGCTCTGGGTTCAAGTCTCAGTACTATACTTTAAACTTAAACACAACTAAAAAGACCTGACTTCATCCCTCTTCCTCACCTTCCACTTCCTCTCCCCATACCCTTATACCGACTACACCCCTCCACCTCCACCCCATCTCCATGAGGACACAAAGACACAGCCATCTGTGGGGAACAAGCCATCACCATAGACATCCCCTTCTGCTGGTTGATTGTGGACTTTGTGCCCTTCAGAGCCATAAGCAAGTGGGGCACTTGTTACCTTTTCTGCCTGGTATTTCCATAAGAAGTACATACTTTAAGCTGATATTGGTAACTCATGCCTATAATCCTATTTGCTCTGGAGGCTGAGATCTGGAGGATTGTGGTTTCAAAACAGCCTGGACAAAACAACTCCTCAAAGCTGGGTGCTGGTGGCTCAAAGCCTGTGATCTTAGCTATTCAGGAGGCTGGGATCTGAGGATCACAATTCAAAGCCAGCCAGACAGGAAAGTCCACCATACTCTTACCTTCAATAAACTACTCAGACAAAGCTGAAAGTGGCTCTGTGGCAGAGAGCTAGCCTTGAGAAAAAGAAGTTCAGGACAGCAGCCTAGGCCCTGAGTTCAAGCCTAGGACCAGCATATGTGCAAGCATGTGCACGCGCGTGCGCACACACACACACATACACACACAGTCCCCAAGACTTTTGAGGCAGCAAAAAGCTGGGCTGGAGGTATGGCTCAAGTAGTAAAACACCACCCAACCAAGTCAAGTGAACACAAAGCCCTGAGTTCAAACCTCAATCTAGTACCAATAAATAAATAAATAGTGTGCATTTCAGCATAAGATTCTTTTTGAATTAAAAAAATCTCTTTAGGGGCTGGGGATATAGCCTAGCGGCAAGAGTGCCTGCCTCGGATACACGAGGCCCTAGGTTCGATTCCCCAGCACCACATATACAGAAAATGGCCAGAAGCGGCGCTGTGGCTCAAGTGGCAGAGTGCTAGCCTTGAGCGGGAAGAAGCCAGGGACAGTGCTCAGGCCCTGAGTCCAAGGCCCAGGACTGGCAAAAAAAAAAAAAAAATCTCTTTAGGGCTGGGGATATGGCCTAGGGTCAAGAGCGCTTGCCTCGTAAACTTGAAGCCCTGGGTTCAATTCCCCAGCACCACATATACAGAAAATGGCCAGAAGTGGTGCTGTGACTCAAGTGGCAGAGTGCTAGCCTTGAGCAAAGAGAAGCCAGGGACAGTGCTCAGGCCCTGAGTCCAAGGCCCAGGACTGGCAAAAAAAAAAAAAATCTCTTTACTTGTATTTCTCTCTTGCCCCCCACAGCCCTGAAACCCTCAATTGTGCTCTGCTCAAAATATGTAGCAAGTAATATTCCTTAAATACTAGAGAGCTCCAGGTTCAAATGAGCCCAGAGACCTGATATCCAGGGAATTCTATTTTAAATTATGAGTTAATTTAGAATGCTCTCATTTCCATTGCTTCTGGAAGGCTTTGAGACTCCATCCCCAGGATTCCCGTATGTAAGAATATTGCATTTTGAAGTGTGGTTTTCCTTGGCTCTTCCTAGAAGTGGCAGAAGGAACTCTAAGACTGCTTTCCTACCCAGACTGGGCATCCTTCTATCTTTGCTCTGAAATTATCTGACATACAATCCACTGCTTCTGTATTTGTTTCCCATACATATGTCCCCTTATTTTAAGTTTGACAATCTGGGGGAAAATCTCAACTTCCCAAGGGAAAATTTCAAAAGTGAGAACCCCTTTAAAACTCCCTTCTATGAGAGCCGAAAACCTACACGGAGCCAGAGAATCTACGGGGCACCCTCCCCCCACCAGCCGACCCTGGCCCGAACAGGGCCAGGCTGGGAAAGGGGACCCGGCGATCGGCAGATCGACTTCCAGGAGCACAGAGTCCAGACAGCGGGACTCCACAGACAGCAGGGACAGTGCGGACCAAGACACACGGCGACGGCGGTGACGGGAAGTTTGGGTCCACACCGGGAACGGACGTAAGCGGCTGGGGAACCCAGCAGTGCAGAAGGGGAGAGCCAGGGACACCACCACGACCTTTCGCCACACCTGAAGGACCAATGGCGGCGCAGGACACACACACAATCCAGGACCAGTGAGTCCCCCATTACCCCCTCCCCCAACAGGAGACCAGCTATCAGAGGCCCAAACCCTACTAAGAAGCTAGATCTCCCTCCCTCCCCCTCCCCACCCAGAGGGAACAAAGAACCCCCAAATCAGGCGGGAAGCTCCCATCAGGCTCTGAAAGTCACAGGAGTTTAGCAGGGGAAAGGCGGAGCAGCCCCAAGGCCGCCCAGGAGCCTGAACTGGCCGAACCGGCCCTGCCCCCTTCCCAACAGGGGCCAGGGATGGCCCAAACCGAGATGCCTGGACCTCGCAGACTTTTACAACTAAAATCACAGGTACTGGTGGGCAATACCAGCACAGCAGGGACACCTGGGCCTGATCACGTGCCCCCCTCGCAGCGGAGGCACAGTCTGAGGGCACTAACCTGCACATGGACAGTTGATCCCACTGGGCCCCACACATACCACCCCCCACAGCGGACTCGCGGGAGGGCACAAGCACAACCCAACAACCCGGGGCTTGCTCTGGTAGGTGTACCCTGCTCAGGTGGGCGGGATCACAGCGGCAGCGCCCGTTGTAGTGGGCGCACAGCGCACAGGTGGGTGGGACCACAGCAGCAGCGCCCGCTCTGGTAGGCGTGCCTACACAGGAGGGCAGAGCTCTCCATCGGCCCGTGCCCACTCAGTTTGGCGCATTTCGCACAAGTGGGTGGGTCACACCTCAACAATACCGGCCCCAGAGCGGTCCACACAGGAAGACGAACTGCCTGAGAGGTGAGCTCCTTTGATCAAGATACAGATTGGAAAAAAGAACCAAAGAAGAGATAAGCCTCCATGCCATGCTGAATTAGCGACCAGCAAACCCCCAACAGGGGCACGCAAGGGTCAGCACAGCATAGCGGCAGGACACTGTCCCGCAGAGAAAGACACAGAACCTACCGACCCCCAAGTGCAGGGAGAGTGACCACCTCAGCAACAACTGAGAAGGTCATGCTCACCCATTGGGAAGCAAGATCCAACAGCCAAACTCAAACCCAGAGCCAGGACACCAGGGCACAAGGCTCCCACTGACAGACCAGTGGGAACCAGCACAAAACCAAACCAAGGAAGCCACCCACAGATCTCCAGATGCGCAAATCACAAAGAAATATAACACAGTTCATCAAAGGGCAAGCCAACTTGCCAGCTCCAAAAAGCAGCATGACTGAAGAGGAGATGGAGAATAAAAAGGCAAATGAGGCCATGTTAACAGAAATGATGAAAAGCGTCAGAAAAGAAATAAAAAAACAATTCCAGGAGTTTAGAGTGGAAGTCTTGAAGGATATCCAGGAAGCCAAGAAAGAAATGGAAGCAAAAATGGATACAATGCAAACCTCCGTTAAAGAAGATCTTAACATCCTGAGAAGTGAAATGCGTGAAAAAATAGATTTAAAATACAACTCTTTAAAGGAAGAAATTTCCACGATCAGAGCTGATCTGACAACCATAATAGCTCTCTGACATCCATAAACTCCGCAATTGAATCCACAGCACAAAGAATTGACCATATGGAATCCAGAATCTCTCTTGGACGATGAACAGCCAACAACAACCAGAAAATTACCACACTACAAGAAACGGTGAAGCTTCAGGGCAGACTAACCCAGGAACTAATGGACAAAGACAAGAGATATAATCTGTGCATAATTGGAATAGAAGAAGGAGCCGAGTACTAGAGCAGAGGACTTCATCATATTTTCAATAAAGTTATTGCATAAAACTTCCCCAATCTCACAAGGGACCCCATCCAGGTAACCAAAGCCTATAGGACACCTGGCAGGACAGACCCCAGAAAAGCCGCCCCAAGGCACATAATATTCAAGACTTCAGATCTCAAGAATAAAGAGCAAATTCTGTTTTTGTTTTGTTTTTGGCCAGTCTTGGGCTTGGACTCAGGGCCTGAGCACTGTCCCTGGCTTCTTTTTGCTCAAGGATAATACTCTGCCACTTGAGCCACAGTGCAATGGAAGTAGAGCAGGTGAATAACCTCACGATGAAACTAAAACAACTGGAGAAACAAGAAATGACCGAATCTAAAATGACTAGGAGGAGAGAGATCACAAATATTAAAGAAGAGATAAATCTGGGGCTGGGGATATGGCCTAGTGGCAAGAGTGCTTGCCTCGTATACATGAGGCCCTGGGTTCGACTCCCCAGCACCACATATACAGAAAATGGCCAGAAGTGGCACTGTGGCTCAAGTGGCAGAGTGCTAGCCTTGAGCAAGAAGAAGCCAGGGACAGTGCTCAGGCCATGAGTCCAAGCCCCAGGACTGGCCAAAAAAAAAAGATAAATCTGATTGAAAATAGAAAGACCATTCAACAAATAAATAAGACTAAAAGCTGGTTCTTTGAGATAATAAATAAAATTGACAGACCCCTCGCAAGACTTACAAAAAAGAGAACAGAAGAGACTCATATACATAAAATCAGGGACTCCACCAGAAAAATTACAACAAGTACACACGATATTCAAACAATCATAAGGAGCTATTTCCAGAACCTCTATTCAGTAAAAAACAATAATTTTACAGAAATGGATCAATTCTTAGAGAAGTATAAACTGCCCAAACTGAACCAAGAAGAAATAAATCAACTAAATAAACCAATAACTTACAGTGAGATACAGGAGGTAATCAAGAACCTCCCAACAAAGAAAAGCCCAGGCCCAGATGGATTCACCAAAGAATTCTACAAAACCTTTAGTGAGGAGCTAATACCAATACTCCTCAAAATCTTCCATGAAATAGAAACAGAGGGGGAAATCCCAAACTCATTCTATGAAGCTAATTTCATACTCATTCCCAAACCAGGCAAAGACCCAACAAAAAAGAGAACTACAGACCAATATCACTAATGAACACAAAGCTCCTCAATAAAATATTAGCTAACAGGATCCAGAAACTGATCAAGAAAATTATACATCATGACCAAGTAGGCTTCATCCCACAGTCACAAGGATGGTTCAAAATCCGTAAATCAATCAACGTAATTCATCACATAAACAGAACTAAAATCAAGAATCACATTGTTATCTCAGTCGATGCCCAAAAAGCCTTTGACAAAATATAACACCCATACATGTTAAAAGCTCTGGAGAGAACAGGAATAGATGGAACATTCCTCAAAACAATAAAAGCCATATACAACAGACCAACTGCTAACATCATATTAAATGGAGAGAAACTTAAATCATTCCCCCTAAACTCAGGAACAAGACAAGGATGCCCACTCTCCCCACTTCTTTTCAACATAGTGCTGGAATCCCTAGCCATAGCAATAAGGCAAGAGGAGGACATCAAAGGGATCCACATCAGCAAGGAAGAAATCAAGTTATCCCTATTCACAGACGACATGATCTTATATCTGAAGAACCCAAAAAACTCAGTCCCCAAACTCCTACACCTAATAAACCATTTTGGCAAAGTAGCAGGATACAAAATCAATCCACAAAAGTCAGCAGCTTTTCTGTACACCAACAATATACAAACAGAAAAGGAAATTATGGAAACAATTCCATTTACAGTAGCCAAAAAAAAGAATAAAGTACCTAGGGATCAACTTAACCAAGGACGTGAAAGACCTATTTAATGAAAACTATAAAAATCTAATAAGGGAAATCAAAGAAGACACAAGGAGATGGAAAGACCTCCCATGCTCATGGGTAGGCAGAATCAATATAGTGAAGATGGCCATATTGCCCAAATTGTTATACAAATTCAATGCAATCCCTATCAAAATCCCAGTCACATTCTTCACTGAAATAGAGAAAGCAATCCATAAATTCATATGGAACAGCAAAAGACCTAGAATAGCCAAAGCAATTCTAGGCAAAAAAAGCAGTGCAGGAGGTATCACAATACCAGACTTCAAGCTCTACTACAGGGCCATCATAACAAAAACAGCCTGGTATTGGTATAAAAACAGACCTGAAGACCAATGGAATAGAATTGAAGACTCAGAAATAAATCCGCACTCTTACAGTCAGCTGATATTCAACAAAGGAGCTAAAGACATACAATGGAATAAACATAGCCTCTTCAACTACTGGTGCTGGGAGAACTGGGCAGCCATATGCAGAAAACTCAAAGTAGACCCAAGCCTATCGCCATGCGCCAAGATCAATTCAAAATGGATCAAGGACCTCAATATCAGACCTGAATCCTTGAAACTACTGAAGGACAGAGTAGGAAAGACACTAGAACTTATAGGCACAGGAAGGAACTTCCTGAATATAGTCCCAGCGGCACAACAAATAGGGGAGAGACTCCACAAATGGGACTACTACAAATTAAAAAGATTCTGCACAGCTAAGGAAAAATAGAAAGACAGCCAACCATATGGGAAAGGATCTTTACCAGCACAGCAACAGACAAAGGCCTAATATGTCATCTACAGAGAACTCAAAAAACTAAGCCCCTCCAAGCCCAATAAACCTATTAGGAAATGGGCAAAGGAGCTAAAGAGAGACTTCACAAGAGAAGAGATAAAAATGGCAAAGAAACATATGAGGAAATGTTCAACATCCCTGGCAGTAAAGGAAATGCAAATAAAAACAACCCTGAGATACCACCTCACTGCAGTTAGAATGGCCTATACTCTGAACTCAGGCAACAACAAATGCTGGAGGGGGTGCGGGGAAAGAGGAACCCTTCTCCATTGTTGGTGGGAGTGCAAATTAGTACAACCACTTTGGAGAACAGTATGGAGGTTTCTCAAAAAGCTCAATATAGACCTACCCTATGACCCAGCCATACCACTCCTAGGCATCTATCCTAAACAGCAAGTCCCAAGATATCAAAAAGACATTTGTACTTCCATGTTTATCGCGGCACAATTCACAATAGCCAAAATATGGAAACAACCCAGATGCCCCTCCACAGATGAATGGATCCAAAACATATGGTACCTATACACAATGGACTACTACATACCGATTAGGGATGGTGAAATATTGTTATTCGCAGGGAAATGGTCAGAACTTGAACAAATAATGTTGAGCGAGACAAGCCTAGAACACAGAAAACAAAGGGGCATGATCTCCCTGATATATGACTGTTAAGAGAGGGAGACGGAGAGACATTAGAGACCAGGTCTGTGAAACCAAAAACTGCTTGTCAAATGGTATTTCCCACAGGATTGGGTCAGCGACCCAACACTATGTAACTAAAACCAAACAACTACTCAGCATATAAAGGTCAAAAATTGACCTCTCAGTGGAATACAATAGCTCAAAAGCTATGTATGTACATTCATATAAGACTACTGTCAACATATTGTCTATTATCGACATTACACTTAAAGCCCTAGGCGAATTTTCTTGGGCTTGGCCACATGGCTACTGTATATGTTCTTTATACATTGTATATTGTATATATGTCTACCTGACCTAGAGAAGGGAAAGAAAAACAGGGCATAAGATATCACAAGAAACGTACACACTGCCCTACTATGTAACTGTACCCTTTTTGCACAACACCTTGTCAAAAAAATTTGTGTTCAATTAATAAATAAATTAAATTTTTAAAAAAAACTCCCTTCTATGTAGCATATGTGTCTGCAGTTGTAGTTTATATCAAAGTTTCCACAGAATGCTGATGAAAATGAGCTCAGAGTGTCTAAGCCAGCCATGCCTAGTAGAAATGAAAAAGAGAAGTTTTCCATAAGTAAGGGGCACTGACTTTGGTACTCCTTCAGAGCACCAAATCCACAGACATTTGAGTCCTTTATATAAATGTGTGTAGCATTTGCATAGTCCTGTATACCTAAATTGTCCCTACAGTTCTTTTACTATATTGTATAGGAAATAAAGAAAAATAAAGATAAATAAAGAAAAATGTCTGTACCTTTTCAATACAGATACAATTTTTTCCTGAATATTTTTTATCTGCAGGTGGTAGATTCCAAGGATATCTTTGATAGGAAGAGGTGATGTGCCTATGAATTGATTTGCTAATAGCTGCATTAAAGGCAGAAAGTAACTGGTAAAATTAATTTTGGTAACATCTTATTTAGACTAGTGTATTCCATGTGTTGCCATTTGAACATATTGCCAACATTAACAATTATTAATTAGAATTCCTTTGTGTCTTTGTTCATGCTAAAGCCTCAGAACCTTGTGCTGCTTGTTGCAATTATAACACGTATTTGTTTGCTCTAGATACTCATGAGCCATATGTGGCCAATGGCTGCCATAATGGAAGAAGTAGGCCTAACCTATCACATGATGACTTAAATAATTTCTACATATATCCTTTGTTCCTTCAATTACTTATTTCTTAGAAACAGACCACTGGCTCTACCCTTGTCTGGATAACTCATCCAACAAACATTCATACATGAATTTGTTTATTTATAATTTTCTTTCATGTCCCTCAAATCAGTGTACCTAAAAATACCATTCCAACCAGGCACAATGGTTCTTGCCTATGATTCCAGCTGTTCGTGAGGCAGAGATCAGGAGGACTGTAGTTTGAGGCCAGCCCAAGAGTGCATATATATATTCCATCTCAGTCTATAAGCTGGGGAATAAACCTGTCATATCAGATACTCAGGAAGCATAATTAGGAGGATTGCTGTCAATGATAATCCTAAAAATAACTAAAGTAAAAAAGCCTAAATTGGTAAGCACAAGGCTCTGAGCTAACCCCCAATACCACCAAAACCTAAGTAAAACTAAAATTAGAACACCATTTAAACATGAAAGCCTATCAACATTACCAAGCATTTTCTTTGAAACCTGAAAATTAACTTACTCTTTTTTCTTTTTTTATGCTGGTGCTAGGGCTTGAACTCAAGGCATAGGTGCTGTCTCTGAGTTTCTTTTGCTCAAGGCTAGTGTTCTACCATTGAGCCAAGTCTCCACTTCTGGCTATTTTGGTAGTTTATTAGAGATAAAAGTCTCATGGACTTTTTTTTTACCAGGCTGGCTTCAAACAAGGATCCTCAGATCTTAGCCTCCTGAGTGCCTAGCATGAACAAGCATGAACTACCAGGGCCCTTGAAGAAGGCATAAGGGTTTAATTTCCAAAAGATGTCCATACAACCTTGCCACTGCAGGTTGCCACTGACAGCTAATACTTTAAATACATTTTACTTTGACTTCAAAAGTAAATGTGTCACTAAATGTCTACCTGCAGACAAAGCCACATTATTCAGTAACTTTCACATAGCAGCCCAGACTCCACAAGTCTCTAAGCCAGCTCCATCCCCTCTGGCAAGCCAGAAAAGGGTGGCAAGTTCTGCAAAGACCTCTAAGACAGAGAAGGATGAATCTCCTTTCTGGATCCAGACCACCTACAAACCTGCTCCTCTGGGCAGTTCTGTGGTGGGGAGCTTCTAGGATCTTCTTCCCTTTCTCCCTTGATTCCTCCTCCCTTCCTTCCTTCCTTCCACCAAATACTGATTCTCTCCTGTGGGTGGAATAGTGACCCCGCCCCTACATAACACACATACACACACACACCCTATGAGGAACTTGGAGCTCAGCCTCATCACCTGCCACCTCCATCCTTGAAGACCATCCATTTCCCTGCTGCTCCCTTTCTAAACTCAGCTTCAGAGGAGCTGAGATTTCCACCCAAGCCATCCAAGCCTGATGGGACAGATTCAGCAGTGTGGTTCCTTGTCACTCAAGCCTTCTTCCTCCATCCATTCATCCTAACATGTTTTCAAGGAGCTTCTGGAGTACACACAGTTACAGTCCTGTCAGTAAGCATTAAAGATGCAGCCAAATAAAAGACAAGTTAGCCAAGATTTTCATTCACTTTGGTTCTCCAACTTTGGGAGTAATGAAGATGGTGATCATTCACTCTTCACTCAACAATGATGTGTCCAATAGCAACAATGAAGAAGTGAATATCAGGATTATTACCAGCTTCTCCCTGCCAGAGATGAGGTGGCAGAGATAGTGAGGCAGACCTCTTTCCCAGAGAATAGCAACTTTGTCTTGAAGGTTCTCCATCAAGTTGATTTAAACTGTGGTGTCATGTCACACATTTCTGCCTAGTCTCCTTCTCCCTGTTCCTAGAGATGTGACAGGCATAATTTTTGTACCCCCACCCATCCCTTGTGTTATGTATTAGTGTGTGAGAGTTGCTGTCACAAACTTCCTCAGACTGAGGGGCTTCAACATTACAACTATGTCCTCACCGTCCTGGAGGCTGGAGGTCTAAGGTCAAGGTGCCAGCAGGGTTGGTTTCTCCTGAAATTTCTCTCCTTAGCTTATCTCCTTTTGTCTTCACATGGTTATCCTATGTGCTTCTACATCCTAATATCTCTCCTTATTATAACACTAGGTACATCAGATTAGGATCCAGCCTTATACCCTCATTTTAATCCCATCATGTCGTAAAGACCTGATGTCTAAATACAGTCACCTTCTAAGTTACTGAGGTTTGGATTTGAACATACGAATTTATGGAGGACGCAGATCAGCCCATAGACATGCCACATGTCTCTTTCTTTGCAGTTTCAGATAGAGGAACCAGACCTTCACTCTATGAGTCTCTGATCAAGAGGAAATTTAGAAGTTAGTGGGACAAAGTATAGCACTCATAGCAGAAGTTGTTCTTGGGGCCAAAGTTATATTCATCGTCCCCCTGGTTTGCATCTCCTCCCCCTCAGCTCTCATCCAGGTAGGTCCTGATGGCTTACCTGTTACAAGAACCCAAACTTCATTCTTGAACATTTTCTGTTACCTTCTTTGACCAAGGTTGTTGGGCATGTCTATTCTTAGTTGCTATAGAGAAGTGGATCCCTAGTGCACCCCTAGATTCCACACAAATTCCTCCTGCGTAAACAGAGCCCTTCCAGTTGGTCAGGGTCAAGGACACAAGACCCAAGTGCCCTTGAGGCAGCCATAATTTACAGTTCCATGCCTCTTTCAACCCTGTAGACAGCCCACAACAGCAGGGACAGGAGCATAGAACTGCCCCCCCCCCAGGGGACCAGTGGGCAGGATGATGAAGCCACACCTATGTCCACCTCCTGGCTCCTGGATCTATGCTTCTTTCAAGGTCCCAGGTTTTTGCCTATCAGATCCCTGATCTCCACAGAAGGTAGGCCTTCCAACCACTCACGCTCAACACCTCCAACAATCAGATCGTCAGTCTGACATTCTGAACGTATCTGCTCTTGAATGCAGGAGACCCTTGACTGGAAGAAGCTTGAGGGAAGCAGAGCCTCCACCCAAATATACTGATGTATTTTGGAATGCTATGCTAAGACCATACCATCAGCTAGGCTCCCTCTCAAATAGAGATCTGAATTCGTCCACAATTGTATGCTCATTGTTCCTGAGCATGAAAGGGTCTTTGAGAACATGCTATGGAACTTAATGACTTATTACTACACTGTACTTTTGTGTAATGTACTATACGCTATTGTTCTATCCCCTCCCCCCTCTGATCATTGGCTTCCTTGACTGTACAGCTTACCTCAATAGGCTGATATGAGGAATAAAAGAAATGATTGATACATGACTTTTTGTTGTGAAATGAGTGTTTGTATACTCCCTACACCCAGATTCATATGTTGAAATCCTAACCTTTGAAAATGGGCCCTTGGGAGATGATTAATCTGGAGGGTGGAGCTCTTGCAAATGGATTAGTGTCTTGTAAACAGTGAGGTTTGAGCTTATTCTTGATTTCTCTTCTCTTGGCCATGAACCAATGAGAAAACAGCCTTCTGCAAACCAAGGTGAAGGCCCTCTTTAGGCACTGGCTCTCTTCCCCAAGCCTTGATCTTGAACTTCATTGTCATCAGCACATCAAGGAAAAATAAATATGTGTTGTTTAAGCCACCTGATTTATGGCATTCTGTTAGATGAGATCTTGGCCTGCTATACAGTAAAACATACCAAAGTTACAACAACAAAAAGTAACAAGGCTCTAACACAACAAAAAATGAATGGGTTAGCTGGAGAAAACAGAATCAGAGCATACATATAAATTTAGTATGGAATAAGGTAAGAAAATGAGGAAAGGAAAAACCATTCTCTACATACCAACATCTGGGGGAGATGCGAACACTACTGTATTCTACTTGTTTCTGGAGAAATGGAAGCACATAGTGTAAGGTCCTCTCCCTGAGGGCTACATGCAGATGCCCCCACCTCATTAAGTCTC
This sequence comes from Perognathus longimembris pacificus, assembly GCF_023159225.1. Lineage (NCBI taxonomy): Eukaryota > Metazoa > Chordata > Mammalia > Rodentia > Heteromyidae > Perognathus > Perognathus longimembris. The sequence continues at coordinate 36,898,306 of NC_063166.1, read as the reverse complement.
CACCCAGTTACCTGGGTAACCTGCAGACCTGGAGGCAGTTACCTTCCCTTCCCCTGAGGTCACATCCTAATCCACCTGGCCACACCCCTTGCCCCTGCCCTGGATATAAGGCAGGGCTGGGTGGGGGTCTCTCTCGCTATCCCTTCTCTCCTGGCCATGGATCATCTTGGCCACAAGCCAGCAGTTCGGTAATAAACTTTCTCTCCTGCCTGAATACCGCGTGGCATTCTCCTTTACCGGCTACCTACTTAAAAACCTAAAAAAACCTAACACATAGGTACTAGGGCAATGCTTATTCCCAGGATGGCACAAGTGCCCAGGTGGGCCTATGGTGTTCACCTGTCTCAATCTAGTCCCTGCCCTGGTAGCCATTGCTGAGATAACATGAGTGCTTTAAACCACCCCAATCCGCCAGTAGGGAAATGGATGACTCCATGATAACATTTTGGAGCTAAAGAGCTATGAATCCCAGAAAAGAGGGACTGCAGAGGGCCTTCAGAAACCAACAGAGAGAAGGAGGAGGCTACAGGTCCTAAAGAAAAAGAATGCCTGATAAGTAAGCCCCCATGTCTACAACAGATAAGGAACTTAAAAAAAAAATCCCTTCTTAATTATATGCTATTTTCTGTTATTTACTTGGCTGTCTGTTCCCAGCAATACCCTATTGTCAGTCTTCAATCATTTATTAAACTGGACCACAAGCAACTACCTTTTGAGGCAAGAAAACAGGACTTGTCACACAGAAAGCAGAAGGGAGATACAAGACACAAGATAAAAAATGGAACAGAGCTGGGCACTGGTGGCTGATGCCTGTAATCCTAGCTCCTCAGGAGGCTGAGATCTGAGGATTCTGGTTGAAAGCCAGGCTCGGCAGGTGACCACCAAAAAGCCTGAAGTAGAGCTGTGGCTCAAGTGGCAGAACACTAAGCCTTGAGCCAAAGTTCAGAGATAGCATCCAGGACAAGCAAGCCCCAGAACCAGCATAAAAACTAAAAATATTTTAAAAAGCATAAACACTAGCATGATTAAGCCTGGTAAACATGGATATAACAAGAATTGGAGACCCCATGCATTGCTGTGGAATTAGAAAATCATTAGTTAAATGGCTTGAAAACAGGTCTGACTGTTCCTCAAAAGGTTAAGCTATTCAATTTAGCATTTTGACTCCTATGTGTGAGGCGAACATGATAACCACTACACTACGGAAACCAGTTAATTTGACTTCTATGTATATCCAAAGCAAATGGAAAGATTTCCCACAGAAATGCTTGCATATTAGTGTTCAAATCAGCTGAGTGCAGTGACTAATGCCTGAAATTCTAGCGACTTGAGAGGCTAAGATTGGGAGGATCACAGTTCAAATTTTCTTAACTAATATAAAACTGGATGTGGTAGTGCACACTCATCATTCCAGGAGAGCATAAAAAGGAGGACTGAAGTCCAAGCTGGCCTGGACACACATTCAAGACCCTGTTTGAAAATAAGGAAGCCAAAAAGGGGTAGAGACATGGGCTCAAGTGGTAGAGAAGCTGCCTAGAAATTCCTCAGTACAAATAATAGTAGTAATCATTATATAATTGACATAATAATTACTATATAATGATATTCTATAATATTATAATATAATAATTATAATTCATGATGATTATAGTAGCAGTGGTATTTCAAGAGTGGATTTGTTCACAAAAAAAGTAAAAACAACCCAAATGTGAATCAACTGATGAATGCATAAATAGAATGTGCTGCATATGATTCCATTCACATGAAAACCTATGAAAGCAGAGAGTATTCAGTAGTTACTGGGGTCTATGGTGGGAAGCAGATATGAATAAATGCTAATGTATATGCGATTTCTTTTCCTTTAAGACTATGGCTCATACTTACAATCCTAGCTACTCAGGAGGCTGAGATCTGATGATTGTAGTTTGAAACCAGCCTGGATAGACAAATCTGAAAGTCTTTTTTTATCTCCAGCTTGGCAGCAAAAAGCTGGAAATGGAGTTGTGGTTCAAGTGATAGAGCGCCAGCCTTGAACAGAAAGAGCTAAATGACAGTATGAGTTCAAGCCCCGGTACCAGCAACCCTCACACCCCCTAAAAAAAAAAAAAAAGACTATTTTAACAAGCAGTTTTAGGTTTATAGAAAAATGGAAAAGAACATCCAGAGTTCCCATAAATCCCTGTGCCCTCACAGATAATCTTGATTATCAAACCCCACCGGAGTGATCCATTGTTATGATGAGGAGCACCAGCTCCACGGCTCCCATGAGCCTTGATCTTCTGCTGTACACCCTGTGGGTTTGCACCAGTGAATGATGGTGTGCGTTCACCAGATCAGTGTCATACACACTGCCTCAGCCTTCCTCCAGGCCCCTGGCAACATTCAGTCTCTTTACTCTCACCATGCTTTTGCCTTATATTGTATAGTTGAAACTATATGGAGTTTTGTTAAGATGCTGAGAATGTTTTCAGTGGATTGTGGGGGGTGGTTATACAGCTCTGTGAGCATGCTAGTAACCCATTTGATTTTATACTTTAACCTGGTGAATTGTATGGTGTGTACATTATATTCCAATAACACATACTAGTTTACTTCACATCCCATCTTATCCTGCCCCATACCATTGTTAGGTCTGTCCCAGAGGGCTCCATACAGATGCCCCCACCTCATTAAGTCTCCACCCAGTTACCTGGGAGACCAGCAGACCTAGAGGCAGTTACCTCCCCTTTCCCTGGTATGAGCAGCTTTGTTCCTCTATATGTTCTCACCATGATGCTTTGCTTCGCCACAGACCCAAAGGCAGTAAGGCCCACCATCCAAAAACTGTAACCTCTAAAACTCTAAGTTATATTGTCAAATTGGCAAAAAAGTAACACTATCCTAAGGTTTCTAGGGTGAAATGTAGTCCCTGCTGTGAAATCTTAACAGGGTGGAAACTTCATCTGATTGTAGTGTTTAGGGATGGAGCCTTTGGGGAATGTTTGGGATTAGATAAAATCAACAACGTGACACTTTCATGATTAATCCTGGTAGCTTTATAAAAAGAGGAAGAGAGACAAACTTACACACGTGCTCCTCAACTTGCCATCCTACCACCCCAGAATGCTGCCAGTGGGAAGATTGTAACCAGAAACATTCCTTGCCTGCAATCTCCAGAAGTGTGAGCCAAAGAAACCTCACAAAGTTACTCAGTTTGTGGCATTCAGTTATTAGCCACAAGAAATAGACCAATACATAGTTCCTTATAAAATGGTAAGACAAAGGATAAAGATCATAACTGACTCTGGAAGAGTCAAACTCATAGCTCCATTTATGTGAAATGTTCATGTTTATATGCTTAATACATATGCAATGTGTGTTGTTGAATATAAGTAATTATACCCTAGGAGTAAATTCTTCACCTTTACAAAAGAAAGGAAAAGTGGTTAGTAGGTAAATTGTGTGTGAGCCTATATGTACTTAGTATCTAATGTCAAAGTCAAAGTGCTACTTCCTACCTGTCCCAATCGTTATCCCTACAAGCCTAGGTGGGTAGGCACTCTCATTATGTTAAGCTTATTAAGTAAGTAGCTGGTAAAGGAGAACACCACACATTCAGGCAGGAGAGAAAGTTTATTACCGAACTGCTGGCCTGTGGCCAAGATGATGGATGGCAGGAAAGAAGGGGCGACCCCCACCCAGCCCTGCCTTACCTAGAGCAGGGGTGGGGGGTGTGGCCAGGTGAGGTGGGGGCATCTGCTTGGAGCCCTCTGAGGACGGACCTAACAATTATCCACCTGATGGGCTCTATCTGCAACAGATCTCCAAGGGATGTTCAAGCTTCTACCATTTAAAAATCAGAGCTAGATGACAAAAAAAAAAAAAAAGGCTGAGTCCTGATGTAGCCCCTGACTTAAATCTTGAGCCAAGCAATTGAAGAGCTCAGACCACTATGTCATCACTATAAGGTGATGGGAGTGCTCCATGAAGATGTCCCCAACCTGGTTAAATCTCCACCCAGTTACCAGGGTAACCATCATACCTGGAGGCAGTTACCTCCCCCTTCCCTGAGGTCACATCCTAATCCACCAGGCCACACCTCCTGCCCCCGCCCTAGAGAAGGCTGGTCCAGATGGGGGTCTCCCCTTCTCTCAGGCCAGGCATCGTCTCTGCCACAGGCCAGCAGTTTGGTAATAAACTTTCTCTCCTGCCTAAATACCACATGGCAGTCTCCTTTATCAGCTACCTACTTTAAAAACCTAACAATCACATTTATGGATGAGGTCCTTTAATCCTGCCAATAACATGACAGTAAATGGTAAGTGGTCAGTAATCCTAGCTACTCAAGAGGCTGAGATCTGAAGATTGTGATTCAAAGCCAGCCCTGGCAGGAAAGTCAGGGAGACTCTTTAACTAACCACCAAAAAGCTGGAAGTGGAGTGTGGACTCCAGTGATAAAAGTCTGGCCTTAAGCCAAAACAATTCAGGGTCTGCACCTAGGCCATGAGTTCAAGCCCCAATATCAGCATGCACACACACACACACACACACACACACACACACACACACACACACACACACAGAGTACAGTCCAAATCATAGTTACACAGTCCCATCCAGCTGCAAGGAATCCTGGAATAGGCCATACTTTTTAGTGGCCTGACAGGATATAGGTCAGCATTCAGTTACTTTGAAGGGAGGAGAATATGGAAATAGAAAATTAACTTCTACCACATCTGTCATTTACCGCCTATGCCTACTCTTTATGGAAGTCCTTTAGGGGTTTTGTTTCATTTATTTTGTTTTTGTTGCCAGTCCTGGGGCGTGGACTCAGGGCCTGAGCACTGTCCCTGGCTTCTTTTTGCTCAAGGCTAGTACTCTACCTCTTGAGCCACAGCTCCACTTCTGGCTTTTATCTATATATGTGGTGCTGAGGAATCGAACCCAGGGCTTCATGTATACCAGGCGAGCACTTTTACCACTAGGCCATATTCCAAGCCTCCTTTAGGGGTTTTGTTTTATTTTTTTTGGCCAGTCCTGGGCCTTGGACTCAGGGCCTGAGCACTGTCCACTGTCCCTGGCTTCTTCCCGCTCAAGGCTAGCACTCTGCCACTTGAGCCACAGCGCCGCTTCTGGCCGTTTTCTGTATATGTGGTGCTGGGGAATCGAACCTAGGGCCTCGTGTATCCGAGGCAGGCACTCTTGCCACTAGGCTATATCCCCAGCCCCTTGTTTTGCTTTTTAAACACATTCTTTAAGTGCAGTGGCACCTGAGAAAATTTTAAGTGATCACAGAGGAACATCTTTTAAAACAAGCAATGTGTTAATTATTACTGGGCAAAGGGTGGGGGATGGGAGAAGAATACATCAAACCTGGTTTCACAGAAATTTTTGCTTAGGTTTAGGCAAGGCAGATAATGCCCATTTATGTTGAAAAGTTATTAAATTCCAGAAAGAATTTGAATAAAGTGGAGGTGTGGCTCAAGTGAAAGAACACCAGCTTTTCAGCACCACTTCCAGCTTTTACTGTTTATGTGATGCCGAGAATCGAACCCAGGGCTTCATGCTGAAGGGGGGGAATGAAGAGTTAAAGTAAACCCTATTTTCAGGCAGCCCCCATTTTGTTGTCTGTTTAAACTATGAGCAAACCCAGGGCAAGCTTATTAGGGCCCAGCCGGTCAAGAACTCTAACCGCCTGGGAATGCTTAACTCTAACCGCCCCCAGAATGCCTCGAGCCCTGAGCCAATCAGATTTGTGCCCATGTCCTAATCTTGCTTGCTTGAACACCTGATTGCTGTAACTTTGTTTTTTTACTTGCTTGAACACCTGATTGCTGTAAGTTTGTTTTTTGCCTTTATAAGCCCTGTGCAATCGCAGCTCGGGGCTTCCTCCTAACCTCCGCTGTGTCAGTGGGTAGGACGAGGCCCGGGCCGCGGCCCACTTGAATAAAGCCTTGCCTTGCTTTTGCATTTCGGAATGTCTGAGTCTCAGTGGTCTTCTTGGTGGTCGTTTTGCGACTTGGCATAACAATGCATGCTAGGCAAGCACTCTACCGCTAAGCCATGTTCCCAGCCAGATCACCAGCCTTGAGTGAAAAAGACAAATAAGAGCAAGTCACCTTGAGTTCAAACGCGCGCGCACACACACACACACACACACACACACACACACACACACCCTTTGTAGGGTGCTGGTGGCTTATTTCTATAATCTTAGCTACTCAGGAGGCTGAGATCTAAGAATGGTGGTTCAAAACCAGCCTGGGCAGAAAAGTCTGAGAGACTCTTATCTCCAATTAACAAGCAAAAAGTCAGAAGGAGAGGTGTGGCTCAAGTGGTAGAGCCCTAGCCTTGAACAGAAAAGCAAGGCATAAGACTCTGAGTTTAAGCTCTAGTACTGATACAAAGAGGAAAACAAAACAATACACATGACATAAGGTAGAGCAAAAAATATAAAAGTAACAGCAGATACCTGAGGTTGGGAACTCTGAGGCTTGGAAAAATTACCTTCACTTTCCAAAGAAACTGGAGGCTCTGGGAAGCAATGACTCAATTTGTACAAGTCCATGTGATTGAGCTGACCCCATTGTCCCTGAACACAAGTACTGTCCCCCATGTCACCCTTAGAGGGTACTTTGGATAAAATCCTCTCCATTTTACTTTGGGTAAATTCTTTTTTTATACAAACTTTTTTAGATATCTTTTCTCGGTAAAAACATTCACTGGAGAACACTATCATTCAAAGCTTAACATAGCTTAACGGTGTTTATGAGAGCTGTAGGGTGGGGTCAGGGTTGGGAGGTGGTGGGAGGGTGGGAGGTCTCCAGGGACGTGGGTGTCCCTCCAGGCCTCACATCAGCTGCCAATTCTCAAGAGGCCTCTTCTTATTGTTCAGGGACAGGTTTCACAATGACTTTTAGTAAGCATTGCTTGAAACTTAGAACTAATTCTGGGAAATGGAGGACAAATAGTAACCCAGGCTAGACATGAGTCTAAGGGGGAACCATACAATTAGGGACGGTGTGTGCAGAGGTTCTTTCATCACTTCATTTGGAAGTAGAAACTTAGGATCTAGTGTGCAATTTGATGAGAATGGACCCAAATTTCCCTCCTAAGCTTCTTCTGCAGGGGAGAAATGTACTTGTGTATTCTTTAGCCTGGGGGAATGAGGAGGTACTGAGGATGGCACTCAGGCCTTGTGCGTGCTAGGCAAATGAGATACATCCTCTGCCCTGTATTTTGTTTTCTATCTAGACTTTCATTTTTTTCTATAGCACGATGTTGATGTAATTAACACAAAGACAACTCAGCAAAGGCACCTCTCTGAAGCCAGCACAGGGGTCTGGGTAACCCAGAGACCACATGCTACGAGAGGCCTCCAGACAAGTTCCTAGGGAGTGGGGCCTCTAAACTCAGCTGTGAGGAACAAAGCAAGGTCATCATCTGACACCTCGGCAGAGCTTCTTTGTGAGTAGATAATGCCTCTGTCTGTCCAGGATGTCCTGAGTCTCGTCTGTTTGGAGGAGAGAGAGAGGGATGATAAGTGGTCAAGGTCCCTGGGCCTCTGCAAGTGGCTGAAACCTCCAGATGGCCCTCTTTCACTGGGTGAAGGATCCAGGGGCCACTATGAATGCAGGAGGGTGGGCAGAGGTAGTGAAGAATATTTCTGTTTCCAGTTAACACTTCGGATCTACTATATCATTATAGAAAGCAAATGCTAACTGAAAACAGCCTCAACTAATTATGAGTGGGGAATATGTAAAGTTATACAAGGCCCCTTTCCCTTTGGATACTGCCCAGTGTATGTGTACATGTGAAATGTTACAAATAAAGGACAAACCCAGCCATAAAACTTGAGAGGAAAGAAATGGAGAGAAAAAAGCCATCGTCCATCTCTACAAACCACCCTGTACACATGCAAAACAGATGAGCATAGAGAGACGCAACTCAAAACTCATCTCTTCATAAAGTAAATCGAAAAATGGATTCCAGATGGCTCTGAGATATGTAGCTTATCATTATAAATCAGGGAGAAGGCCTGCTTTTGACCACATTCAAACAAACCACTCATCCACAACTCTGTGCGTGGGCAAGGCCAGCCTTTCACTGTGCCCGGAACGCCTCCCCGCTGCCCTAGGTTAGCTGCAAGGTTTCACTGACCCCACATGTGGCCAGGCAATGTCTCAGGCTTGAGCTCACTCCTGACCTTCCCCAGCCTCCATGGTAGCCTTACTGCTGTTCCTCTTCCTCATCTTGGCCAAGCAGGACAGGAAGTCTCATCTGAACATCAGAGTGTTATAAGCTTCCTATTTTCTCCCCAACCCTGGGATGGCAGAGAACTCCATTCAGTGATCTCCAAGGCTTGTAAGCAGAGCTGCAATCTTAAGAGGGTTGGAAAATATATGTGAGTATTAAATTTGGTTGCAAGTAACAGAGAGTCAGACAGGAACATGACTTCAGCAATGGAGTTCATCAACAGCTAGCCTAAAGCCACGCTGGAAGTAGATGGGCAATGACTCATAAAGAAGTTTCCTGAATGATCCAGGAGCCAGTGGCTCATATTTGTAATCCTAGCGACTACTACTCAGGAGTCTAAGATCTGAGGATCATGGTTCAAAGCCAGCACAGGCAGGAAAGTCTATGGGACTCTTATCTCCAACTAATTGCCAGAAAACCAGAAGGGTGGCACTGTGGCTCAATGTGATAGAGAGCTAGCTTCAGTGGAAAAAGTTCAGGGGCAGTGTCCAGGTCCTGAGTTCAAGCCCCAACACAAACACACACACACACACACACACACACACACACACACACACACACACACACACAATTTTCAATAAGTTGTCAGGGACTTGGAATCTTTCATAATGAGGAGAAGCAAAAAAAGACATGAAAATCCCACATCCACTTTCCAATACCTGTCAAGTAGTACTGCTGCTTTACAGCTTTGGGGCCACTGTAAGATGGAGGTAAGGTTGGGATGTAGTCTTGATCCATTAGAGAAAAAGAATATTAGAGAGTACAGATTACACATTGAGGGCAAGGGGCCATGGAAGAATAACAAATGCACGGTACATTCTTGTGAACAGCACAGATTTCTTAGTTAGAAAGATAATATTCATTTTTCCTCCCAAACTTGGACCCTTCCCCACTCAGGAAAAGAGAAGGTAAGTGATAACAAATCCAAATATGCTAAGTCTATGAGACATGAACCCACTAAGATTTAAGCCAAGTGCTGATGGTTCACACCTCTAATCCTAGCTATGTAGGAGGCTGAGAGATGATAATCATGGTTCAAAGCCAGTCCAGGCAGGAAAGTCCATGAAACTCTTCTCTCCAATAACCAGAAGCCAGAAGTGGAACTATGGCTCAAGTTGTAGAGCACCAGCTGTGAGCAAAAAGAAAAAGCTAAAGAAGATGGGCTGGGAATATGGCTTAGCAGTATTACTTGCCTTGCATGTATAAAGCCTTGGGTTCGATTCCTCAGCACCACATAAGCAGAAAAAGCCAGAAGTGGCGCTATGATTCAAGTAGTAGAGTACTAGCCTTGAGCCAAAAGAAGCCAGGGACAGTGCTCAGGCCTGAGCCCAAGCCCAAGGACTGGCAAAAAAAAAAAAAAAGCTAAAGGAGAACATGAAGCCCTGAGTACTCACACACACACACACACACACACACACACACACACACACACACACACACTTTCCAACTTCAACAAATGGGAGTGGAAGGAATGCAGAACTACTATAGAGGTTAAGTTTACTAACAGTGGAAAGCGAATAGATACACAAATTCTGCCTAAAGAAAGGCTCTTATACCACTGGCTGGTATAGTCTGAAATGATTTGTCAAAAGACACAAATGCAATTTAGTGAAAAGATCTTAATTGGGTTTGTTTTCAATTCCAGAATCAGGCAGCACTTCATTCCGTAAAACAGAATAAATATCCCAAGGAACTGAGAAGGCTAGGTTGGTTTCATAGACACAAAAGGGTTGAAGGAAGCAGGAAAGAAACCAAAAGGCAGACTTTCCTTATAAGGAGAGGGAAGGGGAGGGAGAGGAAGACACAAAGTTGGAAAAGAACTTGAGTGTCAGTGCACCAACTTCCGCATTCTTGCCCACTGCCTCCTCTGTCCTAATGCAGCTGGCTGAGCATATGTCCAGAGTTCATCACAGCCCACAGAAGACTCCCAGTCCCCAGAAGCCTCCCAGTCCCCAGAAGCCAGACCCCCATCAGGCTCTCCCTCACCTTGCTGTGGTTCATTAGCCTGTGATGATAAAGGTCTGCACAGAAAGTAAAACTGTGACTTATCAAGGCCCCATCAACTCATGGGGCTTTGGGGGTTCCTGGATTCTATATTTGCTTACTTATTTGTAAGGGAACACCCATGATTACAACTGGGTATACAGCCTTTGTTGGGATAGCCTGGACTCACTTATGTGACAAGTGGGGAGAAAGATTGCTTTTCATCAAGAGAGTGGGAGAAGGATGGAGAGAGAATAAGAGGGAAGGGGAAAGAAAGAGAAGGGAAGAGGAAGGAATGATAGGATGAGAATGGGAAGAGGGGAGGGGAGGTACTAGGGTAAGAAGGAAGAAGAACAGAGGAAAGAAAGACTGAAGAAAGGGAAATACAACCCAGTACTGCTGGCTTAGGCCTGTAATCCTAGCTACTCAGAAGACTGAGATCTAAGGATCAGGGTTCAGAGCTAGCCCAGGAAAAGAAATCCATGAGGCCTTTTTCTCTAATTAACCAGAGAAACGCTGGAACTGGCTCAAGTGCTAGAGTGCAAAAAAGCCAAAAAAGAATGCAAGGCTCTGAGTTCAAACCAGAGTGCCAGCAAAAGTAGAAAGGGAGATATCTTTGCCCTAGAAAGGTGGTCCTATGATATCAAACAAAGGAATACCTCTAAGAATTATTTGATGGTAATAAGACTTACAATAGTAAGAATTTTTTTTAACTAAGAAATTCTTTGGCCGAGTGATGGTGGCTTATGCCACCAGCATAAACCAGAATAATCCTAATTACTCAGGAGGCTGAGATCTGAGGATCATGTTTCCAAACCAGCCCAGGCAGAAAAGTTCTGTGAGATTCTTTTTTTTTTTTTTTTTTTTTGGCCAGTCCTTGGACTCAGGGACTGAGCACTGTCCCTGGCTTCCTTTTTGCTCAAGGCTAGCACTCTGCCACTTGAGCCACAGTGCCACTTCTGGCCGTTTTCTGTATATGTGGTGCTGGGGAATCGAACCCAGGGCCTCATGTATACGAGGCAAGCTCTCTCGCCACTAGGCCATATCCCCAGCCCTCTGTGAGATTCTTATCCCCAATTAACCACCTAAAGTGGAACTGTGCTCAAATGACTTGAACACTAGCTTTGAGCAAAAGGGCTCAGGGACAGCACCCAGGCCTTGAGTTCAATTCCTATGACTCACAAAGAAAAAAAAGGAAAGGAAAGGAAAGGAGAAGAGAGGAGAGGAGAGGAGAGGAGAGGAAAGGAGAGGAGAGGAGAGGAGAGGAGAGGAGAGGAGAGGAGAGGAGAGAGGAGAGGAGAGGAGAGAGAAAGAGAAAGAGAAAGGAAGAAAGAGAGAGAGTTCTTTGCCATTCTTCTTTCAGCTCATCCCCAGGAGATGTCATTAGAGAAGCATGGTCATGGAGCTCAAGCCCGGAGTCCACAGGTGCTGCTCATTCTTAACTGCCTCAGGGATGGTGTGGACAACGTCTAACCCACCCCTAAAATTCTCAGGAAAGATTTGATCTGAATTCATTTCATTATATCTTACATGCTTTTCATTGAGACATCTGCTTTTTATGTTTAATGTTTATCTAGTTTACAGTATTTTGTGGTAAACTGATGGCCAGAGTGTCTCCAGTTCCTCCCACACCGAATCCACAGCCCATGCTCTTGAAATATCTTGAGAGCCCTCTTATTAAGATATGGGAGGGCCAGAGGAGTGGTGCATGACTTTAATACCAGCTACTTAGGAGGTAGAGACAGGTTGATCATGGTTCAAAGCTATGGGCAAAAAAGTTATGGAGACCCTACCTTAAAAAGAAGCCAGGCAGGGCAGTAACCTCAGCTATTCAGGAAGAGGAATTAGGAGGATTAGGTCCAGTGCTAGCCTGGGCAAAATTAAGCACAAGACCTTACCTGACAAATACTGAAAAAGCAAAGGGATTGGGCATGACTCAAATGGCAGATCATTTGCCTAGGCCTTATATTCTCTCATCAGAGAAAGACAGAGAGAGAGAGAACCAGAGTGAAAAGTGGAGGGAGAGGTAAAGGGAGGGAGGGAGAGAGACAGTGTCAAAGAGATGTCTATTTCCTAAATCAGGGGCTTTGGCCAATAGAATGTGCTGAAGCAGTGAGTCCACCATGAAACTGTCCATAAAGCTTTGACCCTATTGTGTCTCTACCTCACAATCCTGCCCACATGAAGTCGGAGAGACCAACTTTCCCCATTGAGGCCCTCCTAGAACTTCTCCCTCAATCAATATGAGCAGATACAGAACAGCCCAGTGCCATCCTCTGACCCCTTCATCTGAGATCCAGTGATCAGCTATCCTGGGCACAGAATGAACTGAAAGAATGATGGGCCCTATAGCACAGACATGAGCAAGACAGAGCTATAATACCTCACCTCCATAAATTCTCCACTGTTGATGGCAAATTTTTAAAGTTAAAAAAATTGTCAAGGGAAATAAAACAAATATATTAATGTTATTTACATATATGAATTTGATACAGATAAATGGAAGATCAATGCTTTTAAATCTTTCAAGCATGAATCTATACATTAAGACAAAAATATCTTAGGGGAAATGAGATAGGAATAGAAATTCAAGGAGAGAAGGAAAATGAAAACCTTTTCTTTTTTCTTTTTTTTTTTTGTCATTCATGGGGCTTGAACTTGGAGTTTGGGTGCTGTGCTCAAGACAAGCACTCTAGCATTTTAAGCTACAGCTCCACTTCCAGTTCCCTGGTAGTTAATTGGAGATAAGAGTCTCACAGACTTTCCTGCCCGAAATGGCTTCGAACTGTGATCCCCAGAACTCAGCCTCCTGAGTAGGTAGGATTACAGGTGTGAACCACCAGCACCCAGCTAGAATGAACACCTTCTGAGTCTTTTTTTTTTCCAGTCCTAGGGCTTGAACTCAGAGCCCAAACACTGTCTCTGAGCCTCTCTGTGCTCAAGACTAGCACTCTACCACTTGAGCCACAGCACCAAGTTCCGGCTTTTTCTGTTTATGTGGTGCTGAGAAATCAAACCCAACCATCTTCCCAGGCCCTATTCTGAGCCTTAACAAGATCTGTTCTTGTCATTTAGTATGTGGCAGTTAACAAGTCAGTATAGCATTTAAATTCCATTTGCCCTGTTTCATACCTAGGTAATAGTAAAATAAATCAAAATTTCATATAATTTTAGTCTTATTTCTGTGCTCACTTCATCTTCCTTTCCCACTCTCTAGCCCCTCTCCCTACTGAGGAGTAATCACTTATTCTTGTTGTTTTTTAACAGAATATTCTGGAAACCCTTCCCTATTGGTGCACAGATAGCATCCTTGTTTTTTTTCCTGCTATGTAATATTCCACTATGTGATGTCTATAATTTATCCAGTTTTCTAAATATGGACATCTGGGTTACATCCACCACTCCAAAGGATGTTGCCATGAATAATCAGGTGCACACATCCTTCTATACACATGCAGATGCCCCATAGGAGAAGTTTCCAGAAGAGTCATCCTGCCCTTTATTCCTGACAAACTTACTCACCACAGCTCAGAGTGCCTTCCCTCGTGGTGACGCAGATCTGACCCCACAGCCTGGTGGGTGGTGACAGGAAAGCCAGCTTGGATGTGTGCTGCTGCCATAGTGGTTTCCAGAGGGTGGTAAAGGGCCGTAGGGCCCTAACTGTCAACACACCTCTACAGAGTCTCTTTCAATAGTTGAGACTCAGGGCCTTGGAGAGATGGCATTCATTCATCCATCATTTATTCATCATTTGCTCAGCCCTTCTTTATTCATCATTCACCGTTCCCCCATCATTCATTCACCATCATTCAGCATTTAGCATTTGTTCATTCTTCATTGCATCATCATTCATCATTGTTCATTTCACTCGTTCATTCACTATTCATTGTTCATTCATTCATCCTTCACCCACCATCCATTGGTCATTCATTCATCATTTGTTCACAAATGATTTGTAAAGCACATACTGAAGTCTCCTGCCAGGTAGAAACTCTGTAACAAGGGCACTGAGACATAGAAGCCTCTGTGAAGATTAGTTTTAGGCATCAGCCAGCCTGGATTGAAGAATTTCTCCAGTGAGGATGTTCCCAGTCAGCCCTCCATAGCAAAGGGTCTGCATCCATGGATTCAACCAACCATGGATCAAAACAATTCAGAAAGCCAGGTGCGAATTTCATGCCTGTAATCCTAGCTACATAGGAAATCCCCAAACAGGGGATTACAATCCAGGCCAACCTGAGCATAAAATGAGATCCTATCTGAAAAGATAACCAACCAAAAAGGGGCAGAGGAGTGGCTCAAGTAGCAAGTACAAAGGTTTGAATTCAAACCCTAGTACCTCATCAAAAAAAAAAAAATCACACCCCCCCCCCAAAAAAAATCCTGCCTTTAATCCTAACTACTCAGGAGGCTGAGATCTGAGGATTGAAATTTGAAGCCAGTGTCTGAGGGCAGGAAAGTCTGAGAGACCCTAAGGTCCAATTAAGCATTTATACACACACACACACACACACACACACACACACACACACACACACACAGAGAGAGAGAGAAAAAAGTCTGGAAGTAGAGGTGTGGCTTAAGTGGCAAAGCTCTAGCCTTGAACACAAAGCTTAGACACAATACTTAGGCCCAGAATTTAAGCCCAGGACCAACACACACACACACATACACACACACACACACACACACACTTACCTATACTGAACTTTTCTTGCCAATATTCCCTAAGAAATACACAATCTTGTGTTAGGTGCTCTCAGTCATCTAGGGGTGATTTGAAGTACTTAGAGGATTTGTGAGAGTCCCTGCAAATACTCCCCACTTTATGGGATGCTAGAGAGTCACTCCCAGGTGATGCCTGGGTTGAAAGATGTATCCAGGTATATTAGAGTGGGTTTGTTTGCCTGCAGAGTGCTGGACAGAACACTCATGAATCATCTCTACATGCCATCCTGTTCTCCACATTCACACAGATCCGCTCCAAGTCAGAGACAGCTAGGAAAACGGTGGGGGGGGGGGGGGGGGAGGGGGGAGTGGCCTCAGGGCTACACTGAAAATCAGAAAGTATCAGCCTATGCCTATGCCTATGAATGGTGAGGCTAAAACCTAGTCCAGTATGCCCCTGGGGTTGGGGAGCTGGGGTGGGGAGGAGGTGGGGAGTGGAAAGTGGGGAGTCCTGGGATTTCATCTACCTACCAAATTCCCTCACAACTGCCCACAACATGACTACAGGTAAACATAATCATAAAAAGATACATTTTCCAACATAAATTATATATATATATATATCCATATATATATGGGGGGGAGAGAGAGAGAGAGAAGGAGGATGTACCTGGGCACTATTTCTGAGAATTTTTTGTTCAAGGCTAGCACTGTACCACTTGAATCAGAGCTCCACTTCTGGCTTTTTGGTGGTTTGTTGGAGAAAAGACTCTCATGGACTTTCCTGCCCAGCCTGGCTTTGATCCTCAGATCTCAGCCTCCTGAGTAGCTAGAGGATGAGCTACTGGTGCCCGTCTATTTTTTTAAATGTTTTTTGCCAGTTCTGGGGCTTGAACTCAGGGCCTGAGCACTGTCCCTGGCTTCTTCTTGCTCAAGGCTAGCACTTCACCACTTGAGCCATTGTGCCACTTGCAGCCATTTCTGTGTATGTAGTGCTGAGGAATTGAACCCAGGGCTTTATGCATGCTAGGCAAGCACTCTACCACTAAGCCTCGTTCCCAGTCCCTCAAAAGATTTAAAATAACATAAATGTAAAAATATAATTTGAAATGAATAGAAAATAAAGTTTAAAAGCAAACTAATTAAAATAAGATACATAAATCACAATACAATAAGATTTAAAAATAAAAAAAAAATTAGAGACTAGCTCCTATTATGTAGCGCAGGCTAAGGGCTGGATTATAGGTATGTGCCCAGGTTGAATTTTTACTTTCAGTACAGTGGCTTGAACTCAGGGCCTCAGGCTTATTAGGCTGGCACTCAACCACCTAAACCATGCTTCCAACAGATTTTTGCTGGTTAATTGGAGATGGAATCTGCCAGGTTTTTCTGTCCAGGGTGGTCCCAAACCATGGTTTTCTAGATCTCAGAAGTTAGGATTATAGGCATGAGCCTCCAGTGCCTGACTAAAATGTTTTAATCGCATAAAAGATTCCCTTATACCTGGAATTGGAAGGGCCAGGGGCCAGCAGCCCGGCCAGGGCAGGCAGGAGGGTGGCAGCTCCTCCTGAGTGCCATCTGCAGCAGTGGCCACCTCTGAACTATTTTATAGAGGTCACTTGCTGACCTGACAGTTACAGACGCTGTGAATCAAACACCCACAGGAAGCGGAAGCATGGTGCAAGTGAGCACAAAAGCCACCGGGCTCTGGCCCAGAGGCTGGCCTTCTGTACCACCCCCCCCCCCGCCCCCATGCCAGGAGCCTCCAACCCCACAACCCTGGCCACAGGCTGGCAGGATGACAGACGCCACTGGGCGTGGGCAAGACGCTCTAAACCAGCAGCCAGGGATGGGTCTTGACCCAACCAGCACCAACCAGCACCAGGCAAGCCAGCTGCCCAAGGGCTGTGACTGTTCCCCACAATCAGGTATCAGGATTGTGTGAGCATGTATGACCTTTCCCGCTGGGGTAGCACCAGAGAGTGCAAGCTCATGCAGTCAATCAACCGTGCTTAAGGGCGCCCATGTGTCCTAGCAATGTTAAAATACACCAGCAACAGCGGTGCAAGCTGATTATCTGCTTGTCTCAGATCCAGGGCGCAGAAGGAACACCAGACTGTTGGAAGGGGCTGTGGACCAGAGCCCTGAACTCAGAGAAACAGGTTGCCATTCATTACAAACCTCCCACGCCATAATGGCTAGGGCCAATGACCTCTCCTCCTCCTCCCTCTGGCCAGTACCTCAAGTGCCCAGCAGCGCAGAGGCTGGCAGAGGTCCACTTTCACCACCAGGTTGTGTTCATCCCCCATCCCACCCTGCACTCCCCTACACATAGCCAGGAGTTGACACAATAATACACAAGTCCCAGGGCACCCTCCCAAGGCTCAGGAAACCATGGACGCTTGACGGCACTATCACCACACAGAACCCAGACCTCTGCTAGCTGCATTGATCATCTCTTGGATTGATCAGGGGACCAATGCATTGATCCAAAAATACATTTCTCCCTAGAGCTCTGTTTGCAAACTTGACACATGTGACCCCTTCAAGACAAGCAGAGTTCAGATGGCAGCCTCTGGGAGGCAGCAGGAGCCTAGCCTAGTTTTGCTTTGTTTCAACTGCATAAGCTTCCTCCCAATGTTCAGATCTCAGATAAGGGGATGAGCCTGGAGGGCTGCTGTGAGACACTATCACTCTCGCGCGTGTTCCGCCCTGTCCTGCGGGTGGAGCAGCTGGAGTGCAGTCTCACGTGCAAGCCTCGGACCGAGTGTGGAAGCGAAACGCCCCTCCCCGCCTCACACGCTTAAGAATAAGGAAGCAGGACCCGCGGGCTTCTCGGGGGAAAACTTCTTGGAATTGCACCGGTTTACTCATGGGAGGGGTTTATATGACAGTAATGGCGGCAGGAAGGGGAGGGATTTGGAGTGGCTAACTAGGCACTGAAATAGGCTGATTATGAGCTGTCCATCACTGTGATGTCAGGGAACTTCCCCCAGAGGCAGAGATCACAGCCCACAGAACCGCCTCCTGGGCGCCATTTTGACATCCATGTGCTCCGAGGTGGGAGGCAGGGCTGATTGGACCACCTTGCCAGTTTGGGACCCAGGGAAAAGGTAGGAGTGGATAACAGCCACGCATCCCCAGGTCAGGAGAAGGGGTGGTCTCTCAGGACCGCCCCCTCAATGCCAAGCTGATGCCCAACAGGCTGTGTTTCCCTCGCTTCCACCTTGGCAATGTGTCTCCTGTCCATGAAGTGGGCAATATCCTGGTTTTGACCAAAGCTTGGGCCTTAGCAGAGTGTGAGAAGGATATGGACCATTTGAGGATGCCAGGCCCAGCTAGAACTCCAGTCTAACCTTGGCAAAGTCCAGCATCAAAGTGTATTCTTCCACTCTGAGGCCAAAAAGGTCTGGGATACAATGGCTGGAGGATCTAGGGCTGCTGGTGGGACTTCTCAGCAGCTGTCCTCCTGCAAAGTCGGCCCAAACCAGGTCAGAGAGAAAAGCAGGCCAAAGCTGGCATCTGTTGTTTGTAACTGTATTAAAATACTTGAGGCTGGGTTCATGATAAAGGCAAAAGGTTTATTTTGGCTCATAGATCTACCTAAGGTTGGGTGGGGCATATGCAAGCCTTGGCTTTAGCACATGGTAGCAGCAGTGGGGGAGGGGGGCGGGAGGTAGCAAACTGTTTCCAGACAGAGGACCTAGCACACTAAGACTCCATACCAGGTCCTCAATGATGGGCAACCACAGAGCCCATGGCCCTAATAAGAGTTAGCTATGTGACTAGGTGCCTGACTTCCAGGCCTCTCTGTGCCCTCATTTCCATAATGTAAAATGGGGTAATAAAGCCTGAACATTGGCTATAGAACTCATGGGACAATGGCTGCCTGCAGGAAACCCTAACCAGTAGGAGCCTTAAGCAAGAAGAGCTCACAGACATAAACCCAGACCCTTCCCCATCTCCTTTCAAGAGGTCATTCCTTCACATAGAGAGACAAAGAAGCTTGAGTCTTCTTACTTTCCATTTAGAACCACTCTAGTCTGGTTATCATGGCAAAGTTACAATTTAACATGTCCGTAATTTCTCTAAAGCAATGTTTTTTGCCAGGAAGGGGGCATGGAATGATGGACTGCTCCAGGTTAACCTGGCTTGTCACTCAAAGGGTTTCTCTCTCTCCCCCACCTCTTACACACACAAACACACACACACACACATTCACACACTGACCTTCAAAGAATCATATGTTGCTAAGCTAACTCAATACCAGTTTGGTACCAGTTTGGCCTTTTAGCCAAGGGTAACAAATAATTATCACTGCTATGCCATAAATTAAAGGGCACTTGTGGGTGAAGGCATTCATGAGAGGTTAGGCTATGCACTACTGTGGGGTCTTCCTGCCTCAACAGCCTCTCACTTGGCTCCTAGGTAGCCACAGATTTAGATCATCTGCCTACCCATTAAGAGGGTGTGAGGGGGCTGGGAATATGGCCTAGTGGCAAGAGTACTTGCCTCGTATACATGAAGCCCTGGGTTCGATTCCTCAGTGCCACATATATAGAAAATGGCCAGAAGTGGCGCTGTGGCTCAAGTGGCTGAGTGCTAGCCTTGAGCAAAAAGAAGCCAGAGACAGTGCTCAGGCCCTGAGTCCAAGCCCCAGGACTGGCAAAAAAAAAAAAAAAAGAGTGCGTGAGTATGGGTGTGACAACTGAGCAGGCAGAAATGCCGCCCTACTATGTGAGACAGAAGGCCATCCTATGGCTTGAACCTGATCTCCAGGGGTTCATGTGTTGGAAACTTGAGCCCCCAACTCCTATGCTGATGGGATTTGGAGGTGTGGCCTCTTGGACATAATTAGGCCTAGATGAAGTCATCAGGATGGGACCCCCATAAAGGCATTAGTGGCTTTATAAGAAGAGGAAGATACACCCAAACTAGAAATAAACCTCTTTCCCTTTCAAATTTCCCATTTTGTTATGCAACAGAAAATGTATGACAACAGACCTCAATTCTGAATGCTAATATAAAACCTAAGGAAAATTAACACTCAAAATAAGAAAGTAATTCTGATGTATATTATGGATTTGTCTGCTTTCTATGACTATATTGACATACTTGAGGTTGAGTAAGTGATAAAATAAAAAGGTTTCTTTCAGCTTATATAGTTCTGATCCATAGCAAAGGGGCTGGATCTAGTGGTGGCCTTCTTGCTGGCTCATGAGGTAAGGGGCAACAGATGGCAAGAGATAGAGAAACATACATGTGTATATTTTCCAGCCTCTTTCCCTTCTTAAACAGTCACTCAGGCAGTGCACCAGAGGCTCACCTCTGTAACCCTAGCTATTCAGAAGGCTGAGATCTGAAAATCATGGCTCAGAGCCAGCCTTTGAAAAAGGAAAGTCCATGAAACTCATCTCCAAGTAACCACCAAAAATGCTAGCAGTGGAGCTGTGGCTCAAGTGGTAGAAAGGACAGCACCGGAGTTCAAGCCCCAAGACTGGCAAAAAACAAAACAAACAACAACAACAAAAAAAAAGTCACTGCATTCAGATAATTTTTATCTAATCCTAATCACCTCTCAAAAGCCCAACTAGGGTACCAAACTTAGAGAATTTAGTAGATCTAAAGTTCCTCTAAATACCACAGTCAGGTTACATTTCCACCTGCCTCAAACCCCAGTGGGAAAGGAATTTGAAGATGAACCCTTGAGGAACCCACTAAATTATACCCAACCTATACATGCTACATACATAGCATAGGAGCCCAGAGGACCTTGTGTTCAGTGAAACAAACCAGCTCCAAAAGGACAAGCTTTGTATGAATGGACTCAGGAAAAGAAGCAATGATTGTCAAATTCCTAGAGACAGGAAGTAGAATGGGGCTGTCAGGGGCTGGGGGAACATGATCAATGGACAAGCTTTCAGTCTCAGAGGAGGAAACAGTTCTGGATGGTGGCAATGGCCACAGAACATGATGTGCCTATTTCCATTCACCTGCTCCATTTAAATGGCTAAGAAAGAAATTTTATGTTATATACATTTGCCACAATTAAAAACTAAAATTAGCCTGATGCCATTGTCTGTGATCCTAGCTATTCGGGAGCTGAGGATCACAGTTCAAAGCCAGCCTAAGGTAGGAAAGTCTATAAGACACTCATCTCCCAGGACCAGCAAAATAATAATAATAATAACAACAATAATAATAATTTTAAAGGCTGAGGCACCATGCCTCTTTGGAACAATCAGACCTTGTGGAGTGGTCTCTCCTTCCAAGCTGATTAGGGCAGCAATCAGGGAGGGCTCCTCCAGGGCTCTGTTGTACTGGTAAGCCATGGCTGAGCAGGTGCAGGGCGCAAGGCTCATGGACCAGGTGCTGGTATCAGCATAAAAATGACAGGCAAGTGATGATGCCCTTGCTTCAGTTTAACAGATGTCACTTCCCCTAGTCAAAACTCTTGAAGCAACAGAAGAAAGGAGAAGATCTCCTAGCTGGTACTGGTGGGTCAGGCCTGTAATCCTAGCTACTCAGGAGGCTGAGACTTGGAGGTTCTCAGTTCAAGGCTAGCCCTGGCAGAAAAATCCTCAAGACTCCATCTCCAATTAACCAGCTAAAAGCAGGACAGAAGGTATGGCTTAAGTAGTAGAGTATCAGCCCAGCTCTTAAGTAAGCCAAGCACAATTGAGGCCTGAGTTCAAACCCCAAATCTCCTTTTTCTTTTACCTTGGACTCAACTTCCTTTTTCTCCTTCACCTGTTCTTTCAGGCTTTTTTTTTTTTAAGTCAAAGGAAATGCCTTTCTGGATTAGAATATTTGAAATATTTCTGCACATTTACTAGATATTGTGTGTGTGTGTGTGTGTGTGTGTGTGTGTGTGTGTGTGTGTGTGTGAGTGAGAGAGAGAGAGAGAGAATGTCTTTGCCAATAAAATGTGGATAGAGTTGGGTACCAGTGGCTCATACCACTACACAGGAGCTACTCAGGAAGTTGAGACCTGAGAATCGCAGTTCAAAGACAGCCTGGGCAAGAAAGTCCGTGAGACTCTTATCTCCAATTAACCACTAAAAAACAAAAAGAAAGCCAGAAGTAGAGCTGTGGCTCAAGAGGTAGAGCACTAGCCTTAGGGGGAGAAGGGGGAGAGAGGAGAAGCCAAGCCTCAGCACCCAGAACCTGAGTTCAAACCCTGAGCCAGCATGCACTCCCAGACACACACACACACACACACACACACACACACACACACACACACACACACACACACACACACACACACACTGCAAATGATCCTCCTCAGGTTCCAAGTGACCTTGTTCCTGGAGGCACAGCCAGTGGCTTCTCCACTGAAAGCCAGGTCCTGTCCCACACTGAGGTCGTTCACAGGGCTGCCCTGGGTGTCAGGCACGTGTTTGTAAAACAGACTAGGTGCTCTCGGAAATTAGTAGGAAGACAGAGTCCAGCCTGGGCTCTGCAGAGCCATGGAATAGTTATAAGATGTCCGAAAAACTCAAGAGCCTATGGGATTGGTAAACCAGCCCAGCAGGTGGAGCAGGAAGAAGTTTCTACCCACCCTGCCCTAGGCTTGTACCCCAATTCCAGGCTGTCTTGTGGGAGAAGGGCTGTCTAACCACAGAGGACCCTGACCAGCTCAGGCAGAGATACCTGGCTTCTCCCTTCCCTTAGCCCTTCAGTTGATCCTCCTGAACTCTGGGCTGAACACAGCCAGAAGTCGGTGCAAGGCATTCTGGGAAATGTAGTTTAAAGGAGGCAGATCTCTATGCTCCAAAGCAGAGCAGTGGGATCCAGACTTGTGATGCAGTGGCAGTAGTAGGTGGTCCCCAGTTTGGGGGGAGATTTTTTCAGTCAGCCGTGCCCTTTCTACATTACCTGCCCCATATACGAAGGAACTGCATTCATTCTGGCATTTTAATGATCCTGAAGAGTTCACAAGTGACTGATTGTCCACTATATCTTAATTTCCAGTACCAGTTTGCATTCTCTAGCTCCTCAGCTCCAGAGTCCATCTGGCACCCCCTGCTCTGCAAGCAGTAGGCACCAGGTTTACAAGAGCTGAATCCCTGGGGCTGCTGGTGAGGAGGAGCCTGAGCAACTGGTTCCACCCGCCTGGTAGAGATCGGAGGTCACTGTGTCCAGGGGGCAGGGCCATAGATTAGGAACTCAATTGCTCTTTGTTTAAATCCAGCGGAGACTCCCAACCTTGCCTGACCTTGAGCCAAACACAACTCCTCTAATCCAACCGGCTCAACAAGAAGGAAGGATAACAAAGAGTGAAGGCAGGAGGGAGATAAAACCTGGCATTCATGCAGGGCCCTCCCTCCAGGCTGCTTGATCTAGTTTCTTCCGGACATCATCCTGGAAGGAAGGGGAGGGGCCAAGGGTCTCATCTTAGGCCCAGAGAAACCCACACTGGGAACTCCCACCAACCAGCACTGGTGTCTTAAACTGGGATTTGAGGGCCACCATGCTAAGTGACATCCCTGATGACATTCTGTGCCATGAAGTCCAGGAAGGGAAAGAAGAGGGGAAAAAAATGACAGGATCAAAGAATAAAGGAGAGAGGGAGGCCAAGAAAAGGGAAGGAACCACCCATGGTGGCTGCAATGGAAATTTCTGGGCTACCATAATGACAAGATAGTTTACCAGCCTTAGAGGTGCTGCTAACCATCATCCCCCACATCTCACCAGGACTGAAAATATACTACACACTGCATCTAGAAGCCTAGAGAGCCATTCCCTTCACTTTCCTATTGGGAACCCCTATTCTCAATCAGCCCTTTTTCTTCCCCAAGGCAAGTTGAAGACACCTGGCATTTTGTTCCCTCTCCTGGAAGGTGGGAGCAGAGATACCCTCCTGGGCATTTACCTGAATCTCTACAGTGGAATTCTCAGAGGTGGACTGAGTGTGGTGCCCAGGACCTTTCCTTAGGGCTTGTGGGTTCCTCTTCTCCCCACCCACGGTGACAGGTTGGAGCTCTCATTGCAGACAACTGGGTAAATGTCATTTCTCAGGCACAGCCAGGGATGAGAGAGGTATGATCAGAGAGTTTCATTTGTACAGTTACAGCCCCAGCTGACTCTTTGGCTAACATGTGGAACATCAATCTATTGTTCTGACAGCTTCACACAAGCTGACAGGTCCTGAACACACACACACACACACACACACACACACACACACACACACACGCGCGCACTACACTACACTACACTCTGGCTAATTTTCAACCCCAAGAATGTTCCAGAAAGCAGACCTTTTAGACAGAAAAGCCGCCTGGATCACAGCAGAGCCCTGTCTGTGAACCGGAGCCAGAATTATCATTGCACCCTGCAAACCAGTAAAACTCACTCCTGGGTATGTCCACTACACACTTTGCAATTTCCATAGTCCTCTGGATTGCAGCGGCCCACCTACATTGTTACAGGCACACTACAGGCTATGGGTGCAAGGCTCTTTGCAAAGCATGTAGGGAAAATGACTCTGGCTAATGCTTATCTCTCAGGCTGGTCTCCAGAGTTGGTAAACAAATAACTTGTCCTTGGATCAGATACCTCCTGTTTCCTGAGCTTCACACAGCTGTGTAGACTAACTGGTATCCCTGGGCTGGGTACAGAATTGGGAATTCTTGGCCCTGTGAGTCCTGCTACCAAGGTTGGAGGACACCAAGTGATTGATGGGGACAGATGCCTGTCACTCCATGTCACCTGCTTGAGCCTGATTTCACTTTTTCTATAGACCCCTTCATTTGGGAACAGCACTCCTGGCTCTGCCTAGGCTACCCTGTAAGCATCTCAGGCTGAATTTGCCGAGGTGAGTTGCTAAATTTAATTGCCAGTTTCCATGCCGTGTGATGGCCTGTGGCAGGCCAGCTCAGCCAGTGAGGTCGCCAGGCGCTTTAAATAAACGCATTCTGACGGAAAGGATGATAAAGGTTCCTATTATTCACTGGGAGCCTAGAAATCAAGCAGGACCAGTTTGTATGCTGGAGTCACTGCAGTGTCAATCTCATGAGCTCTGTCACTATTTCCCACTATGGTGGTGAAGACAACCAGGCAGTCAGGAAATCCTTGCCAGCCCAGCCTGGCTGAGGTCTCTGTGACCTTGGGATGCAAATAGCTCTGGGGACCAACCTCCGCTAGTCCAGGAAGAGAAATGGATGGTAAAATCTGTAGGACAAGGGCTAGCACTTGGAGTTTTCAGAAAGCATGTTTGAGATGTGCAGAGACATCATTAGTGAACGCATCCACACAGCACCAGGCCACCAAGCACAGAGAGCAGCATTCTTTAAAATCAAGTGAGAAGGAAATGGTTTGCCCCTTGCATTTTTCCCTCATGATTTCCTTACAGAGTTCTCCGACCATGAACTGTTCCCTTAATTTCCCAATGAGAGAGACAACTCAGAGCTGACAAACAGCAGCCCCCACCTCACCTGGGAGAAATTTAGAAACTCACCACCAGTCCTGCTCAGACAGGTTAATTCACACCCCCCCCACCCACAGTGGCGCATGTGTGTTACGTTTTGATAAGCTCTGATCTACTACAGGGGTTGTCAAATGTGACAGCACATTAGAAACGCCTGGGAGGCTCGGTGAAATTTCCCAGGCCCTGCCACAGGGGTCCTGGTCAGGACCTGAAGATTTTACATCCAACACAGCCCCCTGGTGAGGACAATACTGCCAGCCCAGGGACAGGTCTTTGTTACCCCCAGGTCACCCAAAGCCATCATATGTCCCTTTATTGTGTACAATGGCTCCCTTGTTCCTGGAGTTACTGCATCCTCCATGTCTTTCTTTTGCATTTTTAGTGCTGAGGCTCAAACCCAGGCCTTGTGCATGCTGAAGCAAAAGTCCTACCACACCCTAGATTCTTCTTAATATGTCATTAATTCTTCCTCTTATTGTGTGTGTGTGTGTGTGTGTGTGTGTGTGTGTGTGTGTGTGTGTGTTTTTCATACTAGGGTTTGAACTCAAAGCCAGGGCACTATCCCTGAACTTTTTCACTCAAAGCTAGTTCTCAACCACTTGAGCCACAGCTCCACTTTCAGCTATTTTTTTGGTGAAAACTTTTAATTGGAGATAAGAGTCTCCTGCTTGGTCTGGCCTCAAACTGTGATCCTCAGACCTCAGTCTCCTGATTAGCTAGGATTACAGTTGTGAACCACCAGTACTGCTCTGCTTTCTTTTTTCTTTTACAGCATCAGGACTTGAACTCAAGGCTTCTTGCTTGCTTGTTTGGCTGGTACTCTAACCACTTGAGTCTTGCTTCCAATCTAGTTTTTACTGATTAGTTGGAGATTGAGTCTCATAGACTTTAGCACCCAGTCTAGCTTTGAACCATGACCTTCCACATCTTAGCCTCCTTAGTAGCTGGGATTACAAGTATGAGCCACTGGATACCAGCAGATTTCATGACATGTTTCTTCATATCTCTTTCACTCAGATCCTCTTGATTAGAAACACAAGACCAGCCAGTTCTGTATTGTGCACAGAAAAGAGAGAAAAAAATTTCATAAATATTCTACCTTTTCTCCTATGCAGTTACTTTTAAATTCCACTAGTGTTTTTAGCTACAGTTCACATAGCCTTATTATGATGTGAATGCCACAGAATCACCAAACTTATGACCAGAACATCTTTTTAATTTATTTCAAAATAGTAGCATTTGTTTACAACAACCAGCACTGAAGAATAACGAATTAAAAAATAAAAGCCAGCCTTTACATCCCCATACTCCCTGCTACCATTCTCCTCTGTTGCACACATCTAACAAACATTAGCATCTATGTTCATATTTTTCTAGGTACATACATTTGCACGTAGAAATATAGCTGAAAGTTAAAAGAAATAGACTCTGCCAGTTTTCCTTTTTTCTTTTTTTGCAAGGGTATAGGAGCAAAAAAATGCATTTTCTTCAAGCTTCTCCCTCTCCCTCTCCCTCCCTCGTGCCCTCCTTCCTTCCCTCTCTCTCTCTGTCCCTCTCTCTCTCTGTCTCATCAACCCAGCTTCTGAGCCCAAGTGATCCTTCTGCCTCAGCCTCCCCAGATGCTGTGACTGCAGACACACCACATGTGCCAAGCTTCTCAGCTAACTTTTAGTAACTTTATCATTTGTCACATAGGACCTGTAGTTTTTGTATCATACAGTTTTCACAAAAGTCCCACATTGGCTACAAATCAGCAAGCTGTGTTACTGGCAGGGAAAATTATCTCTTGGATATGAATAGAAAGAACTTAGAGGAGGGAGTTGTAAATGAGAAGTCATGAGTAAAATTTAATAAGGAAATAAAGAAATTTTGCAGCCCAGGTATCTCCGGGGGTGAAGCTCTGAGAGGCTGTGTGTAAGGCACAGACACATACATAGGTTCAGGGATGGGAAATCAGCAGAGGAGCTGAAATTAAGTCAGAGGGGCTTGCTGTGCCCTCTGGGCTGTCTCTGTCTGCACCTCTTCCAAGCAGAAGTGCTGGCTGCCCCTGCCCCAGCCTGTTTTTTCAAGACTATTTACATAGCTATTTACATCATGGAAGTTAGCACTGCACACTGGTGCAGGGAGCTGCCTCATTTCCTGCCCAGCAGAATCATAGTGTCTTTCTGCCTCTAGGCAAAGGCTGCCAGGTTTGCTCACAGTAAAGCCCTCATAGAAGACTGTGGGTTCCTAGACTCAGGGCTCTTGTCCTGGCACACACCCACTCCTCTGTGTGTCCCCCGACTCTGTTTGCCAACCTAAGGAAACAGGTCCAGCACAAGACAGTGAGTTCACTCTGCTTTTGCTATTAGTATTAAAGTGTCTTTTTTTAAGCCAGTACTAGAACTTGAACTCAGGACCTTGGCACTATCCCTTAGCTTTTTAATTCAAGATTGGCCTTCTTCCATTTAAGTCATGCCTCTACTTCTGGCTTTTGCTAGTTAATTGGAAATAAGAGTCTCATGGACTTTCCTGCCCAGGCTGGTTCAAACCTCAATCCTTAGATTGCTCAGGCATGAACCATAAATGCCCAGCCATAAAATGTCTTATCTGTACCCTGGGAGGCGTATCTTCTGCCAGAATCCAGGAGATTTTGTGGCAGGATAACTAGCTTTTCAAGAAGGATAAATCTCAGAATGATCACCGTTTTTGGCAGTTGCCATGTAATGACAGGTAAAAAACATTCAGCTCTCCTATTCTCTTTTTATGGTATTAGACTTTGAACTCAGGGCCTTGAGCTTGCAAAGCAGCTTGAGCCACATCCCCACCCCTTTTTACTGTGGCTATTTTTCACATAGAATCTCCTAGGTTGTTCTGGGGTTTTTTTGGTTTTTTTGTTGTTGTTTTTTTTGCTGTGGGCCAACCTCAGACTTCAATCCTTCTACCTCTGCCTCCCATGTAACTGGGATTGTAGGTGTGGGTCACCACACCCACCTCAACTCTTTTTTGGCAATTCTGGTTTGTCTAGGGGTTAATTGGAGCTACAAGTCTCATGACTTTCCTGCCTGGGCTGGCTTCAAACCATGATCCTCAGATCTCAGCCCCCTGAGTAGATAGGATGACAGGCCTGAGCCACTGGTACCTGGTGCCCATCTCAACTCTTGTTTGGCAGACTTTCTTCTGCTGTGACACAAAAAAGCATCTAACCACTGGGCACTGGTGGCTCCTGCCTGTAATGTTAGCTACTCAGAAGACTATATATCAGTTTGAAGCCAGCTTGGCAGAAAAGTCTCCGAGATTTTTTTTTTTTCAGTCGTGGGGATTGAACTCTGGGCCTGGTTGCTGTCCCTGAGCTCTTCAGCTCAAGGCTAGTTCTCTACCACTTTTAGCCACACCACCACTTCCAGTTTTCTGGTGGCTAATTGGAGCTAAGAGTCTCACGGACTTTTCTGCCCTGGCTGGCTTTGAACCGCTAACCTCAGATTTCAGCCTCCTGAGTAGCTAGGATTACAGGCATGTGCCACCAGTTCCCTGCTGTCCCTGCAATTTTTAACCACTAAAGACCAGAAGTGACAGTTCAAGTAGTAGAGGAACACCAGCTTTGAACTAAGGGATGGTGGATTCTAACACTACATCACAACATGGTGGGTGCCATCATGGTGGAAACTTGTGTGAAAAGGAGCACTCATCTGACCAGACAAGAAGCAAGAGGGGTTCAGGGACCAGGCTGGATCTTCTCGGTAACTTGTTCTTGAGGGAGCTACCTGGAACTACATTAGTCCCTGCTGAAGCTGGAACCTGCTGAAATCAAATTATCATTCACTAGCCCTACCTCTTAAATGATCTGCCACCTCAGCACCCCATTATTGGGGCCAGGCTCCCAGCGTATAACCCCTTGGGGGAAACCCTCAAGCCATAACTGAACTCAATCACCCCCTTGCTAGGCCTGAAGAAGCACATCCCCCTTTCATTTGCAGATATTCTTGAATATCCATATGGTACTAGGTTTACATCTTACTTCTGGTTTATCTCTTCTGGGACTGGCTATTTTCTAAAAACAAATCAAACTAAAAATACTTCATAAAATCTAAATATCTAAAATATTCTCTAGGCATCATTGTAGAACTGTAAATAATAGAAGCATATAATATCATGTGGCAATTGAGGGCTTTTGTGAATGCAGCCCATTCTGCCCTCAGTGTGAGGGTCACCTTAGCTTAAACTTTAGGGAATGCTACACTAAAGTGTAGGTTATGGGTATGGTTTGAGTGTCCTTCTAGGGTGGCTTATGATTGAAGGCCCAGTCCAGGGCCTGGAAGTACAGGTGGCTGGCAGCCATATTGGGACATGGGGCCTAGTGGGAGATGTATATATGTGTCCTGGACAGGATTGTAAGAGCCCAGTCTTCTCCCTCCATCCCTTCTTCCTTTTCCCCCCTCACTCCTTCCCTCTCTGTCACCTATCTGTTTGTCTATCTGTCTATCCTCTCTCTGCCCTCCTAGTTCAAGATATATTCATGTGTGTGCTTCAACACACCTTCTGCTATGTCCATTAGCATATGCCACTCCCTTTCACCAGAGCCTGTGCTATTATGTTGTTTAAACCTTGAGCTCCCCAACTGTGGGCCAACTAAACAACATCTTGGGGCTGGGTAAACATGGCCTAATGGTAAAGTGCTCGCCTCGTATACATGAAGCCCTGGGTTCAATTCCTCAGCACCACATATATAGAAAATGCCAGAAGTGGAGCTGTGGCTCAAGTTGGCAGAGTGCTAGCCTTGAGCAAAAAGAAGCCAGGGACAGTGCTCAGGCCCTGAGTTCAAGCCCCAGGACTGGCAAAAAATAAACAAAAAACATCTTCTTCATAAGCAGCCTGTGTCAGGTTACACAAAGTTGGCCAGTACACTATATGTTTTAGTTCTGTCTTATTCTTGACATCCACAGTTGGCTCTGTAAGAACAGAGGGGCTGGGAATGTGGCTCAGTGGTAGAGTGCTTGCCTAGCATGCATGAAGCCCTGGGTTTGATTCCTCAGTACCACATACACAGAAAAAGCCAGAAATGGTGCTCAAGTGATAGAGTGCTAGTCTTGAGCAGAAGAAGCTCAGGGACAGTGCCCAGGCCCTGAGTTCAAGCCCCAGGACTGGGAAAAAAAATAGTATGCATTGAGAAGTTCATGTTCTTGGTGATTTTTCTCCACATTGCTGGACACATAACACACAGGGGGATGTTGTCAAGAGAATCATGCTGTACGAGGAAGATGTGGTATGACAGGTAGAGGCTCCTGTGAGTTCACCCTGAGTCTTTCAACTTGAACAGGATGTTCTGTCAAAGATGAGCAACCAAGGGTGTGGTGAAACGACAAGAGATGTGCCAGGCAAAGCCATGTGGCAGCAGGGAAGGAGGCTGTAGGGCCAACAATGGCAGACCAACCCCAGTGTGCCAGGCTGTCACCTCACTGTCATTCTCATTTTCATCCAGATATCCTTGCTGAAACAAGAAGCTCAGACACTCAAGATCCAAGAGACACACAGACAGACACACAGGAAGAGAAACAGAGAGGTTAGAGATATGGCTGAGTTGGTAGAGTACCAACCAAGGAGTGAAAGAGTTAGGTACCAAGTTCAAGACCAAAAAAGAGAGGGACAGAAAGACAAACAGAAAGAAACGGCTGGAATTCTGAAGAATCTTAAGGTTAAAAGACTTTCAACACAACGGGAAAGAAAGAAAATGACTGTGAATTTCCTCAAGTGTAGTGTATTTGTCTTCAATGCCAAAAATCCAGTTCAAATCTAACACAGTAATCCTCTTACTGTGGTTGAAACCTGAGGTGTAAAAAGTCTTACGATGACAAAGATTTGAGTCAGCTGCTGATTCTAAAACAACCTGTAAAAACTTGTAATTTAATTTTAGCTTTATAATAAATAAGTGTGTTTCTAGCCCTCTCAAGGCCCTGGCTGTCACTTGGTCTACTCTGAAATCAGACACTAGCAAAAGATTTCATTATGCCAAAAAGTGCAGGGGCCAGGACAAAGCCATTCATCATTTTTAATGGTTTTTGTGAGCTGTCTAAACAAGTGTGAAAGTACCCCAACAGCCTCTTCTAGTCAAGTTCTGCTGTGCATCTATACAGCCTGATGTGTGTGTATGTGTTCTATGTTAAAATATATCAGAAAAAAAGATTTTTTAAGGCAGAGATAAAGCACTGAAATTAATAAGACAATCAGGTGGTGAATTCACCTGCTTTCATTAACATAACAAAATACCTGAGGCTGGGTGCTGTGTAAAAGGAAGCATTATATTTAGCTCACAATTTTGAAGACTGAGATTCAACGCAGTGTGGCATCCGTTCTACCTAGGAACTCCTGTTGACATGGCATCATGGTGGGGGATGATCATCAGAGTGTGTGTGAGGCAGCGAGATGGCACAGTGAGACAGGAAGTCAGAGAAGAAGGGAAAGGAGTCCTCCTGCTCTTTTATAACAATCTCCCAAGAGAACTAATCAGGATCCCATGAGAAGCGCGTTCATTCTTTCCCAGAGCTTCAGTGACCTAATTGCCCTACACTAGTCTCTTCCTCCCCATATCACCTCGCTGGGGAGCAAACTTCCAACACAGGAACTCTGGGAACATACCACACGCTACACAAACTACACCAAACCAAACCAAAGTAGATGGTATTCACTTATTCACTCAACAAATGTCATTTCCTGTGCTCCTTGGCCTGTAGCAGGCCCTGTGATGGTCTCAGGGGAGGCACAGAGGTAACCCACACAAATTGCCATGGAAGTTCTAGTCCAATTCTAATTCTAGGGCAAGCATACCTTCTTGTGGGGGTCTGTGGAGAACAATTACCATCACATATCTCCCAGTGGTCCCAGGAACGTCTGGAAAAGACCTCATTGAACAACTCCTTCAAGGATGAAGGGTGTTCAGGCTCTTATTTCAAAGAAATAAAAAGTGTACAGATAGCAGAAGAATAGGGCACATGGATGAATTTATGGAACATAAAAGGGGTGAAAGTGATAGCTACATAAGGAATATGTAAAGTGCTTAATTTTTTTTTACTTTAAAATGCAGTTATTTTTGTTTTAATTTTTTGTTTTTTCTTATTTATTGTCAAAGTGATGTACAGAGAGGTTAGAGTTTCATATGTTAGGCATTGGATACATGTCTTGTACTGTTTGTTACCTCCTCTCACATTCCCCCCCTCCCCCCTCCCCTTTTCCCTCTCCCCCCATGAGTTGTTCAGTTGGTTTACACCAAACAGTTTTGCAAGTATTGCTTTTGGAGTCATTTGTCTTTTTATCCTGTGTCTCTCAATTTTGGTATTCCCTTTCACTTTCCTAGTTCTAATACCAGTAAGTGTGCTTAATTTTAAACTATTGAATTTCAAATCCCAGATTAAATCCTGTCACTGTGAATAAGAAGAATACACAAGACAGAAAGAAATGGGCTTGGGTATCCTAGATGCCATCATCCTAACAAGATGTGTTTCCAAGGACTCTCCTGGTCTCTCCTCTCATGTCTCATCCTAGCATGCGCATTAGTTAGATAATGAGCAGTATGCAAAGCCAGGCGAATTTTTGGTCAGGAAATAAGATCCTCAGCTGCGTGCCGGTAACTCATACCTATAATCCTAGCTACTCAAGAGGCTGAGATCTGAGGTTTGTGGTTCAAAGCCCGCCCAGGCAGGAAAGCTTGTGAGATTTTTATCTCCAATTAATTATCAAGAAAAAAAGTGGAAACTAGGACTGTGGCTCAAGTGGTAGATTGATAACCTTGAGTAACAAAGCTCAGAGACACCGAGCACCAGTGGCTCATGCCAGTAATCCTAGCTACTCATATATACATACACACATATATATTTACATATATGTATATATACATAGATATAGATAGATAGATAGATACATAGATAGATACATAGATAGATCAGGTGTAATGCCCAAGCCCTGAGTTTAAGGCCCAGGATGAAGGCCAGCTGAAAGAAAGGAAGGAAGATGGAAAGGGATGGGAAGGGAAGGGAAGGGGTCATCTCCTCAAAAGAACATCCCTGTGGTTGCTGTTGGCTCATGCCTATAATCCAGACTACTCAGGAGGCTGTGTGATCTGGAGGATCAATAAAGAAAAGTCCTAGAAACTCCACCTGCAAAAATTAAAAAAATCAAAAAGCTAGACGGGAGCCATGGTTCAAGTGGTAAAGCAAGCAAGAAAATGTCATGTCCTGAGTTGAAATCCTTGTCCCAGGTCCCCACCCCACCTCGGCCCCCCCCAAAAAAATTGTAAAAAAAAAATATGGATAAAAGCTGAGGAAGGAACATTTGTTCTATTGATTCTCTCCAGAAAGGAGAGCCTGTGGTAGTACTTAGACTGCAGGGAAAGCCAGGGGCCACTCAGCAGGAAGAATATATTCTGAAAAATATGTCCCTAGATGGTTTTGTTGCTGTGAGAACCCCAGAGGGTACCTGCTCAAACCCAAATGCTGGCAGTCCCTCAACCTGGCCTCCTAAAACAATTGAGAGATGCAGTAAACAAAGATGGGTAAGGTTACAGCCTGTGGCACTAGGCAGACTATTTTTAGCCAAATTTTGGCAGTGTGGGCATTACTGGGGTTTGAGCTTAAGGCCTTGTGTTAGTACCTCCAGACATTGTGCTTGCTAAGCAGGCACTCTCCCATGAGAGCTGCACTCCTAGCCATTTTTGTTTTGGTTGTATTTTACATATGACCTCACATTTATGCCCAGGCAAGCCTGGACTGCTATCCTCCTGTTTACACTTCCCCTGTAGCTGGAATGATAGGCACACACAATCATGCCAAGCTTTTTGTTGACTGAGATGGAATCTTTCAAACTTTTTGTCTGAGCTGACCCTGAACCACGATCCTCCCAATCTCTGCTTCCTTTGTAGCCAGGATTACAGGCAGGAGCTATCTCACTCAGCTTACAGCCAACTTGTTTATACAAGTAGAAGTACTCTCTAATGACCAAAAATACAGTGTAATAAGTACACAAGCGAAGAACATGATCATTTGTGATCATTACCAAGCACCAAGTCCTGTGTACAACTATAGGCATTGTGCTCTTACATGAGTAGAAGTAGAGTAGGTGTGCTTCCATCTGCATCACCTTAAACCTGCAAGCATGCACTGCCTTAGATTGTCATCCAGCAGGAGGAATTTTTCATCCCCATTATAATCTTATGAGACCACAATTGTATATGCAGCCTGTCATCAACCAAAACATAGTTATACATTCATATTTTTATTTGGAGAGGTGATCTCAGGAAACAAATATAATGGGATTTGGAAGGGCAAAAGCTAATCCAAAGGTACTTTGGCAAACTGGTTGGTGTTCTGAGCCTCTCTGAGAGGCCATGGAGAATGCTCGTCTGCTCTAACTCTCCCAAACTCTGTTGGTCCAGAGCTGTCCCAGGCTGCTCATGACTCCTCAGCATCTTCAGGTTTGCACATGCCTGGAACAGCTGAGCAGGCTCTCCCACTCATCCCACACTGTGGCACCAGAGGAGCCCAGATGTAAGGAGGAGATACCAGTGCCACTGAAGGAGGTTATGGTCAGGTTGCACCTTTGCACTGCTGATTGCTGCCATAACCCCTGGAACAAAAGGGTAGGTGTGGCCTGAGAGAAGCAGCAAAAATCCTTCACAGCATGGGGCCTAGTGTTCTTGAAACTAGAGCCTGTCCATGACCCTCACTCTCAGAGCATTCCTAAAGCATTCTCTCCAAGGCCACGAACGCTCTGATACTTGTTATGGTTTGGATCCTAAAGATGTCCCAGTGGCAAGGCATATGCTGAAGTTTTAGTCTCCAGTCTATAGCACTATGAGGAGATGGTAGAAGCTTAAGGAGAAGGAGCCTAATGAGAGGAAGTTAGGTCATTGGTCATGCTGTTGAAGAGGTGTTGGAGGAGCCTAATTTGTATGTTTGTGTCTTTGTGTGTGTCCTTGGATTTACACACACACCCACTTTGCTTCCTAGTTGGGGTAAGATGTACAGTTTTGCTCCCATGGCTTCCCTCCTCCACCCCATAATGTTCTGTCTCACCACAGGCCTGAAGCAATGGCACCAAGTGATGGTAGACAGGAAACTCTGGAACTGTGAACCAAAATAAACCTTTTTTTTTTCTTTCAAGTTGGTTTTCTTAGGTATTCTGTCACTAGGATGGAAATCTACTAACAAGAGCCATCAGCTCCATACACAGACACAGGCTAATAGATAAGAAGAAAGATACATTCTCTAAAATGGAAATTTTTTAAAAGCCATGTGTTTTGAAATGCAAAATTATGGTTAGAAGAGTACTGGCATGCATTCCCATGCACTATCACTATGGAAATCTACTGAGAATTGCACATCTAGGAACAACCTAGGGTAATCCACAACTGGAAGTGAAGAAGACGTGGTCTTGGTGTCTCGAGGGGGTACCTAATCTCCATTTTGATCCATAGGCATTTTATAC
Source organism: Perognathus longimembris pacificus (assembly GCF_023159225.1). NCBI lineage: Eukaryota > Metazoa > Chordata > Mammalia > Rodentia > Heteromyidae > Perognathus > Perognathus longimembris. Next base: position 36,862,533 of record NC_063166.1, on the reverse strand, counting down.
CTTTGTCGGGGCCAGGAAGTTCAGGCTCCCAAATGGGCCAATTGGAGGCACCATCAGGAAATGGCAAGATGGAGGAGGGAGTGACATTTGTATTCTCCCACTCCCTCCATGTCCCCCACATCTGTGGGTGACTGGTTCCATATGGTTGGCTCATGTTAGAGGATTCTCTAGCACAATCCAGTTCTTATCAGACTGAGAATCCTGCTACCAACAGCCTACAAATGGCAACAACTCCTGGCTGTTTTGGGACCTGGCTGCCTCAGCACACCTGATAAATTTGCCTTAATTCTACCTAAAGTGCTCCATAAAGATTCTTTTCTGTCCAATTACCTTCTTTCTATCAGGATTCTGACTAATAATCATGTCTCAGGAAAAAGAGATATTAGAGCCACCAACAGTACTAGATTGGCATTTCTGAAACTTCTGGCATGAAAAATAACCCTGATAACAGTCAAGTTGATACTGAAAAATTAGGACTTAATACAAGAGGATTAGATGAAATAGGAAATGAATAAACAGATGAATAGTGTGTTTTAAAAAAAAAAAACATGGCTTTGAGATAATTAAGGCAATCAAAGATAGATCCTGAAAGAACTTGATAGAGATGGATTTTTCTTCCAAACCATAAGGAATTTGCCAGAGGCAAGGGAGAGGTCCCCAAAGCTGCTCATTTGTGCTATAGAAAACTTTCCCCTCTCTGCACATCTCTGAGGACATGGAAAACTGGCAGGAGAAAAGAAGGGATGATGGAAGCTATGGGCATGAAACCTTTCAGATGTATCTTGGGAAAGAGGAGATAAGACCAGATCAAAAATTGAATAATCAGAGAACTCACTGATAACCCAACAGGTTGCAATCAGTTTAAAGTTCACATCTAGCTTGATTGATTCATCCATAAGAAAATCAATCAGACAACAGTAGCAGTTGAATCACCTAACTCTATTTCACGGCCCTTCTCCATCACACATGCCCAGCCCAGCCTGTCTCTGACTGGAGCTCCTGATTCCACATCTTTAAGAATGAAGTGATATTGCTGTATCCGTCAGTGTGGCAAGGAGGAGCCCCTGCCCCATCTGCAGCAAAGACCCATGGTTTTAATCTACAAGGATGACTGGTTTCAACCTTTCAAGAACTTTTAAGTGGCACGTTTAAGTTAGACAGTCCATTTTTCACAGCAAAGGAGGATTTTGTCTTAGCTTTATAGCCTTTCTCAAAGGCCCTCTGTTCTGTTTTCCTTCTGTTTATACTGTCCCCTGTTGTTTCCCAGATTTCCAAGGTTAAATCCAGTGCTCCTATTAAGTCTGATCAGAATTCTAGAACTTCTTTGTTAAGCCGACGTGTGAGGTGCTTTTCTTCTAGCTGGACACAGATGTCAGGTACATCACTACTTTGTTCCCCAGAGTCAAATGTTTCTCCTTCCTTATTCTTCTCAGTTAGTTGGTCCAGTTTATTGGTGTCAGAGTTTTGCCTTAATGAGAGGATGCTATTGTGGGCCCCCTTCCACCACAGTTTATATTTATTGAACACTTACAATGTACTGGGCAATACCCATTTGGCATTAAATCCTACAGTGATTCTATGGCACTGTGTCTATATGTCAGCTTTCTGTCTACCAAGATACCTGACACAGGCTACCTATGAAGAAAAGAAGTTTATCGAGCTCACAGTTTGGGAAGTTGAAGGGCTTGTGTGCCTGAACGGGCTTATTTCTGGTGAGGCTTTCCTGGCAGATGGGGAATGGTAGATGGTAGTAGTTGCGGTGGGGGGGGGGGGGGCGCGGTAAAAGTGAATGACCATGTGTGACACCAGAAAACAGAGAGAAATTGGGTCCCGCCATTCCGTAAAGCGCTCTTAGAGATACATGCCATTTTTAATATTGCCAGTTTGGGGAGCAAGTTCTCTATACCCTAAACCTTTGAGAGTGGGGAACAAAAACTACATTTAAATCATAGCACCCTGTCTTTACAGCTGAAGAAACAGTTCAAGAGATTTAACCAAGTCCACAGCTAGAGTGGATGGGCAGGGCTGAAATGTGAACTCATTTAGCCTGTTCTTTAATCATCCTTGATTCTTGGCTGGGGATGTCTTAGCTTCCCACTACTCTGGGGTCATTTAGGGTCTAGAGATATGCTTCCTCATCTCCACATAGGGGATGGCTGGCAGTGGCATTTGGTGAGTGGATGCTAGTAAACATCCTACAGCATACAGGACAGTTCTCATGACAATGAACATGACTCGGGCTGGGGATACGGCCTAGTAGCAAGAGTGCTTGCCTCGTATACATGAGGCCCTGGGTTCAATTCCCCAGCACCACATATACAGAAAAAGGCCAGAAGTGGCGCTGTGGCTCAAGTGGCAGAGTGCTAGCCTTGAGCAAAAAGAAGCCAAGGACAGTGCTCAGGCCCTGAGTCCAAGCCCCAGGACTGGCCAAAAAAACAAAAAAAAACAAACAATGAACCTGACTCAAGTGTCAATACTGCCCAAGCAGACAGCCCCTGGTGTACTATACCAGGCCCTCTGCATTGCTCTAATGCTTTTTGTTTGTTGCGATGTCTTTATGTTTTTCAGTGCATCTTCACTGGAGTAAAATTTACTCTTGATATACGATGGTAGGAAGTTCTATTCTCTCCACCCCATGTTTCCTTCATCTCCCTTCTCTTTCCCAATTGTCAATGAAGGGATGATCAGTTACTTGGCAGAATATTTATTTTACAAGAACAGAGTGACAATCTTGGATGTCTGTGATGTTACCCAGTCCCAGGGTTGATAATATTCTCAAACTGGATTAGCCGTGTGTGTGTGCACGCGCACGCGCATGTGGCGCATGTGTGTCTGTGTGTGCACATGCATGCATGTGTGTCTGTGTGTGTACATGCTCGCATGTGTGTATGTGTGTACTAGTTCTTAAATGCAGGGTTTGGGCACAGTCCTTTTGCTGTTTCCATTTAAGACTGACAATCTGCCACTTGAGCCACAGCTCTACTTCCAGCTTTTCTGCTGGTTAATTGGAAATAAGAGTCTCACAGACTGTCTTGCTCTGACTGGCTTCAAACTGTTCCTCAGATCTCAGTCTCCTAAGTAACTAGGATTACACACATGAGCCACCAGTGCCCAGCATCAAACTGAATGTTTTTTTGAATTATTAGTTAAATGATTTTTTACTTATCGTATTAAGTTGAAGAGGACAAGAAATTGTCTTATAATTCCTTGGCTTTTTCTGTACATTGAAGTATTGTATCATACCAGCCCTACAGTAACTTCAGAAAAGTAAAGGGCAGGGCTATAAACAAAATTTCAGCCTTTGTTTTTTTTGTTTTTTGTTTTTTGTTTTAAGTCTTTGAGGCTCTCTTGAAGAGAGAATCACACAGCCAAATACTGCAGGCTGGCCAGGTCAGGTATCTCTCTTTATGAAGTTACTAATACTACCATGGGGCCTCCTGACTCATCTAATGATACTTACCTCCCAAACCACCACCTCCACATAGATCAATATAAGAACTGAAGGATTTTACTCCCAACATTGGAAGCTTTGTGGGACATGCTGCAGTACAAACTCATATGCTTTGGCTTTGGGTAGAAGCCAGAAAAGCACAGCACCCAAGCATCAGGCTGCATCTTATCCTGCTCCCCAAATCTAGTCTTGCTTCTCTGAGGGTAATATATCCTAAAAAATGACAAGGGCTTTTCCCCCCTCTCACTTGTGTTTTTTATGAATTGAAGGCCGATTAAAATGTGTTTTTTTTTAAGATCTTGTTCTCCAACAACAAATGCTGGCAGGGATGTGTGGGAAAAGGAACCTTATTGCAGTGTTGGTGGGAATGTAAACTAGGTCAACCACTCTGGACAGCAGTCTAGGTTCCTACAAAAACTAAACGTAGAAGATATCACAAGAAATGTACACACTGCCCTACTATGTAACTGTACCCTTTTTGCACAACACCTTGTCAAAAAAAATGTGTTCAATTAATAAATAAATTAAAACAAAAAAAACTAAACATAGATCCTCTCTACAACCCAGTTATACCATTCCTGGGGTCTACCAAGACATCACAAGCCAGGATACTGTAAAGACACATATATCCATGTTCATTGTTGCACTATTCACAATAGCCAAGTTATGGAAACAGCCCAGATGCCTTACAATAGACAAGTGGATCCAAAAAAATGTGGTGCCTATACACAATGGAATTTTACACAGTCATTAGAAAGAATAATATTATGTCATTTGCAGAGTAATGGGTGGACCTAAAACAAATCATGTTAAGTGAAGTAAACCAAGCTCAGAGAGATAAATGGTGTGTTCTCTCATATGTGGAAGCTAGATCTAAAATACACTCAGACATGATGAATTATATAGGACTCTAGGCATTCACACTCAGTGAGACCAAAGGAGAATATTCGTAGGAGACAAATACTAAAGCTCAGTGCCTATGTACCCCGATCATATAAAATAGTATTTATTGAAATGCACACCAGAAAATAAAAACTACAGATATTTTCTTTGTTGCTGTTTTTGTTTTCTTTTCATCTTGTTTGTTTGTTTAATCTGTCTTTGGGAGGGTAAGTAGAGGCACAGAAATGGAGGGGCAAAGGGTGAACAAATGCAGCATTGGTACTCACTGGATACTATGTTGAAAACGAATTTGTGTAATCCAGATGCCCCACTACAGATGAAATGTGGTACCTGTACACAATGGAATTCTACATAGAAATTGGAAATGATAAAATAATGGCAGTCGCAAGGAAATGGACAGATCTTGAACAAATAATGTTGAGCAAGACAAGCCTAGAGCACAGAGAACAAAGGCGCATGGTCTCCCTGATATGTGGATGCTGGGGGTGGGGGGAAGAGAAAAAAACCTAAAAAGCAGAGAGCATGTCTATAAAATAACAAACATCTTTTCAAATGGTATTTCTATATATTTTGTTCATTAACTTTACACCATGTCCCTAAAACCAAACAATTACTAAATAAACATAAAAATGTCTAGGATAGTCCTAGCAGAGGACCACAGTAGCTCAACAGCTAAGATGAGGCTAAGCAAAATGAAATCCAAGATATGGAAATAAGAGGATTTTTTTAAAAAAAAATTTTTATTGTCTGGTGTACAGAGAGGTTACAGTTTCATACGTTAGGCATTGGATACATTTCTTGTACTGTTTGTTACCTCCTCCCTCATTCCCCCCTCCCTTTCCCCCTTTCCCTTTCCCCCATGAGTTATTCAGTTGATTTACACCAAACAGTTTTACAAGTATTGCTTTTGTAGTTGTTTGGCTTTTTATCCCGTGTCTCTTGATTTTGGTATTCCCTTTCAGTTTCCTAGTTCTAATACCACTATACACAGTTTCCAATGTACTCAGATAAAATACAGAGATAGTGCAAGTACAACCATAGGAAGGGGATACAAGAGGGTCATCAGTAATAGACACTACGGTTTCACATCACATGTTGAAAGTAATTACAACAGTGATATAACAGTCGTTTCCATAACATGGAGTTCATTTCACTTATGTGTTCATAAGGGTATAGCTATTGGGCTCTTGTGATCCTCTGCTGTGACTAGCCTAAACCTGGGCTAATTATTCCCTATGAGGGAGACCTTAGAGTCCATGTTTCTTTGTGTCTGGCTTCCAAGTTCTTCCATTTCCTTACGAATGGGGCAATGTCATTATTTCTGATAGAGGCATAAAATTCCATTGTGTATATGTACCACATTTTCCTGATCCATTTGTCTACTGAGGGGCATCTGGGTTGGTTCCAGATTCTAGCTATGACAAATTGTGATGCGATGAACATGGTTGTGCTGGTGGCTTTAGTGTGTTCTTGTTTGTGGTCTTTTGGGTAGATGCCCAAAAGTGGGGCTGCTGGGTCATAGGGGAGCTCTATGTTTAGCCTTCTGAGGAATCTCCATACTGCTTTCCAGAGTGGCTGAACCAGTTTACATTCCTACCAACAATGAAGTAGGGTTCCCTTTTGGCCATCCCCTCCAACATTTGTTATTGTTATTTTTCTTGATATAGGATATTCTTACTGGGGTGAGATGGAATCTCAATGTTGTTTTAATTTGCATTTCTTTTATGGCCAGTGATGTAGAGCACTTTTTCATATGTCTCTTGGCCATTCTCATTTCCTCATCAGAGAAGTCTCTTTGTAAGTCTTTAGCCCACTTGATGAGGGGGCTATTGGTTCTTTATGGTTTTGTTTTGGAAGAAGGTAATTTTTTTTAGTTCTGCATATATTTTAGATATGAGGCCTTTGTCCATTGAATGGCTGGTAAAGATCTTTTCCCAATCTGTGGGCTTTCTGTTTATCTTGTGAGCTATGTCCTTTGCCGTGCAGAAGCTATGTAGTTTAATGCAGTCCCATTTGTCCATCCTTTCTTTGATTTGTGGCATTTCTGGGTCTTTGTTAAGGAAGTACCGTCCTGTGCCAAGGAGCCCAAGTGTTTCTCCTACTCCTTCCTTTAGTGTTTTCAGGGTATATGTTTTGATTCCAAGGTCTTTGATCCATTTGGAATCGATTTGGGTGCAGGGTGATATATAAGGATCTAGTTTTAGTTTGTTGCATGTGTTGACCCAGTTTTGCCAGCACCATTTGTTAAAGAGGCTATCTCTCTTCCAGACTATTTTTTCAGCTCCTTTATCAAAGATTAAGTAGGCATAGTTCTGTTGGTTCATTTCTGGATCTTCAATTCTGTTCCATTGGTCTTCAGGCCTGTTCCGGTGCCAATACCCAGCTGTTTTTATTATTATAGCTTTATAATACAGTTTTAAGTTTGGTATTGTAATTCCTCCAGCACTGTTCTTTCTGCTTAGGATTGTTTTTGCTATTCTGGGTCTTTTATTGTTCCATATGAATTTCTGGATTGCTTCCTCTATTTCATTAAAAAATGGTGTTGGGATATTAATGGGTATTGCATTGAATTTGTAGATAGCCTTTGGCAATATTGCCATTTTGATGATATTAATCCTCCCAATCCAGGAGCATGGGAGGTTTTTCCATTTCCTTAGTTCTGCCTTAATTTCATTTTTCATGTTTTTAAAGTTCTCATCATAGAGGTCTTTCACTTCTTTGGTTAAGATTATTCCTAGGGGGGCTGGGGATATGGCCTAGTGGCAAGACTGCTTGCCTCTTATACATGTGGCCCTGGGTTCAATTCCCCAGCACCATATATACAGAAAATGGCCAGAAGTGGCGCTGTGGCTCAAGTGGCAGAGTGCTAGCCTTGAGCAAGAAGAAGCCAGGAACAGTACTCAGACCCTGAGTCCAAGCCCCAGGACTGGCCCCCCCCCCCAAAAAAAAAGATTATTCCTAGGCATTTTATGTTTTTTGAGGCTATTGCAAAAGGAGTTGCTTTCCTGATTTCAGCCTCAGCTTTCGGGTCATTAGCATATAGAAAGGCCGTTGATTTTTGAGGGTTTATTTTATATCCTGCAACTGTGCCAAAGTTTTGGATCAGCTCTAGTAGCTTGGGAGTAGAGTCTATGAGGTTCTTTAGGTATAGGATCATGTTGTCTGCAAAGAGAGAAAGTTTAACTTCATCTTTTCCTATTTGGATCCCCTTTATATTTTCTTTTTGCCTAATTGCTCTGGCTAGGAATTCTAGTACTATGTTGAAGAGAAGGGGAGAGAGCGGACATCCCTGTCTTGCTCCTGATTTTAAAGGAAATGGCTTTAGTTTTTCAGCATTTAGAATTATGCTTGCTGTTGGTTTGTCATAAACTGCCTTTATTACATTCAGGAGTGTTCCCTGGAATCCCAGCTTTTCCAGGGCTTTTAGCATAAATGGGTGCTGGATAACAAGAGGATTTTATTGTTGTTGTTATCTTTAATGTACTATGTGAATTTCCTATGGCTTATCCCCTCTTGTTACTGTATTTGATTCTGGTACACTGGGCATTGTATATATGTTTATCTGAACTAGGGAAGGGAAAAGGAACACCAGAAGGGCAAGACAAAGAATAAAGGGCGAACCAATGCAGTAGCGATACTCAGAAGACAATAAGTTGGAAGGGAACTGCACAATTAGCAGGCTGGGAGGGAGGGAAGGTTAGAGAAAAATGAGGGAGTGTGTAACAACTATGACTAGAAATGTACTCACTGCTTAACTATGTAACTGTAAACCCTCTGTACATCACCTTGACAATAAAAGTAAATTTAAAAAGAAAAAAGAAAATGAATTTGTGGGTGGAGACTGGAGCGAAAAACAGAGACAGTGAGGAAAGGGGTGACATTGTCCAAAAAGGTATGTATTCTCTACCTGACTCATATAACTGTAACCCCTCTGCACATCACCCTTATAATAACAATTTTAAAAAATTTAAACAAATCTTGTCCTACCCTTGGCTGGGGGGGGGGGGATACTCAAAAGAACTAAAGGCACAATTAGAAACTTCTGGAAAAGTAGAAGAGAAAAGGTTTGGAAGATCAAGGTCCTTAATTAGGAGTGTATGTACTGCAGGAGAAATCCTGACAGGACGGAGAAATATGAGAACAGCTATGACTTCCAGTGCAGCCTCCGGCTGGCTGTGAGGATCTGATGATGATTTGTGGGCATCTTGTGAGCAGAAACATTTTGGAGCAGGCCTGTGTTCTGAGTGATAAGTACAAACACACTGCAGCAAGATGAACGATTCCTACCTTCCATGGACAAGACCCCTGCATGGAGTTTCACCTGAGCAGCCCTCAGCTGCAAAACCCTGCACATTTCTATATACAGTGTCCTGAAGTCTTTCTTAGTCTCCAGCTCATCATGAGGAACTGAAAAGAACACTGGACCCCCACCATGAGGGTGCCTCCTAAAATGGCTCCTCAAGCCCCATTCTAGGCTTTTCCAATTGTTGTGAAGTCAGAAAAGTTTTCAGAGACAGAATTTGAGCACATCTTGCCTCTGATCTTTGCTGCTAGGGTGAAGTTCAAATTCCCAGCTTGACAAATCCAGTCTCCAAACAGCCTGGCATGAACTAGTCTATGCAGCCATCTTCTGCACCAGCTGCATGTCTCCTGCCCATGAGCAGCCTGATTTCTTCTGTCCTTTGTTGCCTTTTCATTCTTCCCTCCCCACCTGCATCACCTGCTCACATCTGCCTCACCTTTGGACACCCTCCCCACCAAAACCTTCCCCAGCACGTTAGCATGGCCATCCTCCAATGCCTCTAACACAGAATCTCCTCTCGTCCAGTTTTGCCTTCTGTGGTGTACAGCACCTGGAGCCAACCATAGTCCAAACTTATAAATGGAATTCTAGGACTCAACATATCTAAGTTATAAACTTTAAGCCCTTCTGAAGAGAGTGATGAAATTTCATACCCTCTCAGTTCTTTGCAGAAATTTCATACCCTCTCAGTTCTTTGTCTGGCATGTTCATATTGTATATACTTCCCTCCTGTTGGTCACTTGGTGGCTTTCTCAGTTATCAGAGTGCCTGTGTTCAAGTATCTCTGATTTTACTTAATAATTGCCCAGAGCAGCAAACGCAAGTCATAAGGTGGCTCCTTTAAGTGTCACCTCACATCAACATGAGAAGACCAAGAAGAGCATCAGAAGATATTTTGAAAACCTATGACCACATTCACCTAATTTTCCCTACAGTATATCTTTCTATTTATTACATATTTTTCTGTTTATTTTTTATAATGTTTCTGTTTTCTTATTATTATGGTCAGTCTCTTCCTGTGCCTAATTTATACATTGAATTTTTTTATAGATGTGCAAGGACAGGAAAATGGTGCACATAGAAGCTTCAGTGCTGCCCACATTTTCCAGCACTCACTGGAGTTGGGGTGGAACATTTTCCAGCATGGCTACAGGGGATGACTACATAGCTCAGTATATTGAAACATTTTGGTTAATTTTGTATAGCCCATTAAACCATTAAGCCTGTGGAGCAGGAACTATATCTTACTTAGGGAACCTCCTTTCTTCACACCATACCAGACACCTGGGACATGTTACAAAAGATTAAGTAAATGGAATTAAGCTCACCTCCACTGCCACCTTTCCCTTCCCATCCCATCCTCTTTTGTTCTTTAGAAAAAGGACTTGTTGAGAATACTTACAACATTAAAAGCCATTCAAAGCACTTTAGTCAGGGTCTTTAATTTTCATAATCATTTCCACAACTTGAAGAAGTTATCATCATTATTGTTCCCATTTTAAATGTGAGGAAAGTAGCACAGAGTAGTGAAGTAACTTGACCAAAGTCAGACAGAAAAGGACTCATGCCAAGCTCCAAACTCAGACAGATGGGATTAAATTCAAGAGTAAATCTTTGGCAACTCTGTTCTGTGTTCTGTTCCCCTGGCCATTCTTCAGCCTTATCCAGCTGATAAAAATAATAATAATAATATTCTTAAAACACAACAACAACACAACCACACAGCCCTCAGTCAACATTTTGCTTTACAAGGAATTCACACTGGAGCTTTTCCTTCACATGTAGCTCAAAGCCATTTGAAATGTCAAGCATGATGGCCTGGATGATGGTGCAACATCAAGGGCATGGGGAGGGAAGTAAGGCACTCACACTAAGGCTCACAACCAAGCCAAGGGCAGTGAACATGACCTCCATCCTCCAGACAGCTTGCCCTCTGGCCTATAACTGCAGTGCCTTTTAGCTATAGCAAGCCCTTTGTCAACTTCCAGATACGCATCTCCGGCCTGCATTATCCCAGAAGGACAATTAAAATCCAGTCTCTCATTAGACGATGCCACTACCCCAAGAACCTTGAGCAGCACAGAGGGCTGATTTCCTGCCGTGTGATTAGCCTTTAGACTTTCTCTGTCACACATCCAGAAAGTGGATTAAACTTTGCATGTGTGTGTACTGGATCTTGAACTCGGAGCCTCACACTCTAGCTTGGCTCTTTTGCTTAAGGCTAATGTTCTACCACTTGAGCCACACCTCCTTTTCTGGCTTTTAACTAGTTAATTGGAGATATGAATCTCATGGACTTAGGCTCATGCTTAGGCTGGTTTCAAATCTTGATCCTTAGATCTCAGCCTCCTGAGTAGCTAGGATGACAAGTATGAGCCACTGGCACCCAGTAGATAGATTTATATTCTTAACATGAATGAGTAATCTAAAACTACACATTCCTTTAAACTTCTTCCAATCCCACACCTAGAATGAAGGGATCCACAATGACACATGTGTGACCAACACACCACATTAAGCTCAACCTGTCAAGAGAGCTGGAGAACACACACACACACACACACACACACACACACACACACACACACACACACTCCACAACCCAAAGCTTCCATATGGAGATGTGAGAGTGTCAACCACTACTACATGACCTTTGGCTCCCTGCTTCCTTCCCCTCCCTTAGGATGATAAGTGGGGTACCTCTCCTTTGCCTAAGATCCCTTTCTCTCACACATCACAGCTTGGCCCATGACTGCCATCATACAGCTATATCATCCCTCTGACTTGCTGGCCAGGTCACAGAGAATGCATAAATTCCCTTGGCTTTGACCAAATACCATCTTTTTAGCATTCCAATATCACCACCACCCTCTGCCAGCTAATGAGACAAAATCAGAAGAGTAAAAACTAAAAGGAAACTCTGACAGAGATGATTCCTGCAGATACACAAAGCTGTTTCCACAATGTGGATTTAGAGAGAGGAAGAGCAGGGCAAATACTAGGTACTGAATACTGGTATCTCCCAAAACATTCACATATTGAGCTGAGCGGTGGTGGCTCATACCTGTAATCCTTGCTAGTCACAAGGTTGCAATCTGAGATTCACAGTTCCAAGCCAGCCCAAGCAAGAAAGTCCGTATCTGTAATTAACTAACTAAAAACCAGAAGTGGAGCTGTGGCTCAAACTGATAGAACACCAGCCTTGAGCAAAAAAGCTCACAGACAGTGCCCAGACTGAGCCCACAACCACCACAAAAACAAACCAACAAACAAAAAAACACATATTGAAATCCTAAATGCCAAAATGATGGTATTGGGAGATGCAGCCTTTGATTATGAGGATGGAGCCCTCACGAATGGGATTAGTGCCCTTCTAAGGGAGACTGCTCCTTTTGCTCCTTCTAACAAGTGAGGCTGGCATGAGATGGGGCCGTCCACGTCCCTAAGGTGGGCCTCAACCAGCCTTCAGAACCATCAGCAATAAGTTTTTGTTGTAAAAAGTCATCTAGCTGGGAACTGATGGCTCATGTTTGTAACCCTAGCTACTCAGAAGACTAAGATCTGAGGATCAAGGTTCAAGCCCAGGTAGAAAAGTCCATGAGACCCTTATCTCCAATTAACCACCAAAAAGCAGGTAGAGGTGTTGCTCAAATGGTAGATTGCCAGTTTTAAGTTAAAAAAAAAGCCAAGCAAAAGCACAAGGCTCTACATTCAAGCCTCAGTGCCAGAAAAAAAAATAAAAAAAAAATCCCCTCAGAGACCACAAACTTCATCTAACATCAGGGTCACAAGCCACCTGCATGGTGGTCTTTACCAAAATGAAGAGGAGTTCCAGTGTTTGTTATGAGGAGGAAAGAGATTTGTTGTCATTGTTTATTGACCATTTCTGACCAGTATGTTCTTCATCCTTTTACTAAATGTGATTGTTTAAAAATAAAATAATAATAATTCATTGACTACTGAACATGTAAGGTGTTATACAAAGACTTAAAGGTGGAAGTAAATCTCCCTAGGCATCTCCATGCCCACAAAAAACTGAGCTAGCCAGTCAAAGTTCACCACTTGATCCAGGGCTTATTATTCAACTTCCAGTTACCATCAGGAAATATCACCAGTCAGGATCTGGGACATAGCTCAGAGGCAGGGTGCTTGCTTAGCATGTGCCACACCAGCACCACAAAAATGAAAAAAGAGGAAAAGAAGAAAAGGAAAGAAGGAACAGAATGAAGATGAGAGAAAAGGGAGGGAGGGGTAAGGCATGGAGGAAGAAAAGAAGGCAGGAGGGAAGGAAAGAAGAAAAGGAGGAAGGGAGGGAAGGAGGGAGGGAGGGAAGGAGGGAGGGAGAGAGAGAGGGAAAGGAACCGAGAGAGGGAGAGAGGGAGGGAGGAAGAGAGGAAGGAGAGGAAGGAAGAAGCAGAAGGGAGGGAGATAGACTTGATTTTGTTTTCTGATTCTCCACCCATTATAATAAGGACTGAGGTTCACTGGAACATCTTGGTGTCCAATCGCATTGCCCTTTCTCTGAGCCTCTCTGTCAGTGTCCACAGGTCCACATGCTAAGTTCTTTGTTCTTCGCACAGGTCCACATGCTAAGTTCTCTGTTCTTCGCCGTGCATCAGAATTCAGGGGCTGCACAGTGTCCCAGCTGATACCAGGAGGAACTTCATTATCAAGAGGACTCATTGCTTTACCTCCTAAAGTCCAATGCCTCAGGAGAGGGAGAGGGTCAAACTCTGTGGAGAATTTATTCACAGTTCTCAATCAGACTGTGCCCACTGGGCCAGCTCTGACAGCTGAACCAGCATCTGGTCACTTACATGGACAAAGAGAATCATCTTTATGTAACAAAGAAACAAACAGACAAGGTTGAACTGAAAACTTCCTAGAACGAAAATACCAAAGTGTAGGCCAGGCACTGGTGGCTCATGCCTGCACTCCTAGCTACACAGAAGGCTGAGATCTGAGGCCCATGTTTTGAAGCTAGCCTGGGCAAAAAAATTCATGAGATTCTTATTTACAACTAACCACCAAAAAGCCAGAAGTGGAGCTATGACTCAAGCCCTAGTCTTAAGCAAAAAAGGTCAAGGGGCTGGGAATATGGCCTCGTGGCAACGGTGCTTGTCTCATAAACATGAAGCCCTGGGTTCAATTCCCCAGCACCACATATACAGAAAATGGCCAGAAGTGGCGCTGTGGCCCAAGTGGCAGAGTACTAACCTTGAGCAAAAAGAAGCCAGGGACAGTGCCCAGGCCCTGAGTCCAAGCCGTAGGAATGGCAAAAAAAAAAAAAAAAAAAGGTCAGGGATAGCACCCAGGCCCTGAGTTCAAGCCCCAGGACCAGAACACACACACACACACACACACACACACACACACACACACACACACACACCCTACTGAATAAAAAAAAATCTTAATTTTCTATAACTCATTTTTATTTTCATCTTTTTATCTTTTAGTAGTTGAACAAAAGGGTTCCATTCAACATGTCAATTTATAAGTACAATGCATCTTAATCAGTATAACCCTTTCCATTGTCTCCCCCACTTTTTCTACAAATTATTAGTGAGGATTTGTGCTCTTTCTATCCAGAAATACTTAATGATTGAGTATTTATGAGCTTGATATCCTTTCTCAATATTAATTGAATAATGAATAGCTATATAGATTTCTCAAAGTGCTTTTGTAGAGCTAGGGATGTACAGCATGTACATCACAGGCATAGGCCCTGCATTCAACTCCCAACTCCAAAATAAATGCTTTCCTATCTAACATTTTCTTTCATTGTTACAGTAAGCCAATGAGGTGTTGATGTTTTCACAAATACAGGAACTAGAAATGTGTAATAACTGGGATCAGTGCCTCACAACTATAATCCTAGCTTTTAGGAGGCTGAATCTGAGAATCACAGTTCAAAGCCAGCACAGGCAAGAAAGTCCGTGAGACTTGCATCTACAATTAACCACCAAAAAAAAAAAAAAAAATCTGGAAGTGGAGCTGTGGCTCAAGTGGTAGAGGGCTAATCTTGAGCCAAAAAAAAAAAAAAAAAAAAAAAAAGGCTTGGGGACAGCACATAGGCCCTGAATGCAAGCCCCAGAACTGGCACAAAAAAAGAAGAAAAGAAAGAAGAAGAAGACAACGAGAAAGGAGAAGGAGGAAGATAGGAGGAGGACAGGAACATGAGAAGTGAAGAATAGGAAAAGGAGATGGAGGAGGAGGAGGAAGGTGAAGATGAAGACATGTTGTACAGTGGCCATCAGGTATTAACCAACTTTTTCTCCAAAGGACCAAGTAATGAGCCAGCGTCTGAGCTGTATAGAGCTGGTACAGTGCAACCCCTCCACTCTTCCACTAAATGGGACAATAGCCAGAGACAATATACAAATGAACACATGGAAGGGGAATAATAAAGTTTTGTTGGTGGACACTGAAATTTGAAGACGTAAAAGTAGCCAGAGACAATATGATTTATGTGGGTGTAACAAGAAAGCTTCATGTTACATATTGAGAACTTTAAAGTCTGATTATTCTCATGACACGTAACATTATTTGGGGAGTGGGTATGATGGTGCATACTGCAATTCCAGCTTGTCAGGAGGCAGATAGGAGTACTACGATCTGAAAACAACTCAGGCAAAAGTTAGCCAGTCTCTAGTTCAAAAGCCAGGCATAGCATACGTCTGGGTGCCAGCCACTTGAGAAACAGAGGTAGGAACATTGCAGAGTGAGGCTGGCCCAGGCAAAAGTGTGAGACCCTGCCTGGAAAAGAAACTAAAAGCAAAAAGATGGAAGATAATGGTTTAAGTGGCAGAACAAGGATCTGTGTTCATTCTGTCCAACAAATGATTGTTTCTCATGCCCTCTGAAAGTATGCCAAACACTACATGCAAAAGTGAAAGCTAGCAGCAGCATGGAGTGCATGTGTGCATGTTTATGTGCATTAAAAAATACAGACAAGCTGGGTGACAGTGGCTCACACCTGTAATCCTAACTACTCAGGAGGCTGAGATCTGAGGACAGATGTTCAAAGCCAGCCTGGGCAGGAACGTCTGTGAGACTCTTATCTCCAATTGACCACCAAAAAACTAGAAGTGGAGGTGTGGCTCAAAGTGGTAATTAACTAGCCTTGATCAAGAGAGCTCTGGGACAAGCACCCATGCCCTGAGTTTACGTCCCACAATCAACAAAAAGAAGAAGGGGAGAGGGGAGAAGGGAGGAAGGGAGGCCAAGAACAAGAGGATAAGAGCTCGAGACCAGCATAGACAAAACAGTGCACAAGACCCTTTCTAAACCCGTAGCTGGTTGGAAGCCTAAACTAGGCAGATCATAACCCAGGTGTACGCCTAGGCAGGAAGCAAAACCCTATCCTAAAAATAACCAATGAAAACCAGGACTCGTGCTTTGATTCCTCAGCACCACAGATATAGAAAAATGCCAGAAGGGGCACTGTGGCTCAAGAGGTAAAGTGCTAGCCTTGAGCAAAAAGAAGCCAGGGACAGTGCTCAGGCCCTGAGTTGAAGCCCCAGGACTGGCAAAAAAAAAAAAAAAAGAAAAGAAATGTGGCTCAGCAGTAAAGCACCAGCTCAGCAATCATGAGGCCCTAAGTTCAAACCCAAAGAAGGAAAAGGAGGAGGAAGGGGTGGTGGGAAGGACAGAAGGAAGAGAGGGAGGGAAGGAGAGAGGATGAGACAATAGCCACACAATAGGACACACTGGCCTACCTCTGGACTGTTGTTTTCCAACTCCTGGTCTTGAACTGTGGACCTAAGCAACACCACTAAAGAGCCCTGATATAATAACCTCCACTTGCCCCTCAATGGCAGCTGAGAGCTCCAGAAGGTGAGTTAGCCTGCTGTAGTCTCTGGATGAGCACCCAGGTACTCAGAGTCTTAAGTTCAGTGTACTTTCCACCAAAAGACCCTGCTTAAAATAAAAGCAAATGAGATGCCAATTGAAAAGATAACTGTAAAAGCTGCTTGGCATTGTGCCCGGAGACTGGAACAGCCCGTGCTGGCTGCTGGCCGGCCACTGCCTCTGCAGGTAGCTTTTGGCATGCTTTCAGAGGGCTTGAGAAACGGTAACTGGTTAGGCAGAAACCAGTCCAAGAAATAACACAGTGACTTTTGCTCTGCTATGTTCTTACACTATTGCAATTTAACCCTTCTTCTGCCTGACTCCTGAAACAGTGAGTTAAGGCAATCAGTGTTGGCAGTTTGGAACATTTAGACTTCACTTTCTGTATCACCTTCACCTGTCCCCAAATAGAATGCAGGTATACATTCTAGTTAGCAGCACAATGATCACAACAAAATAGTTTGACTCTCTGCCTTCCTTCTGTTTCTTTAACTTCATGTTTTCTATGCCTTGTCTTAGTTTGCCACTGTTTCAGTGGAAGGGGTGGGGAGAGCAACTGCCCTGAAAGTCACTCACATTGAGAGAAGAGAGGTGAATCTGCACTGGGATCAGATATTCTGAAAGCTGAAGTAGAGGCAAGTGTGTGTATGTGTGTGTGTGTGTGTGTGTGTGTGTGTGTGTGTGTGTGTGTGTGTGTGTGTTCAAAAAGGGAGAGAGGGTTAAACACTTCAGGGGACAGGAGGGGAATGAGCCAGGATGCAATGGAACAGGAGGTAAGCTACCTGAGCCCAAAGTTTCACCTTGCCATGTGGGTAGAGCAGTGAACTCTACACAGCCTCTCCTCCTTCCTGAACTGCTTTCTCTGGCTGACTCACCTCAGTTTCTCTCTGTCTCTTTGGTCCAGGGGCCAAATCACATCTCCATCCCTCTGCCCTGATCCTTGTTTTGGGCTCCTGTTGTCCCATCACCAGAACACAGCATGGATCTCCTGGGTGTTTGACAGGCATAGGTCAACTTGAGTACCTGCTAGCCTTGCCTTCTGGCCTAGGAGCCTCCTGAGACCAAGAACCATGTGTCCTTCACCCTCACTTGGTGCTAGCCCCCAGCAAAATGCCTGGCATGCCCCAGCTGAAGTCACTGTTACTAAGTGAGCATGGTCTAGAAAATGAGCCTGACCCACACTGTTTAATGAAGCCTTTTGTAAAGGTCCTGCTGTGCTGTAGGGAGCTGCACTGAGCAGGGGCCCATTTTGATCTCCAATGGAGCAGAAACAGCCAGAGCTGTGGGAGTCATGTAGTAAAGGAGACCCAGCCCTCTGGGAAAGAGGGCTGAGGTGCAGGGGGTTGCCCACTATTTGTCTATATTCAGAATCACCAGTGTGATGCACTAACTGCCAAGACCTCTTGGTACTCCCAAGATGCTAAGATTTCCTTGAAATGGGAATCTTGTGGCATCCCCTGAGTTCATCAGCCTGGCCCCCAACAAGACTTCTGGAAGTATCCAGAGAAAAATAAGGAACAACAACCACAATTCAAGAATAAGGTCCACTGGATACCCTCTTCATCAGACTCTTCACCCCTAAAATAGGCAGTACCCATCCTTCTACTACTAGATCTCCTAGCTTATACTATGGACACCGGCATGCTTGCTTGGTTCAGACTGTTTTTTGTCTCACTTCACCACTTTCAGTATTTATTGGGCTTCTTCTATGTGGCAGGCACCAATTTGATTTCTCCAATAAAAAGGAAGAAAGTCAGAATCACTGCCCCTGCAAAACTCATAGTCAACTATTATTAAGCACCTACTGAATGCCAGATGCAAGAACAGGAGTTAAATTGATTAGGCCCCATAATGTGGTAAAAAAGATAAGCACATATGCAAAGAAATGTAACATTATAGCATTGTAGCATAGCATGGTTGAGATAAACCTTGGCTTTGAGCAGAGTTCAGGGAACTCTCACATGAATTAGACATGAAGAAAGGATAGGAAGTGATGAGGGAGGAGGGAGAGGGAGAACGTGAAGGAGAGATAGGAAGTGGTGAGGAAGAGGGAAGAGGGAGAATTTGGATGGAGGGATCTTAGGGACCAAGTACATGAGATTCCAGCCTAAACTACTACTGTTGAGAGACTGGTAGGCAGCCTCATCCTTGGGTCAGAGGATTTCCTCAAATAGCAAAAACTGTGCATATTCCGGTCCATGTAAAATTGAGCAGTATTTGTATATAATCTATGCATGCCTTCCTTTATATATTAAATTATTAGATTACTTCACTTACAAAATGATATGCTGCATTATTGAGAGAGTAATGACATGAAGGTCTATCTATCCCTGTTAGTAAACATGTTTTTCGGAACAACTCTTGTTTTCAATTCATAGCTGATTGAATGTGGAAACACAGAGCTGGCAAATATAAGAGGCTGATGGTCCTCCATCAGCTCAGAGTTAGACAGAGAAGGAGGAAATGAACCAAGCTACAAATAAAATCAACAAGCCAGGCACCAAAGGCTCACACCTATAATCCTAGTTACTCAAGAGGCTAAGATCTGAAGATTGTGGTTCAAAGCCAGTCCAGGCAGAAAAGTCCATGAAATTCATTATCAATTAATCAGTAGAAAACCAGAAGTGGAACTGTGGCTCAAAGTGATAGAGTACTAGCCTCGAGGAGGAAAAAAAAAAAAAAAAAAGCTCAGGATCTGAGTTCAAGCCCCATGATTAACAAAAAATAAAATAAAATTAGTAATATACCCCACACACCATGGAAAAATGAGAAAGGCTCTCAGATGATGAAAAGTAATCATGTGCTTGGGAAAAAAGAATAAAGCAACAAAGAATGAACACTGAGAAAACTTTTCAATGCTAGTATTTGAACTCCCCTTCAAGGGCTCTTCCTACCACACTGAGAAAAGAGAGTAAGACTTGAGAGGATGCCACCGAGCTTCCGCCAACTGGATGTTGCAGGGATCTCCCTGGGAGCAGCAAGGACAGACTGTGGTTTGTGTTGTGTCAGAGGAGAGCTGGGAAGGAGCGGTGAGCATGAGAGATGAAGAGGGGCATGCCTTTCCAGGGTTCATGTATGCCCTGCTTACAATGAGCTCCATGTTTTCTGGGTCTAAACAGACACAAGGTGCTCCCTGGGAAGGAGCCCACTTGCAGCTCTCCAGCAGGCAGGAGCCTGGCAGTGGTGAGAGATAGATGTGGCCCACCTTGTGGTCTCTGATGTGGGGTTGCCACCAGCTCCTCCTCACTGTCACCTGCATCACAGCCACTGGCAAGGATGTTCAAACCATGATCCATATTTGCTTGTGCAGAAGTGGCTACTGGAGCTGGTAACTCACACCTGTATTCCTAGCTATTCAGGAGGCTGAAATCTGAGGACCATGGTTCAAAGCCAGGCCTGGCAGAAAAGTTCATGAAATTCTTATGTCCAATTAACCACTAAAAAGCCAGAAGTGAAGCTGGGGCTCAAGTTGTAGAGTACCAGCCTTGAGCGAAGAAGCTAAGAGACAGCACCCAGGCCCTAAGTTCAAGCCCCAGTACCAACACATACACGGGGGTTAGGGGCGGGGGGAAGAATGACATGGCTATTGGAGAAAATAGGGATGGAGACATCTTCACCTTGGAAGGAGGACCTAAGCTAGACACTAAGGCAAAATGATACCACAGGCATTCAAGAAAGGGCCATTCATGGCTGACAGGTGTGAGACATTTGTAACTCAGAGGTTTATTAACAACAGCAGGACTACAAAGCATTCCTCCCTGTCCATCTAACAACCAAAACACAAAAGAATTCCATACGTGTTAGCAAATACATACACAGACTGGTTATTTAGATAACCAGGATTCGTTTATATTTTGCATTAAGTCCTGAGTTTAAATTTTTTTAACTTCTATATTGTTCTTACATGCACTGTAGGTCCTACTGTTTTTGTACGGCATACAACACAATTCCTGAGTGTTAAACTGAAGTACAAGAATGCTAAGCCAGGGTCATAGGCTTATACCCAAGCACCAGCCCTGAAAATATGACAGTGTAACTGAATTTGGCAATATAATGATTATCAATAATAAATATGATTGTATTTTAAGGGCTAGCTAAATGCTCACTAGAGGGTTGGGAATATGGCCTAGTGGCAAGAGTGCTTGCCTAGTATACACGAAGCCCAGGGTTCGGTTTCCCAGCACCACATATATAGAAAATGGCCAGAAGTGGCACTGTGGCTCAAGTGGCAGAGTGCTAGCCTTGAGCAAAAAGAAACCAGGGACAGTGCTCAGGCCCTGAGTCCAAGGCCCAGGACTGGCAAAAAAAAAAAAAAAAAAGATATATATATAGTCACTAGAGTATTGGAGCTAAGCAATCTCATGGCATACACTTCGGTCATACAAAGAAAATATGATAAATATTGTAAAAGATGGTATGGTTAGGGTTATGGCTCTCAACTCTGGGCAGGCTAGTGTTAAAATTGATCATTAGTCTTTGGGTTTTTATGGTTGCTGTCAAGAAAATATATAATGCATCAATAAAATAAAACAAAAACTCATCTCCTACTGTGAAGTCAAGAAACATCTCTAGATTGACCTTATTTGGAGGAGAAAATAGAAGATTTTCTTAAGACCTCATGATTTCTACCACCAATACTTTCTCCTCAAAAAAAATACACTCATCATAAATGCACAATTGTATTAGAACATTCAGTATGATGAATTATACTTGGTCCAAGACTTAGTCATAAATTAATGGAATGTTCCAGAATCCACCTTGCCCCTGGTAGGTCACACCTGTAATCCTACCTATTTAGGAGGCTGAGATTCAAAGGAGGGTGAAGATTCAAAGCAAGCCTGGGCAAAAGAGTCTCCAATTAAACAACAAAAATCTGGACCAGAGGCATGCTTCAACTGAGCCAGCAAGCTGAGGGAGTACAAGGACTTGACTTCAAGCACTGACACAAGCAAAGTAAGAGTCATAATAATACCAACACCAATGTTAAAGAGTCAGTTGATATGATTATTTTATGACTTCTAAGATATACTTTTTCTAGTTATAACTATTCACACTCCTGCCTGAAAAATGAGAGAATATCTCATAGCAATCACACCAACACTAATTGCACATAGAATGGTTGGATAGTAGCATATCATTACAATATTGATTAGTATTGCTTTGAGACTATGTGATTTGAAAGATTTTAAGTCATCTATAGTTCTGTGATTTTCTAGTACTTGTCTTTCACTCACCACCAGTTTCAAGGCTTGAACAATTCCAGCTTTTTCTGTGTATGTGGTACTGAAGAATCGAACCCAGGGCTTCATGCATGCTAGCCAAGCACTCTACCACATTCCCAGTCCTCAGCTTTTTTATTTTGTGTTTTGAGAATTTTGTTTGTTTATTTTTTTCCTTGGGTTTTGTTTGGTTTATTTTGTTGGGCTTGGGTTTTTGTTTGCTTGTTTTTGTTTTGTTTTGTCTTGTTTGATAGGTCATGGAGCTTAAACTCTGTGCCTGGATGCTGTCCCTGAGCTCTTTAGCTCAAGGCTAGCGGTCTACCACTTTGAGCAACACTGCCACTTCCAGTTTTCTGGTAGTTAACTGGAGATAAGAGTCTCATGGACTTTTCCTAGTTGGGCTGGCTCTGAACCATGATCCTCAGATCTCAACCGCCTGAGAAGCTAGGATTACAGGCATGAGCCACCAGCACCTGGCTTGGCTTGAATTTTATTAAGACACAGTCTACGTAGCCCAAGCTGACCTGAAATTCAAGATTCATCCGCCTCACTCTCCTGCATGCTAAGATTAGCGGCCTCCACCACCATGCCCAGCTTGTTTTTTCTGTATTGTTTTTATGAACACAATAATAAGTTTTCTTAATGCTGTCTTTAGACTCCCTGATTGATTGCTTCATTTTCCAAGTGTTGGCTGGGTATGGTAGGGTGTGAGGCAGTGGTCTGAGCCCTGGAAGGAACAGAAGAAATGGCCCTTCCTCCCTCACAACTGACCCAAGTCACATCTGATAGATCAGATGATATTAGGAGGTCCATGTGCTGCTATGTGCTTTGCCTGGCACTGCTTAGGCGGTAACCCCACACAGTGAACTCGGAGAACAAGGCTCAGCTATGCTCCGGTACAGCAGTGAGGGAGGACTCACATACCCTGAAGACACACACACACCTCAAAGACACACACACACACACACACACACACACACACACCCCAAAGACACACACACCCCCGAAGACACACACATACACCCCAAGGACACACACAGCCAGAGGACACACATACACACATCGAAGACACATACTCCAAGGACACACACACACACCTAGAGGACACACACACACACACTGAAGACACACATACACCAAGGACACACACACATACTCTAAGGACACACACACCTTTTCCTTAACCAGCGATTACCCTAGCATGCTACCCCCTCCAAAACTTCTGCCCAGGTCAGTTGTTGACCTTCCATTTCATTTCCCAAGGATTTTACTCAAAGCTCTTACACACGTCCCTCTGTTGTAGAAAGCTCCAAGCAAGATCAAAACTTAAGCCTCAGAATGAGTCAGAGCAGGAGAGAATTGAAACATTCATATTTTAGCATAAACAAAAAGCAAATCAGAAGCAGGTTGTCTTCCAAAATAGCTATGATGCAGGTCCTGACCATAATAGGTCTCAAGGGCCAATCACATTCAAGACACCTCCCCCCACCAAGAATGCCAAACTTTCCTGTTTGAGCAGGCACAGAGCAACTTGGCAAAGGGGTCCCTCTGACATGACATGTAAGATTCCTTTGTCCCAGAGTCCCAAGACTTACCTCACACAAAACAAGTGTGTATGTGTGTGTGTGTTCATGTGTCTGTGTCTGTTTCTCTATGTGTGTGTTCCTTTTTATTCTGCTTCCTCAGTCAATTCCTATGAGGACATTGACCAAGCTTTGCCACCTCCTCTCTGCCTCTAACATGACTGCTCTGGCTCCATCCAGTGCTTCAGTGACATTGTTATCTGCATCCTTTACATGCCATGGGATGTCTTTACTGTTATCCCTGTACTGGTACCCAAACCTCACACCCACCCCTCCTGTGCCCACCTCCTCAGCTGTGCTCTCCCTCCTTATCTTTGCACAGTACACTGATGACTTCCCCTACTTTTCATGATGCCAGCCCTCTTTCACACCTCTTTCTTCAGCCCTCTTAGTCTCCTTAACAGATCCTTCTTTCATCCCCCTGCATTTTCTCCCTTACCACCATCCATGGCAATGTTGAGCGGGGCTGGCCTTCTCTTTGAAAGTGAGTACTGGTCCACTCTCCTTGTCATCCAAGTGAATGACACTTAAAGTATTTCTGTATCCTATGGCTTGGCCACAATGAGTTCTCACCCATCTAACCATTCTCCATTTCATCTTTCCAAGGACTATCTCTCCTGAGCTACCAGCTTTGTTCTGATCTCAATATGACTTGTAATTAATCAACCTCATTATATATTGGCAGCCCTTGAGGCCTTGGCTAGCTACACCACCTACCTGTCCTTTCTGGAATTCATAGCCAAGTCTGAATACTGCCCTTT
Organism: Perognathus longimembris pacificus; assembly: GCF_023159225.1. Classification (NCBI taxonomy): domain Eukaryota; kingdom Metazoa; phylum Chordata; class Mammalia; order Rodentia; family Heteromyidae; genus Perognathus; species Perognathus longimembris. The sequence continues at coordinate 36,838,459 of NC_063166.1, read as the reverse complement.
CCAGAACCCTGTGTGCATCACAGCACCACAAATCAGCCCATGCTGACAGAACAATCTATTCTACTGTTTATGTACTGCATCCATGCTGGCCAATTTTGGCTTGTCAGTGTCAGTGCCAAATGTTCACCCTACATAGGTCTGTTTCTCCTTCCATCAACCACTTCTATTCCCAACCCTACCCCTTTCCTCAAAGAACCTGCCCTCACCAGCTCAGCCAGAGAGAGAAACTCATCCTCCAGCTCCAACTGATCAGATCCATGGGGGACATTTGCCTTAAGAATTTCTTATAGATCACCTTGTGAGAGAGCTGCTGGAAAGTATTAGCCACCTTACTGGAGCATATCATAAAACTATTGAGTGGAGCCTTCTAGTTGCCATGGCAACTAAAAATCCTCATACAGGCCCATGTGATGGGAATGAGACCTTACAAGGACACAATCTGCAGAGAGAGAGAACGAGAGAGAGAGTCTTGATCAAGATGGGAGAGCAGAGATCAGAGCGGAAGAAGCTACAGGACCCATTTTCTAGTTCCCACAGCATCAGCCTCTGCTTCCTTCCTTGGTCCTGAGTGTCCCCTGACTGTGTACAAAAAATATCCCACTTTACTTAAGCTAAGCAAGGTTTTGTGTCTTATCACCAAACCATCCTTAACTAAGACATCTTTCAACACAGCTGGCTAGTAACGCATCGCCCACTTTTTCCTTCTTTTCTTCTCCGGGCATCTGTTTGCCTGTTTCTATTGATGCTGTCTCAGAGCACACAGAGCCTCCTTTCTCCCTAGAACAAATGCTGCCTGGCTTCCTCCCAAAGAGAGCAAGCGGCAGCCCCATGGCTTAATCACACAACAGGTGAGCCAGGCCGTGCCAACGTTGACACCAACTTGCCTCAGACTTGCTCCAGTTCTCGGCCTGATGTTTTTCCCACCACAATCCCAACAACTTAGCTTCCTTTGTGGGATCCCCAGAATGTGCAGCACCTGTGACCCCACAGCAGGAGGCATTCTGGCCAGGAGGGCAGAGTCATGTGTGGGAAGAAGGGAGTGGGGCAAAATGTGTCCAAGTGAACATTCTTCCTCTCAAATCACTGCAAACTTCAGCAAAGAGATTAATGGTTCCCATAGCAACTGATAAGCTGGGAAGCCTGTGGAAGGAAGGCTATAGCATTTTCAAAACTTGTCAGGAGAAAGATACCTTCCTTGTGAGATATTTCATGCCACCACAAGCCAACACTTCACCTTTTAGCTTTGATGAAAAGTAAACTTTTTTCTTGCATGTTTTATGATGACTGAGTCATACACAGAAAATCTACTTTCATCTCTGAGTGGGCTTTCTGATTCTACTCTATTCTACTGTATCATAAGATAGAAAGTTCTTAAAGCTATTCTGGAATTCTTTTTTCCCCCAGTCCTGGGGATTGAACTCAGGACCTGGGCACCGTCCCTGAGCTTCTTTTGCCCAAGGCTAGCACTCCACCACTTGAGTCACAGCTCCACTTCTAGCCTTTTCTGTGTATGTGGTATTGAGGAATTGAACCCAGGGCTTCATGCATGATAGGCAAGCACTTTACCACTAAGCCACATCCCCAGCCCTATTCTGGAATTCTTCTATCCAGTGTTAGAAGAAAATTGTTTTATCAGTTTTGTTCCTTTACTCTTAGTGCCTGTCTCTGTCTCTGTCTCTGTCTACCTGCTTTCATGTCTGCCTGTCTATCTGTCCCTTCTTCCCTCCCCCATACACCCACTCTTTTCTACCCTTCATCTCATTATTCACTTTTCTATAAAGTACTAAATATTTAGTACACCTGGCCTTTAGTGTGTCATACCTCCCTTTGGGAGCATTCCAAATGAAAGGGACATGCTGTGGCAAGCATTCAGTTCTCACAAATGACAAGTACCTCCCCTCCTTTGGCGGACACACACAGCTTTAAGAGTCTGGAGTCACATTACCCAGTGCCTTCACCATTGCACTCCCCTGCCCCCTGTTCTTTCAGGAACTCCTGTTAGAAACAAAGATTCCACATTAGAAAGGGCAGACGCGTGTGGTTTTGTTTGGGGGTTCTGTTTAGTTTTTTGCTTGTTTATTTCATTGTTTGTGAATTTTGATTCTTTAGTTAACACATTAAAATGACATATATTTACAGGATACTATCTGAGATTTCAAAGCATGTGTATATTATGTAATGTTCAAATCAGGTTAAGCATATAAATATCCTCAAACACTTATCATTGGCATATGGTTAAAAAAAATCAAGGTCTTTTCTTCTAGCTTTCTGAAATGTACAGTATGTTATTGTTATCTGTAGTCATTCTTCTGTGTGAAAGCATCCTAGAACTTCTCTCTCCTATCTAACTGTAATGTGGGACCCCTTGATCAACTTCAGGTTCACTTTATTTTTCTGGTTAATTCGTAGAAATGATAGTAACTATAAATACAGCTCCTTGTTCACATTGGGTTTTTGTTGTTGTTGTTGTTTTGTTTTGTTTTGTTTATTGTCAGTTGTGCAGCTTGAACTCAGAGCCTGGCACTGTCCCTGAACTTTTTCACTCAAGGTTAGCACTCTACTACTTTGAGCCACAGTTCCACTTCCAGTTTTCTGGTGATTAATTGAAGACAAGGCTCTCACAGACTTTCCTGCTCAGGCTGGCTTCAAATTGTGATCCTCAGACACTAGGCTCCTAAGTAGCTAGGATTACAAGCATGAGCCACTGGCACCCGACCATACTGTTTTCATAATGTGAATTCAAAACTCATAATGATGGGGAATGTGATTTGCATTATATTTACCATCTTAGTCTGTTATGTGCTGCTACTACAAAATACCTGAGATCAAGAATTTATAATGAGGGGCTGGGAATATGGCCTAGTAGCAAGAGCGCTTGCCTCATATACATGAAGCCCTGGGTTTGATTCCCCAGCACCACGTATATAGAAAATGGCCAGAAGTGGCACTGTGGCTCAAGTGGCAGAGTGCTAGCCTTGAGCAAAAAGAAACCAGGGACAGTGCTCAGGCCCTGAGTCCAAGGCCCAGGACTGGCAAAAAAAAAGAATTTATAATGAGTAGAAATGTATTGGCTCATGGTTCCAGAAGCTGTCACAGCAGAGGGGGAAATAGAACAAAAGAGAGAGATGAGAGGGAAAGGGAAATTGCCTTGTATAAGAAACCCATTCCCCGGGCTGGGAATATGGCCTAGTGGCAAGAGTGCTTGCCTCATATACATCAAGCCCTGGGCTCAATTCCTTAGCACCACATATATAGAAAAGGTCAGAAGTGGTGCTGTGGCTCAAGTGGCAGAGTCTTAGTAGCATTGAGCAAAAAGAAGCCAGGGACAGTGCTCAGACACTGAGTTCAAGCCCCGGAACTGGCAAAAAAATAAAAGAAAGAGAGAGAGAGAGAGAGAGAGAGAGAGAGAGAGAGAGAGAGAGAGAGAGAGAGAGAGAAAGAAGACCACTCCCAAGATAATGGCTTCAATCTAGTCATGGTGGTCATGATTTCATGATTCAGATGCCTCCCCATCAGGCCTCATCTCCCATCATGAGGCGTAAGTCTCCATCCAATACACATTTTGGGGACACATTTTAATCACAGTACTTATCATACTTGGTTTAACATGATCACAATAAGGTATTGATATGAGAAAAAGAGGGATTGTGTAGAGTCATAGGCACCATTGCCTAGGTATCAATGTGCTTCTTTACTTACCATTGGTGGTCATGAGCTACACTATAATTCATTTTTCTGATTTTTAACTAATTGGGTTATACTTTTCATCTTTTGTGTTATATTGCCTTTCTTCTCTTCCATTTAGAATTTTTGTCTGTTTTAATTACACAGTTCACAGTTTTACATATCCAATAACATTTAAAATACAAACACTACAAGACAAACAATTTAATCAATGGGAATGTGTCAGCTTTCTGTCACTAAAGAAATATCTGAGATTATCTCCCCTATGGAGAAAATGTTTACTTGTGTCACAATTGTGGCAATTTCTATCCATGATTGATTGGCCCTGTTGCTTTGGGCCCAGGTAGAGTAGAGTGTCTAGCAAAAGCAGTGGGAAAATGACCGGGAAATGAGGAGAGAAGGGGCTGTATCCTCCAAAGGTACAACCCCTAAAGACAGGAAGACTTCACTAGGCCAATCTCTTAAAGTGTCCACCCCTTGTCAACAGTGCCAAGCTGTTTAACTAAGCCTTTAACATGGGCTGTTGGGTCATTCCAGATCTAACTGCAGCCAACAGTATGTAAGCTTAACACTTTTTTAAAAATAAAAACTATCAAAAGAATTTTTTGTTCTATTAGTCTTGGGGCTTGAACTCAGGCTTGGGAGCTGTCCTTGAGCGTTTGTGCCCAAGGCTACAGCTGTACCACTTGAGCCACAGCTCCATTTCCAGTTTTCTGGTCATTATTTGGGGATAAGAATCTTATGAATTTTTTTGCCAGGGATGGCTTCGAACTGTGGTCCTTATATCTCAGCCTCCTAAGTAGCTAGGATTACAGGTGTGAGCCATCAGCACCCAGCCTAAAATTTTTTTTAATATGGCTTTGTGTGTCTGTGTGAATGTGTGTCTGTGTGGGCACGCACTCACTTGCACATGAACATGCAAGTACTGGGGCTTAAACTCAGGGCCTCACACTCTTGTTTGGCTTTTTCACTTAAAGTTGGCACTGCACCACTTGACCTACACCTCCACTTCTGGTTTTATGTTGGTTAATTGGAAATAAGAGTCTTCCCAATTTGTCTGCCCAAGTTGACTTCAAACCACAGTCCTCACTTGTAATAGCCTGAGGTTTCTTGGAGGTGCATCTGCAGTCTTACTATCAAGCCAATGTTTGATTAAATCCAAACAAGAATGGTATTTCTTCTGCTTAAGCAAGCATGAGCAGTCCTATAGGCTGGCAGGGATTGAGTTAGGAGTTAAGAAGCTTGACAACCTATCAGGGCGCCACTGCTAGGAGAAGATATCCTCTGCAGATGTTGTTCATCTTCTTCTAATTCTTCTAATTCTCTGACCATCCAATCCTCCCCTGACCACCTCTTTGATGGAAAGAACCCCATTGAGAGCAAGGGCCTTGAGCAAATGATTTGCCCTGATTTTCAAACCTTGTTCCTCCAGTGAAAATTTTACTAAATATTTCCAATATATTGTTAATTGAAATCTCCGTTTTATAAAGGTACATACCAGCATTCAAGTAGGTTGGGGAAGCAAAGCTCCTGAGGGGAAGTTGGCACATCAACTGACTTTTCACTGACTGGATAACAAGGCATTGAGATTTTCATGTAGACCTGATGGGCATATCTTACTCTGGTTCTAGCACACCTCTTCTTCATAAGCTGGGCACAGGGAGTTAGCCACTGTAGTCTAAGAAAGAGTAGCCAATTTATTCTATCATTCAGGATAAAGTAGGCTGTATACATAAGAATTACCCCCATCATCTCTGTGCATTAAATAGCGAGTCTTTCGTCTTCTGCCCAGCATAGGTGGGTTCACCTGCATCATTTAGTAACCCAGGATGGCAGATCTTCATCTCAACATGCACTCCCCCAATCACCACTGCAGGAAGGGAGGAAACAGTGGATTTCATCCCATCCGTTGAAAATAATAAAGCTATGCATTCTACTCTAGCCGTAGCTAGTATTTTCATTTAATTTCATGAGCCTTTTGTTTTAATAATTATCTCCCTTCATCTTCTGGGACAAGCCATCCCTTCAGTCCCTGGTCATCTCATTCACCCAAAATTTGGTTAGCAATATTTCAACTGTCCATCAGATGTCAATCAGCCCATAACCTTGTATAATTTTTCCTCACAGTACATCATTAGACTGACTCTGTCATAAAAATGGATTACTTAACTTGATGCTAATACCTATAAAATGGGTCCAAATTAGAACAATGCTTCCTGCTCTAGGCCTCTAATAGTGTTCACTTACCTTCCTGGATATGCAAATCTAAATCGAGAATGAGCATTTGCCTATGCCAGCCAAACCCCTTAACTCTCTACCTGGAGCTGGGAGTCAAAAGGCAAAAGCATCGAGCTCCCACTTTGGAACTATTCTGGCTTTCTCAGTAGATGGCCCACTACCAATTTCAGTCTCTGACACTTTTTGTGGACATGGAATATGTGTTAGTCACATCTTGAGTTTGTGATAGATTACATAATATATACCACACCTCCTAGTAAATATACTAATTGAAACTAATTCAAAATTCCTTTGGCTATAGCACTGTGAGTTCAAATTTCATGCAAGCACATGGAAATAGTCAGTGAGCATGTGTTAGTGGCATCCGAATGGCACCTAGTAGACTGGGCTGGAGGGAGAAAAGTGACATGATTTATTTACCTTCCTTAATCTGATGTGTTATTTCAGTCCCTGTGCCTCTTCCATCTTCTTGCCCCAGGTGACCGTGGAAGCATGCTTATCCTTGCAGGAAGGTTGTCCAGACTCTGCTGGCAAGCCAAAGCCATCTGTAGGGGCAGTGAAAGGCCTGACAAAACACCACTTCAATCACTTATGCTCTGCTCTAACCTTCAGCACCCCTAGATGACCCAACACTGAGGCCTCCAGGCCCCAAAGAAGCTTTGCCACTCCTTAGCCAAGAAGAGTGCTTAGAACTAAGAACTGTTGTTATCCTCTCTTCTATCCATGTTGGAGGACAGGAGTGGGGGGAACATGCAGCTGGCCATACAAACCCACAGGTTCTGAAATACTGCCATGTACAGTACATTTACACTCTAGTAGGAATAAGTCATGTAGAAATGAGTTGAGAGTCTATGGAAGGACACATGGGGGCTCTATGAAAAAACACCACTTGGTATGAGTGATTCGAGCATCATGGATTTTGGTGTCCACAGAAATTCTGGAACCAATTCCTCATGCAAATGCTAAAGGACAACCATAGAAGTCAGAAATCAGGCCCTGACCCTCACTATAAGATAGAGCTTTCCCATCCAGGCCTGGTGTCCATTACTAGGTGTTGATTTGAGATGATGAGATAAACCTAAATCTCTGCTGGCCTAGCTCTAAGAAGGAATAAAGCTCTCCACAGACTACCATGACTCATAAAGTGAGTCCCTGCTCAGAAGAGCTTACAGACTAATATGTATATGGCCAAAAGCAAAACATGTTTCTCCCCATAGAGCATGTTGCTGAGATCTTACTCTTAATGACATAAATCTTTGTAAATCCTCTGGACTGAAAGATGAATTTAGGGAAGCTGGTGTGTGGCAGGAAGCATCTCAGGCTGCCTCTTCATAATGCGACAAGCCAGAGACATGTGACCAGAGTCACCATCTGGGAAGACCTGCCAGAAGGGGCAGGTGCGACTACGGCTGAAGACTGTCCCTCAGCCTGTCCTCTAGGACAATCATTAAGCCCAGGCAGCTTCCCAGTCCCCAGCCCACCTCCACACATCCGTCTTCCCTTCCCAAGAATAGCTTGTCTGTGCCAACAGGGCTCCAGTGAAACTGAATTTGACTCACTGTATTCCCAGCGCCTAATGCCAAGTCAGGCCCACACAGCCATGCTAAATAATTATAGCATGCACAAATAAATGAACTAATGCATCTTCCAAAATGAGCCCCTAAGAGAATTTTCAGAGTTCTCCTGTAGTGAAAATTCTTCCAGTGGGCATATTTTGGAAGGTACGTTAATTTATTATGTACACACACAACAACAACAACAAAAACATGTATGTGTGTGGTGTGTGTGTATGAGTGTGTGTCAGTATTAGGGCTTGAATTCAGGGTCTTGCACTCACACTTGGCTTTTTCGCTCAATGCTGGTGCTCTACAACTTGAGCTGCACCTCTACTTCCAGCTTTTTACTGATTAATTGGAGCTAAGAGTCTCACAGAATTTCCTACCTGGACTGACTTTGGGTCTCAATCCTCAGCCTCCTGAGTAGCTAGGGTTACAGGTATGAGTTGCTGGCACCCAGCTTGCATATCTGTTTTAATTACATCACCATCAAGATATACAATCACTGAGGCACAGTTTGTAAAAGCTATCCAGGATCTCTGATACCAGCTAGCCTGGCCATTTCCTTCCACCCGTGACGAATGTGATAGATTCCAAGTGAGGATAGTCTTTACTACTTGTCAGTGGTACTTTTGTAACCTAATGAGAAATAATTTCCAGAGGTAGCCAGAAAAACCCAAAAGTCTGCTAGATCCCAGTCTTGATAAAATTTGTTCAGATCTTTACATAGTCCCTAGTTTATGGTAAATTCCACAAATTTAGGAAGTTTCTTCACAATGGGATAACAGATACAAAAAAAATTTTAGTGTGTTGGAGGTTATAAAGACATACCTAGCAAAAAGTAACGTTTGGGAAATTCTACATTTACTGAAGTGATGAATTTTTGTAAGAACCACTTTCCTTCTGGAACGCTAGAGGACACAAAGGTAAATTCAACATCCCTGCTCCTAGAGAAAAAGTGAGAGACTCTACCTTTAAAAAAAAAAAATGACAAAAGCAAAAAGGGCTGAAGCTGGGGTAGAGCACTTGCTTAGCTAGTACAAAGCCTGGGTTCCAGTTCCAACAGCGCGCACACACACACACACACACACACATCTCTATAGCTCTGTTTCATAAGCAACAAGATAGCAATGTACAAAATGATCTTCACAAGACAAACTATAGCACCTGTGCACTAGAGGAAGTTCCTCTAGAGAAAAGGAATTGGGGGGGATGGGCTTGAACTCAGCAAGTGGCAAGGGAGAGATTTAAGAAGCCTTGGAAGAGAGATGGAGTGTGAACAGGTCAGCAGAAGAAAGCAAATGGCCAGCACACTAAGGAATCAGCACGAAAGCAAAGGATGCATAGGAATATTTTTGTTATGTGTTGGGTATATAAGAGATGTAGCTTCACTCATATTCACAGCAACCCAATGAATTAGGTAACAAAGCTTCCAGTGTTCAGAGACCTTGAGAAGATTAATAATTTGCCAAGTGACAGTCAAGATTATCTAATACAAGTAGGGCAGAAATTAGCCTTAAACCCTTACGTGGCTGACTCCACTTCCCCAGGCTGCTTCTCTTGGATGGCCTTACTGCAGTCAGTTCCAGGGGACAGGGCAGAAAACTGGAACTTGGCTGGCAAAGGGGTGAGAGAACAAAGAAGGCCTGGAAAAGGAAAATAGGGAGGAGGAAAGCCAAAGAATGGCCTTGCTTCTGGCTGTTTCTTTTGTTTTCTTTTTTTCTTTTTTTTCTGCCAATCCTAGAGCTTGAGCTCAGGGCCTGAGCACTGTCCCTGGCTTCCTTTTGCTCTACCACTTGAGCCACAGCACGACTTCTGGCTTTTTCTGTTTATGTGGTAATGAGGAATCAAACCCAGAGCTTCATGCATGCTAGGCAAGCACTCTACCACTAAGCCACATTCCCAGCCCTGTTTCTTTTTTAAAAAAAATTTTTATTTTACTGTTATTATGAAGGTGATGTACTGAGGGGCAACAGTGACATAAGTAGGGTGATGAGTACATTTCTTTTTGGACAATAGCACCACTTCTCTCCCTCTCTTTTCTGACTGTTTTTTAAGATGGAGAAAATTGGAGGAGGGCTGGCCATGGAGGGACCAGAGGAAAGGGAGGCTGAGAATAGGAAAACTTGAGCAAGATGGCACAGAGAAGATAGGTGAAGATTAGGAGCCCAGAAGGAAGTTTTAGCTTTGAAATAAAAAGAAATGTCTCTGCCTCAGATAGGATAAAAGGAAAATGAGAAACTGGCCATGGTTTAAGAGAGGAAGGGAGCATAGTGGTTTGGGCTATGGCTTTCTCCCTTCCAGAGAGAGGAGGCCGCAGGGTCAGCTGGGGCTGGACAGAGTGGGAAAGATTCGGACTCGAAGCAGCTGTCGTGGGAATCCGATAGGGAGCTAAAAATGGACCTGCAGGAGGACGCGTGTGGCACCCAGACAGCCCGAGGACAGCCCAACGCAGGGCAGGGACGCTCCCAGGATCTGGTTACCTCCCCAGGCACGAACCTCCCCAATGGAGTCGGCATTCGGGAATCAGGAGAAGATGAAAGGCTTGTCCAAGAGGCCCCAGTATGAAGTCGATGGGTAAGAAATGGAGGCGCTTTTGGGAACCTGGCCACCTCAGCTCAGCAAGGACCCGAATTCCACAGGAAGGAACACATCCGGCCAGATGAGTCCCCAGTGCCAAAACCTGAGGTAGCCCAAAGGCCCAGCAGGAGTGGGGAGCGAAGGGCTCCCCAGCCTGGGGCTACAGAAGCACTCCCAGAGTGGGTTCCAGGAAAGAAGAAGCCATAGAATAAGGCCCCGGGTGGCTGGCTGTGCCTGAGATAGAGATGCTGGGGCTAGAAAGGTCACCAGGGTTGAGAAGGTCAGAAATAAAGGAGAAAAAGAAGGCTTACTTCCTTGAAAGCAGAGCAGGAACACAGGCAGGACAGAATAAATCCCAGGCTCAATGGCAGAGTCACCCACCAAGCACACGCAGGGATGTGGCAGGATGGGTGCTGGGCAGCCCTGAAGGGAGGCTTCTCTTCAAGGGGAAATTCCGCTGGAGAGCAGCGAGATACCATCATTCCTCGTCATCTGGTGTGGACTGGCTCCCAGTCACTGCAAGAGTACCAAAGTCTGTGGTTGCTCAAGTTCTGTACATAAAATGGTGTCGTGGAAGGCAGGCATGGCAGCACACACTTGTAATCCCAGAACTCGGAAGTTGAGTCCAAGGCCAGCCTGGGATACACAGCAAGACCTTCCCTCTGGAAACTAAAATCCAACTAAATAAATAAGTAGACTGGAGGCTGGGAATATGGCTTAGTGGCAAGAGGGCTTGCCTAGCATGCATGAAGCCCTGGGTTCAATTCCCCAGCACCACATATATAGAAAACGGCCAGAAGTGGCGCTGTGGCTCAAGTGGCAGAGTGCTAGCCTTGAGCAAAAAAAAAACTAGGGACAGTGCTCAGGCCCTGAGTTCAAGCTCCAGAACTGGCAAAAAAAAAAAAAAAAAAAAAGTAAAATGCCATAATATTTGCACACAACCTAACTTCCACAGACTTTATAGACTCCATAACTTCCTATAGACTTTTAGTTTTTTTTTACTTATTTCTATTCTCATTTTGTGCATGAATTAGTTCTACCAAAGAGGTTACATTGTGATATTTATATAGGTGTATGTAATGTTCTTGGATCAAATTTAGCCTGCCTCTTTCTTAACCTTTTTCCCTCCCTCTTTTCAACAGACTTTACTGGGTTTATTACTGTATTTTCCTATATCTACGTAAGATGCCTTGACTGTCTTCCTCCCAATGACCCTCCCTTCTCCTGGTCTCCTCCCATGCAGATTCCTCCACCAAATAGACCTCCTTTCACAATCATGTCAGGACAATTCATTATTTTTTGGAAGTACTAGGGTTTGAACTGAAGGCCTTACACGGTCACTCCACTACTTCAGCTTCTTAATATCATCTCTAGGATGATTTCAAATACCTAATATGATGTCTTTTCTCTGTCAGTAGCTGTTACAATTTGTAACAGGGAATCATGGCAAGAAAAAAAATCTATGCTTGGGTCAAGACAGATGCAACTTTATGTTTCCTGGTCCTAGAGCTTGAACTCAGGGCCTAGGCGCTGTTCCTAAGCCTCTTTGTGCTCAAGGTTAGCGCTCTACCACTTAAGCCACAGTACCACTTCCAGCTTTTTCTGGGTAGTTTTTTGGAGTTAAAAGTCTCACAGACTTTCCTACCCAGGCTGGCTTTGAACCACAATCCTCAGATCTCAGCCCCCTGAATAGTTAGGATTACAGGCATGAGCTACCAGCGCCCAACATGATATTCCTTTTTAAAATATCTCTTTATTGTCTTTAAGTAGTTGTGCAAAGGGGTTCTACTTGAATGTGTTATCAGATGCAACTTGTAAAAATATATTTTCAGTCTGGGATTGACTGAATCTACAGATGCAGAACCTTGGAAAGAGAGACCAAACTGGTACTGACCACCACACCACTGACTGTCCCCCTTGTCAAGGTCCTTAAGATGAACAGCTTTGTCTCATAAATGGCAAATGCCTGGAGAATGCTTACTAAGTACCAACCACTTTCTTAGCCCTTTGTGCACTTAATTCATTTAATGTCCACTCACAGTATCCTTTTGGTCTCTTTACCATTCACAATTTACAGATGAGGAAACCGAGGCAGAGAGTGGGAAATAACTGAACCAGTTCTACCAATCTGGATCTGCTCAGAAAGGACTTTCATGTCAGCCCTCCAACTTGGCAGCCATTAGAATCACTCTAGAGATTTCTTAAAAACTACTGAGTATGAGATACACCCCTAGAGATTCTGATTTGATTACAATGTCATTAGGGTGATGGAGCTTTGAAAAGACTTCTGGACAGCAGTCTGGAGATTCCTCAAAACATTAAACATAAATCTTCTTTTTGTTTTCTTTTATTTTTCCTTTTGCCAATCCTGGGGCTTGAACTTTGGGCGTGGGCACTGTCCCTGAGCTTCAAAGCTAGTGCTCTACCACTTGAGCCACAGCACACCTCCAGCACACTTTTGCTCTGTATGTGGTACTGAAGAATTGAACCCAGGGCTTCACACATAACAGGCAAGCACTCTACCACTAAGCCACATTTCCAGTCCCAACATAAATCTCCTCTACAACCCAGCCATACCACTCCTGGCTATTCACCCAGAATATTACAAGCCAGGATACTGTAAACACACTTGCACATGTAGCACCTATACACAATGGAATTTTACACAGCCATTAGAATAATATTATGTCATTTGCAGAGAAATAGATGGTTCTAGAACAAATCATGTTAAGTGAAGTAAGCCAAGCTCAGAGAGACAAATGGTGTGTGTTTTCTCCCATATGCAGAAGTTGGATCTAGTATACACTGGGACATGATAAATTATACAGGACTCCAGTCATTCACACACAGCGAGACCAAAGGTGGGTACACTTAGGGAAAGAACACAAAGGCACAATGCCTATGTACCTTAGACCATATAAAATTATATTTATAGAAATGAATTCCAAAAAATTGAAACAAGGATTTTTTTTCCTTTTTGTCTTGTTTATCTGTCTTTGGAGTGAGGGAGGTCACAGAAATGGAGGGACAAAGGGTGAACAAATGCAGCAGTGGTACTCACTAGATTATACTATGTTGAAAATGAACTATATAACTTGTGTCCAGGACTGAGAGGGAAAATTGAGAGAAAGCAAAGGAAGGGGTAACATTGTCCAAAAAGAAATGTACTCATGCTGGGTGTTGGTGGCTCACACCTGTAATCCTAGCTACTTGGGAGGCTGATTTCTGAGGGTCACGGTTAAGAGCCAGCCCTGGCAGGAAAGGCCATGAGACTTTTTATCCCCAACAAACTACTCAGAAAAGGCTGGAAGTGGCCCTGTGTCTCAAGTGGTAGAGCTCTATCCTTGAGCAAAAGAAACTCAAGGACAGCACCCAGGCCCTGGGTTCAAGCCCCAGGACTAGGACCAACAAAAAGAGAGAGGAAGAGAGTGAGAAAGAGAGAACTATACTCATTACCTGGCTTATAAAACAGTAACCCCTCTATAAATCACCATTATAATAATGATTTTTTAAGTTAAAAAATGTTTGAAGGCACCTGTGAGAAGACAGAAATGATTGCTTTGTGCAGTCAAGCTGCCATACCCTGGGGCAGGGCAGAGATGGATGGATGGCAGCAATGGAAATTTCCAGGGTTCCCTGGTAGAAGGTAAGCCCAAGAGGGGCTCAGACTTAGATGACAAGAGTCAGCCTTGCAAGAAAGCCAAGTAATCACCAGACCCTGTGAGTTTTAAGGCACACAAGGCATGGTGAGAATAGAGTCCATTCAGAGGACTCTATTCTAGGAAGGAAGGAGAAAAGGAAGGAGGAGAAGGGAAGGGAGGGGAAGGAGGGGAAAGAAAGGAGAGGACAGGAGAGAAGAGGAGAAGAGAGGCTTGATCCCTAGTCTCAGACAAAAATGAAAAAGAAAGAAAAAGAGAGGAAAGATGATGGAGGAGAGGTGAGGGGGAGGCAGACCGGGAGGGGAGGGGAGTGAAGGGAGCACAACAACCTCTTCTTATGGGACCCTTGGCTTCAATAACCTGACTGATCCTAAACACACTACAGCCACAAAACTGTCATTTGCTCAAAGCAACAATTGCCTCTGCCAGGCTTCGCTCTACCTCCCCTCCGCGTGGAGGTCCTGGGCCTGTCCGCCTCTCCCGTGTGGTCCTCTCTTGCTCTCACGCATCCCCTGGCCAGTAGGGATTAACTGCAGGAGCAAAGGCCACGTGCAGCCTCGGTTAGCGTGTGGTCACAGGACGCGCCATACCCAATAAGGAAGACACGGATGCCTGGGGCCCCAGAGAAGCCTCAGGGGCGTTCTGGTTTAATAAGGGAGGGGCTAACAGTCTTATACGAGCAGAGATGCGCAAAGGAGAGGGACTGTCCAGGTGCCAACGATAGGCTAAAGAGCTGTCCATCATGGTGATGTCACGGAACTTCCTCTATGGGCGGAGACCACAGCCCCCCAAGGACCGGGCCCCTGGGGTCTCGGGCCGCCAAGGTGGCACAGGTGGCTAAGACAGAAGGTGGGGCTGGTTTGCTTCTCTTCTGGCAGAACCCGGAAGATGGGAGTGGCTAGCTTCCACACTGCCCCAGGGCAGGAGGAAAGGCAGCGTCTCAGGACCACCCTCTCCCCCTCAATGCCATGCTGAATCCCCAACATGCCTCCATGCCCCCAACTGCACAACTTCCTGGCTTCTTCTGACACTTGGAGTGGGTAAAGAAGGGTGCCAGTCCCCCTCACTCCCCATTCACTGTCCTCTTGGTTGATTTCCTAGATCAGCATTTGGAGGTGGGTAAAGAAGGATGCCAGTCCCCACCCCCACCCCCATGCCCTGTCCTCTTGGTTGATATCCTAGATTAGCAAGAGAAAGCCTGAGCAGTCAGCTCTGTGAGTGGAGGCTTTCTCTGGCTCCCAACAGGACAGGTTCCAGCTCTTGCCTCTGAGGCATTCATAGAACAACCCCCATCTTAAGTGTCTGAACTTGGACTTCCCTGTACTGACCATTGGCTTCCTGCCCTTCCATTGGTACTCCCTGCACAGACTACATTCAGGTTATTGCTTTTAAAACATGGTGATGTTTCATTGGTTAAAAAGAGAGACCACCAGGAGTTCTCTGCCTAGTGCTGGAAACATCTGCTTTTCAGTTCCTTGAACTTACTGTTCAGACTCAGCCACAGAGCCAGGGCACAAGTTGAGGATCTGACCTCGAACTGCTCACAGGTTACGGTCACCTTTCTCCTTCCCCTCTGCCCACGGCAAGATCCAAAAAGCCCAGACAGCTATGGCAACCTACGAATAAAACACACACACACACACACACACACACACACACACACACACACACACAGCCCTTTTAATATTTAATGCAAACATCTGAATGCAAATTAACTTCATTTTTGTTTTATTCCCCACCTTCCACTCTTGCCCAAAGAAGAAGAAGCCTTTCATCCAAACAGCATTGTCCCTTGGTCTGCTAGAAGGGAGAGGCACATGCTGCACATGCTCAGAGCAGATCCTGGCTCCAAACTCCATGTGTTCACTGCATTTCCAAATAAGAGTGTGTTTCCCTCTACCCAGGTCACGGTGTCTGGTTCACTCTGTGCCAGAATCCTAGCACAAACTAGGGTAGAATATTAGGAGCCTGAAGCCCCTGAAAATTAATCTCCCCCTAAACCTATAAATCCTCTCTTTTCTAGGGCTAAGGATGGTTTAGCACACATCCTGTGCCCATATCACCACAGTCAAGGCAACTGGCTAGCCCTGGTCTGCATTGCAAGTCTGAGGTGCAGAGAGTTAACGTTTAACAGGAGAGCAAGGAAGGCAAATGTTGTTAGGAAGATATTTAGTGGTTGAGGATGATGAAAATGAAGTAGGTGGGCTGGGAATATGGCCTAGTGGCAAAAGTGCTTGCCTCGTATACATGAAGTCATGGGTTCAATTCCCCAGCACCACATATATAGAAAAGGCCAGAAGTGGCGCTGTGTCTCAAGTGGCAGAGTGCTAGCCTTGAGCAAAAAAGAAGCCAGGGACAGTGCTCAGGCCCTGAGTCCAAGGCCCAGGACTGGCAAATAAATAAATAAATAACTTTGAACAAAAAAAAAAAAAAAAAAAAAGAAAATGAAGTAGGTGCTTGAGGACTAAGAGGTGTGAACATGGGGTCAGGCACTGGTGGCTCATACCTATAATCCTGGCTTCTCAGGAGGCTGAGATCTGAGGATCATCATTCAAAGCCAGCTAGGGCAGAAAAAGTCCATGAAACTCCTGTCTCCAATGAATCACTAAAGAAGCTGAAGTGAATCTGTGACTCAAGTAGAGCACTAGTCTTAAGTGAACAAGTTAAGTAAGAGCATAGGCCCTTTCTCATAAGAGAAAGAAGGAAGGAGGGAAGGAGAGAGGAAAGGAGGGGCAAGACTGGGAAAGGGGCTCAAGTGGTAGAGCAGCTATCTAACAGTCTTGAAGTCCCTAAGTTCAAATCTCTGTACTTCCAAAAGGGAGAGGAAAGAAAGAGAGCAGGAGAGGGAGAAGAGTTTTGAAGACCAACAAATTTGTTGTTGAAAACAACAAATGTCAGCTGCTGTAGGTAGATGGAATGTCTCTTGAAGGTCCATATGTTAAATAGCTTGATGTTACTGGGAGATGGTAGACCTTGGAAGAGGGGACCTAGAAGGTGGCTGTCAGGCCATTGGAGGTGTGGTAATCCAACCCTTCCTATCTCTCTCTTTCACTTCCCAGGTACTCTGAGACGACCAGCTTGGCTTGCCACGCACACTCTGGCCATTATATTCTGCCTTACCACAGGCCTAAAAGCAAAGGGTCAATCATGGACTTAAACTTCCAAACTATGAATCAAAATTATCTTTTTTCTTGTCTTGGGTATTTTGTCACAATAATAGAAAGCCAGTGAACTCATCAGCCTCTGACAAGGGCTTGTTTCTTCTTTGGTTTCAATTAAATGTAAATTATTATTTGGAACTTTATTTTATCAAAGCTTTGCATCTCTTCCATAAGAGGAAGGAGAATTTTAAGTTTCTAAATGAGAGCAGTGTGAGAGATACAACATGATAATCACACAAATGGCCATCTAGGAAGAAGCATGGGCTAGGCTGTGACCCACCTCTCTGTGCTTCCTGAATAAAGATGACATGTGTGTATGACCACACTCAGCTTCTTCTGTTCAACTAGACTCTCAAGAACCTTTTTCTAGGGCTAGCCTAGAAGACCATCCTCCTGATCTTAGTAGCTGTTAGTTGAGAGTCTTATAGTGTTTTCCCCCAGGTAGGCCTCAAAACCACAATCCTCCTGGTCTCAAAGTAAGGATTTTTTAAATGCGTTAATAGCCCTAATCTGTTTTGTAAGTACTTGGTGGTTGGTTTTGCCTGCCTGCCTGATTGCCTTCCTTCTTTCTTTCCTTCCTTCCTTCTTTCCCTTTTCCTTTCTCTCTCTCTCTCTCCTCTCTGTCTCTGTCTTTGTCTCTCTCTGTCTCTCTCTCTGTGTCTCTCTCTGTCTCTCTTGCTTTCCTTCTTTCTTTCTCTCTTTCTTTTTCAGTGTTTTCTTAAACCAGGCAGCTGCTGGGGCTTTGAATGCTCTCTGTGAAATACAACAAGAAGGGCCAGTGATGCAGCAGGGCAGGTCTCACATGCAGCACATTGTGAAGGCAGAGAGCTGGCTGGAGCCCCAACTTGGAGCCAAGGAGGCCACCCCACTCTCCACAGAATCCCTTACAACTTGCTGTCAGTAGGGAACAGAAGGCCCAGCTGTTTAGCTCCTCCTGAAACCGAATCACAAGTTGAAATAATTTAAAAGATGACTCACTGCAGAAGGCAAAGCAGGGGGCAACACAAACTGACTGTCTAATACATTTTTCCCAACATTTTTTGCTTTGTGTTCCATTATAGTATACAAAGGCCCAGGCAGCAAAGTCTATGAGACTCTGACCTCCAATTAACCACCAGAAAACCAGAAGTGGCACTGACTCAAAGTGGTAGAGTGCTAGCCTTGAGCAAAAAGCTCAGAGATCATGTTCAGGCCCTGAGTTCAAGCCCACAGCTGACCCCCCCCCCCAAAAAAAAAAGGAAAAAGAAAAGTCTTCATGAATCCCATCTCCAATTAACCAGCAAAATACTAGACTGGAGGTATGGTTTAAATGATAGAGTACCTCCTGAACAAGCAAGCCAAGCAAACCCAAGGCCCCTGTACCAGTGAAGAGGAGGACAAAGGAGGAGAGGGAAAAGGAGGAAGAGGAAGAAGAAGGAGAAAGAGTTGTTGTCAAGGGCTGGGGGAAGAGAAGTAGAAACTAGTGTTCAATGGGGTAAGGGTTTGGAGATGATGAAAACCTCTGGAGATGAATAGCGATGTTAGTTTTTCAATGATATGAACATACTTAATGCCAGGTGACTGTCCACTTCAAAGTGTCCAGAATGGTCAAATTCATGTTGTATACGTTTCCCACAATCAAACAGTCAGTGCTATGTTCTGCAGAGCTCCACCAAGCTCCCCTTGAGGCCCAGGTCCCTCTGAAGTGCATGCCCACAAGCACAGCCATGCATGTTAACAAAAGTTAAAGCAAGGAAGTATACTGGGTCCTCGAACTTTCCCTCACAATGTTTGGAGCCCTGATGACAGAAGACCTACTCCAAAAATCTGATTCACTCCTATGCAAAGTTCATTTCCAGACTTACATCATTGTAGCCTATGGCCAATAATGTATTTGCAAATAACCAATTAAAATGTTTTCAGGGGCTGGGAGTATGGCCTAGTGGCAAGAGTACTTGCCTCCTACACATGAAGCTCTCAGTTCGATTCCCCAGCACCACATATATGGAAAACAGCCAGAGGGGGCGCTGTGGCTCAAGTGGCAGAGTGCTAGCCTTGAGCAAGAAGAGGCCAGGGACAGTGCTCAGGCCCTGAGTCCAAGGCCCAGGACTGGCCAAAAAAATTAACTAATTAATTAATTAAAATGTTTTCAGAGCATCCAGCACATTGTATTAAACCTAACCTTGAACCCATGTGCCTGTATCAATCCTTCTGAGTTCTCCAACCACAGCCTGAGACCACAGGCCAGGTGCAGGGGAGACTCCTTCAGAGACTGGGGAGGAGGAGTCATCATGGATGACAGAGAGATCAATAGTAAAGTGAAAGATAAATCCAGTTCTCTTTAAGCTCCAGGTCACACACAAAAAAGGTATATATTGGAAGTGGCACCATGGCTCAAGTGGTAGAGTGCTAGCCTTGAGCTGAAGAGCTCAGGGACAGAGCCCAGGCCCAGAGTTCAAGCCCCACGACCAACAAAACAAACAAACAAATTTATATAGCAGTGAATGGAAGTGAGAAAAGCTAGAAAGAGGTGGTCATCCATCTTATTTCTGCCAGGTAATGCCATCTTGAAGCCTACAGACTTCAGATGAGGGGAATACATTGGTCCTTTGGAACCCTAGGAATTGGTTCTAAGACCTCTTCAGAAACCCAAATCCAAGGATGCTCAGGACTGGGGATATGGCCTAGTGGCAAGAGTGCTTGCCTTGTATACATGAAGCCCTGGGTTCAATTCCCCAGCACCACATATACAGAAAACGGCCAGAAGTGGTGCTGTGGCTCAAGTGGCAGAGTGCTAGCCTTGAGCAAAAAGAAGCCAGGGACAGTGCTCAGGCCCTGAGTCCAAGCCCAGGACTGGCCAAAAAAAGAAAAAAAAAAGAAAAAAAGTGCTTGCCAAATCCAAGGATGCTCAAGTTCCTTCTATAAATGCTGCAATATTTACATAGAACCTAGCACATTCTCCTGTGTTTTTGTTGTTGTTGTTGTTTGATTGTTTTTGTTTTTTTTTTTTGCCAATCCTGGGGCTTGAACTCAGGGCCTGGGCACTGTCCCTGGCTTCCTTTTTGCTCAAGGCTAGCACTCTACCACTTGAGCCACAGCATCCCTCCAGCTTTTTCTGCTTACGTGGTGCTGAGGAATCAAACCCAGGGCTTCATGCATGCTAAGCAAGCACTCCACCACTAAGCCACATTCCCAGCCTCCTCCTGTGTATTTTATCTCATCAACATGACTTTTTTGTTGTTGTTGTTGCTGTTGCTGCTACTAATGTTTGAATTCAGGGCTTCTCATTTGCTCAGCTTGTTTGCTTGAGCCATGCCTCCAGCCTGGCTTTTTGCTGGCTATTTTGCAGATGGGGGTCTCCTGGACTTTTCTGCCCATCTGTCTTTGAGTGGTAACCCTTTAGATCTCAATATTCTGAATAGTTAAGATTAAAGGTGTGAGCTATTAGCTCACCTGGCTAGGGGACTTCCTGTGCCTAATAGAATGTAAGTGCTATATAAACGTTGCTATTTGAGAATAGAAGTGAGAAAAACATTTCTGTACATGTTCTGTTCAGAGAGAATTTGTTTTGTTTTCATTTTGCCTAAGGCAAGGTAGTCCTGTAGCTTGAACTTAGGGTTTGGCACCACCCGTAAGCTTTTTTGTTCAAGGCTAGCTCTCTACCACTCGAGCCACAGCTCCACTTCTGCATTATTTTTTTTTGTAGTTCATTATAGATAAGAATCTCACAGACTTTCCTACCCAAGCTGTCTTTGTATCATGATCATCAGATCTCAGCCTCCTGAGTAGCTAGGATTACAGGCCCAAAGCACCAGCACTCTGCAAGATGGAGCTGTTTTATTGAAGTGTTGGTTGACTCCTCAGATATGAAACCTATAGAGTCCACCTGTGATTGTGACTTCATAAGGTAGAGTTCTCAAGAGGTGAGGCTGGCAAGGAGGGGAAGCTGCACTGGGCCCAACCTCACTCCTTCACCCAGTCCTGCTGAGGGCACAGGGGCAGACCACAACTGACACATACCCACAATCATTCTAGTAATATACTGTGGATTCCCCAGAGGGTCATTATCTTTACAGCTCTCAGAGGATTTAGTGAGGGAAGAAAATAAATGCATCTGGCAGCATTCCTAATGAGTCGTCAATATTATTAATATTAATTTCTCACTGGGACATAATAAATTAAATAGGACTCTAGGCCTTCACACAGAGTGAGACCAAAGAAGGACACTCTTAGGAAAACAAAGGCACAATGCCTAAATGTATCTAATCATACAAAACAATATTTATCGAAATGGAGTCCAGGAAATGGAAACAAGAGGTTTTTTCGTGTGTGTGTGTGTGTGTGTGTGTGTGTGTGTGTGTGTGTGTGTGTACGCGCTTCTTACAAGTTTTTTGGGCACTGAGGGGGTGGGGACATGAATAGAGGGAGTAACGGTGAGCAAATGCAGTCATTATATTCATGTGCGTTATGGGAAACATGACTTATGTAAGGAGGGGAGGAAGGGAGAGGGTCAATGGGGGAGAACAATGGAAACAATGACAATGATCAAAACGCATTGTACTCATAATCTGACTTACAGAGTTGTAACTTCTTTGTGCAACTGCTGTTCTTTCTGTCTTACTTGTACTGGGGGTTCAGCTCAGGACAGAGCCCTTCCACTTGACTTTTCTGCTCAAGGCCAGCCCTCCACCACTAGAGCCACAGCTCTCTACTCTCAGCTTTTTCCTGGCTATTTAGAGACAAGAGTCTCAAGGACTTTTCTGCCTGAGCTGGCTTCAAACCATGATTCTCAGATCTCAGCTTTCTGCGTAGCTACGATTACAGGTGTGAGCCACTGGTGCCCAATTTATAATGTTTATATCCTTTCAAATCTCCTTCCATGTGTCAGAACATGAGTCTCAGCCTTCAACACTTCTATAGTCACTCACAGGAGATGTTTTGCTTTTGTTGTCTTTTGTTCAATTTTGCAGTGCTGGAGAAGGAGCCCAGAGCCTCAAGCATACTGCACATGTGTTCTACCGCTGAGCTTCACCCTCAGTCCCTATAAGTGGAATTTCTTTCTATGGTTTTTTTTTTCCTGATACCAGAGCTCAAAGTCAGAGCCTCATGCTCTTATTTGGATTTCTTGTTCACAGCTGGTGCTCTGCCACTTGAGCTATGCCTCTAGCCCAAACTTTTGCTGGTTAATTAGAGATACAGTCTCAAGGAATTTTCTTCTCAGGCTGGCTTCAAACTGTGATCCACTGAATCTTGGTCTGCTGAGTAGCTCAGATTATAGGCTTGAGCCACAAGAACCTAGCCAGACAGTATTTTTTTTTTCCAGTCCTGGGGCTTGAACTCAGGGCCTGAGCACCATCCCTGGCTTCCCTTGTGCTCAAGTCTAGCACTCTACCATTTGGGCCACAGCACCACGTCTGGCTTTTTCTGTTTATGTGATGCTGGTGGGCTTCATGCATGCTAGGTACTCTATCGCTAAGCCACATTCCCAGCCACAGTGCAATACATCTTGATCAATGTCACCCCTTCTATCATTTTCTCCCATCTCCCCCAAGTTCACCCATCCTCCAGATGAGAGTACTTGAGCACTGTCTAGGTGCAAGTGGCTTGAGCTTGGTAGCCCATGGTCTGCTGCTGAGATGGTGAAAAGCAGACAGAAGCTATCTTGCCCCACTGCTCATGGGGGCCCCACGTTGCAGATACAGCCCAGTCCCTGTCTGGGGAAGCTCTGAGAAAGCCTTGGAGATGGCCCGTGCACTCTTCCAGGTCCTTAACTCTCTACTTGGCACCCTTGGGTGGGCTAAACATAAACCAAATCAAAAGCAACACAGGCAGAGCCGGAAACATCACTCTTGCCTATCTTTGAACTGAGAGCTAAGCTCAGGCTACAAGGAAAGTAGAAGCCTGAAAATCCTGGGGAGACAACTTAGGGCCATCTTAAGAAGCTTATTCATTGTCCATTATTAGGAAATCCAACAATAACAAATGCTGGAGAGAATGTGGCCAAAAGGGAACCCTACTACACTGGTTGGTGGGAATCAAACTTGTTCAACCCCTCTGGAAAGCAGTATGGAGGTTCCTAAGAAGGCTAAACATAGATCCCCTATGACCCAGCAGCCCCACTTTTGGGAATCTACCCAAAAGACTACAAACAAGACCACACTAAAGCCACCAGCACAACTATGTTCATCGCAGCACAATTTGTCATTGCTAAAACATGGAACCAACCTAGAGGCCCCTCAATAGACAATTGGATCAGGAAAATGTGGTACATATACACAATGGAATTCTATGCCTCCATCAGAAGGAATGACACTGCCCCATTCGCAAGGAAATGGAAGGACTTAGAAAAAAATCATATTAAGTGAAGTAACCCAGACCCAAAGAAGCATAAACCCTATGGTGTCCCTCATAGAGAATAGCTAGTACATGATTAGGCCAGTCATGGTAGAAGATCAAACGACCCCAATCACTGCACCCATATGATCACATAAGATGATGCCAAGCAAAATGAACTCCACGTTACAGAGACAAGAGTTATACCACTGTTGTAACTATTATCATCATCATCCCATGTGAAACCATACCTTTTGTATTTTTTTATTTTTTCTTGTCTGTTTGTTTGTTCAATTGTTCAGTTTTGTTTCTCTTGTATTCTCTTCTTGTGGTTGTACCCCTGCTACCACTATATCTCATCCGAATACCCTGGATACTGTTTATATGGGTATTAGAACTGGGGAAGGGAAAGATAGACAAAGCACAAAAAGACAAACCATTCTAAAAGCAATACCAACAAAATCATTTGGTGTAAATCAACTGCACAACCCCCAGGGGTGGGGGGGAGGAGAGGGTAAGGGGAAGGAGGGAGGTGAGGGAAAAATGAGGGAGGAAGTAACGAAGTAACAAGTTGAACAAGAAATGTACTCACTGCCTTACATATGTATCTGTAACCCCTCTGTACCACACATTGACAATAAAGAAAAAAGTTTAAATAAATAAATAAAAGCAAACACAAAGAAGCCTATAGTATTACCAAGTCCGTATGACATAAGGAATTCAGGCTCAGAAATATCCAAGAACAGCAACAAACTGGAGACTGAAGCAGGAGGATCATGAGTTCTTAGCCAGGCTGGGCCACATAGTGAGACCCTATCTCAATAAAAAGTAAAACAAAATAAAAAGGCTGAAAAAAAAAAGAAGCTTATTCATGTATGGGAGGAAGACTCATTCAGGAGACTCAGCAATCACCTCTGTAAGTCTGAATTCTCTTCAGCTAAAAAAAAAAAAAAAGAGAGAGAGAGAGAAACAGAGCGAGGGAATGGGGTGGCATTATCCAAAATGAAATGTACTTGTTACCTGACTTATGTGACTGAAGCCCCTCTGTACATCATCTTCATACTAACAAGCAAAAAAGAAAAGAAAGCTGGGTGCCGATGACTCACTCCTGTAGTCCAAGCTACTCAGGAGGCTGAAATCTAAGGATCATGGTTCAGAGCCAGTGGGGCAGGAAAGTCCAAGAGACTCTTATCTCCAATTAATCACCAGAATACTAGAAGTGGTGTTGTGGCTCAACTGGTAGAGTGCTAGTCTTGAGCTGGAGAGTTCAGGAACAGTACCCAGGCCCAGAGTTCAGCCCAACGACTAACAAAAAGAAAAAAGAAAGAAAGAATAAAATAAAAGAAAAAAATAGAAAAGAAAAACACAAGCTCACAGAGTTTTGTGAGAATCATCTGGAACAAAGAAAGACTTAGCTTCTAGAAATGGCTGAGTAAATAACAATAACATCACAGCTATATGACTAACATTCCTTGGGCTTTACTATATGAAAAGTACAGTGCTAAATTTTATATATAAACAATATCAAGTCTCACAGGAATTTTATGAGTCTTTTGTGTGTGTGTGTTTGTTGTTATAGTTGTTGTTTTGCTTTTGTAGAGGAAAAGACTACAATATACAGTGTAATATAGGCCACAAGCCGGCAATGAGCAGAGCCAGGGTTCAAAACTGGCCTCTGAGCCAAGGATGGATCACACCTGTAATCCTAGTTACTTAGAAGGCTGAGATCCAGAGGATTCGAAATTGAGGCTCTCAGGGAAGCCTGCAGACCCTTCCCTGTGAACCTATCCCAGCCTTGGCATGCAGGATCAGAAGCAGATACCAACTATCTCCTGTCTCCTCCAACTCCCCCTACCTCAGCCTTGGTCTTGTGCTCTGCTCCATCTCCCCTGCCCTGACCTACATTTCCCTTCTAGGAAAGGAAATCTCATCTCATTCTCCTCCTCTAGAAATCTCTTGAGTAACTGTTAACATCCCACTCTAGTCCTTCTAAATTCTCCCCTAGGACACTGGCTCTGCTTTGCTTTTGTAAGCATATAGGGCACACACCCTGAGGGCTGCTGTTCCTGAGGCCACGGCAGCTCAGGTCACCAGTGCTGAGTCTCACCCTGCCACCTTAACCTCAGCTTAGGGGATCCAGTATCACACATGGCTCAGCAGCCTCCTTCCTGCGCCCCAGCTAGGCAGTGCATTGCAACCCCTCCCCCTCTTCACCTCATCTTCACACTCGGTCTTTTTTCAATGACTTCAAATAGGGAAAGGACTGGCACACAAGGCAGAGAATGAACATAGGTAAAGGCAAGAAGCAGAAGCCACAAGGTGGCAGGCAGGACATTTAGGAGAGGCAGACAAGGGGGAGCTAAACCCCTCTCCCCAGAGAGAGCATAGCCAAGGTAGTGAATCCATGAGCCACATCAGAAGGCAGTTAGCAGAGGAAGCTGGCCTAGCCCACCCACTGGCCAGGAGAAAACTGGCTTCCGAGCATGGCTAGGCCCAAATAAGAAGCTCTTTCAAAGCACGCCTGTGTCCTTTGATTGCCTGGCTCTGCAGCTCCTGGCCCCATGCACCTGCAGACACCTGCCCCTGTTTCTGCTCTTCTCCACACAAAACATCCAAACTAACTCTTCCACTATCCTATCTGTTAGCATTTCCCTAGCCTCAGGTCCTCAGCTCCTCCCACTAGCCATATATACATTACACAGTGTAACAAAAACATGTACAGTAGCCACATGGCCTACGCCAAAGGAAATTCACCTAGGGCTTTAAATGTAATGTCATCAATAGAGTTTGCTTATCCTTGTCTTATATGAACGTACATACATAGCTTTTGAGCTACTGTGATCCACTGAGAGGTCTATTTTTGACCTTTATATGTTGAGTAGCTGTTTGGTTTTAGTTACATAATGTAGGGTCGCTGACCCAAACCTGTGGGAAATAACATTTGACAAGAAGTTTTTGGTTTCACAGACCTGGTCTCTACTGTCTCCCCCTCCCCCCACCTTAACAGTCATATATCAGGGAGATCATGCCCCTTCGTTTACTGTGTTCTAGGCTTGTCTTGCTCAACATTATTTGTTCAAGTTCTGACCATTTCCCTGCGAATACCAATATTTCACCATTTCTAATCGCTATGTAGTATTCCATTGTGTATAGGTACCATATGTTTTGGATCCATTCATCTGTGGAGGGGCATCTGAGTTGTTTCCATATTTTGGCTATTGTGAATTGTGCAGCAATAAACATGGAAGTGCAGATGTCTTTTTGATATCTTGGGACCTGTTGTTCAGGATAGATGCCTAGGAGTGATATGGCTGGGTCATAGGGTAGGTCTATATTGAGCTTTTTGAGAAACCTCCATACTGTTCTCCAAAGTGGTTGTACTAATTTGCACTCCCACCAACAGTGGAGGAGGGTTCCTCTTTCCACACACACCCTCCAGCATTTGTTGCTGCCTGAGTTCAGAGTATAGGCCATTCTAACTGGGGTGAGGTGGTGTCTCAGGGTTGTTTTTATTTGCATTTCTTTTACTACCAGGGATGTTGAACATTTCCTCATATGTTTCTTTGCCATTTTTATCTCTTCTCTTGTGAAGTCTCTCTTTAGCTCCTTTGCCCATTTAACAATTGGTTTACTGGGTTTGGAGGGGGTTTCTTGAGTTCTCTGTAGATGATGGATATTAGGCTTCTATCTGTTGCTGTGCTGGTGAAGATCCTTTTCCATATGGTTGGCTGTCTTTCTAGTTTAGTGGCTATGTCTTTAGCTATGAAGAAACTTTTTATTTTGTAGTAGTCCCATTTGTCTAGTCTCTCCCCTATCTGTTGTGCCCCTACTCTGTCCTTCAGTAGTTTCAAGGATTCAGGTCTGATGTTGAGGTCCTTGATCCATTTTGAGTTGATCTTGGGGCATGGTGATAGGCTTGGGTCTACTTTGAGTTTTCTGCATATGGCTGCCCAGTTCTCCCAGCACCAGTAGTTGAAGAGGCTATGTTTATTCCATTGTATGTCCTTAGCTCCTTTGTCGAATATCAGCTGACTGTAAGAGTGTGGTTTTATTTCTGGATCTTCAATTCTAATTCATTGGTCTTCAGGTCTGTTTTCCTACCAATACCAGGCTGTTTTTGTTATGATGGCTCTATAGTAGAGCTTGAAGTCTGGTATTGTGATACCTCCTGCACTGCTTTTTTTGCCTAGAATTGCTTTGGCTATTCTAGGTCTTCTGCTGTTCCATGTGAATTTATGGGTTGCTTTCTCTATTTCAGTGAAGAATGTAGTTGGGATCTTGATGGGGATTGCATTGAATTTGTATAACAATTTGGGCAATATGGCCATCTTCACTATATTGATTCTGCCTACCCATGAGCATGGGAGGTCTTTCCATCTCCTTGTGTCTTCTTTGATTTCCCTTATTAGATTTTTATAGTTCTCATTAAATAGGTCTGTCACGTCCTTGGTTAGGTTGATCCCTAGGTACTTTATTCTTTTTTTGGCTACTGTAAATGGATTATTTCCATAATTTCCTTTTCTGCTTGTACATTGCTGGTGTACAGAAAAGCTGCTGACTTTTGTGGATTGATTTTGTATCCTGCTACTTTGCCAAAATGGTTTATTAGATATAGGAGTTTGGGGACTGAGTTTTTTTGGTCCTTCAGATATAAGAACCTGTCATCTGCGAATAGGGATAGCTTGATTTCTTCCTTGCCGATGTGGATCCCTTTGATGTCCTCCTCTTGCCTTATTGCTATGGCTAGGGATTCCAATACTATGTTGAAAAGAAGTGGGGAGAGTGGGCATCCTTGTCTTGTTCCTGAGTTTAGGGGGAATGATTTTAGTTTCTCCCCATTTAATACGATATTAGCAGTTGGTCTGTTGTATATGGCTTTTATTGTTTTGAGAAATGTTCCATGTATTCCTGTTCTCTCCAGAGCTTTTAGTAAGTATGGATGTTGTATTTTGTCAAAGGCTTTTTGGGCATCGACTGAGATAACAATGTGATTCTTGATTTTAGTTCTGTTGATGTGGTGAATTACATTGATTGATTTACAGATGTTGAACCATCCTTGTGACTGTGGGATGAAGCCTACTTGGTCATGATGTATAATTTTCTTGAGCAGTTTCTGGATCCTGTTAGCTAATATTTTGTTGAGGAGCTTTGCGTCTGTGTTCATTAGTGATATTGGTCTGTTGAACTCACACTCTTACTTGGCTCTTTCACTTCAAGATGGTCCTCTAACACTTGAGCCACACTTCCACTTCCAGAGTTTCACTAGTTATTGGGATAAGGTCTCAGCCTCCAGAGTAGCTAAGATCAAACCCATCTTCTTTCCCAGCACTGGAGCAGCTCCATGAGGGCGCCACAGGCACAGCTCATGCCTCTGGAAGATTCCTGCTCCAAATTCTCACACACCTTGAAGACTAAGTCTTCATGTGACTGCACATAGGATTCAATACTCAGGCTACTTTGCAAGCCACATACTTTGCCTCTCTGAAAGCACAACATGAATACACCATGTGGAGGATGTGTTTTAATTAAATAGTATAAGAAAAAGTATCTGGATTTTATTATTCCTGTGTATATTTTGCTATAAGTTCTGAAATGACTGGAAACTGAATTTGCACAGCCTCTGGGAGTTTCGGTGCAGGCACTGGGCCCTTCTCTCTTTCATTCATATTAACTCCTTAATTTCAACAGCAAATGATGCCCCTTTTCATGCAAAACCCACTCATTCTCACCCACTTGATATAACTAAGCTATTTCACATAGTTTTATGCCTGGTGCCGGCTCACAAGAGCCATTTCTGTGTGGTGGCTGGAGGAAAGCTCCTCTCTCCTCCTGTCACACAGCGCTGGCTGCCTACTCCAGTCATGAAGGCTTCCTGGAGGACAGGAACTCAGAGAAGAATCCTCATGAGAGCCATTTCTGTGTGGTGGCTGGAAGAAAGCTCTTCTCTCCTGTCACACAGCACTGGCTGCTACTCCAGTCATGAGGGCTCACTGGGAGACAGGAACTCAGAGCAGAATCCCCGCTGATAACCTTCCCAAACACTGCTTCATAAAGAAAGTGGAAGGGAAAAAAGACTACTGCAGCTGGGCAGCTAGGAGGCATCTTTGCCTCTCAAGACCTTAGTTTTCTCTCTGTGAAGTAAAGCATTGGGACAAAACCACATTCACAACCTTCTTTCTGTGCCAAATGCTATGCGCATGCTCATTTCAATTCACTGCAATCCTTCATTCATCTGTTATTTCCACTGCATCATTAACAAGAAATAATTAAGGTAAAATTGCAATTAATAAAAACTGCATTTCAGGGAAAAAATACAAATAGATGGTACATATGTGGGGGGAGTTCAACCTCATGAAAAAAATCAAAAACACTAAAGAGATACACCATTTTTCCTCCATCAAACTGGCAGAAAGTAAATAAATAATAGTATCAACTGGGAGGATTGGGAAGATTGGGAACATAAGTGTGATTCAAGAGACCTTTTCAAGGACAATTTCATGCTAGCAAAATACAAGTTTAGTGCTCTTTGATATGGATATATGAACCTAAACTACAGAATATTCATGCTTGTTGTATCTCTATGTAACATCTTTTTTAAAAAATAAATAAAGCATGGTAACACAGGCCTGTAATTCCATTTATTCCAAAGGTGGAGATTAGAAGAACTACAGTTCAAGGCCAGCCTAGAGAATTTAACAAGACCCCCATCTCAATTAATAAGCCAAGTTTAGTGGCACATGTTTGTGATCTCAGCTACTTAGGAAGTATAAGTAAGAGGATCAAGGCCCAAGGCCTAGACAAAAAAAAAACAGCTCCATATCAATAAAATGAAAAAGGCTAACTCAAATGGTAGAGCAACCACCCAGCAAGTACAAACAAGATCCTAATTCAGGGGCAGGGAATATGGCCTAGTGGCAAGAGCGCTTGCCTCCTACACATGAAGCTCTCAGTTCAATTCCCCAGCACCACATATATGGAAAACGGCCAGAAGGGGCGCTGTGGCTCAGGTGGCAGAGTGCTAGCCTTGAGAGGGAAGAAGCCAGGGACAGTGCTCAGGCCCTGAGTCCAAGGCCCAGGACTGGCCAAAAAAAAAAAAAAGATCCTAATTCAAACCCAATTCTATCCCTACACACCCCCCACCTCTAAAAAAAAAAAAGCCATTGGACACAAATTTTCTTTCTATATGAAATTTGCTTTAAATATATTTCATCCAGAAATTGATTAAATGCACTTAGCTTTCCTTCACAAATACACGGCAGTTTGAGATTTGAAAATAAAAAACAAGGGGCTGGGAATATGGCCTAGTGGCAACAGCACTCGCCTCCTACACATGAAGCTCTCAGTTCGATTCCCCAGCACCACATATATGGAAAACGGCCAGAAGGGGTGCTGTGGCTCAGGTGGCAGAGTGCTTGCCTCGAGCGGGAAGAAGCCAGGGACAGTGCTCAGGCCCTGAGTCCAAGGCCCAGGACTGGCCAAAAAAAAAAAAAGAAAAGAAAAGAAAAAACAAGCCAGGTGCCAGTGTCTCACACTTATAATCCTAACAACTCAGGAGGCTTGAGATCTGAGTGAGGCTCATGGTTCAAAGCCAGTCTAGGGAGTATAGACGCTACAGCAGAAAAGTCCCACCAGGAGTGGGGAGACCAGACAGCAAGAGCACCACAGGACCGAGACTATGAGCAGACCAGACTGAGCCAAACTGTGGCGCTGAACACAGAATGGACCAAAAGGGCCAGGACCAGACAGCAGTGAGGGAGCTGGGCACCAAGGAGGAGGAGAGCAGAGACCACTGCTGGCCACACCCTGCCCCGGAGAGATCACACAGCACCGAAGGACACATGCAGACTCCAGGACCAATGAGTAAATCACAAAGAAATATTACAAATTTCATGAAAGGTCAAGCCAACTCACCAGCTCCAAAAACCAGTGCCACGGAAGAGGAGATTGAGAAAAAAAAAAAGCACTTCAGGCTATGATAGCAGAAATGACTGAAAGCCATCAAGATTGAATTTCAATTTCTGAAATATGTTTCATGGACATATCTCCCTCCGTGGCCCTCCCCCCAGGAAATAATTCTAATGGGAAAAAAAAAGTTTGGTTTTGCATGTAAGATCAAACCCTTTTTGTACCACAGTGGTGTTAGAAATAAATCTGCCATAAATCTCCCTTTTTCCCTGTCACAGCTCAGTGTGGGACTTGATCTCAGAACGTTCTAGACCTCCACCATGCATGGACCTTAAATGGACTGACTATTCATTCTTTTCTTTTTTTTTTTTTTTTTTGTAAAACATACTTTCAAGCTCCCCTCCTTTTTTCTTGCTTTATTTTTCAATGTGTTATTGCTTTATGAAAAATGTTTAACCCTAAAACTCCTCTAGATTACCTATGCTGTATAAAGAAGCAATTGCTCTGGCCTACTTTTCTATTTTACAATTAAATATCTTTTCCACATATAAAAAAAAAAGATTGAATTCCAAAAACAATTTCAGGAAAACAGAAAGGAATTCTCGAGGGAACGTCAGGAAGTGAGGAAAAAAATGGAAAGAATGGAAGTAAAAATAGATACAGTCCACTCCTCATTTAAAGAAGACCTTAACATCATGATAACTGAAATGCATGAAAAAATAGAATCGAAATTCAACTCATTAAAAGAAGAAATTACCACATTGAGAGCTGATCTAGCAACTATAAACAGCTCACTTTCCACAATGCAAACTACACTGGAAGCTACTTCTCAAAGGATCGATCATATGGAATCTAGAATCTCATTTTTGGAAGATAACTCAGCTGATAAGGATCAGAAGATTATCACACTCCAAGAAACTGTCAATCTTCATGAAAGACTAATTCAGGAGATAGAAGACAAGGCGAAGAGATATAATCTGCCTATAATTGGAATAGGAAGAGAGGAATATAGAATTATTACAGAGAATTTCCCCAATCTCAAAAGGAAAAACCTTACCCAAGTAACAGAAGCATATAAAACACCTAGCAGACCAGACCCTAGAAGAAACACCCCCAGACACATCATAGTCAAGGCTTCAGATCTTAACAACAAGGAACATATCCTGAATGCAGTCAAAACAAAGAAAGAACTATACTACAATGGAAAAAAAAAAATCAGAATCACAGCAGACATCTCCACACAAACTTTCACACAGGAAGAGCCTGGAAGAACACCATCCAAGTCCCAAAGGCCAATGACTGCCAACCCAGACTTAGGTACCCAGCAAAATTACAATTTACTTTTGATGGAGAAACCAAAACCTACCAAAATAAAGAAAAATTAAAGGAATGTATGAACAATAGTCTGAAGCCAATAAGAAAGCATCTTAATAAACACAAGAAAGAAAGGAAAGAAGCAAAACACAGGTTAATAGGAAAATGGAAGGGAAAAAAACCACACCTACCCATAGTAACTATAAACATCAATGGACTCAACTCTGATCAAAAGAAAAAGAACGGGGCTGGGGATATGGCCTAGTGGCAAGAGTGCTTGCCTCCTATACATGAAGCCCTGGGTTAGATTCCCCAGCACCACATATACAGAAAACAGCCAGAAGTGGCGCTGTGGCTCAAGTGACAGAGTGCTAGGCTTGAGCAAAAAGAAGCCAGGGACAGTGCTCAGGCCCTGAATCCAAGCCCCAAGACTGGCCAAAAGAAAAAAAAATAGAACGGGAGAGTGGATCCAAAAGCAAGACCCATCCATGTGTTGTCTTCAAGAGACCCATCTCACAGCAAAGGACAAAAACAGGCGCTGAGTGAAAGGATGGAGTAAGCTCTTCCAAGCAAATGCACCTACCAAAACGGCAGGAGTAGCCATCCTGATTTTAGACAAGCTAACCCTCTCATTAAAATCAGTTCAAAAAGGCCAAAAAAAAAAAAAAAAAAAAAAAAAAAAGCTAGTCTAGGCAGAAAAGTCCATAAGACTCTTATTTCTAAATAACCATCCAAAATCCAGAAGTGGAACTGTGGCTAACATGGTAGAGTGCTAACCTTGAATGAAAAAGATAAGAGACAGTACCCAGACCTGAGTTCAAGCCCTAGGACTAGAATCAAAAATAATAGTAATTAATTAATTAACTAAAAGGTGAAGTTGGCTCTCATCTGATCCATAAACTATAATTAATACTTGGCCCCAGCCAAATATGTAGCCTCCCTCTTTCTTTCCTCAGCCACACTGGTGATGGTTTAAGAAGGAAGTTCATGCCTGTACCTTGCTTATCCTCCAGAATGTGCCAAGTGATTCTCCACGAAAGGACAAGCTCCTCCACTGAAAGTTCCATTTTGATCTGTAAAGCAAGCATGTAACTCAGCCTAGAAAACAGAATGTTCCAACAAGAAGTTTCATCACCTCCCCTCATCTAACTTAAGTCTGACTTTCAGTATTTCTTAAGGTCAAAAATATCACAGGAAAAGAGGGCAATATCCAGGTCAATTCACACACAAGGAAGCCTGGACTGGGCAGAAAACAACCCCATTAAGATGGAAGAAATCACTGGCCTTCAAGTTTAAACAAGACCTCAGCTCTGCAGAGAAGGTGCTGCTTGGTGAAGGGAGCAGGGTACCCAGGGGTATCTCAATCATTACAAGAAAATATACCTTGAAATGCAAGGTAAGGATCTCAAAGAGATTTTGAGACAATAGACACTTTTCTCCCACAAAGTAAAGCATAAACTTTAAGCTCCAAATATGCAGGTTTCAAAACATATTAAAAATTAGAAGGAAAAAGGGGATTTGGGCCTATTTTCTTTCTCTTTGGGAAATTTTATTAACCTGAAGTCTCTGAACACAGTATTCTCTTTATAGCTGGGGGCCAATGGCTCAGGCCTGTAATCTAGCTACTCAGGAGGCTGAGATCTGAGGACTGGAGTTCTAAACCAGCCTGGGAAGGAAAGTTTGTAAGGTGCTTATTTCCAATTAACCACAAAAGCCAGAAGTGGAGCTGTGGCTCAAGTGGTAGAGAGCTATCCTTGAGCTCAAAGCTCAGGGACAGTGCTTAGGCCCAGAATTCAAGCTTTAGGACTAGAAAAAAAAAAAAAAAAAAAAACCACGGGGCTGGGAATATGGCCTAGTGGCAAGAGTGCTTGCCTCGTATACATGAAGCCCTGGGTTCAATTCCCCAGCACCACATATACAGAAAATGGCCAGAAGTGGTACTGTGGCTCAAGTGACAGAGTGCTAGCCTTGAACAAAAAGAAGCCAGGGACAGTGCTCAGGCCCTGAGTCCAAGGCCCAGGACTGGCAAAAAAAAAAAAAAACACAAGAAGACAGTCTATCTAAGAACAAGTAGTATTTTATAGAAATAAAGTAGATACAGATGTTAGACTAAAGTGGTTAAGCATTGAATATAAGCATACCCAAGGCCCATTGTCATAACAGTGACTAAGTGCCTGCAGCTTTCTGGACATCTGGACACAGGAATTGGCTGGTCTGCTGGACATCATGTCATTTCTACATTTGACAGGCCTCCCACATTTCTACAAGTAGAGATTACCCTCATTTTTTAGTTAGTTTGTTTGTTTGTTTTCATTTTTGTTTCTTGGTGCCTCCACTAGAACTTGAACTCAAAGCCTATGCTCTTTCTTAGCTTTTTCTTGTTCAAGGCTAGTGCTCTACCACTTGAGCCACACCTCTACATCTGGCTTTTTGCTTAGTTATTGACAATAAGAATCTCTCTGATTTGTCTGTGCCAGGGGTATGGAGGAGGGGGTGATGGCTTCAAGCCTTGATCCTCAGAGATCAACCTCTTGAGTAGCTAGGATTATAGGTATGAATTACCAGCGCCTGTTTTCAAGCCATACAGAATGGAATGCCTAAAACCAATCTCAGTGAATGTCACAGAATCCTGAACCAGGCCCAACCAGCAAGATCTGCTAACAGACTACACAGAAACTATTAATGGCTCTCCAGGGCCAGCAATCATCAACAGGAAAATTTTTTCTGAGCACTCCATGACTGTTCTGGGTACATTCTCTTTCCAAGCCATATTGCAAGAGTGTTGTTACTTTGGTTCCAAGAATGTTCTTTGATGGGGAAAAATTCAACAAGCCTCTTCCTTCATCCATACTGGCTTGCCCAGAGTCCTAGCTCAACAGTGAGAGGAAGTGAAAAGCTGGGAACAGAATCTGGCAGTAAAGCCAACTTCAAACAGCATCCAATTATCAGCCTCACACTATCCCCACAGGGTGTCAGATTAATTCACACTCAGGGCTTAAGTCAGACCTTTGCATTCAAAGACAGAGAACAACCAATAGAACCTGGAGGTGCTTTCTCAATGACCCTTAAAATTGCTCCTTCACCTCTAAAAGATCATTCAGCATCTAGTCCCAGCTCTCAGCCATAGTTATCCTGAACTAAAACTAGTTAGGGAGTGTTTCATGCTCTCTCATCTGTTTCCCTTTGCTCCTGCTGTCTCTATCCAGAAAACTGTACCTCTCTTTACCAACTCCACTTGTCCCTCATCTTTTTGTTGTTGTTTTTATGCTAGTACTAGGGCTTAGACTCAGAGCCTGGGCACTGTCCCTTAGCTTTTTACTCAAGTGCACTCCTACTTCTTGAGCCACACCTCCACATCTGGCTTATTTTAATAGTCATTTGGAGATAAGAGTCTCTTGGATTTGTCTGCCTGGGCTGGCCTTGAATCACAAACCTCAAGTCTCAGCCTTCTGAGTGGCTAGAATTACAAGTGTGAGCCACCAGCACCTGGATGTTCCTCAACTTATACATCACTTCCTCTGACCACTTACTATCCCCTCCTACCCCATCATCATAGAACCTAAAAGTCACACCCCATGTAACTATCTTTTATCTGCATTCCTTATTTAGACTGCAAAATCCATTAGGACAGAGGCTGTATCTTTAGCACCATCATCTCTAGCACCTAGGCCATGGCCCAGGTGTGAATATTTGCCAGTGAATATTTACAATCAACAAACCTTGTGCCTACATTGGAGTAAACCTATTACAAAACATTGAGGATAGAAAGATCAAGAAGTTAAGTCTTGTCAGGTTCTGGGAGCTCAACATATAAGCTTAGCTACCTACTCAAGAGGCTGAAATCTGAGGATTGCAGTTCAAAGCCAGCCTTGGCAGAAAAATTATTGAGACTATTATCTCCAGTTAGTCAGCAAAAAGCTGTGAATCAAGTAGTAGAGAGCTAGCCTTGAGTAAAAAAATGAGAGTGCCTGGCCCAGAGTTCAAGCCCCAGAACCAACACACACACACACACACACACACACACACACACACACACACACACACACACACACAGTTAGGTCCTCTACTTCTCTACTTTCTTATAAATTATAATATATTCAGCCATATTGTTCTTCTATACACAGAGTTTTACAAAACCACAGCTTCCAATGTGTAACATTTAAAAGAGGAGCCTGCTGTTTGTTCTGGTTACAACCAGAACAAGGCTATCTTTCTCTGTTCTGTGATGTTTCTGAAATGTTTACAGTGACAGGCAGGCTTTCAACTCCTCCATGAGAACAAATAAATGAAAATGTTTGGAATGGCCAAAGTCACATGGGATCTGCTGTCCCAGGGAACAAATTCAGAGCAATGAGATTCTGAGAGCTGATCTAAATAAAATAAAGAGTAAGATGTTGTATAGGGAGAGGGGGAGATTGCTGTCCTTTCCAGAAAAGAACTACAAATAACATATAGACTTCCATCAGCCAAAAAGGAATGTGATCCCCTGGGCCTTGACTTCATCCTCTAGAGCTCTTTCTAAGTGCCCTGCCCTTCCTTTCCCTCCCTCTCCACAAACCCCAGTGCCCTGCTCTGCTTCTCAAAGTTGGTCCAGGCATTAGCAACTTCAGCATCACTTTATAACTTGGTACAAATTCGAATGCCCAGGCTCTGCCCCAAACACACTCAACCAAAAACTGTGGTGTAGCCCGACCCCCTGTGTTTCTCTAGCCCTCTAGGTGATTTTTTGCATGCTCAGATTTGACAGCCACTGCCTAGTTCTTTATCCTCACTATACTTATGGCAAGGTAAGTTGATTCATTTAGATAAACACCTTGTTTAGGTCTTGTCCTCGTTCACTGGAGGATTTTTACCTGCACGGAAACTGAAATTTATGCAAGTTCTTAGGGCCCTCTGCACCTCTGTAAACATTTGTCAAATCAACAAGCAAAGCTTCCTATGTTTGCTTCTTTTTTCCAATTTCCTAGGTGCTGGCCCTGCAAATATCCCTGAAGGAGTTAAGCCTCCCTTGTGAGTCATCAGGCCTAGCTCTGGCTATCTATCAGCATGTGATAAGACTCGAAGGACAGGAGATGAGACAGGCTTGGCCCAACTTTTTATCCCCTTTTCCTAAATCTCAGAGGCTGGAATGCTTGCTCGGACCTACCCTGGACTTATCTTCCCAAATAGCAGTGGTCTGACATGCTTCCAAAATGGAAGTATCTCAGGCACATTGGTGATACAGGTAAATCAACTCTATAGCCCAGCCTGCGTCATGGTTCTCTTTTCCAGAGAAATGTGTGGATAATGATATGTTTTCCTCAGTGGAGCAAATAATTTCCAAGGTCATATGATCAACCTTGCTTGATCACTAACCAGTTCTGACCTCAAACCCCTTTTTAACCTTTGGCCCCTCCCTTACATAGGCCCACTGCAAGCATTCACGAAAACATCTAGGTGGTAAGGGAAAGAAATAGTCGATTTCCAGGAGAGAATGATCAGAGTAGATTTCCAGCTTCCAGCTTGCCCTGAGTCCACCATGCCTCTCATTGGCATTACCCTGGCCCTGCCTGGGGTATTTAATATTAACCCAGGCTGATGAGCTGTGTGGCTGCTTTCCAGCCGCTGTGGAGGGCTGGATGCTGAGTCACTGCTTATGTGGCAGTGGCAACCACATGTTTCCACAGTGTTCTGGCAGCAGCAGTCTCTGTGGCCCCTGTGTTGACCATCAGGGCCCCTTCATTCCACAGGAAGGAGTTGTGGCTATGTCTCCTGGGTAAATGGAGAGAGAAGGAATTCCAAGCAGCTTAGCAAACTTGCTCTTCCTAGGGCTTTCTGTCTTCCCCATCATCACTCACACCAAGTAACAGGCAGGGGAGATGACGGCCCTAAAATAAATACAGCGCACTGGCACCCTGCCACCTACAAAGCCTTCCCCTCCAGCAAGCCCCTGGGGATTACCCAGATTGGATTGTATAGGGTAGAGAGGCTCTGGGTCTCTTTATTTCCTCACTCTCCCATCCAAAGTCCTAATTCACCCCTGCCCTGATGTGTTCGCCCCTCCAGAGCCCAGCAAAGATCCTAGGCAAAGACAAGGAAACCATGCTTGGAAGACACTCTCCCCACTTACCACCCTTGTGCCTTCCACCTCAATGAAATGAAAAAAATGATACGCAGTTGGGTTGTGGGTACTAGTGCTAACAAATGTGACAGTGACATGCACACAGAAATACCAGGAGAGAGTAAAGATGATAAATGACATAGTTCTGAAATGGAAGTTCAGGACCTGCAAAAATGGCAGGGATGGATTGGTGTGTGCAGACTAAGGACAGTCACCCTCTTAGCTTTGAGGCCCCTGAGAACATTGGAATCTCAGGAAGGTCAAAGAAAGCCACTCTCCACCTTTGAGCTAACCAATATGGGTAGAGAGTGGGAGAAATACTGGCAGCAGTCAGTGCAGTACAGTGAGAGAAGAGAGAATGAGCATGGAGGCTGAAGAGAGGGCTGAGGGTACTCCCTCCAGCCACAGTCCTGAGATGGAAGTCTTCGATTTGGGGAGCTGGAACTCCCAGCTCCTGTCCTGCTGAAACATGCCCAGATGCTTCATGCTGTGGGCACTGGCTAATCGCCCCTCTGACTCACACCATTATTAAACAGGCAACTTGGGCAAGAAGTAGAATTATCCATGGCAAAACCTCTTGGAAAAACCCCAAAAGCTCAAGTCTATTGCTATCCCAGACACCATCTTTTACCACTAGAACACATGAAAACTTGAAGCAGAGAGAGTGAGTTTGCTGGATCACATTGGTTTCTCCAGGGAGTAACTACCCCACTATGGTTCACACCCTGCTCACACATGGGAACTAACCCACTGGGCTGTGGCATCCATGGCCAGCTTGTGCCTGGTGCAGGTCAGAGCACGCAGCTGACATCAGACCCACTGTCTGGCTTAGCCCTGCTTGGGCCCACATCCTG
The DNA here is from genome assembly GCF_023159225.1 of Perognathus longimembris pacificus. Taxonomy (NCBI): domain Eukaryota; kingdom Metazoa; phylum Chordata; class Mammalia; order Rodentia; family Heteromyidae; genus Perognathus; species Perognathus longimembris. Next base: position 36,799,096 of record NC_063166.1, on the reverse strand, counting down.
TGGCTCCGGCACATGATCAGGATTGCAATCGTGGGTTAACCAGAGGCAACCTGGTGGAACATCCCTAAGAAGGGCTGTGGCTTCACTGGCAGATAACCCCAACAGGAGAGAAAACATTGGACAATGCCCCTAAGCTGTCCTTCCAGCAGCCTGGCTCCTAAAGGCCCCTAACCAGTCTTTCTGGTACTGATCCCCAATTACAACTGGATTAACGGAATCTTAATATTTTCTTCCAAAATAAACAATGAGGCTGGTGCTTTATTTTCCAACATGCTACTTCAACTTGTAGCTTATTTTTAGTCAAATTAAACCACTGACCTTCCAACTGGTGTTTTCAGAGGTAAACCCAAGGATTTTCTTCTTCCAGATTGCTTGTAGACCTAGGGTTTGGGATTCACCAGACAGACCTGGAGGGAAATGGTTTATTTAATGACTCAGCCCTGAGCCCCTGAGTTCTGGCAGGAAGGAAATTGGGGGTAGAAATCTTCTGAGAGGATCTGAGCTTTGTCCTCCAGTCAAAATGTTCAACCAGACCTAGAATCTTTAACTAAGGTCTGTATCCATGGGGGATTGGTGCTAGCTTTAGCTGATTTGGAGTCAGCAAAGTAGAGGCAAGCGCAGAAGTTAGGAAAGGTAATAGAAATACCTTTGTTGTTGGATTCAAGTCACCTCCAGTGTGGTCACTGCTTTAGAAGGAGCATGACAAGTAGCTGAGATTCTTTACAGGAGGATGTCAAGAATGGGGCAATCCCTACAGGCTGAGGGTTTGGAAAAGGGTCCTGGGACAAAGGACTTGAGTAGGATTTGAATCAGAATGGAAAACAGCTGTGGCTTCTGAGGACCTCACAGACCCTCTCCACCCCTTCTCCTTCCACCCATTCCCTTGGGGGATTTCACCCACAGCTTCAGCTCCTACCTTAAAACAATGACTCACAAACCTGTATCTATGGTCTGCGTCTTTTTCCTCAACTTTAGAGCTCCAAGTTCAATCCCTAAGGAGCTAACTTCTTTACTGGACCAACCAGTAATTCAAACTTACCATCTTCTTTTTTTTCTGCCCCTCCCCCCTACCATATATGCTCATCCATGTACACCTACCAAAGAGAAAGACCCAAATCAGACAGCCTGGGCTTCCCTTGCCCTGCTCCCTCCAGGCATTCAAGCCAGACCAGTTCTTCCTTCTAATCACCTCACGAGCCAGGCCCTTTTCCCCACTTCTGCATCTTTGCTTAGTCTCCGATCCTTGTTATTTCTACTACCTTCTACTTGGCTTTCCAGAGCTCTGGTCTTCATGCCTTCTGGCTCACCTAGCAGATAGGTCTTGCTAACACACTATCTTCTGCAAAATCATTCTTTGCTGGTGAACGCACACCTCTCTCTAATACACAGCCATAAACAAAGAGACCTGGGCTTTGCCCTGAGGCAATGAGCTTCACTGTTTGCAACATTTTAAAATAATGATTTCTAAAGCTTAGCCTGTTCTTAGCAAGACTAATTAGTTGAAAAAGGAAGTTGCCAGATGGTGCATACTGCTAAGGACCAATTGGTGGGGCACTCTTAATACACTGAGCTGATTTGGAAGTGCTGTGCCCTAGATCCTGTTCTTGCACCAATGTACATAATTTGGGTTCTGCATTGCCAATTGGCAAGTCCACTGACCTTCCAACCTATAGTTTAGAAAGTTCCACTCAGGTTTGGACCACTGAATGGGTGATGCTGTCCTCCACCTCTACATGTGATGTGGTCCCCTCTGTTGTCTTGGTAACTCTGGGATTCTTCATTATAGGCAATTTTGTCCCCTTGAGAACATTTTTCATGTCTGTGGACACTTTTTCAGGGACATAACATGGAGAAGGAAGAGTTCTAACACTGGCATCTGAGATGTCAAGGCTCAGGATACTACAAATGCCCTGCCATGTACAGATAAAATCCATCACAAAAAGGTAAAACCTGCTGCAAAATGTCCCCAGGACTGAGGTTGAACACTTGGCCCTAGACTCAGCTCAACCATCCTCCATCTGCTCCCCCAAAGCTCTCTCCCCTCCTCCCTAAAAGGGAAAGATAGCTGCTACATCAGGCCCCTCCCTCCCCTGCAGCAAATTTTATAAGAATGTGACTGTCCCTTCCCCCAGCTCCTCCAGGGTGAGAGATATGTTTTCTCTCTCCCTTCTTAGGACAGCCCACATTAAAGTCTCCTGACTGACACACAAAGAAAAATAGCACTGAGTGTGATCCAGGACCAGAGATGATATGAGAGAGAATGAGGCGAGAATGAGAATTATGGCCCCACTGACACGGGCATTGAACCTAAAAACACCAACATGTGCTAAATGCAGAAAATGTTGGCTTGTACATAGAATGGGCTTTTGCTTCATCTCATGTAATAAAACCAATTATTACCACTAAACACACACACACACAGAATTTCACATTCCTAGAATATCAAAATTCTACTGATGTTCAAATCCCCTATAGAAAATGGCAATTTACATAGTACCTGCTTCCCATATCCATAGTACATATCTTCCCATATACATTAAACCATCTGTAGATGACTTGTAATTGATGAGGCCTACTATCACATATATGCCATGTCCTTAGTTGTTATAGTACTTGCTGAGGGATCTGTGTATGTTCAGCCCAGTTGCTCCATGTTCCTCTTATTTTTTGTCTGAGATTGGTTGAATCCACAGATATGAAGCCCGTGGATGGAAGAGCCACCTGTCTACATGCTCAGACATGTGCATCTTTGAGAAAAATGATGAAGTAGAGGCAGAAATGTCAGCCCTCCCCCTTCTAGCTAATGTACCCAGATTCCAGGTGGCTAGCTCCAGTCAAATGACAAGGAAGCCAACTGTGAAAATGAATCTATATCACCTCTTGGTGGGAGTACATGTGAAAAGGAGAGATCATGTGACGACACATGATGTCAGAGCAAGGAGGAAGGGAGAAATGGCTGCTTTGCTTTTTATAACAACGTTCTCAAGAGGAATAATTCAGAAATGCCATGAGATCTACTTCATTTTTTCCTAAGAGCATGCTCCAAGGACCTTAGAAATTCCCATTTGGCCTCATCACTTAAGGATTCTTAATACTGTGACACTGAGGGCCACACTTCCAGCACATAAAGCCTTGGTTAAAAAAAAAAAAATCCGCATCTAAACTGCAGCAAGTGCTTTTGACCTTGTCTGATGGTTTTAGAAATTCTTGTTGAATAGAGAAAGATGGTTTAGGAGCTGGACCTTCCTGTGGCTCATCCCAATGGAATCAGTCTCATCCATAACTACAGGTACCGAATCTTGGTTTCTCCTAACACACCCACATCCCACTCTCAGCAATTACTTTCCATTGTCCACTCTGTGAAGTGTGGCTGACAAGGCAGCTGCAACCATGGAGAACAGGTAAATGAAGGGCAGGGCTACATTCTCAAAGAGGAGTTAATCTGTGGGCAGCTAGCTAGGTGATTCCCTTGGAAGTATTTGCTTACCATATTCTGCCCTTGGTGATGTAGGTGTGTAAGGAGAAAGAATTTGATTCTCAAAGTGTGGTCCTGAGGTCACCATCATCTTGTTAGAAATGCAGAAACACTGGGCATCAGTGGCTCACATCTGTAAACCTAGCTACTAAGGAGGCAGAGATCTGAGGATCGCTGTTCAAAGACAGCCCGAGCAGGAAAAGCCATGAGACTCACATCAATAAACCACCACTGTGGGTTAGTGGTAGAGTGCTAGCCTTGAGCTGAAGAGCTCAGGGACAGCACCCAGGCCCAGAGTTCAAACAGCAGCACTATGTATGACCAACATCAGCAACAACAAAAAGGTCAGGGACTCAGGAAAACAGAAACACAAAATGAGCCCCAGGAAACAATATGAAAGTGATACTGGTACAGACCATAGTGTCAGTTCAGCTGTACTAAATACTTGTACCAATTCCTTAATTTTCCTTTTGTTTTTTGGGTTTTTTTGTTTTGGTTTTGGTTTTGGTTTTTTTTTTGGCCAGTCCTGGGGCTTGGACTCAGGGCCTGAGCACTGTCCCTGGCTTCTTTTTTTATTTGCTCAAGGCAAGCACTCTGCCACTTCTGGCCATTTTCTGTATATGTGGTGCTGGGGAATCGAACCCAGGGCCTCATGTATATGAGGCAGGCACTCTTGCCACTAGGCCATATCCCCAGCCCCCTTAATTTTCCTTTTGAGAGTTCTATTCTTTGCAGTTTGGGTCCAATGTAGAAATATTTTCTTCAAGTTCAAGTTATGAAAGGAAGTCAGACAAGAAAGAGAAGAAAGCTGGTAATAGTGACAGACATTAGAGAGGCCCTTTCACAATAAAGACACACATCCACCAGGCAGGGGATAGGTGTGCAACAGCTTCCATCTCTTTTCAAGGCCTTGGCTTTGACCACAGCCTCTCCTCCTTCTGCAAGACTTATCCATAGGTTTGACCACGGCTGTCTTCTTTAGAGAGCTCAGCCAGTCATTCACATGGATGCAGAGAAGAACCCTTCATCAGAATATGTGTGGGCCCTGCATTTTATATCATCTTAATGCTCACAACAATGAGATGATAGATACAAAGTCTGAAAAAATTGTAATATGCTAAAAATATGAATTAAAATTACTTTTAGAACTTAACACTGTTCATAGTAGGTAGTTTTACAATGTTTGCGAGGTTAGTGAATTTTTACTTCCTTATAAAAAGTATTGCCAGATGCTGGTGACTCACACTTGTAATCATAGCTACACAAGGGGCCAAAATCTGAATATCACAGTTTGAAGCCAGCCTATGCAGACAAACCTGCCACACTCTTATCTCCAGTTAACCACCAAAATGCCAGGAGTGGAGCTGTGGTTCAAGTGGTAGAACATCAACCTTGCGCAAAAATGTTAAAGAATAGCACCCAGGTCCTGAGTTCAAGTCCCAGTACTATCATGCACAAAAGTATTACATCAGCATTTTTTTAGCAGTACCAGGGTTTGAACTCAGAGCTTTGCATTTCCAAGGCAGGTGCTCTACCACTTTAAACATGCCCCCAGCTCTTGCGATAGCATTTTGCAAGATGACCCCTCTCCTTGGTTTTTAAAAATCTACACTTATTCTTCCCATCTCCCCTCCCCCACCCCACGTTCTTCCTATTTAAAATGTAAGTGTGATACATGAAGGCACAGCAGGTTTCTGGTGACTATGAGATGATAATATGAGTAGCAATGTACTAGGGATAAAAAAGAAAACTAAAAGACCCTAACCCATAGTGACATCCTTATAGAGCAGTGCCAGCTCTAGTCTCCATGTCCCTATGTGGGAAGAAGTCTTATTTTCTTTTTTTTTTTTTTGCCAGTCCTGGGGCTTGGACTCAGGGCCTGAGCACTGTCCCTGGCTTCTTTTTGCTCAAGGCGCTTAGCACTCTGCCACTTGAGCCACAGCGCCACTTCTGGCCATTTTCTGTATATGTGGTGCTGGGGAATCGAACCCAGGGCCTCATGTATATGAGGCAGGCACTCTTGCCACTAGGCCATATCCCCAGCCCCAAGAAGTCTTATTTTGATGAAGTTATTGTTGTTATTGGTTTTGTTTTTCTGTTACTTGTGACCACATGCATTCTCAACTGACCTAGTACTCTATCAGAGTGGAGACATAGTTAGTATGGGATGTAGGTAGTGTAGTGAAGAGTACATTGAGGGTGTGTAGGGTATGAATACACTCCCCCCAAATTCATGTGTTAACACCTTAACCCCAGTGAAACAATGTTGAGAGGTGGGGCCCTAGTTAATTAAGAGGGCAGAGTGTCATTATCACAGGAATGGATTAGTTACTGCAGAAATGGGTTTGGGAGAAAAGCAAGAGTTTTGCTTTGTACTCATAAATGGACATGTTGAATTGAAACCCTTTTGTACAACTAATAAAAGATAATTTTTTGTGCCAGTCCCAGGGCTTGACTCAGGGCCTGGGCACCATCCCTGAACATTTTTGTTCAAGGCTAGCACTCTACAACTTGAGCCACAGCTCTACTTTCAACTTTTCGAAAGTTCATTGGAGAAAAGAGTCTCACAGCCTTTCCTTCTCAGGGATAGCTTTGAATTTCAGTCATCAGATATCAGCCTCCTGAGTAGCTAGGATTCCAGGCATAAGCTACCAGTACTCAGTGATTCTAATTTTTTTTAAGCAAGAGTTTAAATGGATTGAGAGCCAAAATAAATAAAATTGTAGGCAAAAGTTTGATTCTGTTTCTGTTCCTATCTTTGTCTCTCCACCCACCTCTTTCCCCCATGACCTAGTGAGAAAGCCCTCAACAGACATAGCCATTTGACCTTGTTCCACTTAACGTCTGGAACTGTAAGAAATGAATTGCTGCTCATTATATATTACACAGTTACAACAGCACAATATGGGATGAGGAGACATGTTATCATTTAAAGGGACTCAGGGAAGTGACAATGGCAGGCACAAGAGTGACTACAGCTTCCTTCAGCTCAGGTCTCCAAAGCTAGTAGGCACAAGAAAGACAGGTACCCCACCACTGGCAAGAAGGTGAAATGTAAAACAATAGGAGACTGACCTAGAAATTGTTGATCCAAAAAATCTATTTCTGGAAGGTTGACTTAGTGCAGCCATGTGGTTGGTACAAAGTCGATGCCCAGAGCCTATTGACCACTGGACAGATGGGCCTAGGGTTCTGCAGGTCAAGTGCAAGGCCTTCTCCTTAGCTTGAATTGGGCTGCTGGGCAGTATTCAAGCACTATTTCTTTCATAAGAGAAGCATCTCTCATCATGGCTTCTACTCCCAATTTCTAATTTCTGATTTGAAACTAGATTTCATGGTTGCTAGAATTGAATTGTAATAGAACACACAGCCCTGAGATTTTAGTCCCCAAGTTCTCTTGAACTTGACCTCCATAAAGGCTCTTCCAGTTCCATCACCAAACAGACCTCAGGCTAAAGCCAATGGCCAATGGGCCAAAATCCCATCATGGGAAGAAGCATTCTGCCAGCTGTCATACCCCACCCGTTTGGTAACTAAGGAAGATAGAGAAACACTGGCAGTCAATAGACCTAATGTGGCACTTCAACTAGACCCATTACAACATCAACAGGGTTTCTGTGCCCTCTGCTAGCTTTAACTTTGAGCTTCTTAGATTCCCTTCAAGTAGGTGAGGAGACTCATATGTCCTTCCATCCTTCTGTTCCCTACTTCAATTTAGGGAAGTTAAGCTAATTCCCTAATTTCTCAGTCTCTGTTTGTGAAAGGTTTGACCCCCATTCCATGCCTCTCTGTTGGCCCTGTTAGATGTTAAATCATTAGGTGTGTCCTCAAAAAGGACTGTGCATCCTTCCCCCAATCCCTCATCCCTCTGTCTCTTTCACATCCTGGCCACAATGACCCTATGATGTACTGACTCACCACAGGTCCAAATGATGAGCCAAAACAAACGTTTTCTCTTTATAAAACAATTCCTTCCTGGGCTTTATCACAGTAATGAAAAGATGATGAATCCTAAACTATAAGCTCATGAGGACTCACACATACTAAGGTCTGATGGGCATAGGAAGCCCAGCTCACGTGGAGTCATAAGAACTCAAACAGGGCTGCAAATGTGGCTTAGCGGTAGTGTGCTTGCCTCACATGCATGAAGCCCGGGGTTCCATTCCTCAGCACCACATAAACAGAAAAAGCCAGAAGTGGCACTGTGGCTCAAGTAGCAGAGCACTAGCCTTGAGCAAAAGGAAGCCAGGAACAGTGCCCAGGCCCTGAGTTCAAGCCCCAGGTCTGGCAAAAAAAAAAAAAAAAACTCAAAGTAGGATCCCTTTCAGTTCAAGGTCTGACACTAAAGAAACACTTCTGGGACTGGAAGCAAAATCATGGTGGGTATAATCAAAGAAAAAACTCTATTTAAAAGAAATAATAGGCCAGATGCCAGTGGTTCATGCCTATAATCCTAGCAATTCAGGAGGCTGAGATCTGAGGATCACAGTTCAAAGCCAGCAGGGGCACAAAAGTCCCTGTGAGATTCTTACCTCCATTTAGCCACTCAAAATATAGAAGTGGTGCTGTGACTCAAGTAATAGAACACTAGCCTTGAACATACAGAGGTTCAAGGATGAAGGGATGGGACAGCACTTAGGTCCTAAGTTCAAGTTCCGCAACCAGCGGGGGAAGGGTAGAAGACGGGAGAAACAAAATTTTTTTAATCTCAAAAAGCAGAGCAACGTGTGTGTGTGTGTGTGTGTGTGTGTGTGTGTGTGTGTGTGTAGGGGCTTGAACATAGGGCAAAGGTGTTATTGAAGTGCCAGACTTTGAAGTCAGGCCCCACTTTACCACGCAAACCCCACTTTACCACGTAAACCCCACGTGAACCTGAGATAAGCATCCCTTGTGACCAAACCCAGGACAAGCTTATTAGGGCCCAGCCGGTCAAGAACTCTAACTGCTGGGAATCCTTAATTGTGACCACCCCTAGAATGCCTTGAGCCCTATGCCTCGAGCCCTTAGCCAATAAGATTTGTACCTGTGTCCTAATCTTGCTTGCTTGAATACCTGATTGTTGTAACTTTGTTTTTTGCCTTTATAAGCCCTGTGTAATTGCAGCTCGAGGCTTCCTCCTAACCTCCGCTGTGTCGGTGGGTAGGACAAGGCCCCAGTTGCAGCTCGCTTGAATAAAGCCTTGCCTTGGTTGTGCATTTCGGAATGTCTGAGTCTCGGTGGCCTTCTTGGTGGTCATCTCACAACTTGGTACAACATTTGGGGGCTCGTCCAGGATAGCCCCAGAGAGCCCCGAGACCCCAGACTCCAAAGGTAAGGAAACAGCGCTGTTCATTTGTCTTGTCCTGTAATTTGTCTGTTTGTCTGTCTGTTTTGCTTTTGCTTATTTCTTAAAAGGGTTCTTGAAGGGTTTGTCGAAGCGGACGTGCTTACTCGGCAACCCTGGGGAGACTGGGGATTGCCCCAGACTCTCCACCCTTGATACTTGGGTACACTTGGGTCCATTCTTCCTGCACCCTTGCGGGATGTTGTCTGCCAACTTAGGTCTGCTCCTGCTGCTTCTAGCTTGCAGGAAGAGGTTGTGGGCCAACCTGGGAGATCTCCAACTCGTACCTTTTCTAATTATCAGGCCTGTGTGTTGTATTGTTATAATTGTTTGGGTTTTTTGTAGCCTTTTGAGCTAAACATCTGATCAGAGCTATGCGTAAAGTTCTATCTTGGGAACCTCCATCTAGCACCCTAGATTTGACCCTAGCTCACTGGAGGGAGGTCAAGGAGATAGCTCAGAACCTAGGTGTGGCCCATAAGGAGGAAAATCACCCTGTGAAAGTCAGAATGGCCCAAGCTTGAGGCTAATTGGCCACCTGAGCGGAGCTTTGAATCAACACCCCTCATTTAGGATATCTAGACCAGATTCCTTATATAGATACCTGGAGGGAACTAGTTGAGAGGGACACTCCAGCTTGAGTTCAGCCCTTCTTAAAACGTTTCAGCTGTGTCCTCCGCTCTGGAGGGGCCCGACCAGTCCTGGCGCCAGCAGCCCAGAGTACGGAGGCATCGGCCCCGAGTCCTGACCTGCAGCCGCCGACAGGGGCAGACACTGGGCCAGCCCAAGCCATCCGCAGGTGGCAGGGAGTGACCGCACCACGCAGCGCTGTCGTCTCTGTGTTTGTAAGTATGACAGTCTCTTTTGTGTCAAACCTGCATAGCTCATTGGAAAGATGTACAGGCGACAGCTCACATTCAGTATGCGTGTAAAAATGTTTTAATAAGACTATCAAGCCCTGGAAAATGAGGCTGGAGAATGCTAAAATCATATATTAAAGGTTTTGTCTTAAAATTTGCGTGTAGCAGGAGTAAGATTGGCAAAAATATCTCTTGCCACTGGAAAATGTACGGCCGATGTTTATTTTGCGCGCTTTAAGATCTTTTTAATATGTGTGTGTGCATGTGTGAGTGTGAACATGTTCAAGACTGTTAGTATGATGTAAAATTGAGTGAGTTGAAGTTTAAATTCAAATGGTCATCAAGTTTGGGCATTACCAAATGCTTTAAAGGATTATTGCATTGTTTTAAAGAGGAACTATAGTTAAAAAATGTTTAATTAAAACAATCAGAGCTAAGTGTCAGAAATTTGGATTTAAATGGATATATATTAAACTAATGGGGATAGAAGTAAACTCTCATTAACTCTATATATGGAGGAAGAAATGGCAAAATGGGCCAATGTTTCTCACTAATATATTGGAAAGCTGAATGGATAAGTATTTCTAATTGTAATTCTTGCATTAAGGAAAAATTGTCATTTGAGTTCAAAGGTCTTCATGCCATGCAGTAACTGGGACTGAAGAAAAAAAAAAAGAGGCTCTTTGAAACAAGCAGCCCATAGGCAAAGGGCGGCACCTGGTTTCAGAATGCCTGTGAGCTTCAATTTTTCCAATGCAGATAAAAGCTAAAGTGTTGGGTTAGTGTTTAAAAGGCTTTGGAAATCAAGAATACATTTCTAGATAAGAAATTTGGAAGTAAAATTGTCCCAAATAATTATTGCAAAGTGAGAAAAGGAGAATTATGGCTACCAAAATGTTTAATTGCCATTCCAGCTTCTTTGTAGGTTTTTTTTTTTGTAACAGTTTCCAGCTTGCCCACAGAGAAGCAAAGGTGATTCCTACAAGTTTGTCATGCTTAAAAACTACTTCTGTGTGGACCACCTTGTTGCTTTTAATTGGAGTAAAGTGGCCTCTTGTAAGACTCACTGATCTGAAATCTGCGGTTCGAAGCCAGCCCGGGCAGAGAAAGGTCCCTGTGAGAGACTTGTCTCTAATCAGCCAGCAGAGTGCTGGGAACGGAGTTGTGTGGAGCTCAAAGTGGTAGGGTGCTAGTGTTGAGCTGGAGAGCTGGGGGACAGCGCTCAGGCCCTGAGTCCAAGTCCAGTGGAAAGTCACTCCTCCTGGGACAAAAGTGATAGAGCATCCAGAGGCAGTAAGCCACTGCTTGGATGGCAGAGATGGTGTCAGATCCAAGAGTCACTCCTGTTTGGCCTTTCAAAAGTTAATCAAAGCGGGGAAGTCCTAGAAGAATAGTTCATAAGCATGCCTTACTAATGCCCATGCCATGTCTGGGCCCGAACTTGCCAGTCATCTGTGATAGTGGTTAGTAAGGGTAAGTTTGTCAAATGAGAGGATAGTTTAAAATCCCAACCCCCACATCTACTCAAAGCTCTGACTGGCAGTGAGAATTTTAAGCTGATACATCTGTTCAGGAAAGAAAGCTTGTAGACCTGAGATTGTGTCCTTATTGAGATGTGTTAAAGGCCCGCAAAGGTAATTTTTTTTAGGTCATCAGAGATCAGTTCCCCAGCCAGTCAGGAAAAAGCTTTTACAAACTAGAATGTTAAAAGGCACAAATTTGTAAACCTGAAGTCACCCATCTGGGCTTCATATTAAAAGAGGGCAAGCATTGGCTGTCAGATGCACGTAAAGAGACTGTGCTGAAAATCCCTGTGCCTAAGTCAGCCAGACAAGTCAGAGTTCCTGGGAACAGCAGGCTTTTGCCAGCTGTGGATACCTGGGTTCGCTGAGATGGTCAAGCTTCTATATGAAGCCACCAAAAACCTCCCAGAATTTTATTGGACTGAGCAGATGCAAAAACCCTTTGAGGCAATCTAGAAAAGCCTTCTGGAAGCCCCTGCCTTAGGCCTACTTGACATGAATACCAAGAGAGGGGGCTATTGACAGCTGGAGGAAAGGCCATTAGAAACAAGCAGGAGATTTTAAGCCTCATCCGGGCCCTATGGGAACCAGCAAAGATTGCCATTATGCACTATCTGGGTCATCAAAAGGGAGTTGATTCGGTGACTAGAGGGAATAATCTGGCCGACCAGGCAGCTAAGGAAGCAGCCCTTCAGCCCAGAGAAGTATTGACTCTAGTAGACCCAGAGCCACGAGCTTTGCCTCCTGTGCCCAGTATTCCCAAGAAGACTTGGAGTGGATAAAGAAAATTCCCATGTCCCACAAACCCCTGGACAGAGAAGGAAACAATGACTGGTGGAAAACTTGTGAAGGGAAACTTATCTTGCCACAAGGGCTGGGTAAGGGGATCCTTAAGAGAATCCACCAAGCTTCTCACATGGGAACCCGAAGAATGCAGGACTTGCTCCGACACTCCAAAGTGAAAATTAGAAAGGAGATCAACTGGTTAAAAATATTGTTAAAAATTGTAAGGCCTGTCGGCTCACCAACGCCCCCAATCAACCAGTTACTAAAGGAGCTCACCTCCGTGGGGCGTGTATTGGGAAGTAAATTTCGCAGAAATTAAACCTGGAAAAATTTGGATACAAATATTTGCTAGTTTTTGTAGACACCTTTTCAGGATGGGTTGAAGCCTATCCAACAAAGCATGAGACTGCAAATGTAGTGGCTAAGAAGATCCTGGAAGAAATCCTACCCAGGTATGGCTTCCCATCCACCATTGGGTCGGACAACGGACCGGCCTTCATCTCAAAAGTAAGTCAGGGAATAGCCGCTGCACTGGGGACGGATTGGAAATTGCATTGTGCTTATAGACCCCAGAGTTCAGGACAGGTAGAGAGAATGAATCGGACTCTAAAAGAGACCTTAACTAAATTGGCCTTAGAGACTGGCGCAGACTGGGTGTCACTCCTTCCTTTTGCTCTGCTTAGAGTAAGAAATTCTCCATATCAGCTTGGCTTTACTCCTTTTGAAATAATGTACGGGTACCCCCCGCCCATTATTCCTAGCCTTCAGACTGAATTGCTTGCTTATTTGGATGATGCTGAATTTTTGTGTAAACTTGATTATTTGCAGCTCGTGCACAAGAATATGTGGCCCCAACTTAAGGCATTATATGATTCTGCTTCTGTCCCTACCCCCCATTTATTCAGACCGGGGGACTGGGTGTTCGTCCGGAGGCATAACCCCAAATCCTTAGAACCACAGTGGAAGGGACCCTACGTAGTGCTACTGACTACTCCCACTGCCCTCAAGATAGACGGCATCGCCACTTGGGTCCATTGCTCCCACGCCAGGCTAGCTGACCCCTTTGCCCTGGACGACGACTACCGTGGTGGAACATGGAAGGTCTAAGGTCTCCAAGCACCGGACTCAGCCGCTTTGCCTTCGCCTCAAGAAAAGAAAGTTAGACTGAATATTGTTATAATTTTCTTTTGCCTTCTGTCCTTGCTACTCTGGCTAATGTTGATGTTATTTTGGCAGCTCACTCCAAAGTGATGTGACCCTCTTATTTTAGCAACTAGCAGGAGTCCTGTAAAGTCTCATGCAAGCAAGAAGGCATTGGTAGTTTTGGGCTTGCTCAGGAATAGGGGTATAATTCCCAGTTTGGAGTAAAGCTTCTAATGGACATCTGATCCTGCAGTCCCTTGGTAAAGTATAGGTTCCTGGCTAGGTAAGGTCAACGTCCCTCAGTCAGCCTGAAGAAGCTACAGAAGATGGATGATCTTCACCCATCAGCCCCCCTTTAAAACCAAGGGACCAGAGTTGTTTTTGGTTACTACTTTGGGCCCTATTGGCCCATGCCTTATCTCTATATCATCCCCTAGACATGCAAGCTATTGAAATGGACAGAATGGAGCCATGATTGGCTCCCAAGGTACCAAAGAGAAAAGGGGGAAATGAAGTGCCAGACTTTGAAGTCAGGCCCCACTTTACCATGTGAACCCCACTTTACCATGTGAACCTGAGATAAACAGGCCCTGTGAGCAAACCCAGGACAAGCTTATTAGGGCCCAGCCGGTCAAGAACTCTAACCGCTGGGAATGCTTAACTCTGACCACCCCTAGAATGCCTCGAGCCCTGAGCCAATCAGATTTGTACCTGTGTCCTAATCTTGCTTGCTTGAACACCTGATTGTTGTAACTTTGTTTTTTGCCTGTATAAGCCCTGTGTAATCGCTGCTGGAGACTCCCTCCTAACCTATGCTGTGTTGGTGGGTAGGATGAGGCCCGAGTTGCAGCTCGCTTGAATAAAGCCTTGCCTTGCTTTTGCATTTTGGAATGTCTGAGTCTCGGTGGACTTCTTGGTGGTCGTCTCGCGACTTGGCACAACAGTTATCCCTTAGCTTTTTTGCTCAGGCTGTCACTCTACCACTTGAGCCTCAGCTCCACTTCTGGCTTTTTGCTGGTTAAATGAAGGTAAGCGCCCCTCAGATTTGTCTGCCAAGGCTGGCTTCAAACTATGATCCTAAGATCTCAGCCTCCTGAGTAACTATAAATACAGGCATGAACCAGCTGAAGTTACTGTATTTTAAAACACTACAAGAGCCAGGTGCTGGTGGCTCACGCCTGTAATCCTAGCTACTCAGGAGACTAAGATCTGAGGATTGCAGTTCAAAGCCAGCCAGAGAAGAAAGGCCGGGCTGGGAATATGGCCTAGTGGCAAGAGTGCTTGCCTCATATACATGAAGTCCTGGGTTCGATTCCCCAGCACCACATATATAAAAAAAATGGCCAGAAGTGGCGCTGTGGCTCAAGTGGCAAAGTGCTAGCCTTGAGCAAAAAGAAGCCAGGGACAGTGCTCAGACCCTGAGTCCAAGGCCCAGGACTGGCAAAAAAACAAAAACAAAAACAGAGAAGGAAGGCCATAAGACTCTTATCTCCAATTAACTACCAGAAAACAGGAAGTGGTGTTGTGGTTCAAGTGGTAGAGTACTATCCTTGAGCTGAAGAGCTCAGAGACAGCACCCAGGCCCAGAGTTCAAGCCCCAAAACCAACCAAAAATAAATAAATAAATAAATAAATAAATAAATAAATAAATAAATAAAACACAACAGGTAAACAATAGAAAGGAAAATTAGAATTGAGTACTTTTTTCGGTAAATTGTAATTTTTTATTGGAAAACAAATATACAACTTGGAATGGATTGAGGCAAATTGTGCCAGAAGCAGATTTTCTTTAAGTGGCTAAAACAAAGTTTAAAAAGCAAGTAACAATAAAAGAAAATGTTTCTGGTACAAGACCAGCAGTACAAAAAAATTGTGTACGAGTACCTGGATAATACACCCGTTTTGCAATAGTGCAACTTTTAAGTACATATATTGACTGTCCATAGTCCACGCAGAGTTACAACTCCACACTTCAACAACAACATGCTGACAGTTCCTAAAAGAAAACTACTTAAAAAAGGCATAACCCAGATGTTCCCTCATTTGACCAACTCCATCTAAGTTTAGATGTGCAGAAGGGCTTAGATATATCCAGAGTAAGCCACATGCAACATGTTACCTGATCAATTTTCTAAAATAAGGTTTCAGGACAATGACAGTAAGATAAAAAAAAACATGGAGGAATGAAATCCTAATTACTATACATGCATATTTTTTTGACAGTAGGGGAAACCTTTTACAGATAATTTACAAACAAAGAAAAGGCAAATAAACAATTTTGTACAAGAAATTTAACACATTCTGTACAATGTCTTCACTTTGCTGTCATCATTTGTACAAACTCTTCATAGTTTACTTGACCATCACCATCAATATCTGCTTCCCTGATCATTTCATCAACCTCTTCATCTGTTAACTTCTCCCCCAGGTTTGTCATCACATGGCGAGGCTCTGCTGCACTAATATAACCATTGCCATCCTTATCAAATACACGGAATGCTTCTCTAATTTCTTCTTCACTGTCAGTGTCTTTCATTTTTCTTGCCATCATTGTCAGAAATTCAGGAAAGTCAATTGTGCCATTACCTACTACTTCATCTACTTCATTAATCATGTCCTGTAACTCTGCTTCTGTGGGATTTTGCCCAAGAGACCTCATTACAGTTCCCAGTTCCTTTGTTGTTATAGTTCCATTACCATCCTTGTCAAATAGTGAAAAAGCTTCTTTGAATTCTGCAATCTGCTCTTCAGTCAGTTGGTCAGCCATGCTGCAAGCGCTACCGGTTTCCGAGACACGACCACACAACCACTCAGCTCGCTTGCTCCGCTCGAATTGAGTACTTTTTTTTTTTTTTTTTTTTTTTTTTTTGGCCAGTCCTGGGCCTTGGACTCAGGGCCTGAGCACTGTCCCTGGCTTCTTCCGGCTCAAGGCTAGCACTCTGCCACTTGAGCCACAGCGCCGCTTCTGGCCGTTTTCTGTATATGTGGTGCTGGGGAATCGAACCTAGGGCCTCGTGTATCCGAGGCAGGCACTCTTGCCACTAGGCTATATCCCCAGCCCACGAATTGAGTACTTTTAATCCTGTTCATTCTACAAGTTTAGTAGTTAATTTTTTTAAACAAACAACATACAAATGTTAATATCAAATCTATAGTTATTAGGAGAAACAGAGAATAAGAACCTGAGAAACATTTCTAATACTTTTTTTGCTTTTATTGTTTGTTTCTTTTTTTGTAGTACTGGATGTGGAGCCCATAGTTTCACACATGCTAGGCAGGTAAGTTATACCCAAAGCCCCTAAAAGACGTTTTTAAAGGATACAAGACACAGCTAGGCACTGGTGATGTATGCCTATAATCCTAGCTATTCATAAGGCTGATATCTGAATATCATGGTTCAAACCCAGCATAGGCAGACAAATCCAAGAGACATTTATCTCCAAATTAAGGAAAAGAAAGTGAAGCTGTGGCTTAAGTAATAGAGCACTAGTCTTCATTGTAAACGCCAAGGAAGATCACAAGGCCCTGAGTTCAAGCCCCAGTATTACCACAAAAAAAGAAAAATAATTTTAAAAATAAGATATAAGACACAAAAGGACAACATAAGGCAGAGCTACAAAAGATGCAGAAATTAGATGATAAAACTCTAGAAATAAGCTGGGTACCAGTGGCTCACACCTGAAATCCTAGCTACTCAGACTCAGGCTGGGAGATCATGGTTCAAAGCCAGTCTGGGCAGAAAAGGCAGAGACTCTAATCTCTCATTAGCCACCTCAAAAATGGAAGTGGAGTGGCTGGGAATATGGCCTAGTGGCAAGAGTGCTTGCCTCGTATACATGAGGCCCTGGGTTCGATTCCTCAGCACCACATATCCAGAAAATGGCCACAATGGGCCCTGTGGCTCAAGTGGCATAGTGCTAGCCTTGAGCAAAAAAGAAGCCAGGGACTGGCAAAAAAAAAAAAAAAAGAAAAAAAATGGAAGTGGAGCTATGGATCAAAGTGCTAGTCTTGAGCACAAAAGCTCAAGGACAGCTCCCAGGCCCTGAGTTCAAGCCCCAGGCCCTGAGTTCAAGCCCCACGACCAATCAAGAAGAAACAAAAAGGGACTGGGAATGTGGCTTCGTGGTAGAGTGCTTCCCTAGCATGCATGAAGCCCTGGGTTTGATTCCTCAGCACCACATAAGCAGAAAAAGCCGGAAGTGGCACTGTAGCTAAAGTGGTAGCATGCCAGCCTATAGCAGAAAAAAGTAGAGGAAGGGAAAAGTATCTTTATTAAATTGTCCCAACTAAAAATATTTAAAGAAATGACATAGGACTGGAAATGCTCGTGGTAAAGCCACTAACTGCCTAAGGCTGTGAGTTCAAACCCCAATACCATCAAAAGGAAAATAAAACATGAAAAAAGAAGAAACGATACAAGTATAAGATCATCATTTTTGCCACTCCCAATGAATGAATACTTCTAGGCAACAACCCATAACTGCTGTCATCACAAAAATAGACAACTGGGGATACAGACCAGTGACAGAGCATGTGCTTACTATGCATAGAGCCTTGGGTTCAATCCCAACAGCAACATAAACAAAAATAATAATAACCAAGTCAACTATACATAATATGCTTCCTTATAAAAGAAAATTTCCTAAAGCTGGGTGCCAGTGACTCACATCTATAATCCTGGCTACTCAGAGGATCACAGTTTGAAGCCAACCCAGACAAAAAAGTCCATGAGACTCCATCTCCAATTAACCATCAAAAAGCCAGGCTGGAGGTGTGGCTCAAGTGGTAGAGTGCCAGTCATAGGTAAGCAAACTGAGCAAGTACAAACTGCAGAGGGAGGAGGAAAGGACAAGGAGGAGGAAGAGGAACAGGAGGAGGAGGAGGAGGAACAGGAGGAGGAGGAGGAGGAGGAGCAGGAGGAGGAGGGGAGAAGGGGAAGAAGGAGGGGGACGGAGAGGGGGAGGGTAGAGGAAGAGGAGGAGGAGGAGGAGGACAAGGACTTCCCAGAGGATGGTGCATGTCATAACCATCACAAAGCATGAATGACTCCATTCTCTCACTGTTTGATGCTAAATGTGACTCATCACTGGGTTAAAATGGCCCATGCCTAAGACTTGGAAGAGATTGTAGGAAGGAAGTAAAAAAAAAAAAAAAGAAAGAAAGAAAGAAAGAAAAGAAAAGAAAAAAGGAGGAAGTCACTGGGATCTGCTTTGGCATGGTGGCTGAGAACAAGGAAGGGCAACTTGGCAGAGGCCGCAGCAGCCCTGTGCCGGGCTTGGCAGCCACCTTCACAGAGCAATCCAGCAAAACAATGGATGTAATTCACTCTCAGTTTCCAAGTGCAAAGCTCTCCTGGAAATTCTCTGCACTACCTAATTGCCAATACTAGAGATTTATTTTCTTTCCTAGAAAAGAGTCTGTTCTTTGTAACAAAAGGACCCTAACTGACCAAAAAGATTGACAACTCGTGTGTTTCTATGTGTGTGGGGAGGGGGGTGTGCACACACATATTCCACACTTAGGTTAATTTCACCAGAATGCTCTTGATGTTTCCAAATTCATCTTAAAAACAGGTTGGATGACAAAAAGGGGTTGTTTAGTTTGATTATTGTTCACCTCTGAAAGCCTTGAAGAATGCAAACAAAAGTTTGGCTTCCATAGAACTTTTTGTATTTAATGACTGTTGGGAGTGTATATACAGTTATCTTTGGTTGTATGTAAACATGACAAAAGTTGATGATGGCTAGCCTTTCTGAGAAAATCTTAAAGAACCATTTATCCTGGTAGCAATCAAGCCTAACTTGTGTTGACTCAGCTTTCAGCCCTCCTTTTACATACCACACTTTTGGAGACTTCCAGCAGCTTTTTTCACATGTAAATAGCTGTAAACTGTATTTGAAAATGTCTGTTGCCTGTGTGAGTATTAGGACTTCATTTGCAAGTTGAATTTTTTTTTGGTGTTATAGCCAGAGCCCCACAAATTTGTTTTGCTAATAGTAGAATAAATAATCCAATAATAATAATATATAATGTATAACATATATCTAAAATATATAATTTGTTTTGCTAATAGTAGAATAAGTAATCCAATAAATAATAATAAATAACCCTCTATACAACAGAAGTGCGGTATTTATTTTAATTCTCTCTCCTTCAATTGTTATTCACAATAAAAAGAATGTTGTGGCAAAACATAAGATATCTGTGCCTTTGCCAAGGGGAGAATTCTCTTTTCAGGCTCCGGTTTGGTTTGATCACATGACTTGATTGATATGGCCAATGGAAGATGAGAAGTAAGGCTGGTGCTTCACTTCAGTCCCCGAAAACACTTTTGAACTGGCTCAACTCTTTTGCCGCCACCTCTATCTGGTGTTCCAGATAGAGACTTCTCAGTCAGCCTGAATCCCAAAGGAAGATGAGGCAGAGCTGAGTCACAATGGAAATGTGAGAAATCAGGTGAGACAGAAGCCACTGAGAAATGGGACTTCCCCAGTGTAACCGAGTCAGTCCTGCCTGATAGGTTTACTCGTTGCTTAGTTCTGATCATTCCTACCATTTCTTAAGCACTCGTTGTAAAGCATGTCCTTAATTTCTCAGAACTCTTTATGAGGTCCATACTCATTTCCCCATTTTACAAATGAGGAGCTGAGTGCTGGAGGGGTGAAAGAACTGGACCCCCAACTAGAAGCCACCTTGAGTTCCACGCCTGAGTCCATTTAATGCTTGAAGCTACTGCTCTTAAAATTATGACTAAACTGAAGCACTCTCCTTGAACACAGACTATTTCCTTGGCTTTGTGGCTCCTCCAAGACCCTCCCTGAGGACAGGAACTCAAATCACTAACAACAGATTGACTGACTGCTGCTGAAAGTCTGGATAAGTGAATGACTATTTATATGTGAACTCAGGGTTTCATGATCCTACTCTACTTTCTTGCTCATGAATGGCACTCTACCATTTCAAGCAGGCCTCTACTCTAGCATTTTTCTGGTTAATTGGAGATGACTCTCCTGGACTTTTCTGCCTCTGTTGGATTGATTCTCCAGCTCTCAGCTTCCTGAGTAACAAAGATTATAAGTGTAAGCCAGACATGGCATTTAAAGTACCATCAGAAAAGCAGAGGTCAGCTTTCACCCTGATTTCTATTCTTCTACTTTGTTTTCTTTTTTTTTTTAATTATCTTTAAGTGGTTGTACAAAGGAGTTGCCATCACGGGACTGGGGATATGGCCTAGTGGCAAGAGTGCTTGCCTCATGTACATAAAGCCCTGGGTTCGATTTCCCAGCACCACATATATAGAAAATGGCCAGAAGTGGCGCTGTGGCTCAAGTGGCAGAGAGCAAGCCTTGAGCAAAAAGAAGCCAGGGACAGTGCTCAGGCCCTGAGTCCAAGCTCAGGACTGGCCAAAAAAACCCAAAACAAAACAAAACAAAAAAAGGAGTTGCCATTTAACAAAACAATTTAGGAATACAATAGCTATTGATCAATGACACCCCTTTCAACATTCTTTTTTATTTTTTACTTTTTTTTTTATGGCCAGTGCTAGGGCTTGAACTCAGGGCCTGGGCACTGTCCCTGAGCTTCTTTTGCTCAAGGCAAGCACTCTACACTTGAGTCACAGCACCACTTCAAGACTTTTCTGTGTGCTGAGGAATCAAAACCAGGGCTTCATGCATGCTAGGCACTCTACCACTAAACCACATTCCCAGCCCAACCTTTCCACATTCTTACCCATCCCTCCCATACCTAGCCCTTCTCTCACTCCTAATTTTGTGGGAATACACTGGATGTTTGCTACATCCCTATCCTTTTCTCTTCTTCATTGTTTACCCCTTTCTAGTACCTACTTCCTGGTGTTTTATTTTGCTGAACTTTGATTTTGCCTTTCTAAGGAATTAGACTATTTGATATCTCCCTTGAATCTACTGTGTTTCAGTTACTACATTTATATACACTTGAATACCACCAAATGTGCCCTTCCTGGGGTTTGCATGTCCCTAAGTTTTTGTGCTCAAGGCTAGCACTTTACCCTTTGAGCCACACAACTCCACTTCTGGCTTTGTGGTAATTAATTGGAGAGTCTCATGAACTTTCCCTCCCAGGCTGGCTTTGAACTGTGATCCTCAGATCTCACCCTCCTGAGTAGAATTCCAGCCATGAGCCACCAGCTAAATTTCTATTCTTTGCAAATTACCAAACTTGTAAATGATAGTTATATATTTAATTATAGCTGCACCAAACCAACTAGAATCATGGAAATAATACTATGATATATTGAAATGGTCAAGTATTGAAATGGGCTATTTCTACAGAGAAAAGTAGGTGAGTTTAGAAGTCAAGAAAGATCTAATCGGGAAACCCCAATCCTTTTGTGTCACAGATCTTGAAGATAAGACAATGTTTTAGTTACTAAAATGTGCCTTTCATAAAATAAATAATGTAGATTGATTTTTTTTGGTTAAAACTTCCTGATTTAATGAATTTAAAAAAATTATACTGAGACCAGGGTCGGTGACTCACACCAGTAATCCTAGCTACTCAGGAAGCTGAGATCTAAGGACCATGGTTTGAAGCCATCCTGGGCAGGAAAATCCGTGAGCTCTTATCTCCAATTAATTACCTCCAAACCAGAAGTGGTGTTCAAGTGGTAGAGAGGTACCCTTGAGCAAAAAAGCTCAAGAACTGCACCAAGGCCCTGAGTTCAAGCACTAGTACTGGCACACCCATACTCACACACATATACAACAACAAAACCCTTTTACTATGAAGTGTTATAAAATTATGAAAGACTAAACTGGAGACAGTGAGAGCTCAATTCCCCCTGTCATCATGGAGAAACATACATGAAAGCTTATCTGTAAATATGAACATTCTCTGCAACATGTGTGCATTTGAAGTCAGGGTAAAGAACATTCCCAGGATAAATAATAACTGTAATATGGAGGTCAGATCTGGCCAGCGCCATCATGGGCTGTTGAGGGGTGTCAGACTGACTCCATCTCAGATTAGTTAAAGAAAACAGAAGCCAACTCCATCTTCACTAATATCTCCCCTGCCCTAACCAGGGAAGATTCCCTTTGTTGTGATAAGATTATGTAAACTACTTGACCACCTGAGTAGTGAATGCTCAAGGTTAAACCTGTGCCCTCCCATGAGTAGGCGTGTCCACCTGCATCTTGTGAGCGCCACCAAATCCATGTGCCAAGTCTAACTAACATGATAGGTTGGTTTAAACAGTCACTATGAGGCAGATTTTAACTCCATTGGCCACCTGCATGTGACCTGGCATGCTCTGTAATTGTTGTAACCTCATTGGCCACCTGCGTGTGGCAGGCTTGATGATATGGTGTTTGCCTTTGTAACCCAACCGTGAGTGTGGCCCAGGGTGCACGGTCCCAGCTCCCCAGTCTGGGCTGCCAAGGCCGGATTGCTTTTTACAGTCGAGGTTCCAGCTCCGAGTCTGGGCCGAGACCCTGGCCAGTCAGTATACTTTTTACTTCCCCAATAAATCCATCTTTTTACTTGAGACTGTCTGCGTGGTGGACTCTTGGAGGGAGGGGGATTTCCCCCCCCCTTGGACCCCATTACATTGTGGTCCCCTCCCTTGGGGGGACCCCATTACAATAACAATAACAACAATAATAATAATACCTGGTATCTACTTTTTGGACTTCATGCCCTTAAAAACTTCAAGACATACTTTGTGCTCTGGGTTGGAAATCCTCCAGTGAAATCATAAAGGAACTCAGTGAGTGCCCTGAGTGTGCAAAAACTTTATATAATTTATCTCTAATGCTCCCAGCAACTCATCAAGGTCAGACATTTAAAAAGATTATGTAATTTGCCCAAGGTCACACAGCTAGAAAGTGACAAACACAATTGAAATCCTAGTCTGACCCCCAAATTCAGGATGTGTCCACTAGATGGGGAGTTAGCAAGCTACCCTGTAGATTAAAACCCACCTACCACATTCATTTTCAAACTGCCTGTGAGTTAAGAATCTGTTTTAGATTTTTAAATGATTGCAAAAGATAAAAATAGTTCTTGGCTTGTAAGTTATATGAATTGACAATTTCTTTTTTCTGAATTTCAAATATGTGTAAATAAAAATGTGGCTCCTCTATTTTCTGTTTGCTTACTTTTATGCTACAATGGTAGCAACAGAAACTGTAAGCTGGAGAATGCAAATGTGTTTACTGTTATGCCCAAGTCGCAAGAAGATCACCAAGAAGAACACCTAGAGCCAGACATTTCGAAATGCAAAAGCAAGGCAAGGCTTTATTCAAGCAAGCTGCAACTCGGGCCTCGTCCTACCCACCAACACAGTGGAGGTTAGGAGGGAGCCTCGAGTTAGGAGGGAGCCTCCAGCTGCGATTACACAGAGCTTATACAGGCAAAAAACAAAGTTACAACAATCAGGTGTTCAAGCAAGCAAGATTAGGACACAGGTACAAATCTGATTGGCTCAGGGCTCGAGGCATTCTAGGGGTGGTCAGAGTTAAGCATTCCCAGCGGTTAGAGTTCTTGACCGGCTGGGCCCTAATAAGCTTGTCCTGGGTTTGCTCACAGGGCCTGTTTATCTCAGGTTCACATGGTAAAGTGGGGTTCACATGGTAAAGTGGGGCCTGACTTCAAAGTCTGGCACTTCATTTCCCCCTTTTCTCTTTGGTACCTTGGGAGCCAATCATGGCTCCATTCTGTCCATTTCAATAGCTTGCATGTCTAGGGGATGATATAGAGATAAGGCATGGGCCAATAGGGCCCAAAGTAGTAACCAAAAACAACTCTGGTCCCTTGGTTTTAAAGGGGGGCTGATGGGTGAAGATCATCCATCTTCTGTAGCTTCTTCAGGCTGACTGAGGGACGTTGACCTTACCTAGCCAGGAACCTATACTTTACCAAGGGACTGCAGGATCAGATGTCCATTAGAAGCTTTACTCCAAACTGGGAATTATACCCCTATTCCTGAGCAAGCCCAAAACTACCAATGCCTTCTTGCTTGCATGAGACTTTACAGGACTCCTGCTAGTTGCTAAAATAAGAGGGTCACATCACTTTGGAGTGAGCTGCCAAAATAACATCAACATTAGCCAGAGTAGCAAGGACAGAAGGCAAAAGAAAATTATAACAATATTCAGTCTAACTTTCTTTTCTTGAGGCGAAGGCAAAGCGGCTGAGTCCGGTGCTTGGAGACCTTAGACCTTCCATGTTCCACCACGGTAGTCGTCGTCCAGGGCAAAGGGGTCAGCTAGCCTGGCGTGGGAGCAATGGACCCAAGTGGCGATGCCGTCTATCTTGAGGGCAGTGGGAGTAGTCAGTAGCACTACGTAGGGTCCCTTCCACTGTGGTTCTAAGGATTTGGGGTTATGCCTCCGGACGAACACCCAGTCCCCCGGTCTGAATAAATGGGGGGTAGGGACAGAAGCAGAATCATATAATGCCTTAAGTTGGGGCCACATATTCTTGTGCACGAGCTGCAAATAATCAAGTTTACACAAAAATTCAGCATCATCCAAATAAGCAAGCAATTCAGTCTGAAGGCTAGGAATAATGGGCGGGGGGTACCCGTACATTATTTCAAAAGGAGTAAAGCCAAGCTGATATGGAGAATTTCTTACTCTAAGCAGAGCAAAAGGAAGGAGTGACACCCAGTCTGCGCCAGTCTCTAAGGCCAATTTAGTTAAGGTCTCTTTTAGAGTCCGATTCATTCTCTCTACCTGTCCTGAACTCTGGGGTCTATAAGCACAATGCAATTTCCAATCCGTCCCCAGTGCAGCGGCTATTCCCTGACTTACTTTTGAGATGAAGGCCGGTCCGTTGTCCGACCCAATGGTGGATGGGAAGCCATACCTGGGTAGGATTTCTTCCAGGATCTTCTTAGCCACTACATTTGCAGTCTCATGCTTTGTTGGATAGGCTTCAACCCATCCTGAAAAGGTGTCTACAAAAACTAGCAAATATTTGTATCCAAATTTTTCCAGGTTTAATTTCTGCGAAATTTACTTCCCAATACACGCCCCACGGAGGTGAGCTCCTTTAGTAACTGGTTGATTGGGGGCGTTGGTGAGCCGACAGGCCTTACAATTTTTAACAATATTTTTAACCAGTTGATCTCCTTTCTAATTTTCACTTTGGAGTGTCGGAGCAAGTCCTGCATTCTTCGGGTTCCCATGTGAGAAGCTTGGTGGATTCTCTTAAGGATCCCCTTACCCAGCCCTTGTGGCAAGATAAGTTTCCCTTCACAAGTTTTCCACCAGTCATTGTTTCCTTCTCTGTCCAGGGGTTTGTGGGACATGGGAATTTTCTTTATCCACTCCAAGTCTTCTTGGGAATACTGGGCACAGGAGGCAAAGCTCGTGGCTCTGGGTCTACTAGAGTCAATACTTCTCTGGGCTGAAGGGCTGCTTCCTTAGCTGCCTGGTCGGCCAGATTATTCCCTCTAGTCACCGAATCAACTCCCTTTTGATGACCCAGATAGTGCATAATGGCAATCTTTGCTGGTTCCCATAGGGCCCGGATGAGGCTTAAAATCTCCTGCTTGTTTCTAATGGCCTTTCCTCCAGCTGTCAATAGCCCCCTCTCTTGGTATTCATGTCAAGTAGGCCTAAGGCAGGGGCTTCCAGAAGGCTTTTCTAGATTGCCTCAAAGGGTTTTTGCATCTGCTCAGTCCAATAAAATTCTGGGAGGTTTTTGGTGGCTTCATATAGAAGCTTGACCATCTCAGCGAACCCAGGTATCCACAGCTGGCAAAAGCCTGCTGTTCCCAGGAACTCTGACTTGTCTGGCTGACTTAGGCACAGGGATTTTCAGCACAGTCTCTTTACGTGCATCTGACAGCCAATGCTTGCCCTCTTTTAATATGAAGCCCAGATGGGTGACTTCAGGTTTACAAATTTGTGCCTTTTAACATTCTAGTTTGTAAAAGCTTTTTCCTGACTGGCTGGGGAACTGATCTCTGATGACCTAAAAAAAATTACCTTTGCGGGCCTTTAACACATCTCAATAAGGACACAATCTCAGGTCTACAAGCTTTCTTTCCTGAACAGATGTATCAGCTTAAAATTCTCACTGCCAGTCAGAGCTTTGAGTAGATGTGGGGGTTGGGATTTTAAACTATCCTCTCATTTGACAAACTTACCCTTACTAACCACTATCACAGATGACTGGCAAGTTCGGGCCCAGACATGGCATGGGCATTAGTAAGGCATGCTTATGAACTATTCTTCTAGGACTTCCCGGCTTTGATTAACTTTTGAAAGGCCAAACAGGAGTGACTCTTGGATCTGACACCATCTCTGCCATCCAAGCAGTGGCTTACTGCCTCTGGATGCTCTATCACTTTTGTCCCAGGAGGAGTGACTTTCCACTGGACTTGGACTCAGGGCCTGAGCGCTGTCCCCCAGCTCTCCAGCTCAAGACTAGCACCCTACCACTTTGAGCTCCACACAACTCCGTTCCCAGCACTCTGCTGGCTGATTAGAGACAAGTCTCTCACAGGGACCTTTCTCTGCCCGGGCTGGCTTCGAACCACAGATTTCAGATCAGTGATTCTTACAAGAGGCCACTTTACTCCAATTAAAAGCAACAAGGTGGTCCACACAGAAGTAGTTTTTAAGCATGACAAACTTGTAGGAATCACCTTTGCTTCTCTGTGGGCAAGCTGGAAACTGTTACAAAAAAAAAAACCTACAAAGAAGCTGGAATGGCAATTAAACATTTTGGTAGCCATAATTCTCCTTTTCTCACTTTGCAATAATTATTTGGGACAATTTTACTTCCAAATTTCTTATCTAGAAATGTATTCTTGATTTCCAAAGCCTTTTAAACACTAACCCAACACTTTAGCTTTTATCTGCATTGGAAAAATTGAAGCTCACAGGCATTCTGAAACCAGGTGCCGCCCTTTGCCTATGGGCTGCTTGTTTCAAAGAGCCTCTTTTTTTTTTTCTTCAGTCCCAGTTACTGCATGGCATGAAGACCTTTGAACCCAAATGACAATTTTTCCTTAATGCAAGAATTACAATTAGAAATACTTATCCATTCAGCTTTCCAATATATTAGTGAGAAACATTGGCCCATTTTGCCATTTCTTCCTCCATATATAGAGTTAATGAGAGTTTACTTCTATCCCCATTAGTTTAATATATATCCATTTAAATCCAAATTTCTGACACTTAGCTCTGATTGTTTTAATTAAACATTTTTTAACTATAGTTCCTCTTTAAAACAATGCAATAATCCTTTAAAGCATTTGGTAATGCCCAAACTTGATGACCATTTGAATTTAAACTTCAACTCACTCAATTTTACATCATACTAACAGTCTTGAACATGTTCACACTCACACATGCACACACACATATTAAAAAGATCTTAAAGCGCGCAAAATAAACATCGGCCGTACATTTTCCAGTGGCAAGAGATATTTTTGCCAATCTTACTCCTGCTACACGCAAATTTTAAGACAAAACCTTTAATATATGATTTTAGCATTCTCCAGCCTCATTTTCCAGGGCTTGATAGTCTTATTAAAACATTTTTACACGCATACTGAATGTGAGCTGTCGCCTGTACATCTTTCCAATGAGCTATGCAGGTTTGACACAAAAGAGACTGTCATACTTACAAACACAGAGACGACAGCGCTGCGTGGTGCGGTCACTCCCTGCCACCTGCGGATGGCTTGGGCTGGCCCAGTGTCTGCCCCTGTCGGCGGCTGCAGGTCAGGACTCGGGGCCGATGCCTCCGTACTCTGGGCTGCTGGCGCCAGGACTGGGCGGGCCCCTCCAGAGCGGAGGGCACAGCTGAAATGTTTTCCTCAGAATCCTCTTGTACCTGGGGTGGGGAGTATGGAGGGGTAAATATTTCCTCCTCCATGCTTCCTCCCTGGAGGACAGGTGGGCACAATTTCTTCTCTTCCCTCTTGGTTTCTCTCTTGTCTCCCCGTGAATATTGGGGTAGGGGAAGGAGTGGAGGAGGGAGTCGGTAAGAAAGGCCGAACCCAAGCTGGAGTGTCCCTGTCAACCAGTTCCCTCCAGGTGTCTATATAAGGAATCTGGTCTAGATAGCCTGAATGAGGGGCCTCGATTAGGCTTTGTAAAGTCCTGATCTTAACTATATCAAGGCTCCCCTCAGGTGGCCAATTAGCTCTCTCAAGGATGGGCCATTCTTACTTGCACAGGGTGATTTTCCTCCTTATGGGCCACACCTCGGTTCTGAGCTATCTCCTTGACCTCCCTCCAATGAGCTAGGGTCAAATCTAGGGGGCTAGATGGAGGTCCCCAAGATAGAATGTTACCCATAGCTCTGATCAGATGTTTAGTTCAAAAGGCTACAAAAAAAAAACAAACAATACAACACACAGGCCTGAGAAAAAGCTACGAGTTGGAGATCTCCCAAGTTGGCCCACAACCTCCTCCTGCAAGCTAGAAGCCGCAGGAGCAGACCTAAGTTGGCCCACAACCTCCGGCAAGGGTGCAGGAGGAGTGGACCCAAGTGGACCCAAGTACAAGGTGGGCGAGTTGAGTCTCAAGGGTGGAGAGTCTGGGGCGTCCCCCAGTCTCCCCAGGATTGCTGAGTAAGTGCATCCACTTCGACAACCCCTTCAAGAAAGCAAAAGCAAAACAGACAAACAAACAAACAAATTACAGGACAAGACAAATGAACAGCTCTGTTTCCTTACCTTTGAATTTTGGGGTCTCGGGGTGGGTCTCTGGGGCTATCCCAAACGAGCCCCCAAATGTTATGCCCAAGTCGCGAGAAGATCACCAAGAAGACCACCAATAGCCAGACGTTCCGAAATGCAAAAGCAAGGCAAGGCTTTATTCAAGCGAGCTGTAACTCGGGCCTCGTCCTACCCACCGACACAGCGGAGGTTAGGAGGAAGCCCCAAGCTTCAATTACACAGGGCTTATAGAGGCAAAAAACAAAGTTACAACAATCAGGTGTTCAAGCAAGCAAGATTAGGACACAGGTACAAATCTGATTGGCTCAGGGCTCGAGGCATTCTGGGGGCAGTAAGAGTTAAGCATTCCCAGCAGTTGGAGTTCTAGACTGGCTGGGCCCTAATAAGCTTGTCCTGAGTTTGCTCACAGGGCCTGCTTATCTCAGGTTCACGTAAAGTGGGGTTCACGTGGTAAAGTGGCGCCTGACTTCAAAGTCTGGCACTTCATTTACCACCAGCTAAGCAGCAAGCTAAGCAAGTGGAGGCCCAGATTTCAAACCCCCACTACCAGCAAACATCCAAGCAAGCAGACCTTCCAAAATACCAGGAGAGCTGCCAACATGGATGGAAAATCTGATGAAGAACCACAGACTTCAAGGGATCAAGTCATAGAAGTTGTCCATAGGAAATACCTTGGTGACAGATGGAATCTGAACATGTGGCTGAAACAAGGCTGATGGCCTTGTTTCTGATACTATTCCACTGGGTCACTTCCTTTGCTAAATTGTGATGTCCTGTTCTATAAGGACAAGGGGTTGATCACTGTCTGGGCCACACCCATGTCCCCAGTGATCCAACTTTGCCTCAGGAAGAGTATATAACCAAGGCATATGTGGGAACCAATATTAGAGCCCAGACAGAGTTCTTTTGCCTGGTGCTGCCCTGAGGCCCCAAACCCAATCTTCCAATACTAACTACAGGCTTTCACTTTAACCTTCCCTCCAAAGACCTGACCCCCCTAAAGATCAGGGGCCAGATAGTGCCCAGACTTGGGTAGTAGAGAGTTCACGGGGGGGGGGGGGGGGGGGGGGCGTGTGGTTACAGAGTAGCTATAGGAAGACTGCTGATATTTTTCCACTTCCCCATGGGTTAGCAAGCAAAGGTACAGAAGCAAAACAGCTGTTAGGGGCATAATGGTCACAATTTTATTCTCTACGCTCTTCACAAATCATCCAAGAATCTTTTTAGAAGGCCTGGTGGCTGGAAAGCCTGTAATTTCCTTGACTAGTATCACTCACACCCACAAAGCACAGAGGGCTCTGGGAGGGACAATTATTGGTATTGAGTAGACTCTTGGATGTGCTCATCTGTGCTGATGGGTTTTCCATGGCCGCAGTTCACAGGAGGTTGTCTGGATGTTGTGAGTGGAGGCCGAGTGTGTGCCATCTTGAAGGTCTAGGTGAAATCAGATCCAGCAGGCCAGTTCAGTTTCTCCTCATCCCCTGCTCAGCCAGGATTTCCAACAGGGGTTCCACTAAAATGTTTACCAAGTTGCTTTTCTTCATCTTCTTTCTGCCATGAACCAATCACAAACAACATAAAAAACCCTTAGTCTTCCTGTCTCTGAGGACAGTCTGAAAATAGTTAGCAATGATTTCTGGTTAGCATTGACCACAGAGAGGGAAAGGTAAGATATTAATGTTACTTTTTTTTAAATAGAGGATAATAATAAACTCTTATTTTCAGGGTCAAATACCACAATATGTACCTATCCCTAAAGCCTGCTTGCAAAATTGGCTATAACTGCTCTAAAAAGACTGTCTCAGGCTGGCTAACAAAAATAATAAGCCTTCTGCCTTTAAAATTAACAATGAAAAATAAGTGTGCTATGATTGTAGCCCATGTGGGCTGACAGGAGCCACAGGATGTGTTCATAACTCAGGTCTTATTCCCAGTGGCACCCCAGCACAGAGGGAAGCAAAGCCTCACATGAAGTACAATGACAAGAAAATCTGCCAAGTATCCCCTGCCTCAAATGGAAGACCAGGGTGATTCCAAATTGTAGATCTACAAAGAATGTCCAGATCCCTTGATCTCCAGCTGCTGGTCCTCACGTAGCAACAAGTGGTCCAAGGTCCCACAAAGAGGAATTAGGAGATGGCTGTGGGCATTGGCAGAGGATGCTGGCCTTTAACCATGTAGGCCTGTTTCTCCCTCTCCTCTGCTTGCTGTGTGAGCTAAATCACACAGGCATACAGTGGCAGCATCTACATTATGGCGTTACTGTAGAGATGGGGTGACATAACCCCTACAAATGTGAAAGAACTTTAAATGGTGTGTGTGGGTGTGTGTGTGTGTGTGTGTGTGTGTGTGTGTGTGTGTGTGTGTATACCAGGGCTTGAACTTGGCTTGGGGACCCTGATCATTAGTTTCTTCATTCAAGAATGGTTCTCTACCACTTAAGCCACAGCTCCATTTCTGGCTTTTTTCCACTAGTTGATTAAAGATGAGAGTCTAGTGGATTTTCCTGCTAGGGTTGCTTTGAACTGAAATACTCAGATCTCAGCCTCCTAAGGAGATAGAATTATAGGTGTGAGCCACCAGCACATGACCTAAATGCTTATGTGTTTAAGTGCTATCTATTAACAATGACTATAAAATCTAAGAAAGCAAATTGCTTTTGAAGTTTATAAACATCTCCATCTTTGAAAAACAAATAAGTACTCCTGGAATAATAATAACAACAACACTGAACCAAGGGTGGGGAACCTCTTATCTGCCAAAGGTCATTTGGGTATTTATAACATCATTTGTGGACCATACAAAATTATCAGTACAAACAGAGAGGCCTCGAGCAACCAATGAGAAGCATTCCTCTGTCTGGAAGGTCATATATCGAGAAAGATTTACTGAGCCTTGAAAGGCCCTCAGGCCAGATCTTTCCTCCACCACAGACTTTTCCTGGTAATCAGGTGCTTTTAATGGACTTTTGAACTGGTTCTCACTGAGGAAAACAATGGAAAACAAAACTTCAAGGAACAGGTGTCACCTACTTGAAGGATGGTAAGATCAAATGAGTCACTCATTGACCATGTGACATCACAAGTAGTTATCCATTGCTAATATTTCATCAAGACCCTTGCTAGGGGCTGGGGATATAGCCTAGTGGCAAAGAGTGCCTGCCTTGGATACACGAGGCCCTAGGTTCGATTCCCCAGCACCACATATACAGAAAACGGCCAGAAGCGGCGCTGTGGCTCAAGTGGCGGAGTGCTAGCCTTGAGCGGGAAGAAGCCAGGGACAGTGCTCAGGCCCTGAGTCCAAGGCCCAGGACTGGCCAAAAAAAAAAAAAAAAAAAAAGACCCTTGCTAGATTCCTTTATAGTCATCACTAGGATCCTTAGCTCCAAAGGAGGGCCAAGCCCTTATACTATCAATTGGCCTCCCCCACTACAGCATGAACCTCACACATTTACTAAGATGTGGGGGAAGAGGTGGTCACAGTTGTTTTCATTCTCAGAGAAAAAGAAAGTGAGGCTGGACCAAGCTACATGATGCCCTAATCTCCCTCATAGACATTTTCACACCTTATAACCCAGTACAATCACGTAAAAGCATGTAAACCCTGGGCTCTTGTCAGGTCTTCGTTCCAAATCCTAAAGAGAACTGAACATAGAATAAATAATTTTATTACTGGAGGAAGAAAATGTTCTAGGTACTATTACGGGGTTCGAGGGAGGGGGTTCCCCATCCCTCCAAGAGTCCACCGCTCAAGCAAAAAGATGGGTTTATTGGGGAAGCATAAAGCAAACTGACCAGCTAGGGACATAGCACAGACTTGGGAGCTGCCACCGTGACCCCAAGCAGTCCTCAAATTGGGGTTTATAAAGGTAAAAGGTCGTAGGGCTTGAACTCTGGGCCTGGACTTCAGCTCAAAGCTCAAGACTAATGCTCTACCAATTGAGCCACAGCTCCACTTCCTAGAATATCTTTTTTCATGGAAAAGAGAGCCACAAGGACACAAAAGAAGACCTTGTATGCCTGTTTACTTGTGGTAAGATAGATCAGGAAGGTTTATGGCATAATTCATTAAGCACATCAAAGTACTTATAGCCAGTCTGGCACTGGTGGATTGTGTATCTAATTCTAGCTGCTCACAGGCTGAGATCTGAGGATCACAGTTCAAAGACAGTTCATGCAGGAAAGTCTGTAAGCCTCTTGTCTCTAATGAGCCACCCAAAAAATCCAGAAGTGGAGCTGTGGTTCAAGTGGTAAAGCACCAGCCTTGATCAAAAAAGCTGAGACACACACAAAAAAAAATCATAGCCATTTACCCAATTACTCCCTTTCTTCCTTTCTAAGAATCATTTGCCAGAAAATCATATGAATATACATGTGGAAAGATGTTCCTTTCTCACAATTGTAAAGAGTTAACCATAAATATCAGGCATCATTGCTAGAAGAAAATGTAGGCATGTGTTAACAGTGACAGCTTTGGGATTATGATAGAACTTTGTGGTTTCTTTACAGATTTTGCTCATTTCCAAAATTATTTGTAATGAGAAACAACCCAAATACACATCAAGAGTTGCAGGGGGGTTGCTGGGAATATGGCCTAGTGGCAAGAGCGCTTGCCTCGTATACATGAAGCCCTGGGTTCGATTCCCCAGCACCACATATATAGAAAATGGCCAGAAGTGGCACTGTGGTTCAAGTGGCAGAGTGCTAGCCTTGAGCAAAAAGAAGCCAGGGACAGTGCTCAGGCCCTGAGTCCAAGGCCCAGGACTGGCAAAAAAAAAAAAAGAGTTGCAGGGATAAACAAAATGCAATTTGTATACACAATGAAATATTCTTCAACCTTTAAAATGAAGGAAATTCTCTTCTGTACTACAATATGGATAAGCAAGAGACAATACTCTAACTGAAATGAGCTTATCACAAGATGATAGAGTTAGGATCTTAGAGACAGAAAATAGACTAATGATTGATAAGTGTTGAAGGACAAGAAAATGGAAAGCTATGGTTTAATGGATACAGAGTTACAGTTTGGGAAAACAAAGGCTTCCTGGAGATGAATCCCTGAGTTCAAACTCTCACCTTCCTGGAAGGGGAAGGGGTACACATAATTCAAAATGGCTAGTCATAGTGACACAGGCCTGTGGCCCTAGTTGATTGAGAGGTAGAGATAGAATCCTTGTCCAGGCTGGATCTGGGTAAAGTTAGTGTGAGGCCCTATGTGAAAAATAAACTAAAAATGAAAGGACTGAGGTGTGGCTCAAGTGGTAGAGAGCTTGCCTACCAAGTGCAAGGAATGAGTCCAATATTCAATATAACAAAAAGCCGATATGATAATTCTTCTGTCTTGTACATTTTACCAAAATGAAAGATAATTGCAGAGAAAATATTGATAGGAGCTTATTTTACTCTGATGCAAAAAAGGAAAATTCACAACCTGGCTGGATTTGACTGGATGTTTTTCCCTCCACCTCTAGTCTCCCCATACCTGATCCACTGTGTGCCGGCTCAGGTCTGCATAGCCATAATGAAGGGCTCAGCGAGCACTCCAGACTCAAATGCAGATTCATGGACAGGCTTTCCTTCAGATAGGGAGAATTAAGCCTGAAGTTATTTCATTTTAGTAAATTGCTTTTGTTCAAGGAAATTAGAGATTTAAGTTCACTGATTCAAGGTACAGCATTTACTTCTTTAGACCTCATCTCATAATTGTAAGAGGAAACGAAATGTCCAATAGAATTACATTACCTGTAAATTTCTGGTTGTGTCACATGTATTCCATTTAAATGAGTAATAGTACTTAGCAAAATATATCACATTGTTGTGCCAAGTCGCGAAACCACCACCAAGAAGACCACTGAGACTCAGACATTCCGAAATGCAAAAGCAAGGCAAGGCTTTATTTAAGCGAGCTGCAACTTGGGCCTCGTCCGACCCACCGACACAGCGGAGGTTAGGAGGGAGCCCCGAGCTACGATTACACAGGGCTTATAAAGGCAAAAAACAAAGTTACAACAATCAGGTGTTCAAGCAAGCAAGATTAGGACACAGGTACAAATCTGATTGGCTCAGGGTTCGAGGCATTCTAGGGGTGGTCAGAGTTAAGCATTCCCAGCAGTTAGAGTTCTAGACCAACTGGGCCCTAATAGGTTTGTCCTGGGTTTGCTCACAGGGCCTACTTATCTCAGGTTCACGTGGTAAAGTGGGGTTCGCATGGTAAAGTGGGGCCTGATTTCAGTCTGGCACTTCATTTCCCCCTTTTTCTTTTTGGTACCTTGGGAGCCAATCATGGCTCCATTCTGTCCATTTCAATGGCTTGCATGTCTAGGGGATGATATAGAGGTAAGGCATGGGCCAGTAGGGCCCAAAGCAGTAACCAAAAATAACTCTGGTTCCTCTGTTTTAAAGGGGGGCTGATGGGTGAAGATCATCCATCTTCTGTAACTTCTTCAGGCTGACTCAGAGGCATTGATCTTACCTACCCAGGAACCTATAACCTTAGTCTACTTTACCAAGGGACTGCAGGATTACTGCAAACTGAAAATTAACTTTCAGCTATACAGACTTACCATTAGCTGTATAGTGTTTAGTATTCAAATGTAAGCAACAAAATAACACATAAACTTCTCAGCTGTGCTCTAAGGGTCGGGTGGCTATACCCCTATTCCTGAGCAAGCCCAAAACTACCTAAAATAAGGGGGTCACCTCACTTTGGAGTGAGCTGCCAAAATAACATCAACACTAGCCACGGTAGTAAAGAAAGAAGGCAAAAAGAAAATTATAACACTATTCAGTCTAACTTTCTTTTCTTGAGGCGAAGGCGAAGCGGCTGAGTCGGGTGCTCAGAGACCTTCCATGTTCCACCACGGTAGTCTTCCTCCAAGGCAAATGGGTCACCTGGCCTGGCATGGAAGCAATGAACCCACGTGGCTATGCCGTTTAGGGTCCCTTCCACCGTGGTTCTAAGGATTTGGGGTTATGCCTTCGGACGAACACCCAGTCCCCTGGTCTCAACAAATGGGGGTTAGGGACAGAAGCAGAATCATATAATGCCATGAGTTGGGGTCACATATTCTTGTGCACGAGCTGCAATCGAGTTTACACAAAAATTCAGCATCATCCAAACCAGCAAGCAATTAAAGCCAAGCTGATAGGGAGAATTTCTTACTCTAAGCAGAGCAAAAGGAAGGAGTGACACCCAGTCTGCGCCAGTCTCTAAGGCCAATTTAGTTAAGGTCTTTTAGAGTCCGATTCATTCTCTCTACCTGTCCTGAACTCTGGGATCTATAAGCACAATGCAATTTCCAATCCATCCCCAGTGCAGCGGCTATTCCCTGACTTACTTTTGAGACGAAGGCCAGTCCGTTGTCCGACCCAATGGTGGATGGGAAGCCATACCTGGGTAGGATTTCTCCCAGGATCTTCTTAGCCACTACATTCGCAGTCTCATGCTTTGTTGGATAGGCTTCAACCCATCCTGAAAAGGTGTCTACAAAAACTAGCAAATATTTGTAATTTCTGTTAAATCTACTTCCCAATACACGCCTGGCCTATTCCCACAGAGGTGAACTCCTTTAGTAATCTGTTGATTGGGGGCATTGGCAAGCTGACAGGCCTTGCAATTTTTAACAATATCTTCAATAAGTTAATCTCCTTGTCTAATTTTCACTTTGGAGTGTCAGAGCAAGTCCTGCATTTTTCGGGTTCCCATGTGAGAAGCTCAATGGATTCTCTTAAGGATCCCCTTACCCAGCCCTTGTGGCAGGATAAGTTTCCCTTCACAAGTTTTCCACCAGTAATTGTTTCCTTCTCTGTCCAGGGGTTTTGTGGGCCAAGGGAATTTTATTTATCCACTCCAAGCCTTCTTGGGAATACTGGGGCACAGGAGGCAAAGCTCATGGCCCTGGGTCTACTAAAGTCTGTTCCCAGGAACTCTGACTTGTCTGGCTGATTGAGGCACAGGGATTTTCAGCACAGTCTCTTTACATGCATCTGACAGCCAACACTTGCTCTCTTTTAATATGAAGCCCAGATGGGTGACTTCAGGTTTACAAATTTGTGCCTTTTAACATTCTAGTTTGTAAAAGCTTTTTCCTGACTGGCTGGGGAACTGATCTCTGATGACCTAAAAAATTAACTTTGCAGGCCATTAACAGATCTCAGTAAGGACACAATCTCAGGTCTACAGCCTTTCTTTCCTGAACAGATGTATCAGCTTAAAATTCTCACTGCCAGTCAGAGCTTTGAGTAAATGCGGGGGGTTGAGATTTTAATCTATCCTCTCATTTGACAAACTTACCCTTACTAACCACTATCACAGATGACTGGCAAGTTCCTGCCCAGTAGACAGACATGGGCATTAGAAAGGCATGCTTATGAACTATTCTTCTAGGACTTCCCGGCTTTGATTAACTTTTGAAAGGCCAAACAGGAGTGACTCTTGGATCTGACACCATCTCTGCCATCCAAGCAGTGGCTTACTGCCTCTGGATGCTCTATCACTTTTGTCCCAGGAGGAGTGACTTTCCACTGGACTTGGACTCAGGGCCTGAGCGCTGTCCCCCAGCTCTCCAGCTCAAGACTAGCACCCTACCACTTTGAGCTCCACACAACTCCGTTCCCAGCACTCTGCTGGCTGATTAGAGACAAGTCTCTCACAGGGACCTTTCTCTGCCCGGGCTGGCATCGAACCGCAGATTTCAGACCAGTGAGTCTTACAAGAGGCCACTTTACTCCAATTAAAAGCAACAAGGTGGTCCACACAGAAGTAGTTTTTAAGCATGACAAACTTGTAGGAATCACCTTTGCTTCTCTGTGGGCAAGCTGGAAACTGTTACAAAAAAAAGAAACCTACAAAGAAGCTGGAATGGCAATTAAACATTTTGGTAGCCATAATTCTCCTTTTCTCACTTTGCAATAATTATTTGGGACAATTTTACTTCCAAATTTCTTATCTAGAAATGTATTCTTGATTTCCAAAGCCTTTTAAACACTAACCCAACACTTTAGCTTTTATCTGCATTGGAAAAACTGAAGCTCACAGGCATTCTGAAACCAGGTGCCACCCTTTGCCTACGGGCTGCTTGTTTCAAAGAGCCTCTTTTTTTTTTCAGTCCCAGTTACTGCATGGCATGAAGACCTTTGAATTTTTCCTTAATGCAAGAATTACAATTAGAGGGGCTGGGGATATGGCATAGTAGCAAGAGTGCTTGCCTCGTATACATGAGGCCCTGGGTTCAATTCCCCAGCACCACATATACAGAAAAAAACGGCCAGAAGTGGCGCTATGGCTCAAGTGGCAGAGTGCTAGCCTTGAGCAAAAAGAAGCCAGGGACAGTGCTCAGGCCCTGAGTCCAAGATCCAGGACTGGCCAAAAAAAAATAATAATAATAATAATTACAATTAGAAATACTTATGCATTCAGCTTTCCAATATATTAGTGAAAAACACTGGCCCATTTTGCCATTTCTTCCTCCATACATAGAGTTAAAGAGAGTTTACTCCTATTCCCATTAGTTTAGTATATATCCTTTTAAACCCAAATTTCTGACACTTAGCTCTAATTTTTTTTAATTAAACATTTTTTAACTATATTTCCACTTTAAAACAATGCAATAATCCTTTAAAGCATTTGGTAATGCCCAAACTTGATGACCATTTGAATTTAAACTTCAACTCACTCAATTTTACATCATACTAACAGTCTTGAACATGTTTACACTCACACATGCACACACACATACATATTCAAAAGATCTTAAAACGCACAGAGTAAGCATCAGCCGTACATTTTAAGACAAAAATCTTTAACAAATGATTTTAGCATTCTCCAGACTCATTTTCCAGGGCTTGATAGTTTCAGTAAAACATTTAGTCTTAGTAAAACATTTTAGCACACCAAATACTTTTCTGCTTAAGAAGGCTGAGTGGGGGTCCCCCTAGAGTTCTTTTTGCGGACACTCACACTGATTGTGAGCTGTCGCCTGTACATCTCATGCAGGTTTGACACAAAAGAGACTGTCAGATTTACAAACACAGACAACAGCTCTGCGCAGTGGGGTCATTCCCCACCACCTGTGGGTGGCTTGGGCTGCCCCTGTCAGCGGCTGTGGGTCAGGAGTCGGGGCCGACCCCTCCGTGCCCTGGGCTGCCAGCACCAGGACTGGTCCGGACCCTCCAGAGCAGAGGGCACAGCTGAAACATTTTAAAGGCTGAACCCAAGCTGGAGTGTCCCTGCCAACTAGTTCCCTCCAGGTGTCTGAGCTATCTCCTTGACCTCCCTCCAGTGACTTAGGGTCAAATCTAGGGGGCTAGATGGAGGTCCCCAAGATAGAACGTTACCCATAGCTCTGATCAGATGTTTAGTTCAAAGGCTACAAAAAAAACAAACAACTATAACAAAATAAAAGGAGGAAAATACAGGCAAAAACAAGAACAAGAAAAACTGGAGATCTCTCAAATTGGCCCACACAACCTTCCTGCAAGGGTGCAGAAGGAGTGTACTCAAATTGAAAGCGGGGCTCCAGAGATCCCCCTTTAAGGACAAGAACAAGAACAAGAAAAACTGGAGATCTCCCAAATTGGCCCACACAACCTTCCTGAAAGGGTGCAGAAGGAGTGGACTCAAATTGAAAGCGGGGCTCCAGAGATCCCCCTTTAAGGGTGGGGAGTCTGGGGCATCCCCCAGTCTCCCCAGGATTGCCGAGTAAGCGCATCTGCTTCGACAACCCCTTCAAGAAATAAGCAAAAGCAAAACAGATAAACAGACACATTACAGGACAAGACAAATGAACAGGGCTGTTTTCTTACCTTTGGAGTCTGGGGTCTCAGGGGTCTCTGGGGCTATCCCGGACGAGCCCCCAAATGTTGTGCCAAGTCGCCAGACGACCACCAAGAAGTCCACCGAGACTCAGACATTCCGAAATGCAAAAGCAAGGCAAGGCTTTATTTAAGTGAGCTGCAACTGGGGCCTTGTCCTACCCACCGACACAGCGGAGGTTAGGAGGGAGCCCCGAGCTACAATTACACAGGGTTTATAAAGGCAAAAAACAAAGTTACAACAATCAGGTGCTCAAGCAAGCAAGATTAGGACACAAGTACAAATCTGATTGGTTCAGGGCTCAAGGCATTCTAGGGGTGGTCAGAGTTAAGCATTCCCAGCGGTTAGAGTTCTAGACCAACTGGGCCCTAATAGGCTTGTCCTGGGTCTGCTCACAGGGCCTGCTTATCTCAGGTTCACGTGGTAAAGTGGGGTTCACATGGTAAAGTGGGGCCTGACTTCAAAGTCTGGCACTTCAACATATCTTCTTGTTCCATGATGTACAAAAACAAGATGGGACAGACTCATAACTGTATACAAACATACACATTTCTGAATAAACCATGGTTTAGATGAGGTATTATTTATAAAACAAAGAGGTATAGCAGTGTGATCCAACTACCTATCCCAGGCACAAAGAAACAAGGTAAAATGAAACAGCTACAAATGCTGAAATGTGGTATGGCAGTGTTCGTGTATTAATCAACCCCAGTACTGAATGATTACTCTGAGTTTAACTGTGTATGTGTGTGTGTGTGTGTGTGTGTGTGTGTGTGTGAGTGT
Organism: Perognathus longimembris pacificus; assembly: GCF_023159225.1. Classification (NCBI taxonomy): domain Eukaryota; kingdom Metazoa; phylum Chordata; class Mammalia; order Rodentia; family Heteromyidae; genus Perognathus; species Perognathus longimembris. The sequence continues at coordinate 36,758,706 of NC_063166.1, read as the reverse complement.
GATAGTGGTGGTGGTGGTACCAAACTTGAACTTGGTATCTCATGCTCTCTGTCTGTTTTCTCACTACAGCTGGTACTTGACTACCTAAGTCACACCTCCAGTCTGACTTTTTGCTAGTTAATTAGAGACAGAGTCACAGATTTTTCTACTTGAGCTGTCTTCAAACCATGATACTCCAGGCCTCATCCTCCTATGTGTTGTGCCCATTGAACAATAACTCCCCATTCCTTATTTTCTCCAACCCCATTAACCACCATTCTACTTTCTGTTTCTATGACATGCTTATTCTAGGTACCTCATATAAGGAGGATCCTACAATCCCCTCCAAACCCAGTAAACCAATTATTAAATGGGCAAAGGAGCTAAAGAGAGACTTCACAGGAGAAGAATAAAAATGGCAATGAGACATATGAGTAAATGTTCAACATCCCTGGCAGTAAAGGAAATGCAAATAAAAACAACCCTGAGATACCACCTCCCCCCAGTTACAATGGCCTATACTCTGAACTCAGGCAACAAAAAATGCTGGAGGGGATGAGGGGAAAGAGGAACCCTTCTCCACTGTTGGTGGGAGTGCAAATTAGTACAACCACTTTGGAGAACAGTATGGAGGTTCCTCAAAAAGCTCAGCATAGACATACCCTATGACCCAGCCATACCACTCCTAGGAATCTATCCTGAACAACAGGTCTCAAGATATCATAAAGACATTTGCACATCCAATGTTTATTACTGCACAACTCACAATAGCCAAAATATGGAAATAACCCAGATGCCCCTCCACAGATGAATGGTTTCAAAATATGTGGTACCTATGCACAATGGAATACTACATAGTGATTAGAAATGATAAAATATTGGTATATACAGGGAAATGGTCAAAACTTGAACAAATAATGTTGAGCAAGACAAGCCTAGAACACAGAGAACAAAGGCATATGGTCTCCTTGATACATGACTGTTAGGGAGGGAGGAGGACAGTAGAGACCAGGTCTGCAAAACAACAAACTTCTTTTCAAATGGTATTTCCACATGTTTGAGTCAGCGACTTTACACTGTGTATCTAAAACCAAGCAACTACCAAACATAAAAAGGTCTAGAATAAACCTATCAGTGGATCACAATAGCTCAACAGCTATGTACACATGATCATATAAAACAAGGATAAGCAAAAACAACTCCAAGAGAAGGACACAGGAAGATTCTACCGTGGACATTATCTTTAAAGTTCTAGGTGAGGGGCTGGGGATATGGCCTAGTGGCAAGAGTGCTTGCCTTGTATACATGAAGCCCTGGGTTCAATTCCCCAGCACCACATATACAGAAAATGGCCAGAGGTGGCACTGTGGCTCAAGTGGCAGAGTGCTAGCCTTGATCGGGAAGAAGCTAGGGACAGTGCTCAGGCCCTGAGTCCAAGGCCCAGGACTGGCCAAAAAAAAAAAAAAGTTTTAAAGTTCTAGGTGAATTTCCTGTGGCGTACTCTACATGGTTACTGTATATGATTTTGGTACACTGGATATTGTATATATGCATACCTGATCTAGGGAAGGGAAAGAAAAATGAAGGTATAAGATATCACAAGGAATGTATTCACTGCCTTATTATGTAACTGTACCCCCTTTGCACAACACCTTGTCAATAAAATTTAATTTTTTTTTAAAAAGGAGGATCCTACCGTATTTGGTCTTTCATGGCTGGCTTAATTTTATTTGTTTGGTTTTGTTTTTGTTGCCAGTCCTAGGGCTTGAACTCAGGGCCTGAGCACTGTCCCTGGCTTCTTTTTGCTCAAGGCTAGCACTCTACCACTTGAGCCACAGCGCCACTTCTGGCTTTTTCTATATATGTGGTGCTGAGGAATGGAACCCAGGGCTTCATGTATATGAGGCGAGCACTTTACCACTAGGGCATATTCCTAGCCCTGGCTTAATTTTATTTACCATGCTATTTTCTATTTTTTAATTATTAGTAAGGTGATGTACAGAGGAGTTACCGTTTTATAAGTCAGGTAATAAGCACATTTCTTTTATGTCTTTGTTTTTAATCTATGTTGTGGCATGTCTCAAGGCATGTCTCAAATATTCCTTTGTTCGTATATAGTGTGAGATACATTTGGGCATCGGTAGATGCTTGCATTGTGCTCACCTTTTGCCTCTTTGAAGTAATGCTGTTAGGAGCCTGGGTGAGTGAATAAACATATTGTCCAAGTTATAAGAATGGTTGAGTCTTATGAATCCTGGAAAATAATATCACTACTACCAGGAATTCATTTATTTCGTGGAATCAGAGACTGTTAGAACAACAGGAAACAATTATAAAATCATCATTTCTATTTTTTAATTGAAAAAGAAACAGACATGAAGTAATTGAAATGGGGTTGTTTGTGAAAGTCTCCATTCTGTGTGTGTGTGTGTGTGAGAGGGAGAGAAAGAGAGAGAGAGAGAGAGAGAGAGGAGGTAGGGAAGGAGTCCTTCTCTCAGGCAGGATGATCAACCCAACTTGTCCTGCTGCATACCTCAAATTCCCCACACTGGAGATTTATTTACTTAGATGAAGGCACTGGTAATTTTACCAGGAATCTCCCAGTAAAATAAAAATAGCTCCAAGGGAAAGTCATTAGTGATGCACAACCCCTTGTTCTGAAAGACTGGTTTTCCAGACCACTTAAGTGTAGAATGGGTTGGAGTGTTTGGGGTGGGGAGGGGGAGGGGGGGTGTGGAGCAAGCACTGTGAGCTCTGTCAGAAAGGCAGAGGACAATGTCCTGGTGAACTCTCAAGTCTCGACTCTCCACAATTGCCTCTTACAAGAGATCCAGACATGAGGGGATTGTTAGTACTAAAGTTTGGTACTGAAGACCCAGTTACAAACAGCCCAAGACCAGGTCAGGCAGCAGAGCAGTTTTCTCTGGAGAGCTTGTTATTGTGAATTGTTGCTTGGTATCAAAGTACAGGACTTCTCTAAGTGACTTAGAGCCATGACTCCAGTCTAGATGTTAGTAAATATTTTGCTAGGCTTTCTCAGCTATTTAAGGAAAGAGCTCTAATTTTATTTCCTTTAGAAGCAGTGGAAAATGTCCAAATGTATCACCAAATGAGGAATCATTTTATTTCCCCAATTTTCCATCTCTCTAGCACCAAGTGTGCATTACAGTGGCCTGAAGGAGTTTGTTTTTGTAGTAAACTACAGTCAGTGTTCAGGAACCAAAAGAAGGCTATCATAAGGCTAGGCATAGTGGCTCATGCCTATAATCTCAGCTATTCAGAATACAGTCTTTGGGAGAATGGCAGTTTGAAGCTGGCCAATGCAAAAAGTTTGAGACCCTATCTGAGACAAAAAAATAAAAGGGCGGGGGTGGGGGGAGGTATGGCATGTAGCTCAGTGACAAAGCACTTGCCTAGAAAGCACAACATCCTGGGTTTGATCCCCAATACTAAAAAAGAAAAAAGACCCAAAAAAAATCTGTTTGGGGCTCAGAATATGACAGTGGTAGAGTACTTGCCTAGCATGCATGAGGCCCTGGGTTTGATTCCTCAGTACCACATAAACAAAAACTAAACAATAAAATTAAAGAAAGCAAGAGTTAAAAAAAACAGAAGTCTATAAAATATAGCTAATTAACACAAGCATCTGAATCTGCCTTTTATATCCACTGTAACTTTATTAACTCCACACTAACAAGTTGACTTATTTCTGCCAATAGTTTGGTAGCCTAAGGAAAGTATATATACATATTTGACAGTAACCACGGGCAATTATAAAAAGCCTATGGGATACCCCAAAGCACGGCTAAAGAGGTTAGAAACCCTTTTATTTACTGAAATCATAATGACAGCAACACAACTAATTGGGTGATAAACTAGGAGGCTACCCTGCAGAGGAGCCAAGAGATTATGGGCACAGTAATTAAGACAAAGGCAAGGTAAGAATAACTGGGAATATTTACACATTAGCTGTGTTATTTAGGGAAAGAAAATTCAGAAGGCAGTTCAGTTGGCCCTCCATATCTGCAGATTCCACACCAAGGATCCAGCCAGCCAAGGATGAAAGAGATGGGGGGGGGGGGGGGTGGGGTAAGGGCAGGTGACATACTGAACATTTATATACTTTTTCCTTGTCATTTCCCCCTAAACAGCCCTTGTACTTCATTAGGTATTATAAGCCACCCAGATCTAAAATAGATAGGAGGCTGTGTGAGAGATTTATGTAGACATTCTGCATTTATATAAGGAGCCTAAGCTCCTTGAGAAGTTCTGAAACAAATCTCCCCTTTCAGAGAACTGATTCATGGCCCCAGGCCACCTATAAAAGTCCTATTCTTTGATAAGAAGTAACAATATATACTAACAAGGATATTGTTAGCCAGGCACCAGTGGTTCATGCTGTAGTCCTAGCTACTCAGGAGGCTGAGACTGGAGGATGGCAGTTTAAAGCCAGCCATGCAGGGAAGTCCATGAGACTCTTATCTCCAATTAACCACCAAAGAAGCCAGAAGTGGAGCTGTGACTCATGTGGCAGAATGCCATCCTTGAGCATAAAAGCTCAGGGACAGCACCCAGGCCCTGAGTTCAAGCCTCAGGACTGGCACAGCAGAAAAGGAGGAAGGGTAGGGAAGGGAAGGGAAAGGAAAGGAAGGGAAGATTGTTATGTTGTCTGAGATCGTTTCTAGTTGAGTGTTTTGGGTTTGATTTGTTTGTCTCAGTATGAGGCTTGAACTCAGTTTCATGTTCACTCGGCTGGTGCTCCACTACTTGAGCCACAACTCTGTTCCCTGAGCTGGCCTTGAACCTGTTCAAACTTAACTTTTCTGGGTCTTGGGAATTTAAATACAAGTACTTACCATGATCCTTGGAAATCTGGACCTCTGAAAAAGGTGATTGTTCGGCATTTATGTGTGCTAGAAGCTGGGCACTGGTGGGTCAGGCCTGTAATCCTAGCTACTCAGGAGACAGGATCTGAGAATAGAGGTTCAAAGCCAAGAAAAGCCTGAGACCCCAATTAACCAGCAAAAAGTCAAGAGTGGAGGTGTGGCTCACGTGGCAAAGTGACAGCCTTGAGTAATAAAGCCAAGTGGAAGTGTGAAACCCTCGTTCAAGCCCTGGGACCAACACAAAAATAAAATATTCTACGCATGAAATATTGCATGACAGAATCCATATTACCAAAATAAGTTCACACCAAATTAACCTCAACCATAGGGTAAATAGTAGCATTCATCCAGCTCTCTTTAACCTATAAGTTGAATCAATGTCTGTTTTGTTCCCCTGCAATGTCCCAATAGGCCAAGCTCACATTACCTATTAACACACTTCCCTGGGGCCTCTTACCCTCTGTCATACACTGCCCAGCCCAAGGACGCACTGACAGCCCACAATTCAATACTCTCACAGATCCTGCCATCCACTTGATGCCCCAAATACTGGACTGGGATTGTCAGAGATACTACAAAAGGCACGCCCCTCCAACACTCATTAATTTTGTTTTCATTTTCCCATTTAAATAATTGGAGCTGAGCATGGTGCCACAGCCTGTAATCACTGTACTCAGCAAGCTAAAGCAGGATGATCATGAGTTTGAGGACAGCCTGGGCTACATAGCAAGACTTTTTCTCCAAATAAAAACTGTATACACTAAACACATTATCTTGGTACATTCTTGTGGTTTTCTTTAAGTTCTTTTTTCATAGAGGGCTATTTGTCCTGTTTCTTCTTTTTTTTTTTTTTTTTTTTTTTGGCCAGTCCTGGGGCTTGGACTCAGGGCCTGAGCACTGTCCCTGGCTTCTTCTTGCACAAGGCTAACACTCTGCCACTTGAGCCACAGCGCCACTTCTGGCCATTTTCTGTATATGCGGTGCTGGGGAATCGAACCCAGGGCCTCATATATACAAGGCAAGCACTCTTGCCACTAGGCCATATCCCCAGCCCCTCTTTATTCTTAACACATTTTTTCTTTACTGTTATAAAGGTGATGTATAGATGGGTTACAGTTACATAAGTCATTACAGTTACATGAGTACATTTCTTTTTAGACAATGTCACCCTTCCCTTGCTCTCTCCCAGTTTTTCCCTCCCACCCCCACCCACAAGTTGCACAGCTAATTTTCAATATAGTGTTCAGTGAGTGCCACTGCTGCATTTGTTCACCCTTTGTCCTTCCATTTCTGTGCTTCCCCTAACGCTACCAAACACATATAAATGAATAAACAGAACAAAAAGAGAATCAAACAAAAACAGAAAAAATTCCCTCTTGTTTCCATTTCCTGGAATTCATTTCAATAAATATTATTTTGTATGATCAGAGAGGCACATAGGTATTGTACCTTTGTGTTTGTCTCCTAAAAGTATCCTTTGGTCTCACTGTGTGTGAATGTGTAGAGTCCTATATAATTTGTCATGTTCTGCTGTATTTAGATCTAGCTTCCATATATGAGAGAAAACATGCACCATATGCGCCCCTGAGCTTGGCTTACCTCACTTAACATAATTTGTTCTAGGTCCATTCATTTCCATGGAAATGACATAATACTATTCTTTTTAATGGCTGTGTAAAGTACATTCTTATTTTAAAAGACCAAGGGAGCAAGGTGTGTATGCATATAGTCCCAGGTACTGCAAAAACCAAGGCAGGAGAGTGGTTTAAACTGAGAATTTCAAGATCAGCATGGATGCTACAGCCAGGTGCCATCTTGAAAAAAGAAAATAGAGGGAAGCATAGACTATCCTTTAAGTAAGTGCAGCAATACACTTCCACCTGTTGTAAGCATTTATATACATGTCTAAAAGCAATGGTTCCTCACTTAAAGTATTTGACTTACATTTTTCAATTGTTCAGTGGTGTAAAAACGTTCCTATACAACCATTCTGTTTTTCACCTTTAATACAGTAATCAGTAAGTTACATAAGACATTTAACACTTCATGGTAAAATAGGCCTTAAGAGCCAGCCGGGCACCTGTGGCTCACATCTGTAATCCTAGCTACACAGGGCACTGAGGTCTGAGAATTAAAGTTCAAACCCAACCTATGCGGAAAAGTCCAAGATACTCTTATTTCCAATTAGCCACCAAAAAGCTGGGAATAAGGTTGTAGCTCAAATGACAGAGCACCAGCCTTATTGAAAAATCCAAGTAGGACTACAAGGCCCAGAGTTCAAGCCTGAGTACTATTACCAAAATGACAATAATAATAATAATAATAATAATAAAATGTAAACTTAAATAGGCCTTGAACTGGGTAAATTTTGCCCAATTTAAGGGTAATGTAAGGTTCTGAGGCTGAGCTGGTATGGGCAGTAATTTGGGTCCATTCAAGGCACTGTTGTTGACTTTGGTATTTTCAGCTTTCAGTGGATTTATCAGGATGTAACTCCATTGTAAATCAAGACAAATTCATACACAATGTTTAATTCATCACACCCTCTCTATCTCAACACCAAAATTAAAAAAGCTAATGGGGTTAATTTCAAAGGAAGGCATTTTAAGCCAGGCAGTGGGGCTCACACCTGCAATCCTACATAATCAAGAGGCTAAGATCTGAGAATCATGCCTCAAAGATAGCTCAGGCAGAAAAGAGTTCATGAGACTCATCTCCATCAAAATTCTGGAAATAGAAGTATGGCTCAAACAATAGAGAGCTAGCTTTGAGCAGGAAAAGCTAAGGGACAATGCTCAGGTCTGAGTTCCAGACCTAGTGCTGACACACACAGCAGAAGCACACTCACACAATCAATACGCAATCTGCAAAGCAAAAATTTAGAAATGCTATTCTTTCACTATTTTTGTTAACATACATTAATAACAGAACTTCTTCATTGTGATTATCAGATGTGTAGAGGACACTTCAAACTAGTTTACCTTAGCAACATGAATTCTCTAAGTGTTTGGCACTTAAATAGAAGCATTTGATTTTTGAAGGTTTCATAATTGAGTGAAAATCAGGTTTGATCCTGATTGGCTTCCTAGCCAGCCGTTGTTAAACAACTGTACTGTTTTGTTTCACACTATACAATTCCACAGAAAGGCCAAAGTGATAAAAATCAGCTAGGCTGGATTCTGGATGTCATCCTGCTTCCCAGAGGGCAGGCCTCCAGGGCACTCTGTACTTGCTGGCCTGTCCTCCCAGGGACACAGCGATCCTGGGGAAGTCTGCAGGTGTATGAATGGAACACACTTAGCAATGTGGCTGCCAGGGCTGCAGGCTTGGGGTGGGGTGGGGGTGGAGGAGGGTCTTTGCTTGGAAAGATAGCTGACCCTTCTGGGAAGGGTCAAAGAGACCTTCAGGTTTTCTCGGGGTTCTAGGAGATTCTTCCTCTTGGTCACTGAGAGTCTCCCACCACCCTCATCATCACTCACTCCATAGCTGGATACAGGACTGTACTGGCCACTATACAGATATCTAGGTGAGTTGTTCTGGGCCTCCAGGCTCATGCTGTAGCCATGAGTTGGGCAGTCATTCAAGGAAAAGGTTACAAGCTCTCAGAGCACAGTAAAGGAAGACAGCCTGGAAGAGGTGACTGTAGCATACATGCTACATCCATTCAAGTGGCATTAACTGAGTGATTATACCTGGTAAAGGTAGGATAGAGCAATGAACCAGATCTGCAGGATTCTCCTCACTATATGCTTATATTCAAGGGAAAAAAAAAACAAACAGGAATCTAACAGAATGATCAGGTGATGTTTAAGCTGAAATGCTAATAAAGATGTGGAGGTAGGGCTTCCAAATAGAGGAAATGACCTGAGCCTGGGGTTTGCTACTGAAGGAAATAGGTGAGATCACTGTGGCTAGAATCTAAGTCAACCAGGGCAGAAGCAAGGAGCAGAAATCAGAGACAGGACCAAATCAAGCAAGGCTTTATAGATTATAGTTATAAATTTGGATTCTATTATCTGCATCTTGAAAAGTCATCAAAGGGTTTGAAGCCAGATGGTAACAAGATCAGATAAAGCGATTACCCCACTGCTTGCTCAGACTAGGGTGTGAAGGTGAAGGGAAAAAACTTGAAGGAAGTAGCAAAAATGCAAGGTTGTCTGTTCAGTGTGGCCAGTGCAGAGCACCAGATGTGCTAGAGAGAGGTGAGGTTGGAGATGCAAACAGAGGAAGCCAGACCAAGGAGATTCTCCCATGCTATGCCAAGCACAATGGTGACTGAGGGCTACAAGCAGAACTGACATGCTTGTAGTTTCCTACTCATTCCCTGGCTTTTGGCTTGTGGGTAGAACTGAGACAATAAATTGTCCAGATAAGAAGGAGCCAGTGGGTGGAACCTACAGGATCTTCAAAGACTTGAAACCTGCACTGTTTTTCAGCGTCACTAGAACTGTATTAACATTCTTCACATTCTTATACATGAAATGGTGGTACCCTCATTCTCCAAAGGAGGGGAGTTAGGAGTTGCTTATTCCAGTGTAGGACATGTGGACATAAAATACAGATTGACATCAGAAAGAAGAAAACATCTTCAAAGTGTTTCATCAGGCAACACACCCAGCAGCTGTGTGAGGAGGGGCTCATGCTTTGCCTATCTTTGCAATACCTTCCTTGGAGGGTTATAACAAGGCTTACATGAATTAATACAAAGAGAGTGTCTATACCAGAGTAATCAGTTTAGGGCTGTGGTCTGCATTTCTCTTGACTACCATTTGCTCACTTCCTTCTTTAAAATTCTCTATCCTTTGACTTTTGTGAGCTCTTTGGTTGTTCCTTTTTGGGCTGTGTGACTGCTTCCTCTTCATCCTCCCACCCCCCAGTTCCTCAAAGTCCAGTCTTCCATCTGTTCCTCAGTGGCCCTCCCCAGATACATGGTGCCAGCTCTTTTTCTCTGTGGACAAGTTCCCATTTCTAAGTTCTAGCGGTCACCGTCTGGGGCATCTTGCCCACATCCTCCACTCTGTCACATGTGGATCTTGGACCAGGTGGGGCTGCCATCCTTCCCAATCTGGTTCTGTCCACTGAAATTCTCTTTGGTGGTTCAGGCTCCCATTGAAGAAAGTCTTCAACCACTCTCAATTCTTCTCCCTTATTCTCCATACAGTACAGTTTGTTACTTTTTCAATGTCTCTGGGACCTGTGATTCCTTCCTTTCCCATCTCTCCTATATGTGCACCTTAGCTGTTGCAGCTGGCTCTCACCCACCTCTGGTAATTACTCATCTCTATGTTCTCTCAAGACTCAGTGGGCCTTCTGTCTTCAGTTCAAACATGTCCTATCTGGGATGGGGATTCTACTGGGAGAGTGAGAGGAGGGTGAATATGTTCAAAATAACTTATGTGCATGTATGAAAATGAAGCAGTAAAGCTTGCTGAGGTTGGTTTGGGAAGTGGGAAGGGAGGAAATGTGAGAATGATGGGGGGTGCTCTGATCAGTAGGTATTGTATACATAAATGGACCTATGGGGGGCATGAGAGCACATGCACATGAGGTATTCATTTTTGCCATCTCCCACCCCACCAAGCCTACTTCTTTCTTTCCATACCCACAGTCCTCCTTGACTCTTCTCAGTCCCACTGAAACCCTTCATTGGAACCCCACATTCTGACCATTTCATCTCTAGCCCAGATCCTATTTCTTCTTATCTGTACTTCCCTATATAATGAAGACTTCTGATTCCCATGATTAGTAGTCAGTTTTAATGCCAAAAGCAAAGGTCTCCTCCAAGGGCTGAGAAAATATACACCAGCTACCAATATCTGTCTCCATACTTTCATCTGGCACATTAAAGATACCAGGATTGCCACACACTAGACAGAGCCAGCAGACAAATGACAAACACTAAACCTGATACACAGGGGAAATAAGTACTAGAGGAAAAGGGGGAGAGCTTTAAATTAAGTATAATAGTGTCCCAAGAGATGTACAAGTACACTAAATCCACAAATGACTGGCTTTTAAAAAAAGAAGCCATGAGAGTTCTTAGAAATTGGAGGCATACGCCAGGCAAGCTCATACTACTACTCAAAAGCAAGCTACTCAAAAGGCTGAGATCTGAAGACCAAGGTTTGAAGCCAGCCTGGGCAGAAAAGCTGGGAGACTCTTCTCCTATTAACCAGAAAAATGCTGAGCTTAGAAGTCTGGCTCAAGAGGTAGAACACCAGCCATGAGCAAGGAATATGAGCAAAAGTCATTGCTAAATTAAAATTCAGCCAATGGAACAAATAATAGAAAGTCATTCATGAGTGAAAAAAGCCAAGTGAAGGCATAAAAGCCTGAGTTCAAATCCCAGGATTAACATCACACATACACACACACACACACACACACACACACACACACACACACACACACCTTGTGTCACAAAAGAGCAAGAGACTTAAATGTAAACTAAAAATTAAGAGACATAGGACATGATATATGAGTTACAGCAGCAACCTTTTAGGAATTCCAAGGCATAATAAGAGACAAATAAAGGAATTCCAGGACTTAGAAGACAAATAAATTAGATGAAAATATTTTCCAGAGAGATTTTCCAGAAAGATTTAAGTCCTCCTATTGAAAAAGGTTAGTTTAGCCAGACATTAGTGGCTCATACCTGTAACACTAGCTACTCAGGAAGCTAAGACCTGATGAGAACTAGCCAGGGTACATAAATCAAGACTCTTATCTCTAATTAACCATCTAAAAGCCAGAAGTGAGTTTGTGGCTTAAGTGATAGGATGTCAGCCATGAACAAAAAAGCTGAGGTGAAAATAGGAATTAGTAAATAATATGCAAAAGTAATTAAGTCACTGTAAATAGCTATCATTTTCATCCTTGGAAAAGAGTAAATAATGTATTTGCATCTTTCACTAAGCAAAACTTGATTTGAAAATAAGACATAAATTCCTTTGCCAAACTTCCGGATCTCCCTTCTGGAAGCTTAACTTTTCTAGAAGTTCTCATCTGACACCCTTTTTTTCAGGCCACATGTGTGGGTCTCCTAGTGTTCAGCATCCTTTGCTGTTTGCTTGTAGCCCAGGCAGGAGTTCTGCCATGGAAGTAACCAGAATGTACTCAGAGAAGAACTGGAGAAAGAACAACTGTGTCCAGACCCCGCCCCCACCCCACCTCCTCTGGGGCTTCCTCCTGTGTGTGTCCTGTTGCAGAATGGCCCTGGGCTGGCGCCCTCCCAGCACGATAGAGCAGAGCTGCTGCGGTGGCTGGAGGGAGGGATTCCCTCTTGAGAGGAAGTGGGGGCTAAGTGGCAAGTGTGGCCTCAGAGGACAGGAAGCCAAGCACAGTCAGCATCCAGTGCAGGGAATGGGGTGCCTTACCAGGAAGGAAGAATCCTGAAGGGCCCCAGGGCCCGCCCAGCTCCAAGCGAAAGAGCAGAGGGGAAGGGGTCCCTCAGAGTCTGAGTGCCCACAAGCCACATTCCAACCCCACTAAGTGGGCCTCCTAAAATGTCTCCAACACACACTCAAAATGGGGAGCCTTGAGGGATGGGGGAGGGTTGTCAAACCTAAACTGGACCTTTGTGTTCCGGAGATAATGCAGGGGAGGAGAAGTTCGAGCTGGCTGGAGTGAAGGCTACCGTGGCACTGGGGCTTAGCATCCTGTCCTCAGGGCTACGTGGCGATGTTGAATGTTCTCAGCAAGAAAAGGGGCGGAGCCAGACATGGCTCAGCAAACAGCTCAGTGAGAAGGCCCAGAGCACCAGAGTGTGCCAGGGATCACACAAGTGGTACCAAGGCCCACAGAGGTGGCGACTTCCATGCCTGCCACTCTCCAGCAGGCCTTCCCCAATGTCCCTCTAAGTGTCTCAACTCCTGTTTTCTGCCACCAAGCTGAACCATAGGAAACTGTCAACAGTCCAGTGTTTTTGTCCTTCAAAACTGACAATGTCAGTAGTCTAATTTATTTAGCCTCAGAGAATTTCAAGGGTAGAGTCTTTGTTTCCTTTAGCCTTTTCTCTGCAGGTCTTGTCATGTAATAGATAAAATTAGTTCAGATCACAGAAATGAATGGGTTTGAGAGTTCATTTTCACATTGCCAAGTAATTCACCAGTATTTTCTTATAAAGTTTCACTAAAGTCGTTACATTAAAAAATCAGAAAAAAAAATCAGGCCACACCTTGGCAATAAAATTTAAAAACAAAACAAAACATTCACTAGCATACATGGAAAAAAAAAAAAAGATAAAGGAAGTTCAGGAAAAAAAAAAAACACGCCAGCCAAACACCAGTGGCTCACACCTGTAATCCTAGCTACTCAGGAAGCTGAGATCTGAGGATCACAGTTCAAAGCCAGCTTGGGCAGGAGAGTCCCTGAGACTCTTATCTCCAATTAACCACCAGAAAATAGGAAGTGGTGCTGAGGCTCAAGTAATAGAGCACTAACCTTAAGCCTGAAGAGCTCATGGACAGCTCCCAGGTAAACAGTTCAAGCCCCATGACCAACAACAAAAATCAGGCCAGGTGAGGTTGGCTCATCAGGCCCATGCCTGTAATCCTAGCTACTCAGGAAGCCGAGATCTGAGGATCACAGTTTGAAGCCAGCCAGGGAAGAAAAGTCTCCAAAGACTTTTTTCTCCAATAAACCACTAAAAAAAAAAAAAAAACAGAGCTGGGAATATGGCCTAGTGATAAAGTACTCACCTTGTATACATGAAGCCCTGAGTTCGATTCCTCAGCACCACATATATAGAAAAAGCCGGAAGTGGCACTGTGGCTCAAGTGGTACAGTGTTAGCCTTGAGCAAAAAAAAGAAGCCAGGGACAGTGCTCAGACTCTGAGTTCAAGCCCCAGGACTGGCAAAACAAAACAAAACAAAAAACAGAAGTGGAGCTGTGGCTCAAAGTGGCAGGGCACTAACATTGAGCAAAAAAGCTCAGGGATAGTTCCCAGGCCCCACTGCCAACAACAACCACAAAAAATTAGTTTAGCTGGGCATCAGTGGCACATGCCTGTAGTTTTAACTCTTCAGGAGGCTAAGATCTAAGGATCATGGTTCAAAGCCAGCCCAGGCAGGAAAATCAGGAGACTCTTTTCTTTAACTACAAAAAATCTGGAAGTGGCTCAAGTGGCAGAACATCAGTTCTGAGCGAAAAAGCTTAGACAGTGTCCAAGCACCAACCCTAGTACAAAAAAAGAGTTGTTAATATTAAAACAAGGTCTGCCTTCAGTCTAAGTATAAGAAATAAAAAGAGAAAGGGTACTGTTTAAGGCTAAGAACCTACTGGTTGCCCCTCAACATATTTGCATTTCTTTCTTTCTTTCTTTCTTTCTTTCTTTCTTTCTTTCTTTCTTCTTTCTTTCTTTCTCTCTTTTTTCTTTCTTTCTCTTTCTTTTGTCTCTTCTTTCTTTCTGTCTCTTTCTTTTTTTCTTCCTTCCTTTCTTTCTTTCTTTCTTTCTTTTTTCTGTTGAAGGGCTTGAAGTTTGAACCTGGGCTTATCATTCTTTGATCCTTGAGAAAGGCTTATTGAGCTTTTATTTTTCTTTCTTTCTTCCTTTCTTCAGCTCAAGGATAACACTCTACCACTTGAGCTACAGCGCCCCTTCCAGTTTTCTGGTGGTTAATTGGAGATAAGAGCCTCACAGACATTCCTGCCTGGGTTGGCTTTTAACTGTGATCCTGAGATCTCAGCATCTTAAATAGCAAGGATTACAGGTGTGGGATTACAGGCATGAACCACCGGCCCCCAGCTTCATTCACTCTTTTGACTCATCATGATGATTAGTAAAAGAATATATGCTTGGAGCAATTTCACAAATCAGAGAATTCTACTAATAGACTAATGTTAAGTACAATAAATCACACATTCAGTTTTCTAAAAAGTAGGGAATTGAGACTCCCAGAAGTCAAGAAATGTACTCAGTATCACATAGTTGTGCATAGTAGAGGCTCAATTGATGTCTAGATGGTTCTAAGGCCAAAGATATCTCCGCTCTACTACTAAAGAGGTATTTTTGTAAAGCATTTCATTCACACTTAGAGAATGAGCATCTTACCTAGTAAAGAGTGATTTTGTCCAGGGAGGAAGCACACACACAAATATAGAAAGAAGAAATTGACAAGTAGGCCAAGAATAGTAGTGTATGCCTCTGATCCCAGCTAATTAAGAAGACAGAACCAGGAAGATCTCAAGTTTGAGGCCAATCCAGGCAAAATTATTAAAACTACCACAAAATACAAACAAAAGGGCTGGGAGTGTGGCTCAAGTGATAGAGCATATTGTTTAGCATGCTCAAAGCCCTGGATTTAATTCCCAGGATCACAAAAATAAAATTTGAGCTGAAAGTGTGGCTCAAGTGGTAGAGTACCTAGCTAGCAAGTACAAAGCCCCTGAGTTCAAATCCCAGTACTCACAAGACAAAAATAGAAACAAACCAACTTTCCTGTATTGGAAGAGAGAGAGAGAGAGAAAAAAAAAAAGGAAAAGTAACAGAGGTATCTTCTTAAAGATCCTGATGATGGTATCGTTCCTTTGCTTTTAAAGAAATATCCATCATAGGGGCTGGAAGTATGGCCTAGTGGCAAGAGTCCTTGCCTCCTACACATGAACTCTCAGTTCGATTCCCCAGCACCACATATATGAAAAACGGCCAGAGGGGGCGCTGTGGCTCAAGTGGCAGAGTGCTAGCCTTGAGCAGGAAGAGGCCAGGGACAGTGCTCAGGCCCTGAGTCCAAGGCCCAGGACTGGCCAAAAAAAAAAAGAAAAAGAAGTATCCATCATAGTATAAAATGACTCACACAGCCTGTGTCAAAGATTCATTGCTCCATATTAGTTCTGAATGCTTTTCATTTTGCACAGTTTTCCTTATCATTCTTTGATCCTTGAGAAAGGCTTATTGAGCTTTTATTTTTCTTTCTTTCTTCCTTTCTTTTCTTTTTTTTTTTTTTCCTTTATGGTCAAAGTGAATTACAGAGCAAGTTACAGTTTCATATGTAAGGCAGTGAGTACATTTCTTGTTCAACTTGTTACCTCCTCCCTCATTTTTCCCCCACTTCCCTCCTCCCCTTCTCCCTCCCCCCCCCCCCCATGAGTTGTACAGTTGGTTTACACCAAATGGTTTTGTAAGCATTGCTTTTGGAATTTGCTTTTATCTTTGTCTCTCAATTTTGGTATTTCCTTTCCTTCCCTAGTTCTAATACACATATATACAGTATCCAGGGTACTAAGATCAGATACAGTGATAGCGGGGGTGAAACCACAGGAAGGGAATACAAGAAGAAAAAAAGGGCACCTTTTCACATGGCATGTTGAAAATAATTACTACAATGATATAACACTTGCTTCCATAATGTGGGGTTCATTTAACTTAGCATCATCTTCTGTGTTCATAAGGGCATAGATATTGGGCTATTGTGGTCTTCTGCTATGACTATGGGCTTCTTCCTCTACTGCAGAGTTTGCAAACCGAAGCTGCAGCAGCAAAACAAGAAGGAAGCAAAAGAGAAGCTGCAATCAAGAACAGAGCAAGGGAGTCAACAAGTAAGACCCTTTTGAGGGGTATGAGCTGAAAACATATTTTGGAAACTGTTGACATTGGTGCCTTTGGATAAGGAGAGGGGAATCATGGGCAAACATCCAAGATGATGTTTAGGAATACATTTACAGGGCTGGGGATATGGCCTAGTGGCAAGAGTGCCTGCCTCAGATACACGAGGCCCTAGGTTCGATTCCCCAGCACCACGTATACAGAAAACGGCCAGAAGCGGCGCTGTGGCTCAAGTGGCAGAGTGCTAGCCTTGAGTGGGAAGAAGCCAGGGACAGTGCTCAGGCCCTGAGTCCAAGGCCCAGGACTGGCCAAAAAAAAAAAAAAAAAAAAGGAATACATTTACACTCCAGTCACTTGCCATATTTCTCAGACAACATGTGCAAGACACTGTGATCTGCTAGTCTAAGCACAAGGCACCATTTCACACTGTTGGCTTAGCATCCATTACCTGCTGACATAGACCTGACTTCCAGAATGCAGATCCAGAATTTACAAAAACAAAAAGAAGGCAAAGGCTCAGGGCTCACACTGAAGTGATAGTCCAATAGAGTTGTTAAAATTAAGATCTCTTCTCTAAAATGGGCATGGTGGTTCCTATCTGTAATCTCAGCACCAGGCAGGCAAAGGCAGGACAATCACAAGTTCAAGGCTGGCCTGGAATACATAGTAAGATCTTATCTCGAACAACTGAACAATAAATAAATAAATAAATAAAATGTAACACTTCCAAGCACCATGTTTACGTTTTCAAAAATATCATCCTCTACCTTTACTGAGAGACATTTTCTGGACAGAAAGAAATATACAGTGTGTCTGAACTGTAGTGGGCAGTCAAAGGAAGAGTCACTGCTAATTGATAAAAGGAAAGGAGTAGAAAAGAGCATCTCAGCATTTTAAAAGCAGAAACAAGCCAGGAGTGGTAGCACACTTAAACAAAGCTACTTGGAAGGTAGAGAATGAGAATATCACAGTTTGAGCCCTGGGTAAAAAAAGTTAGCAAGAATCCATTTCAATAAACAAGCTGGCTTGCAGGTACACACCTGTAACCCTAGCTATGCAGGAAATGTTCCATACAGAAGTAAGAGGACCAATGTCTCCCAACAGCCAAGGGCAAAACTTGAAATCCTACTAAAAATAAATAAAGCAAAAATAAAAAGGGAGGGGCTGGGAATATGACCTAGTGGTAAAGTGCTCACCTCGTATACATGAAGCCCTGGGTTTGATTCCTCAGCATATATAGAAAAAAAAAGCCGGAAGTGGAGTTGTGGCTCAAGAGGTAGAGTGCTAGCCATGAGCTAAAAGAAGCCAGGGACAGTGCTCAGGCCCTAAGTCCATGCCCCAGGACTGACAACAAAAACAAAACAAACAAACAGAAAAAGCCAAGAGACTCATCTCCAAGTAGCCAGCAAAAAAGCTGGAAATGGAGGTATGGCCCAAGTGGTAGAATGCCATCCTTATGTGAAAAAGCTAAGGGACAGTGCGCAGGCCCTAAATTCAAGCCCTAGTACCAACACATACACACACACACAAAAAAAAGTCAGCAGCAAATGAGGCTGAGGAGTGTAATAATAAGCGCTTCAATGTTTCTCTTAAATATAGCAACAAGGACATTTTTCAAGACCACAGCAAACATAGCAGCTTCAGTTACACTTGGTGCCTGCAAGGCAATTTATTATTTTATTGGATTTATTTTATTTTCCTTCCCTTTCTATCTTTCTTTTCCTTTTGAAACAAAATCTTGCTATTTATCCCAGGCTATCTTCAAACTCACCACCCTCCTGTCTCAGCCCCCCAAGTGCTGGAATTACAGACATGCTAACTTATTACCTAATTACACAGTGTTCTTAATCATTTCTGGTACACTAGATGATTTCCTTATCAACAGCTTTCCCTGGGAGTTATCAAAGATCTCCCTAAAACAGCCTAAAGAGCCACAGAGGCTGGCAGTGAAGGCCAAGGAGCCAAAAGAGACACAGACAATATGCCTCCAGACAGCCAACTCCACTGAGCATCCTTCTAGAACACATGAATCATACTTTTTTTCTGCTCAAGGAGACTGGAGAGAACTTCCAGGGCTATCACAAGTACAGAAGAACCCTGCCTATAGAACCCTGAAGGTGTGTGTGTGTATGCTATCAGAGTGGCACAGGCTCAATGAATGGCTTTGAAATGAGCTGGCTACCTGCATCAACCTCCCCCACACCTCCTTACCTGGAAAATGAAAACTAAACTCACCAGAAAGGGCCAGATAGGGGTTCAGATCACTTAGCAGGGTGTTTGGCCCATAGTGAGAAATGTCCTCATTCTAATAGAGAACAGTATCCTATGAAGATTACAGGCATGATATTACCAGATCCTAGGCCCCAGAAGAACTCTTTCTCTGCACTTGTGATTTAGGAGTCTAGGGGTTTCTTCAGCCTTGCTGATACCATGTGTACCAACCTCTGCCCTCCTTGCTTTGCAATTCTGCTTGTACAGAGCAGGAGCTGAGAATCCCCACTTCTTAGAATGGTAGCTGCTGGGGGATAAGCTAATGGAGTCTCCAAAGAGATTCAAAAATGTATTTCTAGGAATGCAAAAGGTCACTTGAGAGCAGCCCGGCAAAGGTTATGAACGGAGAGGACCTGAGCTGGGTATCATTCTGGATGAGCAGAACAGAGAGAGAATCTCTCTCCAGTCAAGAGGCTTGGCCAGATAAACAGCCCAGGAACAGAGCAGCCAGACTTCGCAGCAGGAAGAAGAGATAACAGCCTTGTGGCTTTTGCTGGCCTTTGTGTCTTTGCAGGGGAATTCCCTCACAGACAACAGAAACAAGGGAGCAGTTAAAAAATAAAAAAAATAAAAAGAATTCCTATCACTGATCTCTTGGTAATTGCTTAAGATGGCAAGTTGTTTTTTTTTTTTACCATTTAGGGCAGTAGACATGGTAAGGGTCCTGAGGACCAGCAATGATTTAGGAACACCAAAAAACAAACAACCCTTCCAAAGTAATCCAGCAAAAGCCAACAAATTACAAGACATTTCAAACCCTGCAAGAGACAAAACACTAAGCCCCCTAAAGAGGAAGTTATGTTCACCGGAGCCAAACAATGGAATAGACTCTTTGAAGGGGGGAGTGGGAAAGGGGAGGGGAGGATTGGCACAAAGGGATAGACAGACAACCCTTTCAAAGAACACAGAATTGTGTTCTATCATTTAGTCAGCCTTGTGACCAAGATTTACGGGTTACCAGGTCCTGGAAAGAGAGAGCTAAAGGCTCCCCACCCCCCAAACAAGACTTCATGCAAATGACCCAACTCAAAGTCACTGTGGAAAAGAAGAGGGGGGAAGGGAGGTCATGACGTGGATGGTCATAGTTTTGACTCAAATGTAAGTCTAGAGTTGATAAGAAAGATTCAGTCTTGCAAATAACTGCTCCATAGTAATCCTGGTTATCTCTAAGAAGCAAAAACATGAATTAGGTATTCCTGGTGCCTGCAGGGGAAATCCATGTTCATCCTTCATTCTACTGAGAAACTGGGGTACAGAGAGAGGAAGGGAATGGCTGGGCTGCCTCCTTCCTGATTTCCTCCCTAAATATTAGAGATCATTCCTTCCTTTCACAATAGGGTTTGTGCCAGCAGTTCCAGAGCTTTCTTGCAGAGATTTGGGTCACATTAGCAAGGGACCAAATACACTAACAGCAAGCCCATACAGATCAACAGAAACTGAAACACAGGCTGAGCTTTTCCCTTTCCTTCTAGAAAGCCCTTTTGTCACTCTTCAAAGGAGCATCCTCCCCTCTCAGTCACAGGCCCTGGCTGCTTGAATTAGTAGTACTTTGTCCCTGGAGCTCCAAAACTCAATAGTGTTCCATCCAGTGTGTATTTAAAGTTCCAAAAATGTACCATACATGATTTTTTTTAAAGGCATAGAAGAGCACCCAGTGTCCTATACTGCTATCCTAGCTACCGTTATCCTAGCTGAGATCTGAGGATTGCCATACAAAGCTAGCTAGGGCAGGAAAGTCTTTGAGACTCTTATTTCCAATTAACCACCAAAAAGCCAGAAGTGGAGCCATGGCTAAGCTAGCCTTGAACAAAAAAGCTCAGAGATAGCTCTCAGGCCCTGCATTTAAGGCCCATGACTCAAGTGTGTGTGTGTGTGTGTGTGTGTGTGTGTGTGTGTGTGTGTGTGTGTGTGTGCGCGCGCGCACACACACATGCGCGCTTGAATTTGGGGCCTGGGTGCTGTCTGAGCATTTTCAGTCAAGGCTGGTACTCCACCACTTAAGCCACAGCTCCAGCTTCCACTTCTGGATGGTTTTTGGAGATAAAATTTCATTAGACTATCCTGTCTTGGCTCGCTTCAAACCCTGATTCTCAGATCTCAGCCTCCTGGGTAGTCAGGATTACAGGTGTGAGCCACTGATGCCCAGCTTGACCTTGTACTTTTTAATGCACTTGGTCTGCATTCTGGAGCAAAGGGCATATCATAGATGGTTATATCATAGGTGGTATAATGTTACCTTCTGCCCACTAAGCTCTTATCAGTTCTTTGTTCCTGGTCTATTTTGAGACCCATCCCAGCCCACTACCTGGAATCTGGGTAATGTTAACCAATCAACAGTGTGGCTGACAAGCACTGAACCCTCCTCATCTTGGAGAAGGAAATGGTCAGTTACTCACAGTTAGTTTAAAATAGTGCTTCTTCTTGGCATTAACTTTAGAGATACAGTGTAACTGCTGCCACTTGTGACCCAAATCGTCCAGGGGAAAGAAGGTGGGTAGAACACAGACACAGTTTGTTTTTGTTTGTTGTTGTTTTTTACAGACTCCTTTGTTATTTAGGCTTAAAGGATAGATTTTAAAAGTTGAGCTCTTCAACAGACAAAGGCCTGATATCAGTCATCTACAGAGAACTCAAAAAACTAAGCCCCTCCAAGCCCAATAAACCTATTAGGAAATGGGCAAAGGAGCTAAAGAGAGACTTCACAAGAGAAGATATAAAAATGGCAAAGAAACACATGAGGAAATGCTCAACATCCCTGGTGGTAAAGGAAATGCAAATAAAAACAACCCTGAGATACCACCTCACCCCAGTTACAATGGCCTATACTCTGAACTCAGGCAACAACAAATGCTGGAGGGGGTGCGGGGAAAGAGGAACCCTCCTCCATTGTTGGTGGGAGTGCAAATTAGTACAACCACTTTGGAGAACACTATGGAGGTTTCTCAAAAGCTCAATATAGACCTACCCTATGACCCAGCCATACCACTCCTAGGCATCTATCCTAAACAGCAAACCCCAAGATATCAAAAAGACATTTGTACTTCCATGTTTATCGCGGCACAATTCACAATAGCCAAAATATGGAAACAACCCAGATGCCCCTCCACAGACGAATGGATCCAAAAAATATGGTACTTATACACAATGGAATACTACATAGCGATTAGGAATGGTGAAATATTGGTATTCGCAGGGAAATGGTCAGAACTCGAACAAATAATGTTGAGCGAGACAAGCCTAGAACACAGAAAACAAAGGGGCATGATCTCCCTGATATATGACTGTTAAGAAAGGGAGACAGAGAGACTAAGTCTATGAATACTGTATATGTTCTAGATACATTGTATATTGTATATATGTCTACCTGACCTAGAGAAGGGATAGAAAAACAGGACGTAAGATATCACAAGAAATGTACACACTGCCCTACTATGTAACTGTACCCTTTTTGCACAACACCTTGTCAAAAAATTTATGTTCAATTAATAAACAAATAAAAAAAAAGTTGAGCTCTTTTCTTGATACAGAACTGTGAGCCAGAAGTTCAGTGAGGTAGTGTGTGCAGGGTTCTCAAAGGCTCATGTTCACCCAGCCCCAGTAGCCTATGCCTGTAATATTAGCTACTCAGGAAGCTGAGATCTGAGGATCACTATTTGAAGACAGCCTGTGAGGGTAAGTCCATGAAACTCTTATCTCCAACAGAAAGAAAAGAAAGAAAAGAAAGAAAGGAAGGAAGGAAGGAAGGAAGGAAGGAAGGAAGGAAGGAAGGAAGGAAGGAAGGAAGGAAGGGAAGGAAAGGAAGAAAGAAAGAGAGGGGAGGGAAGGAGGGAAAAGAAGGGAGGGGAGGGGAGGGGAGGGGAGGGGAGGGGAGGGGAGGGG